>NC_045793.1:31854357-32473643 GCF_009873245.2 Balaenoptera musculus | reverse complement strand
TTGATCTATCTTCAGGTTCACTGACCCTTCCCTCTGTCATCTCTATTCTACTCTTAATACCATCTAATGAATTACTTATTTTATGTATTTTATTTTATCAATTTTATCCATTTAGGGTTTTTTTTTTTACATTTTCTATTTTTCTGCTGAGATTTTCTACACTTCCTTTTGTTATGAGTACATTAAGCAAGTGTCACATTAAGCATACTTATAATAGCTGAGTTAAAATCCATGCCCACTAATTCCAATATCTTAGTCATCTCTAGGTGCTCTCTTTTGGTCAGGGCTGGAACTAGAGCGAGACAAGTAAGCTTACTAGAACACAAAATTTAAGGAGTCCCTTACTTTTAGATGCTGACTTTGCACCTCCAGGACCCTGAGAATGAGTGCTTCCTTAATTTTGTATTCTAGATGCTTTGCTTGACTAACCCTAATCCAGGGCCCTGCTATTATGAGTCTCATTTTCTTATTTCTTCATAAGTTAAGTAATTTTGGCCTATACAATGTTATGGGTATTTTGAATGTTATGTCACGGAGACTCTAGGTTCTGTTATATTCCTCCAAAGTGTGTTGCTTTTTAAAAAAAAATTTTTTTTTATTTAAGCAGGCAATTAACTTGGATGCCTGTTATGCCTAACTCACTATAAAGTTGGTCTTTTTGGTATCAGTTCAACTCCCAGGTCAGTTCTCTTGCCTTTAACTGGGTTGCTCTGAGTTTGTCTTGCTCATATATGGTTCAGGATTCAGCAAGAAATTTTGGCAGAATATTTACACAAACTTTGGGTTCATTCTCTGGCTTTCTCCTTTCTTGGATCTTCACTCACTTTATACTTTTGGTTGTCCCTAACTCTGTCTTTTGGTTCTTTAGGCCACAAAGAATATAAGTTTTTGGCCAGGTGCCAGTCATTGACTGTCCTCAAATTAAAGTTAGAAAGATGAAAAACTTACCCTGTGAAGTTCCCTTCTTCCATGTGTTGACTTTTCTCCAAACTCTGAATGTTCACTCTGCAGTGTCCTCAAATGTTTTTCCCCCAGTATTTACAGTTATCTGCACGAAGGAATCAGAGCTTAATTATTAATACTGGAAGCAGAAATCCTGCACCTGTTTCCAAAAGGGCCATTTTCTATAAATGGATGAAGGGAACTTATAGGAGATATAAAAAAACTAGGATCTGTTTTTTCCCTCGTTGCTTTAGGATTCATAAAATTTCAGCACTTGAAGTATGCTGTAACTTGGCAAGGAGAGGATAAGTAGAACAGGGATGTAATTGGGGTTGGGGAAGGTCTTTAATCCTATAGAATATTTCCCTATAGAATGGTCAGGAATCTAAATCGTTGTATCCAAACATGAGTTACAATCTGTGTTCAGGCTTGGCTGATGTCAGTGCCACAGTAGAGATTGTCCAAGGCTGTAAGGTGGTAAGAGGTATCTTAGGAAAAAAAGTAGTGGTTATAGTCAGCTATATGCTGATGGTTTGAATTTGGAAGATATCTGAGTTATAATAGAATTCTAGCTAGCGGAGATTGGGATGTAAAATTGTGGAACTGATAGGAGTGAAATATGACATCAGTGTCTCAGCCAAGTGGACTGGGGTTTAGGTAGGCCTCTAGGCTTTTTGTTTGTTGTTTTGCTTTGCTTTAAAGGAGAAACTGGAGGACAACCAAATTTATGAAGGCAAAACTATTGTAAGGAAGGAGGAAACAAAACCTATTGGTGTTCAATAGGATGCTGGGATACTTACGGTATATTGGGTAACTTACATATGGTAGCTTATTTTAATCTTTTGATTAAAGTTGTTCAGAGGGTTACCCTAAGCATACCATGCTTGGGGCAGGAAAATAAGCTTTTTAAAAATAATTAATTAATTAATTGATTTTATTTTTGGCTGTGCTGGGTCTTCATTGCTGCACGTGGGCTTTCTCTAGTTGCCGCGAGCAGGGGCTACTCTTCGTTGCGGTGCGAGTGCTTCTCATTGCAGTGGCTTCTCTTGTTGCGGATCACGGGCTCTAGGCGCACGGGCTTCAGTAGTTGTGGCACGCAGGCTCAGCAGTTGTGGCTTGTGGGCTCTAGAGCGCAGGCTCAGTAGTTGTTGTGCACGGGTTTAGTTGCTCCGTGGCATGTGGGATCTTCCCGGACCAGGGCTCGAACCTGTACAGTCCCCTGCATTGGCAGGCGGATTTTAACCACTGCGCCATCAGGAAAATAAGTTTTAAACCTAGCCAAGGAAATACCGCTGGACCTATTCAGGCAGGATCATTTTAGGCCTTGGATGGACCTGAATCTATAGGTTGTTGGCCTTAAATATCATAGCTGGGTGGAGCCAGATGGCAGGTTGGGCATTTCCTAAGTTCAGTGTTTCTCAGCTGTGACAGATTCACTCTGTGTGCAGCATCTACCTGGGCCTGCCTCTTCACCCTGCTGTGGCTTTGGTGGGGGCAAAGGGAACCACGCAAACATGAAGCTCATGCTGCCTGCTGTGCCGGAAGTAATAAACTGTCTAAATCCATTTGGACTAGTTATCTCCTTCCCAGCAAAATATATGAAAGTGTGGCAAGCCAGCCTAGGGACTGCTTAACTGCATGCCGGTCCAGAGGAAAAAGTGCAAAATATCCCTAATTGTGCCCCTTTCTGCTCCCCAAGTTTATTAGTATAATAAGAGTTCTTTTCCAGATCTTGGAAAATTGAAGTATGTAAATGTTCCAGGAAGGGCTCCTTAGGAAAATATAGAGGAAATATTAACTGTCTCAGTTATCTATATTTGGACAATGTGGTTAATTCACTTAGACATAAATTTGGCAAACTTATAAGTGAATGTTTTCCTGTTCTTGGTCATCCTTCCCTTCCTCCCCAACCTGCCACATTACCAAACAAAATTGTTTTCTGTAATTTTGAAAATATCCTTAAAGTAGATATAGACTTTCAGGAGCTGAGCTTCACATATTTAGAAAAGAAGATATTTTGTCTTACATGTGGCAAATTTTCTAATTGCATATGCTTGTAATTTGCTGTGTTATGCCACATTTTATTAGGTGAAGTAACACGGGGACAGAGACTGCTATGTATGACACATCTCTGAAGAAGAATACCTGGGAAATTGAAAAAAATTCTACTGTCTTCAAAAATTATGATCCTGGTAGAAATAACTCATTTTATGCTGAGGGATTTTAAATGGTCATATTTATCTTCGAAGCATTAGGAAAGATACGGAGCACAACTCACCGACTTTTCTAACAGAGTTTTAATAGGGACAGAAAATAGTTCCAAATTAGTGCCTTTGTTAAATACTTTAATAGGGATGAAATATAATATAAAAGTTACTATGTGGATAGAAATAATAAAATTATTACTCAAACTCAAAAGTTCACTAAAAGTAAATCATAGTAAGTATTTCAATTCTCTTGAGTACAAGAGAACTGTGATTGCATGCTTCCTTGTGGATATTTTGCCAGTTTTCAACAGAAAAAAATGTACTAAAATTTAAAAACGAGGCATAGAACATGAGGTAAATACAGAAAATTAATACCTGAATATAATTATATGCACATTGGATGAGAAGAAAGTAGACTACTTAGAGATTCATTATAAAATAACATGTGTTAAGAAAAATAGAAAAATAGAAAGAAGGAAAATCATTACTCACGGTGAGTAACTGCCAAAGTAAAATGAATATAAATTAAGAGTAACTGTCAAAGTCAAGTGTTAACAGCTTGTAGAGCTCTCCCTGTACTATTTGAAAGGTGAGTGATATAATTCTACTCATAGCAGTAAATAAAAGCAGTACCAAATTCCTTTAGGGAAGAAAGCAAACGATTATTTACAAATTTGAGGGAAAAATCCAATTCAGGTGGGTTAATGGTAATTTTGTTTTGTTCTCTGTGATTAATATACTGGGGCCCTCAAGGGGTAGCCTGGTGGCAGGAAGACTGAGGTGGTGACACAACGAAGTCTGCATTGGATGCATGTCTCACAGCTATCGTTATTCCACATTACCTTAGGATTTCAGGCTTTGGGTCCCTCTTGCTGATATCAAACAATACTTACATTTGGAAATTTTAGCTGGCCTCTTTTAACTTGAACTCAAGTAAGCATCCAGCTTGCTGTATGCCTTTTTAGACACCTGGAAATATTCAGTAGATTTATCACTTACTTCTCAAGAGAAAAACACTTTGTATTAAAAATGAGAAAATATCCCCTTCTACTGCCAGTGTATTCATTTTGTAAACACACGAGTTCCCTTTGATTTCTGAGTGAGTCTTCCATTATTTAAATTTTACACATGAAGATCCTTAGCGCCCTTCTTAGCCCCACTCTTACGAGTCATGACTTCTCTGAGGGTTGATAGAAGTGGACTCAGAATTGCCCAATCTAGATTTTTCCATAGAAAAAAGACTTTCTTTCCTTACAATGTTATGGCACTACAGAAATAAGTATCTATGTATATAACAGTAAAAACCCTGTGGCTACATTCCCGTAAGTATTGACCATCTTGTTATAACAGGAGCTTTGTCAATTTAGAGCAAATAAATTAAAGTCATCCAACTCTCTTCCCACCAGTTCTCCTTAGTGACATAATTGCAGGAAACTTTATCTCTTTTAAAAAAGATAAATCAGACATCTCGATATCAAGAACATTGTATTTCTCTATTTAAAATATATAGCTAATTTATCATCAAAATTAGATCTGATTCATGCCATCCTATATCCAACAAGAACTAATTATGGTAAGGATTATTAGTAAGGAAATGCTGGGGCATAGGGGAGGGAGAAGGAGCTAGGAAAGTATTTTTTCTAATCAAATTTCGGTTCCCTGTGACCTACAGATATAACTCTGCACTTAAGTCTTTGATTACGATGGGTTTTGAGATTTTATTTCTGACAGAATGTAAAATATGGAGCTTTGAAAAGAAGTCTTCCTGGCTTAAAAAAAGTCTGGTAGGTTATAATACTCCTGTGATTTTTTTCTAATAATGTTTTTAATATGTAAAGTGCAGTTAGTAGAACACATTTAATTTTACTCAGTAAAGGTTTTACCACCTTCTGTTAACATATTGGCTCTTACTTCCCTGGATAATAATTTTTGTTTGATGAATATCTATGTTTAGTTGGAGCTCTGTGGACTTAAAAAGTCAATAGCCTTAGTCAGGAAAATTATATCTCTAGGTAGAAAATTCACGCATTTTGGATACCTACTTACTTTTACATGATTTGTCTAATTTTTTTGCGACCATAGCTCTGAAGTAGGTATTGTTTTCATACCTAACAGTGAACAAAACCCAGACTCAAGAGATAAAGTGACTTTACCAAGCTAAGTGACGGAGACTGGATTCAAGGTCACATATTCTGATTTTAAGTCTAGTGCTGTTTCCATGATTTCATAATGTTCCACAATAATTGGAGGTTTGTGGTTGTTTCAAGCCATGCACTTTTAGAAGAAAGGTGGTTAAATTCTCCAGGGAGAAGCTTCTTTCAATTGTTTTTGAGAGACTAAAACCATACAGGAATATTTTCCTCCACAACTTAATGGATGTTTTATAGATGAAAACTTTTCCAGGTTGTGGAGTGTGAATCAAGGCAAATAGGGACAAATGACACTCCTGAGAGCAAGAGGCAAGAGAATGTGGTAAAATATGACAAAGTAAAATGCCAGACCTTCAGATGACCCTGGAGAGTGTCACTGTCTGGGAAGGTGAGAAGTTGAGTCATTGTGGCCAAATGTACAAAATAATCATCTTTTGCTAAACCATGAGGGTCACCCTGACATAACTAACTGACATAATGTTACCAATCTTGAGAGATAATTAGTAAGCAGAAATGATAGATTTTCACCTAATTTCCCCCAAAGCTGCATTAGAACTGGTTACAGAAATCTCAGTGAATTCAGGGGGAATGTAGTTCTCTGCCACATGAACTTTGTGACATCATCCCACAATATACCACAGCAATTAAAAAAAATAAATGATTGTAGGTGCACCTACATGTCTCTGAGCTTATCCCTGAACCCTCTCTGCAGACATAGGTTTGCGGCTCTAATGGATTTGTCAATTCCCTGCTGGAAAGAAGCTGAAAAGCTAGTGAAAAACTGTATCATTTTCAATCTTTTAAATGGCTTTTAGGTCTATGCTAATAAATTTTGAAACGATAGTTCACAATTTTTTGTTCAAACACATAATTCTTCTTATTTTGTTTACAGTCTCAAGAGTCTTAGCATAAAATGCTATTTTCATCATTCTAGACCCTTTAGAAAAATTACCTGCCAGTTTGAATTAAAGGTAGCTTTTAAAAAATATTGTAAGAAAAACTTTGTTGTTTGGAAGTACTAAACAAGCCATCAACTTTTTGTTCAGATACTTTTAAAATGTACATGGGAGGATAAAAAAACAAACAATAGAGTTATATTTAAACTATTTTGTACTCTGTTACTATGTGAATAATTTTATTTGTTATAAGTTATGGTATAGAGATCATGGAATAGAGATTCAGGAAGGTAGCATGGTGCAATGAAAAGTATGCCGCACTAGATTCAGGTCATTCTAGGTTCATTTCTGTTTCTTAGTTGTACAAACTTAACTGAGTCATTCAATTTCTGAGTATCACATTTCTTGTCTGTGAGTGGGTATAATAATATTTGCCTCCCACACCTTATTGACTGAGTTATACCTCACATATTTCCCAAAATTGTGTAGGAACCTCATGGTACTAATTACATAGCTCCTTGTCTTGACTGGGACCGCTGCTAGGTAATGCAGTGATTTATGTTGAGTACTGAAAGGTATTTTAGTTGTAGTTGAAAATAACAGGGAGTTCAATGTCCACAATGAAGGCATGCTTATAGCAGCTCAACTTCACACTGGGCAGACCTCACCAGGGCACTCTGTTCCATGCTCATTGCCTAGCCATGTACACTCCTCAATTTGCTTAAAGGACTCCTTGGTTTTGGGTCACATTCTGGGAGCAGATATGAAAGAACTGAAGATATTTTGCTTGGAGAATGAAAGAATTAGGAGCTTGATAGCTGTCTTTGATTAGTTGTGGGATGGCCATGTGTAGAGAGATTTGGACTAATTTTGTGAAGCTCTGGAGGGCAGGACCAGGCTGAATAGGTGGAAATTATGAGAAGGGAAGCTTTAACTTTACATAAAATAATTATTTTTAAAGAATTTTTATTTATTTATTTTATTAGTTATTTTGGCTGTGCCGGGTCTTAGTTGCGGCACATGGGATCTTCGTTGTGGCATGCAGACTTCTTAGTTGCGGCATGTGAACTGTTAGTTGTGGCATGCACGCGGGATCTAGTTCCCTGACCAGGGATTGAACCCAGGCCCCCTGCATCGGGAGCACGGAGTCTTACTCACTGGGCCACCAGGGAAGTCCCTATGTAAAATGATTTCTAACTATTAGACTAGACCTCAAAATGGATTGAGGTAATGAATTTCTCAATACTGCTGGTGTTTAATCAGAGTCTAGACAATGCTTTGGGGAACTTTTGTAAAGTATTGGCTTAGATTATATCTTAACTGCTAAGAACCCTTCTTTCATTAATATATTGTAATTTTTCATTTGTATTACCATTTATTAATATTATTGGTTAATTGTTAAATCATTAGAATAAAACGGCCTTTATCCTTGTTCATTTATTTATAAGTTTGTTTCTAGAAAATGACAGGTGAAAATGAAATACATTTACATCACTACATTGTTCTAGTTCATCACATTTACTCTAATAAACATCAGGCTCATATCCTTGAAATATATATGACTTATTGATAAATAAATTTGTTGTATTTTCTGCTTTATCTCTTCATGTTTTTTGTGAGTTGTAAGAACATTTTTTTCACCTTTGGTAGAATCTCATTTAGGAATAATTAAAAGAGTAAGGACTGGAGGTACCAAATATTTTAAGTCCAAAAATTTATGGTGTTCTTACTCCTCCCTCTAACATTTTCACTAGTGGTTCTCTATCTTATCCTATCATACCTCAAAATGCAGGAACTTCTTAGTTTTTAAGGCATCTCTGGCATCTTACTTCTAGAAAATCCTTCCATTATATTGAGCTGAAACCTTTCTCCTTGTCACTTGTTTTAGTTTTCCACACTGACACTCCCCAGAATTAATGTGACCCATCTTCCACATAAACAACTTTGTGTACATTTAATGATGGTGGCCCTAATGATCACCTCTGTTTTCTGGGATTCTTGCTAGGTTTTGAGTACCATCATCATGCTGGCAGCTTCCCTATGAATAATCTGGCTTCACACATCCACTTTAAAGTGTTTTCAGACCTGGACATAATCCTACTATAGTTGTGGTCTGGTTATGAAGAACAGACAGGACCGTCCCCTCTCTTGCTCTATTGTCTGTCCATTTCTATTGCGATCTAAAGTTTCAGTGGCTTTTTGTAGTAGTCAGGACTTATAACTGACTCATTCATTCATACTATTTATTGAATGCCTACTGTGCACTGGAGTCTATTCTAGGCAAATAAAACAGTGAACCAAACAAAAATATGTATTATAGAAGTATATTTAATGAAAAACCTCACTCTTTTCCGTAAGTTCTGTTATTAAACCATAGTCTCCACACTGAAATATTGGAATTATCATTTATCTAAGTGTAAGACTTTGTATTTTTTAAATTAAGTTTCATCTTGAAATATATAGTATATTATTTTAGGATTCTGAGATTTTTATGAAATTTTGATTCCATTATCCAATTCATTTAAATAACTTGGATGTGTGAGCAAAAGTGATAAAATTTGTATCTTTCCTCACATCAGGAATTAAAATGTTGAACAGGAAAAGGCTAAAGACAGAGCCATGTGGCACTGACTATAAAACTCTGGAATGATGCATAGCACATTATTCAGTACCCTTTGGGTATGAAAAATTAACTATGTGTTTGTCCACTTTATTGTACCTACATCTAACTTATGTTGCTACATCTAACTTATGTTTGTGTGTGTGTGTGTGTGTGTGCGTGTGTGTACATGATGATGTCAGAAAAGGCTTTGCCAAATGGCTTGATGAATCCTTGTTTTTCAAATTTTGAGATAACTTCATGGTGAAGCATGATGCTCTGTGCTTGTTGCAGCTCTGAGCTGGTGGATCAAGAGGATAACAGAAGGAGGAAGTGGCTTTGTTCCTTGTCTTTAGAGCTGAACATAAGCTAATCCGAGTACAGTCACTGACTCCTGAAAGACCTGACAGGCCAGTTGTCTAAGAGACAACTGGCTCAGCTTTGATGCAGTTACAGCTGGTATTCAATATTAAATCAGGTGAATGGAGCACAATGGCAGAGATGAAACCCAAGCAGTGGTCAGTTCTTGGGAGTCAGGGGAGTGGACAGAGGTCACTCTAATTCTCTACAGGGCTTTCTAACCTAGAAGGAGGGATAGTATGAGTGAAAATATAAGAGGGACTTGTGTTCTCTAGATTGGTTTTATAGGGGTGCACAGAGGTCACCAGTCAAAACTAAGGAGCTATGCCACAAGGAGAAACACAGTATTGGAGACTGGCTCAACTCAGAAGCAAAGGGGGAAGATAAAATGGAGAGTTGCCCCTAAGTGAGGTGGAAAGGGCTGGCATAAGAAGACTCAGGATACAATGTGACTTTGGTCTTTGGATCTGAAGTCTTAGAGTATGGGGCTAAGGATTTCACTTTGATTCAATATTAAGGTCATGAAAAAAAGAATCATAGTCTCTATACTTGGTGCAGTAGGGAAGACTTAAATGTAAATATATTATTATAATGTGATATAAGTGCTATAAAAATTATGTAGGGAACACCCAATACTGCTTCTATAAGATTAGATCAAGAAAGAGATGACACTGGGATTGGAAGGTGATGATCAGATAATAGTTGTTAGATGGGGACAGGGACAAAATTTGGAAGCATCAGGGTGGAACAGTTTTTGCCTAGCAGATGGAATTTATTGAGCATGGGCCATATATCAGGCACTTTTACTGAAAAAGAGTGATGAATGACACTGTATACATTTACTCAGGGACCTTATAATCAAGCAAAACAGGAGCCCAGAAATGTTCTGTTTAGGGTGAATGATACATGGGGAAAGGGCTAGGGTCAGGTACTGAGGGAGTTGGCACACCATTCTCATGAGTTTGGGTTTTAATCAGCAGATAATAAAGATCTATGAAAAAATTTTAGGAAGGGATGGAATGGGGCAACATTTCTATTATAAAAACAACTGCTGTCACCTTGAAAAATAAAGTAGAGAAAAAGGGTCTGGAGGCATTTTTGATTTGTGTCTTAAATCTTTCTATTCCCAACAACTTGAGATTTATCAGTGATTTTGAGGGAAAGAATGGGCATGTAAATGAGTCAGCCCTGGTATCACTTTATTTTTTTTAACATCTTTATTGGAGTATAATTGCTTTACAATGGTGTGTTAGTTTCTGCTTTATAACAAAGTGAATCAGCTATACATATATATAGATCCCCATATCTCCTCCCTCTTGCATCTCCCTCCCACCCTCCCTATCCTACCCCTCTAGGTGGTCACAAAGCACTGAGCTGATCTCCCTGTGCTATGCGGCTGCTTCCCACCAGCTATCTATTTTACGTTTGGTAGTGTATATATGTCCATGCCACTCTCTCATTTTGTCCCAGCTTACCCTTCCTCCTCCTCATACGTATCCTCAAGTCCATTCTCTAGTAGGCCTGTGTCTTTATTCCTGTCTTGCCCTTAGGTTCTTCATGACCATTTTTTTTTCCTTTTTAGATTCCATATGTATGTGTTAGCATGCGGTATTTGTTTTTCTCTTTCTGACTTAATTCACTCTGTTTGACAGACTCTAGGTCCATCCACCTCACTACAAATAACTCAATTTCGTTTCTTTTTATGGCTGAGTAATATTCCATTGTATATATGTGCCACATCTTCTTTATCCATTCATCTGTTGATGGACACTAAGGTTGCTTCCATGTCCCGGCTATTGAAAATAGAGCTGCAATGAACATTTTGGTACATGACTCTTTTGAATTATGGTTTTCTCAGGGTATATGCCCAGTAGTGGAATTGCTGGGTCGAATGGTAGTTCTATTATTAGTTTTTTAGGAACCTCCATACTGTTCTCCATAGTGGCTGTATCAATTTACATTCCCACTAACAGTACAAGAGGGCTCCCTTTTCTCCACACCCTCTCCAGCATTTATTGTTTGTAGATTTTTTGAAGATGGCCATTCTGACCGGTGTGAGATGATATCTCATTGCAGTTTCGATTTGCATTTCTCTAATGATTAGTGATGTTGAGCATTCTTTCATGTGTCTGTTGGCAATCTATATATCTTCTTTGGAGAAATGTCTGTTTAGGTCTTCTGCCCATTTTTGGATTGGGTTGTTTGTTTTTTTGATATTGAGCTGCATGAGCTGCTTGTAAATTTTGGAGATTAAGCCTTTGTCAGTTGCTTCATTTGCAAATATTTTCTCCCATTCTGAGGGTTGTCTTTTTGTCTTGTTTGCGGTTCCTTTGCTGTGCAAAAGCTTTTAAGTTTCATTAGGTCCCATTTGTTTATTTATGTTTTTATTTCCATTTCTCTAGGAGGTGGGTCAAAAAGGATCTTGCTGTGATGTATGTCATAGAGTGTTCTGCCTATGTTTTCCTCTAAGAGTTTGATAGTGTCTGGCCTGACATTTAGGTCTTTAATCCATTTTGAGTTTATTTTTGTGTATGGTGTTAGGGAGTGTCCTAATTTCATTCCTTTGCATGTAGCTGTCCAGTTTTCCCAATACCACTTATTGAAGAGGCTGTCTTTTCTCCATTGTATATTCTTGCCTCCTTTATCAAAGATAAGGTGACCATATGTGCGTGGGTTTATCTCTGGGCTTTCTATCCTGTTCCATTGATCTATATTTCTGTTTTTGTGCCAGGACCATACTGTCTTGATTACTGTAGCTTTATAGTATAGTCTGAAGTAAGGGAGCCTTATTCCTCCAGCTCCGTTTTTCTTTCTCAAGATTGCTTTGGCTATTTGGGGTCTTTTGTGTTTCTATACAAATTGTGAAATTTTTTGTTCTAGTTCTGTGAAAACTGCCAGTGGTAGTTTGATAGGGATTGCATTGAATCTGTACATTGTTTTGGGTAGTAGAGTCATTTTCACAATGTTGATTCTTCCAATCCAAGAACATGGTATATCTCTCCATCTATTTGTATCATCTTTAATTTCTTTCATCAGTGTCTTATAATTTTCTGCATACAGGTCTTTTGTCTCCTTAGGTAGGTTTATTCCTAGATATTTTATTCTTTTTGTTGCAATGGTAAATGGGAGTGTTTTCTTCATTTCACTTTCAGATTTTTTCCAAAACTATGTTGAATAATAGTGGTGAGATTGGGCAACCTTGTCTTGTTCCTCATCTTAGTGGAAATGGTTTCAGTTTTTCACCATTGAGGATGGTGTTGGCTGTGGGTTTGTCATATATGACCTTTATTATATTGAGGAAAGTTCCCTCTCTGCCTACTTTCTCGAGGGTGTTTCTCATAAATAGGTGTTGAATTTTGTCGAAAGCTTTCTCTGCATCTATTGAGATGGTCATATGGTTTTTCTCCTTCAATTTGTTAATATGGTGTATCACATTGATTTGCGTATATTGAAAAATTCTTGCATTCCTGGGATAAACCCCACTTGATAATGGTGTATGATCCTTTTAATGTGCTGTTGGATTCTGTTTGCTAGTATTTTGTTGAGGATTTTTGCATCTATGTTCATCAGTTATTGGCTTCTAGTTTTCTTTTTTTGTGACATCTTTGTCAGGTTTTGATACAGGGTGATGGTGGCCTCATAGAATGAGTTTGGGAGTGTTCCTCCCTCTGCTATATTTTGGAAGAGTTTGAGAAGGATAGGTGTTAGCTGTTCTCTGAATGTTTGACAGATTTCACCTGTGAAGCCCTCTGGTCCTGGGCTTTTGTTTGTTGGAAGATTTTAATCACAGTTTCAATTTCAGTGTTTGTGATTGATCTGTTCATATTTTCTATTTTTCCTGGTTCAGTCTCGGAGGGTTGTGCATTTCTAAGAATTTGTCCATTTCTTGGAGGTTGTCCATTTTATTGGCATACATTTGCTTGTAGTAATCTCTCATGATTCTTTGTATTTCTGCAGTGTCAGTTGTTACAGTGTTTCATTTCTAATTCTATTGATTTGAGTCTTCTCCCTTTTTTTCTTGATGAGTCTAGCTACTGGTTTATCAATTTTGTTTATCTTCTCAAAGAACCAGCTTTTAGTTTTATTGATCTTTGCTCTCGTTTCCTTCATTTCTTTTTCATTTATTGCTGTTCTGATCTTTATGATTTCTTTCCTTCTGCTAACTTTGCGGTTTTTTGTTCTTCTTTCTCTAATTACTTTAGGTGTAACGTTAGGTTGTTTATTTGAGATGTTTCTTGTTCCTTGAGGTAGGATTGTATTGCTATAAACTTCCCTCTTAGAACTGCTTTTGCTGCATCCCATGGGTTTTGGTTCGTCATGTTTTCATTGTCATTTGTTTCTAGGTATTTTTTAATTTCTTCTTTGATTTCTTCAGTGATCTCTTGGTTATTAAGTAGTGCATAATTTAGCCTCCATGTGCTTGTATTTTTTACAAATTTTTTCCTATAATTGATATCTAGTCTCATAGGGTTGTGGTCGGAAAAGATACTTGATACAATTTCAATTTTCTTAAATTTACCAAGGCTTGATTTGTGACCCAAGGTATGATCTATCCTGGAGAATGTTCCATGAGCACTTGAGAAGAAAGTGTATTCTGTTGTTTTTGGATGGAATGTCCTATAAATATCAATTAAGTCCATCTTGTTTAATGTATCATTTAAATCTTGTGTTTCCTTATTTATTTTCATTTTGGATGATCTGTCCATTGGTGAAAATGGGGTGTTAAAGTCCCCTACTATGATTGTGTTACTGTCAATTTCCCCTTTAATGGCTGTTAGTCTTTGCCTTATGTATTGAGGTGCTCCTATGTTGGGTGCATAAATATTTACAATTGTTATATCTTCTTCTTGGATTGATCCCTTGATCATTATTAGTGTCTTTCTTTGTCTCTTGTAATAATCTTTATTTTAAAGTCTATTTTGTCTTATATGAGAATTGCTACTCCAGCTTTCTTTTGATTTCCATTTGCATGGAATATCTTTTTCCATCTCCTCACTTTCAGTCTGTATGTGTCCCTAGATCTGAAGTGGGTCTCTTGTAGACAGCATATATATGGGTCTTGTTTTTGTATCCATTCAGCCAGTGTATGTCTTTTGGTTGGAGCATTTAATCCATTTACATTTAAGGTAATTATCGATATGTATGTTCCTATTATCATTTTCTTAATTTTTGTTTGTTATTGTAGGTCTTTTCCTTCTCTTGTGTTTCCTGCCTAGAGAAGTTCCTTTAGCATTTGTTGTAAAGCTGGTTTGGTGGTGCTGAATTCTCTTAGCTTTTGCTTGTCTGTAAAGTTTTTAATTTCTCCGTCAAATCTGAATGAGATCCTTGCTGGGTAGAGTAATCTTGGTTGTAGGTTTTTCTCCTTCATCACTTTAAATATGTCCTGCCACCCTCTTCTGGCTTGCAGAGTTTCTGCTGAAAGATCAGCTGTTAACCTTATGGGGATTCCCTTGTGGTTATTTGTTGCTTTTCCCTTGCTGCTTTTAATATTTTTTCTTTGTATTTAATTTTTGATAGTTTGATTAATATGTGTCCTGGCATTTTTCTCCTTGGATTTATTCTTTTTTTTTTTTTTTTAATAAATTTATTTATTTATTTATTTTTGCTGTGTTGGGTCTTCGTTTCTGTGCGAGGGCTTTCTCTAGTTGCGGTGAGTGGGGGCCACTCTTCATCGCGGTGCGTGGGCCTCTCACTATCGCGGCCTCTCTTGTTGCGGAGCACAGGCTCCAGATGCGCAGGCTCAGTAGTTGTGGCTCACGGGCCCAGTTGCTCCGCGGCATGTGGGATCTTCCCAGACCAGGGCTCGAACCCGTGTCCCCTGCATTGGCAGGCAGACTCTCAACCACTGTGCCACCAGGGAAGCCTGGATTTATTCTTTATGGGACTCTCTGTGCTTCCTGGACTTGATTAACTATTTCCTTTCCCATATTAGGGAAGTTTTCAACTATCTCTTCAAATATTTTCTCAGTCCCTTTCTTTTTCTCTTCTTCTTCTGGGACCCCTATAGTTCAAATGTTGGTGCGTTTAATGTTGTCCCAGAGGTCTCTGAGACTGTCCTCAATTCTTTTCATTCCTTTTTCTTTATTCTGCTCTGCAGTAGTTATTTCCACTATTTTATCTTCCAGGTCACTTATCCGTTTTTCTGCCTCAGTTATTCTGCTATTGATCCCATCTAGAGAATTTTTAATTTCATTTATTGTGTTGTTCATCACTGTTTGTTTGCTCTTTAGTTCTTCTAGGTCCTTGTTAAACGTTTCTTGTATTTTCTCCATTCTATTTCCAAGATTTTGAATCATCTTTACTATCATTATTCTGAATTCTTTTTCTGGTAGACTGCTTATTTCCTCCTCATTTGTTAGGTCTGGTGGATTTTTGCCTTGCTCCTTCATCTGCTGTGTGTTTCTCTGTCTTCTCATTTTACTTAACTTACTATGTTTGGGTTCTCCTTTTCACAGGCACAGGTTCGTAGTTCCTGTTGTTTTTGGTGTCTGTTCCCAGTGGCTAAGGTTGGTTCAGTGGGTTGTGTAGGCTTCCTGGTGGTGGGGACTAGTGCCTGTGTTCTTGTGGATGAGGCTAGATCTTTTCTTTCTGGTGGGCAGGTCCATGTCTGGTGGTGTGTTATGGGGTGTCTGTGACCCCATTATGATTTTAGACAGCCTCTCTGCTAATGGATGGTGTTGTGTTCCTGTCTTGCTAGTTGTTTGGCATAGGGTGTCCAGCATTGTAGCTTGCTGGTCGTTGAGTGGAGCTGGATCTTGGCATTGAGATGGTGATCTGTGGGAAATTTTTGCCATTGGATATTATGTGGAGTTGGAAGGTCTCTTGTGGACCATTGTCCTGAACTTGGCTCTCCCACCTCAGAGGCACAGCCCTGACGCCTGGGTGGTTGTAGGTAGGAGGTCTCAGTTCCTTGCCACATGGATCTCTCCTTAGGGCTGCTTTAGTGTCCTCATGACATGGCTGCTGGCTTAACCCAGGATGAGTGATCCGGCCTGTGGTCCCCAGGATTGTCGCGGCTTTGGCTGCTGGGACCCCTCCAGAGCTGGCAGCCTCAGTGAGGCCGCCCTCCCCTCGGGCTCCAGGGCAGTTCAGTGATGGCGGAGGGAAGAGACCCTGAGCCAGGAGTTCCAGCTCTGAGGAAATGCGGGCTCCATTCTGTTGGCTCAGCTTTTAAATCTCACTTATGTAGACTAAACTTAGTAATATCCTGAATTGAAGCTCCCATGTCTTTTTTTTGAAGCTAGGTCTTGTGGACGAGTATAGATTTATCTCTAGTTTACTCACCTTAAGTAGTACCAAAATATAACATCTAAACTTAAATATAGTAAGTATGACTCTCAATTTCTTTTTTTCCAAGGAAAGATGTCACAATATTATTTTGGAAATTTCATATACAGTATGTGAAAAAGCCTACCAAATGTTTGCTGTGTAGCAATTCCATCAATGTCATTGATACTTTCCTCCTGGGGGTGGGGGCGTTCATTCATAGTGAATTGCTCTCAATTTCAAGGTCTAAGGAAAAGGCCATTTTCTTAGAATGTAAATCATGTTATAGTCAAGCTATCATTATTAAAACAATTTGTTGGAACAGCTGAAATTTTGTATTAATTTAAAAATATATATTAAAGCACTATATTTTTACCTTCTTAATAATAGTGGAGGTGAAGATGGTTTATATACTACAGGATCTTATTGAAGGAGCAACTGGGATTTATTTATTAGTGGATTGTAAAAAGAAATATCCTCACTCACGTTTTTGGAAACTAGAAATCAGTCCTGAATTCTAAATGAAAATGTTAAGTATGATATTTATTAGAATATTTTTAAACTTTGAAACTATGCAGAGTCTATTTAACTTTCTTGTTACACATATGGAGTACTGAGAAAACAAGCAAAACTTATGACTATATTCATGAACTTTAACTTGTGATTAATAATAAAACAGTGTTTTAATATATAAAATATTCATGTATTAAAGTAAAATAAACTTAGTTATGCAGATAACTAAATCAGTTTCACTGGCATTAGTAACATGTTTTGAAGTAATATTAAAGACAAAACTTTTACGTTTAAGCCAAAAAATCATAAAATGTCATAAGTTATTTTTTACTATAAACATTTTGACATCACACTATTATACTAGAAGTCCTTTTTCTGTTTCTCATTTCCCTTCCTTTCCTAGTCTGAACATTTCTTTTCCTATTTTTCATTATTTCTATGTAAGAAACTTGCAGACTATTCATTCTGAGCAGATATTACCTAACAAGAAAAATGTCATGAATCACATGCCTGATGACCTTATGCTGAAACCTCTTTTGCATTACTGTCCTCTGAGGGAGGACAAATTCAAGCATCTTAACTAGATTTATAGATTTCTGTTGATTCACTGCAGGAATGTTTTAGAATGTCTCAGAGTGCAGTGGTTTTGTGATAACCAGTGGAAGAAGTTATGGCCTGTCACAATTTGTACTTTAAATAAATTCCAATTACTCTTGTAGTGTGTGTAGCAAGAGCAGATGTTTTGATACTTGATTGTACTATGAAAGAGTACAGGAATGTGCACTTCTTCTCTAGATGGGAGCATCAATTTTTTTCCAGTCTCTGGAACCCTTGAAAGAATGTGGCAAGAAGCCCTGGTGACCATAAGTTCATTCTCTTAAGTCTGTGAGTCTGTGAGTCTATTTTGTAAATAAGTTCACTTGTATCATTTTTTAAAGATTCTGCATATAAGTGATATCATATAATATTTGAATTTATGGTTACCAGTGGGGAAAGGTGGGGGGGAGAGATAGATTAGGATTTTGGGATTGACATATACACACTGCTATATTTAAAATAGATAACCAACAAGGACCTACTGTAAAGCACAGGGAACTCTGCTCAATATTCTGTAATAATCTAAATGGGAAAAGAATTTGAAAAAGGATAGATACATGTATACTATAACTGAATCACTTGGCTGTACACCTGAAACTAACACAACATTGTTAATCAACTATACACCAAAAAAAAAAAAAAAAAAAGCCCTGATGTTTACACCCCATGTGTTGGGGTGGGTACAAAGAAGACACTGTTGGACACTTGAAGGGCTTATCGTCTACTCGGAGAATGCGCTAGGTTATTTTGTTGACTAGAAATAGAGATTCATGAAGCTTACTTCAAACAGTAAAATTGTGGTTATTCTACATGAGAATGAGGATGAGAGTTGTTTAATAGGAACCCAGAAATAAGCTAGATATCATAGAAACTAGAAAGTAGTTTAGGATCTTGGAAAATCCAGTTAAGCTTTAGCCCTCATCAGTAGGAGATCCTCTATCTGGTGCTACTGAAATAGACACTTTTCCTTGTTTCTGCTTTTACTGTAATCATTTGCTTCACTTTCTTTTATGAACATCTTTTACCTACTTCAGTTTCAACCTACTTTAACATAAACATAAACATAATCATATTTTTACTTGCAACCCCTGAAGCTTCATGACCACCCCTACTGTGTATATTTTCAGCTCTTGCTCCTGCTACCAACTCTTCAGCTCCTACAGGTCATGTTTACATTCCTAAGAGAGGAATTTGAATAAATTCTCTAATTCCTTTTATGCGTATTTGGTTAGAGTTTTAATGCTGGCCAACCTAAATAGATTTGCTTTTCTTTGGTTAGTTGCTATTCACTGGTCCACTTCCTAAGTAGGAGGATCATGTATTACGGAATGTGGCCTCCTAGAGGTAATGAAATACTTGAAGTTCCTCCCTTATCCTGCCTTGAATCTTTATGCACATGGAAAATTTTCTTAGAAAACAACTGTGGAAGTGGAAGGCATTATGGTTAAACTGTTCAGTATAGGAGGAAATACATAATGATAATTGTGTTTGCTATGTAAGTTAGGTGACCAAAAATAAAAATTTTGACCAATGAAACTGAATTAATGGCTTCAAGGATCCAGAACCCCATCAAAGACAACAAAATAAAGAGATCAATGGCTTAGAAAAATAAATTTTAGAAGTGAAAAGGACCTTAATAATTATCGTGGCAAATTACCCAATACAAGAAGACTGAAATACAGATTGAGGTAGATATTAGAATGTAAGTCTACTGACTCTAAGCCCATTGCTCTTTTCACTCTGTCCCACTGCCTACTCATGCAAATGTATGAAAAGAAAAAAAAAGCATTTGCAACATAACAGTTTCCAAAGGAAACTTTATGCCTTGTTTCATATTTCAAAGTCTTTCACATTATATATCTCTTTCTGGGGGACTCCATTTATGGTAAGACCAAAAGGGAAAAAAAGGGCAAAGGACTAAAATTTCTCATTTGATGAGTAATAACCACAAATTAGTATATTTATTATTACAATTCATCCTTGAGAATACAAGTTTTTAAATTAAATCAGAAATGAAATTTTTTGCTTTGGTTCAAGATGATTGATTGCTTGCATTTAACACTTTTCTTTCCTAAGAAATCATAAAAATGATAAAAAATATTTTAGAAGACATACAAACCTACAAAAAAAAATGTACATGGGAGCTGACAGATGAACTAGTGCCAAGAAAGCCAAAGCTTAGAATATGTTCAGGTATATATCTGCTGATCTGCTTAGTAGAATCTCAGAAGAGCTCTGATTACTGGAGAGGCAATACTGTGGAGGTGGAAAACAGGGAGATTAAACTCTGTATGAAGAACAGTCATCCTCCCAACTCTCTTTCTAGTAAATGAGGGACAAACCATTTTCATTTTGTGTATGTTGGATTCTATCAACACAAAGTATGGTCTGGTGCCCCTCATGCTCATGTTCAAGTGGGGACAGCCATCTACAAGCCCCTTCTCCACAGACAGGGTTTGCAATGAACATTTCCAGTTATTCATGTTTAAATTTATACATATTGGAATATAATACGAATATGAGTGAGCCTAAAAACAGTGAGAAGAAATATTAGAACTAGAGAACTAATCACAGGAGACATGAAACCTGCATTCTATTGCATGTTTTTCCTCCATGAACCCTGCAAGGCATTCAAGGCAGAGAATTGGAGAATCCTAAGAAGTGTCTCTCATGGTGAAAAACTGGATGGGGATGAGTGCCACTGAGAAAGAGGAATTAAACTCCATCAGGACACTTTCCCTCTATCTTCTCTTTGGAACAGGAGCCTTAATCTGTGGGGAGAGGGGAAATAAACACTTTTGCTTGTAGAACACTAGTGAAAACAGATTGCAGCTGGAGAAGAGAACCAGAAAAATCGATCCCTAGTTGAGGGGAAGGGAAGTACTTGAATTACCAAGAGGGCTAAATGTGAGTTGAAGGTTATGGTATTTGGATATGGATAAGATTTTTTAAAAAATCAGTTGCCAAAAATTTCAGGAGAAACAGGATATTTGCATAGTCTCAAGGTATCTCCACTAAATATTATTATTTGTCAAGGGATAAAAGTAACTTTTTAATGAAAAAAACATGGCAAACATCACCTAAACCAAATGACCAAAATTGACACTGTTAGTAATAATGTGTATCTACATCATGTACTCCCTGAAATTGTGCACTGAAAAGAGACTATCACCTCTATTATATTCATCTCAAAAATCCATAACGTCATTCTAATTATAAAGATATGTCAGACAAACTTAAAATTGAGGAACTGTCTACAAAATGTCTGGCAATTACTCATAAAATGTGTCAAAGACATGAAAGACAAGGAAAATCTCAGGAACTATTACAGATTAGAGAATTATGACAATCAAAGGCTACTCAGGATCCTAGATTGGATCCTGGAACAGAAAAAGGACACTTTTGGGAAAACTGGTGAAACTCAAAGTTTCCAGTTTGGTAAATAGTATTGACCAATGTTTATTTCTTAATATTGATTGTTGTACAATGCTAACATTAGGAGATTCTAGGTGAAGAATATAAAGGAACTCTCTACTATTTTTACAACTCTTCTCTAAATTTAAAATAACTATTTAAAATAAAAAATATTTCAAAATTAGAAGCTAATTGTATGTATAATTTTTATACCTCAAAAGAGATGACAAAAATGTTAGAATTTGAAAAGGACTCTAAGGTATCTAGGAAATAATGAGATGAGTCAAAACATTGGACTTATAGAGTAGGAAATGTCATTCTAGCACTCTTGGATAGTGAGACAACTTAGGTCCTTATCAATTATCAATCTCTACCTGACCCTTACAGGTGTCCTCAGCTTATATAATGTGAAGTCAAGAGATGTTGGCTATGGTTTGTGAGTTAAGAAATGTAGTTTTAAATATATTGTTTGAATTTGCATAGCTGACCGATCAGAATAGTGATTAAACAATATTAGCAGAAGGAGTAGATGAGGAGGTGTAAGGGAACTCATCCTTATCTACCATATTAGGAAGTCAATAGCTAATATATAAAGTCGATAGCACAGTAAAATTTAGATGCAGCAACATTATTTGGAGAAGAGAATTTAGTCATCCAAAGAACTAAAACAGAAAAAGAAAAGTGTGAAAAAATTGATAGAGGGCATGGGTTGATTATCAAGGAAAGGGGAAGTTTGAGACAGGGGCTTATAGTTCTTCATTGTAAACCTTTCTATCACCTTTAATCACACATTTGTATATATTACTTTTCTTTGGACTGAATTGTCAATGTAGCCAATAATCTGTTACAGCCATAAAACTATGACCAAAATAAATATGTGTGTATTATTTTTTCTTTTCTTTCTTTTATATGTTTATGTACATACACACATATATGAAAGAGAATCTTATACATTCCATATTATAAATGAGCAAATGTAAAACTAAATCACTGAGAATGATTTCTAGCAGTAGATTCAGAAATTCAAGTGGCAGCTGTCTTCAAGTTAATTATTTAAGCAATGCCACTTTTTCTAAGCTGTCTAGGAAACAAATTGGTAGCACTTTTTCTTAAACTGAAAATCACCCAGCTCCCATGTCTAGAGCTTATTTGAACACAACTAACATGTTTATTTATTTAAAAGTCCCTTGAAAATCACTTGTTTTATTGAAAACCTTTAAGTTTATAATTGAAAAATAATCCAAATGAGTGATTGTTTTAGGAGTAGATATTTAGTGAGTAAATGTTTGAGATAATCTGTCCAGAAAATTGATAGTATGATTCTCTAGGTATACTGTAAATGCATATCAAATATCTTAAGACAATATTGAGTGGACTGAATGTTTTGAAGAAGTTAACTTACATTCTAGTATTGGATAATTGAATAAAAAGAAGTTTACGTAATTGTTTTCCTAAATAGGTTCGGGTCAAATGCTTTTTCACACATCCCATTCCTTGGTGGCTCAGCAAATGAAGTTCTTAGGAAAGAAGTCATTGATGTTCAGAACTTAACCTGCATTTTACTTGACAGGATTTCACTGTGGACAGAAGATCCTGACAAATATTTTAGCTAACAGTAAGAAAAAAAAGAGTTTAGTACTAAAACCACATCTCATCTAACTCCTTAGTGTAATATGGCTGCCCATAATCAAGCATTAAAGGGATCTGCATAATTTTACTGACTCTGCTCCAACCTGAGACCCAGCTGCTGCTGTTTATGATATTTTTTCAGAGGGACTCTTGCCCAGCTGTCCACATTTTCCTGGCTATCAGACCATTTACTAGGCTTCTGGTAGGAACCTTCTATTCCCTTACTCTGATGATCTGTTCTGGACGTACACCTCAGGTGTTGGCCCTCAGTAATCCTTCTCAGAAATGATCTGATAAATCCCATTCTGGCTTCACCCATCACTGTGTGGGTCAAAGACCTTTTCCTTCCACCAGCCTCCCAACTGGGAAGGAAAATGGCAACATTGTGTATGGGCTGGAAGCATTTGTGGCTGTGCGTGACCACTCCCAACCACACACACACTTCTGGCCCCACTTTTTACCTTTCTCTTTTTTCAAAGAGGAATGATAGCATAAGCACTGGAGCCAGATTTCTTTCAAATCCCAAATCCACTATTACTAGCCATGTCCCTTTAAATGCACATGTGCCTTTAGAAGTTTCTCCTTTCCAAGTTTCAGTTCCTCATCTATAAAGTGTGAATAATAATTGCATTTCTTCCTAAGATTCTTGATATGAATGAAATTTTTCATGTAGTGTGCTTGATGACATGGCTGGTACTACATGAATGCTAGTTATTATTATTTTACCTTTTCTTCTTCTTCTCTGCTAACAAAAATACTTAGTAGCATGTGATGTGAGGGCAATTGATAAATAAGTCAAGAGGGAATACTCACAATCTAAACCTGAAAACTGAGTTCAAAATAACTAACTAGAATTGAAGAGGTTGCTGGCCTACTCTAAAATTAAGAAAACAAAGGGATTTTACCTTTGAGGTAGTCTATGCTGCTTAACTCTATATGAGAATGCATATTTTTAGATGCAACTTGCAAAATATCTATTATAATATGGATTATCATTTTTGATACTGTCATCTGGCAGAACCTGTGAGGAGAGAGGTAGTAATATTGCCTTGTACTTGAAGATAAAAGCAGGAGATTATAGATTCTGTTCTGCTTCTTGAGACAGACAGATTTCCTTCCTATATGTTTTGAGAAAGTCCTTCTCAGTAAAGTTCAGTCCCTCATCTGCCATTGATCCAGAATAAACTGCTAACTAGCATTCAATACTTAAATTGTTTTCTGAAAACTATGATTATGTTGAAGCCAACTTTGGTAGTGTTTTCTTTTTCTCCAAGTGATTTTTATCAAAATGTGCTTTCAATATTCACGTTGATGGCAACTAAAATGCTGTCACAGTGTTCCTAAGATGCTGTTAATGCAATTTTATAGTAAATAACATTATAATGTCAATGTATAACCAAGAAGGTGACACGATGTCAAGGATATGCTCTGCATGGCTATATCATAAATTCAATGGAAAATGCATATTGATGCAGACATTAAGATGTCAAAATTGAGTCATGCATATGTTATATTACTGAGAAAAAAGAAATTAAGTCAGAAAACTTGGTAAAAATTATGTAAATTCTACTGAATAAAGGTAATTTCAAGTTATGGCAGTCAAGGTGCCTTCAGATTATATGGTGCTATCACATTTCCTGTGACAACTCTAGGGGATTTCCCCACTCCATTGACAATGCCTCATGTCCTTGGACTTGTGTTGGGGGGGTGGGTTATGGAAGTAATTCACAAGTTCTTCCACCATGATCTGCTGGTAGTACTAGGGAACTTCTACTTTCATGAAGGGGGTAGTTAACATGCTTTAATTCCAAGGCCTACTCCTGTGATGACTTTCTTACTCGCAGCTTGCAATACTCAATTCAGGAAATGTTTTAGTATTGGAAGAATGGAATTGAGATCTTGGAACTACTGAGGGCTTCAGTAGGTGGAGAAGAATGGCATCTGTGTATACTCAGCTGAGTTCTGGATTTCTTCTATTATAAATTTATTCATTTGGATTAAGATTTTAAAATGTCTTTGCTACTAGGAAGAGAAACACATCAGACCTTGTCCATGTTTACTAAAATGTTTTTCAAAGTATGGTCAATGAACAGGATGACATTTGAATTCCCTGGGATATTTGAGGAAAAAACAAATTTCTTCCTGGATTTTCTCTCAGCTGTCCGGAGTCAGAACACCTGGGTATTAATTTTTTCCCCACCATTTAAGTGTATTCTGAAAAGGTCTAGCCAACAAAAGGCATACCTTTCTTCTGGGCTAAGAGAAACCTGGTCATTAATCATCCTGATTCCTGGTCTGGCACTTATTTCTTTGCCTGGTTTTCAGAGTACTATGTCTGTCTTGGGAAGTGTCTGCCACTCAGTATTTTTTCAAAGATCCTTTGGAAAGGGCGTTAAATAGATAAAGATCTTTGTTTTTCCTTTTCACCTGCTCATTCATTCTCTTGCCCAGATAGACTGGGAAGCAGTACCCCTCACAGCTTGCATACATTTTGTATTTCATTCTTATAATTAAGAAACATGGCTATATAATTTATTGTCCCAAATGAAGCACTCCTGAGAGAGAAAGGGAGTACTTTTAATTATAATGCTGAGTGATAGGAGAAAATCAAGACTCTCCCAGACAAACTAGCTTATAGTCATCTTAACTCTACTTGCTTAAAACAGTAATACCAATTAAACTTTACCAATCAATTCTAAGTTACCAATTACAGCCTTTTAATCAATTTTTCTGACAGAGAATTATAACTTAATGCCTCTTAATCTATGAGGCTAATTATAGTTCTCCTGGTGTCCTCTATTTCTTCCTCAATCTTTCCCCTACCTTCCACTCTCTTAAGCCTGTGCTTTTCTACATAAGGTCCTTGGCCAGAAGCATCAGCAGGATCTGAGAACTAGTTGAACATTCTTGGCTCTGCCTCTGATCTACTGATTCAGAACTTGGGGATGTGGTCCAGTAATCAATATTAACAAGCCCTCCAAGTGATTCTGATGCACACTAAGGTTTGAGAATTATTACCTTAAGCTACTACTGTTAAAATTCTTTTCCTTCTATTCAATTCTCCCCCAACTCTTTTTCCCTCTCTTCCCTTCTGCATGATTGAACTTGTGATGTTATTAATTCTGTTCTTCTACTTTCACTGGTGAAGTTGAAAGGGTGGGAGAACTAAGGGGTCTAATTTTTAAATTGAATCTGTTTTTGTTGATTTATTAAACAATTTTGAGTGTTTAGTATGTGCTAGGCATTGAGGATATGAATGAAAATCAGATTCAAATTCTGCTCTCAGAGCTGTGAGGTGTCTGGTAGAGATATAGAAATGTAAACTAAAATTACAAGAAGGAAATTGCTACAGAGCTGAGTATTGTGGCACCAAGGTTTCTTTACAGAGGAATATCTTCGAATTCACATAGAAGTTCACCTGCATCTTTCTGGAACAGGGAGCTGGAGCACCTTCGAACCTCTAGGCTCCCCATCCACCTTCCCCCATGAGGCTACCTGGTCTTTCATCTCTATTTCTGTGAGTGTGTTCCTTCCTCCTCTCTCACTACCTTATTTGGATTTCTTCACTTGCATAAGTTCCTTCATTATCATCTCTGAGCACCGGGGCTTTCCCATCTGTGGTTTCTCTTTATGATTTTCAACTGACATTTTTAATAAACCAAAAGAAAGAGAATGGATTCATTCACCCCATTTTTTTTTTCTTTTTGAGGAATAACCCTCAAGTCATCAGTCAATGGCCAGCCTATGGTTTGTTTCCACTTGAACCATGGTTGGTTTTTAACCTGAATGGGAAGCTGGATTGGCAAACAACTTAAGTGTTACTCAATTTGCTCTCTTCAGTTAAAGACTGTACTTACCTTGATCCATAATGCTAGAAATATATTCCCTGTAGAAATTAGTTTCAAGATAATTTTTATGTAAATTTTCTCCTTCATGGTCATGCAAAATATATTTGTTTTATTGTTCTAGTATATTCTCATAATATTGTTCTTATATTTAACTATCACTTTTGCATATTTCATGTAAAATTTCTTTTGATTTTAAAAACACTTTCTCTAACTTAAAAAAAGTATATATTTATTTTTAAAAGAGAAGTTGCTGAATTTGGATCTGTTTGGATTTTAATAGGTTTTGCTAACATTAATAGGGCACAAAAGTTCATATCAAATAACTCTGGATATTGCAAATTCAAAATTAATATTGTTTTATGTGAAAGACCACAATTTGCTCCCTGAAGATTTTCCATTATTTCACTTAACTCTTACAGTTCATCTTGTACTATATCTAAATGAACTCTAATTCCTTTACCAGCACTTAGTCAACATTCCTATCATACGTCTGAAAGTTGTTGTAAGGTCAAATTTGATATATGTTTACTCAAGGTTTTTCATCTTTGAGCAGATCCATAAAATACTGTGTTATCTTTTAATTGCTCTGATGAATGTCAGAGCTGTAGCTACCATTAAGATGGCACCATTATAGATCTCACCTATCAGCTGTCATGTATGGCATAAAAATGCCTCTAAATTTTTGGGAAAATTCTTGCTTTTATACCTTTCCCTTTACCAATAAAACTAAGCCATTATCCAAATGGCTAAAATTAAAAAGACTCACAATACTAATTGTTGACAAGGATGTGGAATAGTCAGAAGGCTCATCTGCATTCAGTATCCATCTAGTCTGAAAAATAAAAACATCTAACAATGTTGTGATAGTTTCAGTGTTACATTCATGCATGTTCCTCTAGACTTACATTTATACAACTTAAAATAGTAATACTGTTTAATTTTGCAAAAATTCTCCAGCTGCCATATGAAAGCGTTGCACTCATTGCCCTAATTTGTGAATATCTCTGGAAACTCATTTTAGAACAAATGAGAACCGTAAGTGGTTCAAATTTGCCACTCCAAGATGTGCCTCTTTGGCATACCTTGAAAACAATCAAGGTCCAATAAACTCAGGAAGAACCTTTGAACTTTTGTCTAACTGCCTAAAATAATTTAGAGTGTCTGTTCCCAGAATAGAACTATCACCATTGATACCTGCAAAGTATGGGCTATTCTATGTGCATATTGTGGTGGGGAAACTCAGCAGGGCCTAGAGATCTGAGTCCCCTGTGTCCCATTGTCTCTGCAGGGCCCAGCAAACATTTGCTTTTCCATCTCTAAGTGAATTGCTTTCACCTCCTTTGAAGTCCCAAATGACCCAAACCCCCAACATACTCTTTTGCCTTTAGCTGAAGATGGTACTTAAGGTGAGGGCTTAGGCTATTTTGGTGAGTTAGTTTTCCTGGTTCTCTCCCATGTATATATAATTTTAAAACTTTTGTTTGATTTTCTCCTGTTAATCTGCCTCATGTCAGTTTAATTCTTAGACCAGCCCAAAGAACTTAGAAGGGTAGAGAAAATTTATTCCACCCCAACAGAAGCAAGAAAATGGGTACTTGACATTAACTGGAAATATTAGTTACGCAAGAATCATTTCATTCACACTTTCTGTGAGGAAGGATTTGACAAGTTAACTAATTTGTCCTTCCTCTTTCCTAAGTGTTCTACCACTCAAATTTTCCCCACTATTCAAATTAGTTTCTGATACCTATGTCAGCAGTAGCACAATCCTTAAACTTTTATGGTGTTTGAACTCAGTTGCCTTTGTCTTGAAGATACAGATCAAGTGATGTGGAGGAGAATTTTCTTGAGACTTGGACAGTGTTTGTCATGAGAACAGAATTATTGTTCCTCTAAACCAACCTGAACCCTGGAGCCTGAGTGATTGAGAATTATACATAATCATTGTCTAATGTTCGTTCTAGTATAAGAACAGTTTATGCTAAATATTTTAAATGGCAGCTAAAATTCCACTGTAAAACATTCCATGGCAATATCCAGAAACTTTGTTTATATGTAAGCTTGATTATACTTTAGAGTGTATTGAGTGTTGCGTGAAAGAAACAGCCTGCCACCTGGAGCTTTGAGTAGTTAGAAAACAAAAACAAAACCTAGGCATAGTATGAAAAAGCACTTAGAACTGAACTTGCCACATAGTTGTTGCTCAATATCTTTTAAATTAGTCCAAATCTGAAACAGCAATTTTTTTAACTTTTTATTTTATATTGGAGTATAGCTGACTAACAATGTTGTGCTAGTTTCAGGTGTACAGCAAAATGATTCAGTTATACATATACATGTATCTATTCTTTTTCAAATTCTTTTCCCTTTTAGGTTGTTACATAATATTGAGCAGGGTTCCCTGTGCTATACAGTAGGTCCTTGTTGGTTATACATTTTAAACATAGCAGTGTGTACATGTCAATCCTAAACTCCCTAACTATCCCTTCCCCCCACCTTTCCTCCCTGGTAACCATAAGTTCTTTCTCTAAGTCTGTGAGTATGTTTCTGTTTTGTAAATAAGTTCATTTATATCATTTCTTTTTGGATTCCACATATAAGCGATATCATATGATATTTCTCTTTGTCTGACTTACTTCACTCAGTATGACAATCTCTAGGTCCTTCCATGTTGCTGCAAATGGCATTATTTCATTCTTTCTAATGGTTGAGTAATATTCCATTGTATATATGTACCACATCTTCTTTATCCATTCCTCTGTCGATGGACATTTAGGTTGAAACAGCAACTTTTGTATAGTAATACTTCTAATTTGGGCCTATGTTGAATCAGCTCATTGTTCCGCAATATTGAGGCAAACAGATGATTCTCCAGCTCAAGGAATGTAAAAGCAAAACAAAAACAAAGAAATATCTGTAGCATCCATAAATATAGCATCCTCAGTCCTATATTCTAGGGATAATTTTCCAAATAGATTAGAATTGTCAATGGGCAAAAATTACTAAATTGTTCGCAAATTTAGTTTTCTTAATACTATGCTGATATTTATCTATGAGGAAACTGGCCAAAGACTAACAACCAGACTGCTGTTGGTGGAAATGTTTCTCATCAAAGTTATTTTAAAAATTTGGCATAAATTTAGTCTGATTTTCTTACTGTCAGGGCAGAAGTCAGACTAACCTGTGAAAAACAGTCCTTTCTGAATATCTGAGAGCTGTTAAAATCAGCTAGAGCTGCTTTACTCTGCTGGAAAAGTTCCCTGGGAGAGTGATGGTGGGCTCATGTATTGCAGGTTTCCTAAGGATAAAAGCAGCCTGGGGTTAATTTTTAGAAAGCAGATAAAAAAATACCATGCTGGGGCCACCGCTTTTAAATTTGATTAGCTGCAGGATAACTACTATCTTATCTTCTTATAGAATTAACTGTTATCGATTTCTAGTCTGAGAGAATTTTTCCATCAGAATAAATACTTCAAATACTTGAGAAAGTATGAGAAAGTAAATATCCTGATTAGGAGGAAATCAAGAAAATGGTTAGTTCTGTTTCAGAATCCATCAGTCTGACATGCAGACATAAAAAATGGTCATGATCTGGCTCGTTCACTTTTCAACAAATTTAACAATTATAAAAACTTAATGACTACATGCTGTTAAAACTCCTTTTAGAAATTAGAAATTGGTTATGTGGCACTTTGCAATTCTTAGTCTCTTCATTAGTACTAAGTGTAATCTAATCACACTTACAGAGCTAAAACTGTGCCCTTGGTTGGAGGGGTAGCCTGGAGCCAGGAGAATTGGTACTTCCTGATTGTCAGGGTTAAATACTGAGCTCTATCCAGCCTCTCAAGAGGGTCCTTCTTCAGTGATCTTAAAAGCTCATCCAAGCCAAGGTGTTAATGGTTTAAAAGTATGTCCCAGGAGTGTTTTTGTTTGAAAGAAGAAATCTATAAACACAACAGTGGTATGAATAGCAATCCAGGGGGAATTTCAGCAATCTAGAGAAGACCATTTTTTTTGGAGGTTAGATTATAAAGTAGGTAACTGCTTTCTCTCTTTCTCTCTTCATATATATATATACACACATACACATATAGACACACAAGTAAATATATACATACATATATGTATGTATATATAATAACTGTTCCTGCTCCTTCTGGGGATGCTACTGAAAACAAGTTCATGTGCCCGATGCACAGAGAAGCCAAACAATACTGAAACGTTGGAGTTTGGAGCAGAGAAAAGTTAATTGCAGGGCCATGCAAGGAGATGGGGGCTCGTGCTCCAAAAAACCCAAACTCTCCGAAAGGTTTCAGCAAAGCAATTTTCTTTTTTAAATTTTTATTGAAGGGAAGGTGAGGGAGGGGTGTGGTTGGTCGTTGCAAACTTCTTGGTGTAGGATCCCCTGTTTCTGCATCTGTCCACCTACGTCAGGTAATGACGTTCCTGTAAACCTCCAACAAGATAAATGTTCTTCTTTGTTCTGCAACTTTTTATCTCTATATGAATGGAAAAGTATTATACCCTTAAAAGTCAGAGCCTTGAAAATGGGCTATCCTGTATATTTCAGGCTGTAGGCAAGATTCTTAACTGGAAGCAAAAGCAATAGAATACAAAGGTTAAAGTAAAAGAAACAGAATACAAAGGTTGAAGTAAAAAACAGATTTAAACTGGAGTCAGATTTGTTCTTCCCGATTACAGTGATTCTGATGAATGTTTGAGTGTCCTGGAGAATAAATTAAGATTCTCCATTCTGGGTGGCCAGAGATAGGACATCTGGGGATTGTTCACTTTACAACTCCCCTGACTTTTTTGCCCAGCCCTGGGAGTTTCACGCTACGCACGCCCTGTTGTTACAGCTAATGCTCAGGGTGATCCCTATGTAGATGACTGGGGATCTGCATAGCTCTCTTCTCTCTGTGGAACTCTGCCCTGTGTCTTCCAGCCACCTCTGCCTCCCTAAACCCTGTGGGATCTGACATTTACTATAATTTTCCTCGGTTGTGTAGTCTCTAGCATTGCTTCCTGCTGCGTAAGTGACTTTTTCTAAAAATTAGGCTCTGCAAAGGAAACAAATATGCAGTTGTTTTCCTCAAAGTACTTTGTAACCTATACAATTTAGTACAATCTCAGGATTTATAACACCTTTGTCAAAGAGGAAATCAATAACTTTTATTTGATCTAATAATAGTTTGTCTTGATAAATAATAATAAAAAAGATTCGACTTATTGTATGTTCCAAAAGTGTGTTACACACACTTTTTACTCTAAGCTGTATATGACTCATTCTAAGCATTAAAGTCAGAAAACAAACAACCAAAAGGATTCTGCAAGTTAGCTCAAGGTGCCTTCTAAAAACTATCATACAGATCATCTGGGTTTATTTTTACAGTTAACTTCAGCTAAATTTTTAAAAATCACAAAACAAAATCTGATTAATGTTCAGTTTAGTTCTTCATCTTCTGGGCCTTAGGTTAGAATGCCTTTTACCCTTGGTACCTGAGTCCTTTTTCCTCTTTGTGCTTATGTGAGGACAGGGAGTTCAGCTTCCCTCATTGCCCCCATCCCGCAGCATCCTCATATGTCTCTCCCTGCCCCACCTTTGCTCCCAAGGCAGGTCGGTCATATCTATTCTAGGAAGCAGAATCTAGTCTTAGTCTAAGTCTTTGACATATCTCAGTTTGTGAAGATTCCACATCCTTCCAGACCTCCAGCAAGATCAACTCTTTAAGGGTTTCACTGAAGACTACTAAAGGTTGTAGTTGGTAATATAACTTACCGTACATGTTGGGTCTTTCTTGGCCCTCAGCATTTTGCTGTACTAGAAAATCTCTCTTTAATCTTACGAGTTTATATATTTTAATGGAATGTACAACATTATTATAATAGAGGCTCCTTCCATGTCCAATAACTTGTACTCAATACAAGAGCAACAGGTCTCTGGTAGAGCTTCAGACACCATTCATTATAACCTCTCTAAACAGGTCTTTCAGGCCCAAGTGGCTTCTTGACTTAAAGATTGATCCTTGGGGAAAAATTATAATCTCATACTTAAAAACAGCACCTGGGAATTCCTTGGTGTTTAAGGTTAATATTCATTCTTAAAAGAAAAATAAGGGCAGGTTCAAAAGTAATTCTCGGAGAATTAAGAGATATTAATTAAGAGATATTAATGCTATGGAAACTTTGAAAAAGAGATGTGTAGAAATATATGAAGAAACCCAAATGGGAACAGAGGCAATTTATTCAGCACTTGCTACAGAAAGGGAGTCAGCCACAACCACTTGTGTTTGGCAGGGACCCAGAGGCAAGCAGGAGAGAGGGAAAACTTTAGAAAGAAAGGTAAGGCTTCAGGCATACTCTGATTGGAGGCTGATGGCAGGGGGAAGCTGGAGGTGGGCTAGCTAGAAGAGGGCCCTCTTAAGTGACTGACTGGTTTGATGTTCTCTGTTGTGGGTTCCCTCCCCAGGCTGGTAGTTCAGGAGTTTGTCAATTAGAATTTTCTTGTCATATATGATCTGGCCCTTGTCCATTTGTATAGTCAATCTTTAAAGTGTAATGACAGGGAATTTGCTTTAACAGATACTACAAAATAGATAACAAAGACAAAATTATGAAAACAGTGTTGAAATGGTTTAAAGATAGTCAAAACAATAGAACCAAACAGATAATCCAGCAGCTGACTTAAATTTGTATAGGAAATTAATTCAGAATGGAGGAAGACTCATATCTTACATAGAATGGAAGGGTTTCTTTTTGTTGTTGCTCTTGTTAACCAAATGACATTGGAAAAATTAGGAAATTATTTGGGACCCTACTTCCACATGAGAGTATACTCCAAGGAAATTCCAGGTGAACTAAAGTATAAATGTAAACAATTTAACAAATCTACATAGATGAATATTTGTTTAATCTCTAGATAAGTATTTTCTAAATGTATAATAATTAATATGTATCTCAAAGAGAAAAGTGTATATCTGAACACATAAAATTATAAAGCCCATGTACATCAAAAAGGTAATATTCTTGATATATACAGTTAATACAAATCATGAGGGAAACCCCTAAGGACCAAAACAAGAATAACTAAAAGTAAAGAAAAGACAAATTATAAAATTTGAAATAAATATACAAAAAGTTTAACCTTAAATGTAATAAAAGAATAAAAAACATAGCAGTAATAGTGAACCATTTTTCTTCTCTTAAATCAAAAAATGATTTAAAACTTTAACACTCACCGAGGAGCTCACGCAGAGATGTTTTCATATGTGCTGCTGGTAGGAGTTTAGACTGGAACAGTCAAAGGTAATTAGAAGGCAATTCGTCAATGTTTATTAATTGCCTAAATATTCTTACCCCTTTACCCAAGTGGACCTTATTGTAAAGAAATATGCAGAGAATGATATTCATTGCAGCATTATTTATAATAATGAAAATGTGGAAATAACTTGAATGTTTAATATTAAAATGATACTAAATAAATTATAGTACACCAATATAATGGACTATTATACAGCCATTAAAATATATTTGAGGAACATTTATAGGAATAGAAAGTGTTCATGCTACAATGTTAAAAGAAAATAAAGAAGGGAATACAGATTGCTCTGCTAAATATCCATATATCCATGAACATATACTTTTTCACACATCTCTGGTTATTTTACTATATAAATTCCAAGAAGTAGAATTATTAGGTATATATATTGTAAAGCTTTTCATACATATTACCAAATTTCCTTCCAAAAAGATCACATCAGTTAAATTCTTACCAGCAGTATATCTGAATACCATCTCATATGTGTACTTGTTTCCCTCACTTTCCCTAACATAAGGTATTAAGTATCTTTAAAATCTTTGTCAATGTGTTGGTAAAAAATGGTAATTCACTAATTTAATTTAATTCAATTTAGTTAAGGTTCATATGTTACAGGACTTTTTATTGCTTTTGTGTATGTATGAATTACCTATTTGTGATCTTTGCATATTGTGTGTTCATTTGTTTCTTTTTGACTGGTGAGAACACTTCATGTTTTGAAGAGAAAAAACTTGATCTCAGGTTATTCTATAACACTGTTATGAGTCAAGGCTCAGCAGAGGACCTTGAATATTTCTCATTGATTCAACATGTATTTACGAAATCACTGTTATCTGTAAGTCATGCTTCAAGATTCTGTAGGACCAAAGAAGTTGAATATGGTATAGTTCTTAACTTAAGCAAGTTACAAGTAAAATGGAGAGATTGATGTATACATAAAGTGTCAAGGCTATACTGAGTCACATGGTTAATTCTGAATTTGACAATGAGGTACGCTCTTTTAATAGAGTTATCTTTAAACTGTATCTTGACAGACAGGCTTGATTTGCAGCTGGTTGAATGAAGGCCATTCTGGGTTGAAGAGAACATGCAGGCATAGGAAGAATACCCGTGATGAGGCTGAGGCATGTGTTGTCTGAAGAAGCCTGGCTCTTCATCACCTTAGTGCATATGGTTGCATTTACCTTGTGAAGTGTTCAATCTCTGGATACAAGCTCTCAGGTACTGAAGGTCAGATACTCATTCTTATAAGTGTTCTCAGAACTAACTGTGTTTAAGGAAGCTGATGTATTATTAAAAAAATATAATTAAAAACTGTGCACTAAAAATCTATTAAAAAGTGAAAAGACAAATGGAAGATTGAATATGTTGTTTTGAAAAAACTATAAATAATTAGTATGCAGATGTAATTAATCTTAGAAGTCAATAACCCAATCACCAAATAGGCAAATAATATTAATAATTGATATACAATAGAGGAAAACCAAATACTCCCCCCACAAACATATGAAATGATTCTTAACCTCATTAGCAATCAGGAAAATGCAAATTAAAACTTATGATTATAATTTATAACCATCCATTTGTCAAAAACTAAAATGTATGACAATATTAATTATTATTGAAAATATAAAGTAATCAGAGCTGTCACAAACTTTTAGTGGAACTCCTATTAGTGCAAACATTAGAAGAACAATTCGTAAATACTGGTAAAGTTAAAGACATGCATATTCTTTGGCCAGGAATTCTATTTCCATAGACAAAATGTTGCCAATATAAACAAGGCTTTATGTTTAAAATTGATCAGTGCAGCATTTTGTAATAGTTGAAAATTGAAAGGCACCTCAATGTTCATTAACTAGAGAACAATTAATATAAATTGTGGTGTGTTCATGCAATGTGCAGTACATTTATCCACAAATACCATAGTTTCAATGAACAAAAAATACTTACAAAATTAATATTGATAGAAAAAGGAGTTTTGCAGAAGGACATCTTAAGTATAAGGACATTCATATAAAATATAAAAATAAATAAAATATACATTTTCATGTGTACATACATAATTAGTAAAGTATGGAAGCATGTATTGGAATAATAAATACAAAACTTATACTATTAAAAAAAATTTATACTATTTTTTGGGGGGAGAAAGAATGATTAGAATGGGATCAGAGATTGTTATCCAAGGATGATTTTAAAATGACTTGAGGCAAATATGGAAAAATAAGTGAGATAGATCAACAGGTGTTTTATATTATTCTCTCTACTCAATGCTTAAAAAATACCACAAATATTTGAACATATGTTCTTTTTTATATTAAAATAATGATAAATTAATATTTCTTATATGTGTAATATTTACATGTCTCTTTCTCCTTTTATTTCTCTTGTAATTAATGCTAGCTAAAGATGTATTTTGTCTAAATCTTCTTTTTCTAATTGAGGCACAGTTGATGTACAGTATTATATACATTTCAGGTGTACAACACAGTGATTCACAATTTTCAAAGGTTATTGTCTAAGTCTTTTGAATTAAGCTCACCCAATAGAGATAATCAGTAAAAGATTAGAGATTTTTTTTAAAAAATTGAACACAGATTTTGATTGTGCTCACTATGATGTTGGTGTTTCCAATGGCTGAGGACCACTAGCATTAGGAAATCTGAAAGGTGTCAATTTAACTTTACAATTTTGTTTAGGGCAAGGCTTGGTATATATTTCAACCCAACTCATAGAAATATCTGTTGTTTTACTTCTAACAACTAGCTTTGATGGAACAGAAGACAATATGAAGGATGTTTTTTGATTAAACCGTTTGGCATTAAGGAGTAAATGATTAATAGTTCAATTAAGGTCCTGCCAAATAAATTTGCTTTGGAAATTATTCACCTTAGTGACTCAAATAAATGCTCCTCCTTCTATCCTTTCTTTTGATAATACCATGTCTAGGATATATTTTATTTACTCATTTCCCTACTGAATTTAATACATATGTTGATGAAATATCTAAATGGTTTTGAATTGTTAAGCTTTCTAGTAACAAAAATTTAAAATGAAAGCTGCTGTAAATAGTGGAAATGTATTCACATTAGAAATTAGTACCATTATTAACATTTTTGTAATTGATGATTGAGCTCCTACTATGTGTCACTGTCACAGTGGAGCTATAGTTGGGGCTTTGCCCTCAAGAGATCTTTAAAACCTTCTTGGAGACAGAATTTTTTTCCATTGACAAATGTTGAAGGCATTCTAGAATAGGCTGAAAATTCCTATTCCTTACATCTAACAATGGAAGAAAAGTTGCTGGTACATTGAATATACCATTTGACTTGTCCAGTGTAAATATTGTATCTATAAATATTGCTGAGTTATTCATGCCCCAAAGCACTTTTAACTATTGCATACACATTTTAGAAAGTGTTTTATAATACATTCACAAAATCACATTCCCTGCTCATTCAGGATGGATACATTCTTGTCCTTTTCCCTCTGTCATTTGATGGTCAGCATTCAAAGTAGGCACAAAGTATGTCCAATGATAAAATTTCAGTGATAATTTATATCAAAAAAAGAATATTGCTCTTAATTTTGTTTCTATTTCAGGACATATGTAGCTAGAAATCAATCATTTGAAAATAAGGGTTTAAAATAATTTCCCCAAGTAAAACATCTATTTATATTAACACCTGTGGTTTTGTTGGATTTTAATATTCCATTGATCCAATAATGTATTATGATATTTTTTTCTCATTAGGAAAATTAATTTTCTCTTTAGCATTCACATGTATACTGAAACAGTGACCAGTGGACCATATAAAATACTGAGTATCATAGAAGGTATAGTTGCAAACAGCACTAGTAGGGTGCTTAGTGTGTCACTTAGTAGGGGTAGGGGCTAACCTGTGAAAAATTAAAGCCTTTATATTGAAATATGATTTATTCATTTATTAGGGCAGGTTTATTTATGACCTTCACAGGGTTTAAAATGTACCATGATCAATAGGAAAATATATTTAGAAGAAATAAGACATATACATACATAATTATTAAAGAAGATTGGATTTTCCAAAAAAATAGATTCATAGAGCAAGCCATGAGAGTCAGGGGCATGAGAGTTTATGTCTTGCTTTGTGGTGAAGGTGGAATTTGATCTTGACTTTAAAGAATAAATAGGATTTAGATGTGGTACTGATAGGAGTTGGAAAGAGCATTTCCAACAAAGGAGAAATTTAGCAAAGGTGCAGAGCCTGCAAACTATGGGATATATATTGGGACCTGTGAGGTTGATTAGAAGCCAATCTGGATGTAAGGAAAGAGCAGAAAGAAAGGCTAAAAGGCAAGTGGGGACAGATCAAAAAGATTTGAATAACAGATTAAGAAGTAGGTGATGAAAAACAATTATAATAATGTTAATGGATAATATTACTTAAAATTGACTGAATTATTACTATATGCCAGTTCCTTTTCTGAGCACTTGCCACGTATTAGCTCATTTAATTCTCACAACAATTCTGTGAGTTGATTCTATAATTTTCCTCAGTTTGTAAATGAGAAAATAGAGATTCTGAGTAGTTTAGTAACTTGTCCCAGGTCAAACAGCTACTAAACAATTGAATCCAGTCAGTCTTACTCTGGATCATTGCTGTTCAATATGGTAACCACTAGCCCCATGTGGCTGCTGAACACTTGTGAGGTGACTAGTGTGACTGAGAGACTGAATTTTTAAATTTCATTTAATGTTGATTAATTTTAACTTAAATAGTCACACAGTGGCTAGTGGCTAGCACACTGCACAGCACCTCTCTGGAGTGTACTCTCTTTATCATTCCATTTTTGAGCAGAGGAGGGTTATCACGATGATGCTCTATAGCAATATCTTCCAAAGTATCTTCTATGGAATATGGTCTTACATAAACAAATTCAAAGTCCAAGTAAGAGAAGGAAAAATTACATAGTATTTCCCCCATTGGAAACTCATACTCACATTAGTATATTTAAGGCTATATAGTAAATATATCATTTACTTTTTAAAAAAAAAATCTAGTAATGGAAAACCTCCTAACAAACAAAAGTCCAGGACCAGACAGCTTCACTGGTGAATTCTATCACACATTCAAAAATTAATACAAATCCTTCTCAACCTCTTCCAAAAATAGAACAGGAGGGAACTCTTTATGAGGCCAACATTACCCTGATACCAAAACCAAAGATGCAACAAGAAAAGAAAATCATAGGCCAGTATCCCTGATGAACATAAATTCAAAATTCCTTAACAAAATATTAGGAAACTGAATTCAGCAACACATTGAAAGGATCATACACCATGATCAAGTGCAATTTATTCTAGAGATGAAAGGATGGTTCAACATCCTCAAATCAATCAACGTGCTACATCACATTAACAAAATGAAGAATAAAAATCATATGATCAGTTCAATAGATGCAGAAAAGGCATTTGACAAAATTCAACATCCATTTATTATAAAAATTCTCAACAAAGTAGATATAGAAGGAACATACCTCATGTAATAAAGACCAGGTGTGACAAATCCCCGGCTAACATCATACTCAACAGTGAAATGCTGAAAGCCTTTCCTCTAAGATCAGGAACAAGACAAGGATTCCCACATTTGCCACTTTTATTCAACATAGTATTGGAAGTCCTGGCCAGAGCAATCAGTTACAAAAGAGAAATAAAAGGCATCCAAACTGGAAAGGAAGAAGAAAACTGTCACTATATGCAGGTGACATTATATATAGAAAACCCTAAAGGTTCCATCAAAAAAATTGTTAGAACAGTAAACAGATTCAGTAAAGTTGTAGGACACAAAATCAATACACAAAAATCTGTTGTGTTTCCATATACTAATAAAAAAGATCAAAAAGAAAGAAAACCATCCCATTTACAATTGCATCAAAAGAATAAAACAACTAGGAATAAATTTAGATAAGGAGGCGACCCGTGTATTGAAGAATATTGAACACTATGAGACATTAATAAAAGAAATCAAAGAAGACACACATAAATGGAAAGATATACCATGCTCATGGATTGGAAGAATCAATATTTTTTAAATGTCTATGTTACCAAAAACAATCTACAAATTCAATGCAATCCTTATCAAAATTCAAATGGCATTTTTCAAAGAAATAGAACAAATAATCCTAAAATTTGTATGGAACCACAGAAGACCCTGAATAGCCAAAGCAATCTTGAAAAAGAACAAAGCTGGAGGCATTATATTCCCTGATTTCAAACTATACTACAAAGCATTAGTAATTAGAACAGACATATAGATCAATGAAACAGAATTGAGAGCCCAGAAATAAATCCATGTGTATAATGGGGAAAGGATAATCTTCTTCAATAAATGGTGTTGAGAAAATTGGACAGCACTGTGCAAAAGAATAAAACTTGCCCACTATCTCACATCATGCATAAAGATAAGCTCAAAATGGATTAGAGACTTGAACGTAAGAACTGAAACCATAGAAGTCCTAGAAGAAAACATAGTCAGTAAGCTCCTTGACATAGGTCTTGGCAATAATTTTTTGAATTAGCACCAAAAGCAAAAGTAACAAAAGCAAAAATAAATAGATGGAACTACATTGTACTAAAAAGCTTCTGCACAGCAAAGGAAACCATCAACAAAGTGAAAGACAACCTACTGAATGGGAGAAAACATTTCTGATCATATATCTGATAAGGGGCTAATATCCAATATATATAAAAACTCATACAACTCAATATCAAAAAACAAATATAAAATTGGGTAGGAGATCTGAATAGACGTTTCCCAAAAGAAGACATACGATGGCCAAAAAGTATATGAAAAGATGCTCAACATCACTAATCATCAGGGAAATGCAAATTAAAACCACAATGAGATATCACTTTACATCTGTCAGAATGGCTATTATGAAAAAGATACGAGATAAGTGTTGGCAAGGGTATGGAGAAACAGGAACTCTTTTTTTTTTTTTTTTGCATTCCCATTTTATTTTATTTTATTATTTTATTTATTTATTTATTTATTTTTAACATCTTTATTGAAGTATAATTGCCTTACAATAGTGTGTTAGCTTCTGCTTTATAACAAAGTGAATCAGTTATACATATACAATAGGTTCCCATTTCTCTTCCCTCTTGCATCTCCCTCCCTCCCACCCTCCCCATCCCACCCCTCTAGGTGGTCACAAAGCACCGAGCTGATCTCCCTGTGCTATGCGGCTGCTTCCCACTAGCTATCTATTTTACATTTGGTAGTGTATATATGTCCATGACACTCTCTTACCCTGTCCCATCTCACCCCACCCCCTCCCCATATCCTCAAGTCCATTCTCTAGTAGGTCTGTGTCTTTATTCCCGTCTTGCCACTAGGTTCTTCATGGCCTTTTTTTTTTTTTTTTTTTTTCTTAGATTCCGTATATATGTGTTAGCATACTGTATTTGTTTTTCTCTTTCTGACTTACTTCACTCTGTATGACAGACTCTAACTCCATCCACCTCATTACAAATACCTCCATTTCATTTCTTTTTATGGCTGAGTAATATTCCATTGTATATATGTGCCACATCTTCTTTATCCATTCATCTGTCGATGGACATTTAGGTTGCTTCCAGGTCCTGGCTATTGTAAATAGAGCTGCAATGAACATTGTGGTACATGACACTTTTTGACCTATGGTTTTCTCAGGGTATATACCCAGTAGTGGGATTGCTGGGTCGTATGGTAGTTCTATTTGTAGTTTTTTAAGGAACCTCCATACTGTTCTCCATAGTGGCTGTATCAATTTACATTCCCACCAACAGTGCAAGAGTGTTCCCTTTCCTCCACACCCTCTCCAGCATTTATTGTTTCTAGATTTTTTGATGATGGCCATTCTGACCGGTGTGAGATGATATCTCATTGTAGTTTTGATTTGCATTTCTCTAATGATTAATGATGTTGAGCATTCTTTCATGTGTCTGTAGGCCATCTGTATATCTTCTTTGGAGAAATGTCTATTTAGGTCTTCTGCCCATTTTTGGATTGGGTTGTTCGTTTTTTTGTTATTGAGCTGCATGAGCTGCTTGTAAATCTTGGAGATTAATCCTTTGTCAGTTGCTTCATTTGCAAATATTTTCTCCCATTCTGATGGTTGTCTTTTGGTCTTGTTTATGGTTTCCTTTGCTGTGCAAAAGCTTTTAAGTTTCATTAGGTCCCATTTGTTTATTTGTGTTCTTATTTCCATTTCTCTGGGAGCTGGGTCAAAAAGAATCTTGCTGTGATGTATGTCATAGAGTGTTCTGCCTATGTTTTCCTCTAAGAGTTTGATAGTGTCTGGCCTTACACTTAGGTCTTTAATCCATTTGGAGTTTATTTTTGTGCATGGTGTCAGGGAGTGTTCTAATTTCATACTTTTACATGTAGCTGTCCAATTTTCCCAGCACCACTTATTGAAGAGGCTGTCTTTTCTCCACTGTATATGCTTGCCTCCTTTATCAAAGATAAGGTGACCATATGTGTGTGTGTTTATCTCTGGGCTTTCTATCCTGTTCCATTGATCTATATTTCTGTTTTTGTGCCAGTACCAAACTGTCTTGATTACTGAAGCTTTGTAGTATAGTCTGAAGTCAGGGAGCCTGATTCCCCCAGCTCCATTTTTCGTTCTCAAGATTGCTTTGGCTATTCGGGGTCTTTTGTGTTTCCATACAAATTGTGAAATTTTTTGTTCTAGTTCTGTGAAAAATGCCAGTGGTAGTTTGATAGGGATTGCATTGAATCTGTAGATTGCTTTGGGTAGTAGAGTCATTTTCACAATGTTGATTCTTCCAATCCAGGAACATGGTATATCTCTCCATCTATTTGTATCGTCTTTAATTTCTTTCATCAGTGTCTTATAATTTTCTGCATACAGGTCTTTTGTCTCCTTAGGTAGGTTTATTCCTAGATATCTTATTCTTTTTGTTGCAATGGTAAACGGGAGTGTTTTCTTAATTTCACTTTCAGATTTTTCGTCATTAGTGTATAGAAATGCAAGCGATTTCTGTGCATTAATTTTGTATCCTGCTACTTTACCAAATTCATTGATTAGCTCTAGGAGTTTTCTGGTAGCATCTTTAGGATTCTCTATGTATAGTATCATGTCATCTGCAAATAGTGACAGCTTTACTTCTTCTTTTCCGATTTGGATTCCTTTTATTTCTTTGTCTTCTCTGATCGCTGTGGCTAACACTTCCAAAACTATGTTGAATAATAGTGGTGAGAGTGGGCAACCTTGTCTTGTTCCTGATCTTAGTGGAAATGGTTTCAGTTTTTCACCATTGAGGACAATGTTGGCTGTGGGTTTGTCATATATGGCCTTTATTATGTTGAGGAAAGTTCCCTCTATGCCTACTTTCTGCAGGGCTTTTATCATAAATGGGTGTTGAATTTTGTCGAAAGCTTTCTCTGCATCTATTGAGATGATCATATGGTTTTTCTCCTTCAATTTGTTAATATGGTGTATCACATTGATTGATTTGCGTATATTGAAGAATCCTTGCATTCCTGGGATAAACCCCACTTGATCATGGTGTATGATCCTTTTAATGTGCTGTTGGATTCTGTTTGCGAGTATTTTGTTGAGGATTTTTGCATCTATGTTCATCAGTGATATTGGCCTGTAGTTTTCTTTCTTTGTGACATCTTTGTCTGGTTTTGGTATCAGGGTGATGGTGGCCTCGTAGAATGAGTTTGGGAGTGTTCCTCCCTCTGCAATATTTTGGAAGAGTTTGAGAAGGATAGGTGTTAGCTCTTCTCTAAATGTTTGATAGAATTCACCTGTGAAGCCATCTGGTCCTGGGCTTTTGTTTGTTGGAAGGTTTTTAATCACAGTTTCAATTTCAGTGCTTGTGATTGGTCTGTTCATATTTTCTATTTCTTCCTGGTTCAGTCTCGGCAGTTTGTGCATTTCTAAGAATCTGTCCATTTCTTCCAGGTTGTCCATTTTATTGGCATAGAGTTGCTTGTAGTAATCTCTCATGATCTTTTGTATTTCTGCAGTGTCAGTGGTTATTTCTCCTTTTTCATTTCTAATTCTATTGATCTGAGTCTTCTCCCTTTTTCTCTTGATGAGTCTGGCTAATGGTTTATCAATTTTGTTTATCTTCTCAAAGAACCAGCTTTTAGTTTCATTGATTTTTGCTATTGTTTCCTTCATTTCTTTTTCATTTATTTCTGACCTGATCTTTGTAATTTCTTTCCTTCTGCTGGCTTTGGGGTTTTTTTGTCCTTCTTTCTCTAATTGCTTTAGGTGCAAGGTTAGGTTGTTTATTCGAGATGTTTCCTGTTTCTTGAGGTAGGCTTGTATTGCTATAAACTTCCCTCTTAGCACTGCTTTTGCTGCGTCCCATAGGTTTTGGGTCGTCGTATCTCCATTGTCATTTATTTCTAGGTATTTTTTGATTTCCCCTTTGATTTCTTCAGTAATCACTTCATTATTAAGTAATGTATTGTGTAGCCTCCATGTGTTTGTATTTTTTACAGATCTTTTCCTGTAATTGATATCTAGTCTCATAGCGTTGTGGTCGGAAAAGATACTTGATACGATTTCAATTTTCTTAAATTTACCAAGGCTTGATTTGTGACCCAAGATATGATCTATCCTGGAGAATGTTCCATGAGCACTTGAGAAAAATGTGTATTCTGTTGTTTTTGGGTGGAATGTCCTATAAATATCAATTAAGTCCATCTTGTTTAATGTATCATTTAAAGCTTGTGTTTCCTTACTTATTTTCATTTTGGATGATCTGTCCATTGGTGAAAGTGGGGTGTTAAAGTCCCCTACTATGATTGTGTTGCTGTCGATTTCCCCTTTTATGGCTGTTAGTACTTGCCTTATGTATTGAGGTGCTCCTATGTTGGGTGCATAAATATTTACAATTGTTATATCTTCCTCTTGGATCGATCCCTTGATCATTATATAGTGTCCTTCTTTGTCTCTTGTAATATTCTTTATTTTAAAGTCTATTTTGTCTGATATGAGAATTGCTACTCCAGCTTTCTTTTGATTTCCATTTGCATGGAATATCTTTTTCCATCCCCTCACTTTCAGTCTGTATGTGTCTCTAGGTCTGAAGTGGGTCTCTTGTAGACAGCATATATATGGGTCTTGTTTTTGTATCCATTCAGCCAGCCTGTGTCTTTTGTTGGGAGCATTTAATCCATTTACATTCAAGGTAATTATCGATATGTATGTTCCTATTCCCATTTTCTTAAATGTTTTGGGTTTGTTATTGTAGGTGTTTTCCTTCTCTTGTGTTCTTGCCTAGAGAAGTTCCTTTAGCATTTGTTTTAAAGCTGGTTTGGTAGTGCTGAACTCTCTCAGCTTTTGCTTGTCTGTAAAGGTTTTAATTTCTCCATCGAATCTAAATGAGATCCTTGCTGGGTAGAGTAATCTTGGTTGTAGGTTCTTCTCCTTCATCACTTTAAGTATATCCTGCCACTCCCTTCTGGCTTGCAGAGTTTCTGCTGAAAGATCAGATGTTAACCTTATGGGGATTCCCTTGTGTGTTATTTGTTTTTTTTCCCTTGCTGCCTTTAATATGTTTTCCTTATATTTAATTTTTGACAGTTTGATTAATATGTGTCTTGGCGTGTTTCTCCTTGGGTTTATCCTGTATGGGACTCTCTGTGCTTCCAGGACTTGATTAACTATTTCCTTTCCCATATTAGGGAAGTTTCAACTATAATCTCTTCAAATATTTTCTCAGTCCCTTTCTTTTTCTCTTCTTCTTCTGGGACCCCTATAATTCGAATGTTGGTGCGTTTAATGTTGTCCCAGAGGTCTCTGAGACTGTCCTCAGTTCTTTTCATTCTTTTTTCTTTATCCTGCTCTGCAGTAGTTATTTCCACCATTTTATCTTCCAGGTCACTTATCCTTTCTTCTGCCTCAGTTATTCTGCTATTGATCCCATCTAGAGTATTTTTAATTTCATTTATTGTGTTTTTCATCATTGCTTGATTCCTCTTTAGTTCTTCTACGTCCTTGTTAAATGTTTCTTGCATTTTGTCTATTCTATTTCCAAGATTTTGGATCATCCTCACTATCATTATTCTGAATTCTTTTTCAGGTAGACTACCTATTTCCTCTTCATTTGTTAAGTCTAGTGTCTTTTGACCCTGCTCCTTCATCTGCTGTGTGTTTTTCTGTCGTCTCATTTTGCTTATCTTACTGTGTTTGGGGTCTCCTTATCACAGGTTGCAGGTTTGTAGTTCCCGTTGTTTTTGGTATCTGTCCCCAGTGGCTAAGGTTGGTTCAGTGGGTTGTGTAGGCTTCCTGGTGGAAGGAACTAGTGCCTGAGCTCTGGTGTATGAGGCTGGATCTTGTCTTTCTGGTGGGCACGTCCACGTCTGGTGGTGTATTTTGGGGTGTCTGTGGCCTTATTATGATTTTAGGCAGCTTCTCTGCTAATGGATGGGGCTGTGTTCCTGTCTTGCTAGTTGTTTGGCATAGGGTGTTCAGCACTGTAGCTTGCTGGTCATTGGGTGATGCTGGGTCTTGATGTTGAGACGGAGATCTCTGAGAGATTTTTGCCGTTTGGTATTATGTGGAGCTGGGAGGTCTCTTGTGGACCAGTGTCCTGAAGTTGGCTCTCCCACCTCCGAGGTACGGCCCTGATGCCTGGCTGAAGCACCAAGAGCCTTTCGTCCACACGGCTCAGAGTAAAAGGGAGAAAAAATAGAAAGAAAGGAAGGAAGGAAGGAAGGAAGGAAGGAAGGAAGGAAGGAAGGAAGGAAGGAAGGAAGGAAGGAAGGAAGGAAGGAAGGAAGGAAGGAAGGAAGGAAGGAAGGAAGGAAGGAAGGAAGGAAGGAAGGAAGGAAGGAAGGAAGGAAGGAAGGAAGGAAGGAAGGAAGGAAGGAAGGAAGGAAGGAAGGAAGGAAGGAAGGAAGGAAGGAAGGAAGGAAGGAAAGGAAGGAAGGAAGGAAGGAAGGAAGGAAGGAAGGAAGGAAGGAAGGAAGGAAGGAAGGAAGGAAGGAAGGAAGGAAAGGAAGGAAGGAAGGAAGGAAGGAAGGAAGGAAGGAAGGAAAGGAAGGAAGGAAGGAAGGAAGGAAGGAAGGAAGGAAGGAAGGAAGGAAGGAAGGAAGGAAGGAAGGAAGGAAGGAAGGAAGGAAGGAAGGAAGGAAGGAAGGAAGGAAGAAAGAAGAAAGAAAGAAAGAAAGAAAGAAAGGAAAGAAAGAAAGAAGCTATAATATAGTGAAGTAAAATAAAGCTATTATAAAGCAAAGCTATACAGACAAAATCTCCCCCAGAAGCATATGCATATACACTCACAAAAAAAAAAAAGGAAAAGGGGAAAAATTAATATATCCTGCTCCCAAAGTCCACCTCCTGAATTTGGGATGATTCGTTGTCTATCCAGGTATTCAACAGATGCAGGCACATCAAGTTGTTTGTGGAGTTTTAATCCGCTTCTTCTGAGGCTGCTGGGAGAGATTTCCCCTCCTCTACTCTGTTCGCACAGCTCCTGGGGATCAGCTTTGGATTTGGACCCGCCTCTGCGTGTAGGTCGCCTGAGGGCGTCTGTTCCCCGCCCAGACCGGACGGGGTTAAAGGAGCAGCTGCTTTGGGGGCTCTGGCTCACCCAGGCCGCGGGGAGGGAGGGGTACAGAGGAGGCGGGGCGAGCCTGCGGCGTCAGAGGCCGGCGTGACGTTGCAGCAGCCTGAGGCGCGCAGTGCGTTCTCCCGGGGATGTTGTCCCGGGATCACGGGACGCTGGCAGTGGCGGGCTGCACGGGCTCCCGGGAGGGGCGGCGCGGAGAGTGACCTGTGCTCGCACACAGGCTTTCTGGAGGCGGCAGCAGCAGCCCCAGCGTCTCACGCCCGTCTCTGGGGTCCGCGCTGACCGCCGCGGCTCGCGCCAGTCTCTGGAGTTCGTTTCGGCGGCGCTCTGAATCCCCTCTCCCTGCCCGCCGCGAAACAAAGAGGCAAGAAAAAGTCTCTTGCCTCTTCGGCAGCTGCAGACTTTTTCCCGGTCTCCCTCCCAGCCAGCTGTGGTGCGCCAACCCCTTCAGGCTGTGTTCACGCCGCCAATCCCAGTCCTCTCCCTGCGATCCAACTGAAGCCCGAGCCTCCGCTCCCAGCCCCGCCCGCCCCGGCGGGGGAGCAGACAAGCCTCTCGGGTTGGTGAGCGCTGCTCGGCGCCGAGCCTCTGTGCGGGAGTCTCTCCGTTTTTCCCTCTGCGCCCCTGTTGCTATGGGATCCGCGCTGTTAGCCGCGGCTCGCGCCCGTCTCTGAAGTTCGTTTAGGCGGCGCTCTGAATCCCCTCTCCTCGCGCACCAGGGAACAGGGAAGAAAAAGTCTCTTGCCTCTTCGGCAGCTGCAGACTTTTTCCCCAGACTCCCTCCCGGCTAGCTGTGGCGCACTAACCCCTTCAGGCTGTGTTCACGCCGCCAACCCCAGTCCTCTCCCTGCGATCCGAAGCCCGAGCCTCAGCTCCCAGCCCCGCCCGCCCCGGCGGCTGAGCAGACAAGCCTCTTGGGCTGGTGAGTGCTGGTCAGCGCCGAGCCTCCGTGCGGGAAGTGCGGGAATCTCTCCGCTTTGCCCTCCGCACCCCTGTGGCTGTGCTCTCCTCCGTGACTCCGAAGCTTCCCCCCTCTGCCACCCGCAGTCTCTGCCCGCGAAGGGGCTCCTAGTGCGTGGAAATCTTTCCTCCTTCACAGCTCCCTCCCACTGGTGCAGGTGCCGTCCCTATTCTTTTGTCTCTGTTATTTCTTTTTTCTTTTGCCCTACCCAAGTACCGGGGGAGTTTCTTGCCTTTTGGGAGGTCTGACGTCTTCTGCCAGCGTTCAGTGGGTGTTCTGTAGGAGCAGTTCCACGTGTAGATGTATTTCTACTGTATCTGTGGGAAGGAAGGTGATCTCCGCGTCTTACTCTTCCGCCATCTTCTCGAAACAGGAACTCTTATGCACTGTTGTTGGGAATGTACATTGGTGCAGTCACTATGGAAAACGATATGGAGGCTCTTAAAAAAATTAAAAATATCGGTAGAACTACCATATAATACTGCAATCAACTCCTGAAGGAAATGAAGAAGGAAATGAAAACACTAACTCAAAAAGTTACGTGCACCTCCATGTTCACTGGAGCATTATTTACAATAGCCAAGACACAGAAACAATCTAAGTGTCCACTGGTGGATGAATGGGTAAAGTAAATATGATCTACATTTCTTTCCTTCTATCTATCATCTGTCTGTCTATCTATCTATCTATCTATCTATTTATCTATCTATATTAGAATATTATTCAGTCATCAAAAAGAAGGAAATCTTGCTATTTGCTACAACATGGGTGGACCTCTTATTTCACATTATGCTAAGTGAAATAAGTCAGACAGAGAAAGACATATACCATGTGATCTCACTTACATATGGAATCTTAAAAAAAAAAAAGAAGCTTACAGATACAAAGAACAGATTGGAGGTTGCCAGAGGCAGGGGTGGGGGGTGAGAGAAATGGGTGAACTGGTTTTTTGTCTGTTGGTTTAAATAAATTGTTTAAATTTTAAAAAATCTAGTTTTTTCCTAACTTATTTGGCTAGGCTTTTATTTACTTAACACATTGAGCTAGTGTTTTGCTTAAGATGCTCTGAGGTAATGTTCTCTTGGATGATTAAAATGACAGTAAGAGTTAGGAAGCTATTAAGTGAGGAGAGACTAGAGACTTATTAGCCATGAGGCTGATTACTTGATGTGGGTAGGTGAGAATTAATCAGGGTTTCATTTGGGAAATGACAGTGAAAGTGGAAAGGGGTCTGTGAGTGTGTATGTGTGTTCTTGAGCATGCAAGCATGTGTGCATATCTGATGTGGGAGATTGTATATGAGGTTTACCAGAATTTCAAGTCTAATTAGCTGGGAGGATGGTCAGATATTAACAAAAATATGGAATAAGAGAAGAAATATATTTATGGGGGTGATGTTCAGATTTGTATATTATTAGATTGAAGTGTTTATAGAATAGGTTCATTTAGCAGATATACCAAGTATGTATACAGGTATACTTAGTAGGAAGTTTGAATTGTGGGTTGGCTTTAGAGCACAGAGGAGAGGATATGGCTGTAGGTAGAGATTTTAGCGTCATCCACATAGAGGAGCTAATTGAAACCTTGAGGATAAATAAAATTGCTAAGAGGAAGTGGGCAGATGGAGAAAAGAAGAGGGTCAAACACAGAACCTTATATTAAGAGTTTATCTGTAAATTAATGTAGCTTATGTATTGTGTGTAAGTTTGTTTGTGTGTGTAATCCATTCCATTTGAAATATTCTGAGACATAAAAAACAACTGGAGGCTCAAATAAAACCTAAAGATCTAATTTTATATTAATTTTTATTTTATATAAATGAATTCTTATGCCCAATTAACTCTTCCCCTAAGAAAATCAATAAATATACACTGATAATTAGTAATAAGTAATTCCTTGAAAAAGGTTGTAAAATATTATTAATTTCATGATAGAACAGCAAAAGTCATTCACAACTTAAAATAGAAAAACAAAATGCATTTCTGTATATTTTTATTGAATTTAAAATGTGAAAAAATGGACTAAATTTGAGCATGAGTGATGGCAGAACTCAACGATGACCTAATAGAAATTAGACATGAGTTTCTCAAGTTTTTTTCATTGGAAACTTTTTTTTTGGAATGTGTACAGAAAACTTACGTATAGGAACATCAGACCATCAGTACAAGATTCTAAAACTTTTTCCACCAGTCCTATTTAAATATTTATACAAATTACTTAAGAAAGGTTTTAACAAGGCATGAATCTTTACTGGCTTTAGTCAGGAAGTTAATATCGTAGCACTTACACATGTCCCTGTAAGTTCTTAATATTAAATTCACAATGATACATGATGTAAGTTGAGGTAAGGTTTAAAAAAGTAAAAAAAAATTGCTTTATATAGGTGAAAAATTTAATCCTCATATTTGCGGATTTAAGAAATGACAATTATTATCACTGGAGGAGAAATCTATTGGCTTCTCCTCTCCTCTCCACCTGTCATTTAGTAAATATGAACTACTACTTAATATTTAGTAAATATTAAGTAAGGAGCATTCTTGAAATTTAAACCTCCTCTTCAGGATCACTATACTTGCCAGGAGATGGCAATAGTGTACTTTGTTCTATGGTCCAGAAAACAAACCTATAAGCCAAAGGTTACCTCAGCGATGCATTATGTAATACGGTGTTAATTAAACATTTTGTTTCATTCCACTCATTAAGATTATTAGTTATCCTGCCATGTCTGTACTAAAAGCTCAATTTGTTTTACCTCAGTAATATAATATATGCTTTAACTGAATGACCTGTTTCATTTTGCAGTTTATTTTAAAGAAATGGTCTAGCCTTGAAAAGAAGAAAAAGAAAAATATTTATGTATTAAAAGCCCAGAGGTTGTTAGGTTTATAAATAATAAACTGCAAAGATGCCAGTGGAGCTCAAACCTAATTTAGGTGGTGATAATGTGAGAGCTGCTGTGAATATTAATTTCCTCCATCATTTGTAATTCTTGTAGTGTTAGTGGATACATTTTTCTCTCTTATGAAGAGATTTTTACTTTTCACATCCAATAAGTTATAAGATGATTTCATTTAAGAATTCAATAGTTAACATGTTTTTATTTTAACTTTAATGTTTTAAAAAATGGTATTCTTGTGTGTTATTATGGAAATTCATATAGATATTTGCTTGTTAAATCAAAATGAAAAATTGGATGTTTATTTAGGAATATAACTCAAAGAACTATTAGTCTGTTATATGTTTTGGGCCTAACATTTTGCCAACTACTAGAGATATGAAAATGAAAACAGTTAATATTTCTGTCCTCAAGTAGCTCACAGTCTCATGTTATGCAGTTAACTGTATACCTTAAATATTTTGACATTTTTGATACTGTAATGTTGCCAGATTGAACTAATGAAGGGCTTATGATACTGTTAGAAATTAATTAAGTAAAATTAGAAATTTGGAAGATACCTACAGAATATTTGATGCTTCCTAAAATAGTAATGCTGGTTTTGCAACTGTAAGTCTCCTTTGAACTCATGTTTTATATTGTGCCTTCACATGGTATCCACAGTTGCTGGAGAAAATTCCTTGTTCAATAAAAGACAAACTATGGTTTTGAAAGTTAGTTTAAGTTCCAAAATTGTAGTCCACACAATAGGCAGAATTTATGTCCATAAAAATTACAAGTTTGTGATTGTTTGGGGTTTTATACCACTGAAGTGACAAGATAACTTGGAGGAGAGCATGAGCTCTCGAGTCAGACTTGCCTGTGTTCAAGCTTTTAAAACATGACCAATATGTATATTTTGTGTTGTGTAAAATCCCCACGTTGCAGTTGTATATAGATATCCTGTTAAACTAAACAGTATTTAATAGTCACAGTGATTTTAAGTGAAGGAAAATAAGGGAAACTATAACTTTTCATGTCATCATTTCCAGATAGATGAGCTTATCTGCAAATAGGTAGATTTCTAGCAAATCAGTAACACAGGAAGAGTGTTCTCTTGCTGAAGCATTTATGAGTCTTTCTTATGTAAGCACTCACTCTCTCTTTCAACACACACACTCACACACATGTATACATGCACAATCTAGACCACAAACAGAAAAAAAATTTGTTTCAAATTTATTGATAAAAAAACATATTTTGCATTGTTATGATCAAATAAAGAAATGATTTCTAATATTATTTTAGTAGCAGAAACTTCATTAAAGGAAATCTCAAATGGATGGTTACAATGTAAAATATATATAAAAAATATATATATATATACAAAAAATATGTAAAGAACTGGAGTTCTTTCTTCCGGTTGAAGAGGTGTTGAGGGTTTTGGAGACCCTCCCTTAATTAATTTATTTTAATTAATAAATTTCTAATATCTTTTAGACTCTAAATCGTAGTAACGTAACCCCATAGTAACTGAGCCCCAAGGTTACAAATTTCTCAATTTAAAAGGCATTAAGTAATTTTTTTCTCCACAGCTCATAAAAGCAACCTTTAATAAGACCTTTAATTTCCCTTCCTTCCGTAAGAAGAAGATTAAACCATAAAGTTCCTACCCTTTCCCTACTTGCATTTATTTTTGTTTTTGTTTTTCTTATTGTAGTAAGAATAATTAACATGAAATCTATATTTTTCCCCCCGTGGGTAACCAATTATTCCTGCACCATTTGTTGGAAAGAATATCCTTATTTCTCTGAATTGCCTTTGTACCTTTGACAAAAATCAGTTGTCTGGATATGTGTAGGGATATGCCTGAAATTTATTCTATGCTGTTGATCTATTTGTCTATCTCTATGTGAATATCATACTGTGTTGTTAACTACAGCTTTATAATTAGTCTTGAAATCACATAGTATGTTCTTCCAACTTGGTTCTCTTTAAAAGTTGTTTTGGGTATTTTATTTATTTATTTATTTATTTATTTTTTAAATAAGTTTATTTACTTTATTTATTTTTGGTTCCATTGGGTCTTCATTGCTGCACGTGGACTTTCTCTAGTTGCGGTGAGTGGGGGCTACTCTGCGTTGTGGTGCACGGGCTTCTCATTGCAGTGGCTTCCCTTGTTGCAGAGCACGGGCTCTAGGTGCGCGGACTTCAGTAGTTGTGGCTCGCGGGCTCTAGAACACAGGCTCAGTAGTTGTGGCGCATGGGCTTAGTTGCTCTGCATGTGGGATCTTCCCGGACCAGGGCTCGAACCCGTGTCCCCTGCATTGGCAGGAGGATTCTTTTCTTTTTTTTTTTTCATGTCTGAAACATTTATATTGACATATTTCCATACAAATAACCCAATGAAAGTTTAGTATTAGTTGTTTTGTTTGTTTGTTTGTTTATACTGCAGGTTCTTATTAGGCATCAATTTTATACACATCAGTGTATACATGTCAATCCCAATTGCCCAATTCAGCACACCACCATCCCCACCCCACCGCAGTTTTCCCCCCTTGGTGTCCATATGTTCGTTCTCTACATCTGTGTCTCAACTTCTGCCCTGCAAACCGGCTCATCTGTACCATTTTTCTAGGTTCCACATACATGCATTAATATACGATATTTGTTTTTCTCTTTCTGACTTACTTCACTCTGTATGACAGTCTCTAGATCCATCCACATCTCAACAAATGACTCAATTTCGTTCCTTTTTATGGCTGAGTAATATTCCATTGTATATATGTACCACATCTTCTTTATCCATTCACCTGTCGATGGGCATTTAGGTTGCTTCCATGACCTGGCTATTGTAAATAGTGCTGCAATGAACATTCGGGTGCATGTGTCTTTTTGAATTATGGTTTTCTCTGGGTATATGCCCAGTAGTGGGATTGCTGGGTCATATGGTAATTCTATTTTTAGTTTTTTAAGGAACCTCCATATTGTCTCCATAGTGGCTGTATCAATTTACATTCCCACCAACAGTGCAAGAGGGTTCCCTTTTCTCCACACCCTCTCCAGCATTTGTTGTTTGTAGATTTTCTGATGATGCCCATTCTAACTGGTGTGAGGTGATATCTCATTGTAGTTTTGATTTGCATTTCTCTAATAATTAGTGATGTTGAGCATCTTTTCATGTGCTTCGTGGCCATCTGTATGTCTTCTTTGGAGAAATGCCTATTTAGGTCTTCTGCCCAATTTTGGATTGGGGTGTTTGTTTCTTTAATATTGCGCTGAATGAGCTGTTTATATATTTTGGAGATTAATCCTTTGTCCGTTGATTCGTTTGCAAATATTTTCTCCCATTCTGAGGGTTGTCTTTTCGTCTTGTTTATGGTTTCCTTTGCTGTGCAAAAGCTTTGAAGTTTCATTAGGTCCCATTTGTTTTTGTTTATTTTTGTTTTTATTTCCATGACTCTAGGAGGTGGATCAAAAAAGATCTTGCTGTGATTTATGTCAAAGCATGTTCTTCCTATGTTTTCCTCTAAGAGTTTTATAGTGCCCAGTCTTACATTTAGGTCTCGAATCCATTTTGAGTTTATTTTTGTGCATGGTGTTAGGGAGTATTCTAATTTCATTATTTTACATGTAGCTGTCCAGTTTTCCCAGCACCACTTATTGAAGAGACTGTCTTTCCTCCATTGTATATCTTGGCTTCCTTTGTCATACATTAGTTGACCACAGGTGCGTGGGTTTATCTCTGGGCTTTCTATCTTGTTCCATTGATCTATGTTTCTGTTTTTGTGCCAGTACCATATTGTCTTGATTACTGTAGCTTTGTAGTATAGTCTGAAGTCAGGGAGTCTGATTCCTCCAGCTCCGTTTTTTTCCCTCAAGACTGCTTTGGCTATTCGGGGTCTTTTGTGTCTCCATACAAATTTTAAGATGATTTGTTCTAGTTCCGTAAAAAATGCCATTGGTAATTTGATAGGGATTGCATTGAATCTGTAGATTGCTTTGGGTAGTATACTCATTTTCACAATGTTGATTCTTCCAATCCAAGAACATGGTATATCTCTCCATCTGTTGGTATCATCTTTAATTTCTTTCATCAGTGTCTTATAGTTTTCTGCATACAGGTCTTTTGTCTCCCTAGGTAGGTTTATTCCTAGGTATTTTATTCTTTTTGTTGCAATGGTAAATGGGAGTGTTTCCATAATTTCTCTTTCAGATTTTTCATCATTAGTGTATAGGAATGCAAGAGATTTCTGGGCATTAATTTTGTATCCTGCAACTTTACCATATTCATTAATTAGCTCTAGCAGTTTTCTGGTGGCAGTTTTAGGATTCTCTATGTATAATATCATGTCATCTGCAAACAGTGACAGTTTTACTTCTTCTTTTCCAATTTGTATTCCTTTTATTTCTTTTTCTTCTCTCATTGCTGTGGCTAGGACTTCCAGAACTATGTTGAATAATAGTGGTGAGAGTGGACATCCTTGTCTCGTTCCTGATCTTAGAGGAAATGCTTTCAGTTTTTCACCATGGAGAATGATGTTTGCTGTGGGTTTGTCATATATGGCCTTTATTATGTTGAGGTAGGTTCCCTCTATGCCCACTTTCTGGAGAGTTTTTATCATAAATGGGTGTTGAATTTTGTCAAAAGCTTTTTCTCCATCTATTGAGATGATCATATGGTTTTTCTTCTTCAATTTGTTAATATGGTGTATCACATTGATTGATTTGCGTATATTGAAGAATCCTTGCATCCCTGGGATAAATCCCACTTGATCATTGTGTATGATCCTTTAAAGGTGTTGTTGGACTCTGTTTGATAGTATTTGTTGAGGATTTTTGCATCTATATTCATCAGTGATATTGGTCTGTAATTTTCTTTCTTTGTAGTGTCTTTGTCTGGTTTTGGTATCAGGGTGATGGTGGCCTCATAGAATGAGTTTGGGAGTGTTCCTTCCTCTGCAGTTTTTTGGAAGAGTTTGAGAAGGATAGGTGTTAGCTCTTCTCTAAATGTTTGATAGAATTCACCTGTGAAGCCATCTGGTCCTGGACTTTTGTTTGTTGGAAGATATTTAATCACAGTTTCAGTTTCATTGCTTGTGATTGGTCTGTTCACATTTTCTGTTTCTTCCTGGTTTAGTCTTGGAAGGTTATACCTTTCTAAGAATTTGTCCATTTCTTCCAGGTTGTCCATTTTATTGGCATAAAGTTGCTTGTAGTAGTCTCCTAGGATGCTTTGTATTTCTGCAGTGTCTGTTGTAACTTCTCCTTTTTCATTTCTGATTTTATTGATTTGAGTCCTCTCCCTCTTTTTCTTGATGAGTCTGGCTAACGGCTTATCAATTTTGCTTATCTTCTCAAAGAACCAGCTTTTAGTTTTATTGATCTTTGCTATTGTTTTCTTTGTTTCTATTTCATTTATTTCTGCTCTGATCTTTATGATTTCTTTCCTTCTGCTAACTTTGGGTTTTGTTTGTTCTTCTTTCTCTAGTTTCTTTAGGTGTAAGGTTAGATTGTTTACTTGAGATTTTTCTTGTTTCTTTAGGTAGGCTTGTATAGCTATAAACTTCCCTCTTAGAACTGCTTTTGCTGCATCCCATAGGTTTGGGTCGTCGTGTTTTCATTGTCATTTGTCTCTAGGTATTTTTTTGATTTCCTCTTTGATTTCTTCAGTGATCTCTGGTTATTTAGTAACGTATTGTTTAGCCTCCATGTGTTAGTCTTTTTTACGTTTTTTTTCCCTGTAATTCATTTCTAATCTCATAGCGTTGTGGTCAGAAAAGGTGCTTGATATGATTTCAATTTTCTTAAATTTACTGAGGCTTGATTTGTGACCCAAGATGTGATCTATCCTGGAGAATGTTCCGTGCGCACTTGAGAAGAACGTGTAATCTGCTGGTTTTGGATGGAATGTCCTATAAATATCAATTAAATCTATCTGGTCTATTGTGTCATTTAAAGCTTCTGTTTCCTTATTTATTTTTATTTTGGATGATCTGTCCATTGGTGTAAGTGAGGTGTTAAAGTCCCCCACTATTATTGTGTTACTGTCAATTTCCTCTTTTATGGCTGTTAGCAGTTGCCTTATGTATTGAGGTGCTCCTATGTTGGGTGCATATATATTTATAATTGTTATATCTTCTTCTTGGATTGATCCCTTGATCATTATGTAGTGTCCTTCTTTGTCTCTTGTAACATTCTTTACTTTAAAGTCTATTTTATCTGATATGAGTATAGCTACTCCAGCTTTCTTTTGATTTCCATTTGCATGGAATATCTTTTCCCATCCCCTCACTTTCAGTCTGTATGTATCCCTAGGTCTAAAGTGGGTCTCTTGTAGACAGCATATATATGGGTCTTGCTTTTGTATCCATTCAGCAAGCCTGTGTCTTTTGGTTGGAGCATTTAATCCATTCACGTTTAAGGTAATTATTGATATGTATGTTCCTATGACCATTTTCTTAATTGTTCTGGGTTTGTTTTTGTAGGTCCTTTTCTTCTCTTGTGTTTCCCACTTAGAGAAGTTCCTTTAGCATTTGTTGTAGAGCTGGTTTGGTGGTGCTGAATTCTCTTAGCTTTTGCTTGTCTGTAAAGCTTTTGATTTCTCCATCAAATCTAAATGAGATCCTTGCCGGGTAGAGTAATCTTGGTTGTAGGTTCTTCCCTTTCATCACTTTAAGTATATCATGCCACTCCCTTCTGCCTTGTAGAGTTTCTGCTGAGAAATCAGCTGTTAACCTTATGGGAGTTCCCTTGTATGTTATTTGTCGTTTTTCCCTTGTTGCTTTCAATAATTTTTCTTTGTCTTTAATTTTTGCCATTTTGATTACTATGTGTCTCGGCGTGTTTCTCCTTGGGTTTATCCTGTATGGGACTCTCTGCGCTTCCTGGACTTGGGTGGCTATTTCCTTTCCCATGTTAGGGAAGTTTTCGACTATAATTTCTTCAAATATTTTCTCTGGCCCTTTCTCTCTCTCTTCTCCTTCTGGGACCCCTATTATGCGAATGTTGTTGCATTTAATGTTGTCCCAGAGGTCTCTTAGGCTGTCTTCATTTCTTCTCATTCTTTTTTCTTTAGTCTGTTCCGCAGCAGTGAATTCCACCATTCTGTCTTCCAGGTCACTTATCCGTTCTTCTGCCTCAGTTATTCTGCTATTGATTCCTTCTAGTGTAGTTTTCATTTTCAGTTATTGTATTGGTCATCTCTGTTTGTTGTTCTTTAATTCTTCTAGGTCTTTGTTAATCATTTCTTGCATCTTCTCAATCTTGCCTCCATTCTTATTCCGAGGTCCTGGATCATCTTCACTATCATTATTCTGAATTCTTTTTCTGGAAGGTTGCCTATCTCCACTTCATTTAGTTGTTTTTCTGGGGTTTTTTTCTTGTTCCTTCATCTGATATATAGCCCTCTGCCTTTTCATCTTGTCTATCTTTCTGTAACTGTGGGTTTTGGTCCACAGGCTGCAGGATTGTAGTTTTTCTTGCTTCTGCTGTCTGTCCTCTGGTGGTTGAGTTTTGGGTATTTTAAATCCTTTACAATTCTATATAAATTTTAGACTTACCTTCTCAATTTCTGAAAAAAAAAAAGCAAAAAAACCAAACTGCTGGGATTTTGAGCGTGAATGTGTTGATGCTATAGATCGATGTGTTGTGTTTTCATTTTCATTAAAATGAAAAAACTTTCTAATTTCTCATTAGATTTCTTCTTTGGCCCAGGTGTTATTTAGTTTCCAAATGTTTGGGGGTTTTCCTAATATATTTCTATTACTGTTTCCTAATTTCCATTGTGTTCAGATAATATACATTGTATGACTTGATCCTCTTTAATTTTTGTGATGTTTTATAGACTGGGATGTGTTTCTGTGTGTACTTGCAACAAATGTATATTTTGCTGCTGTTGGGTGAAGTGTTCTATGGACATAAAATAGGTGACTTTGTTAGTATTAAGTCTTCTATATTCTTACTGATTTTCTACTTGTACTATCGATTATTGAGATAGGTTATTGAAATATGTGATTTAGTGGTGGATTTGTCTGTTTCTCCTTGTAGTTCTGTCAGTTTTTGTTTCATGTATTTTGAGCTCTGTTATTAGGTGCCTAAATTTGGGGGATTATTATATCATTTGAATTACTTGCTTGTCATTATGAAATGAGCTTCTTAATATTTTTGTTATAAAATCAACTTTGTCTAATATTAGTATAGCCACTCTAGATTTTAAAAATTGTTAGCTTACTATGTCTTTTTTCACCCTTTTACTTTAGCCCCTTTACCTTTATATTTAAATTGGGTTCCTTATAAGCAACATATAGTTGGGTCTTGTTTTTTGTCTAATATGGCAGTCTCTGCCTTTTCCCTGGGGTGTTTAAATTTAAATTTAATGTGATTATAGATACGGCCAGTTTCATTAAGGTATATATCGTGTTGGAGGATCAGATCTTTGGGCTTCCTTCCTTTTAGCTTTTTTAAGGCTGGATGTGGTTGGCATGTCACCTAGTTACATAATTTTTCCTATGTCCCAGCTCATAATTTGGGTGATCATATGATTTACCATCCAAACAAACCAGACACCTTTGAGAGTGCAAGTGTGCTATTAATTATATTTCTTGGGATAACTGGTATAACCTGGGAAAATCCTGACCAAACCAGGTCACACACTCATCTTATTTATAACTTTCTTTTTACATATGATATTTCTTTGTGTACCTATTTAAGCAGACCTTTTTTTTTTTTTTTTTTTTGGCCACACCACGCATCTTGCGGAATCTCAGTTCCCTGACCAGGGATTGAATCCAGGCCACGGCAGTGAAAGCCTGGAATCCTAAACAGTATGCCATCAGGGAACTCCCCTAAGCACACCTTATGAGCAAACTTGAGATTTGAGAGTACAAGCCTGGTCATCATATACTAAGCACCTCATGTCTCCTGAGACTAGTGTTAATATTAGATTCTATGAAACAATCTTGAGAGCAAGATTATCAGACACTCGCAACTTTAGCACTGCATGTTTGTCAAGAGTCACTGAATAATACGTAAGAACATATAGGTGGGATTTGTTTATCCCGTGTTAATTAGTGAAGTTATGGGATTTTGAAACTCTTGAAGATATATTTAAATTAAAAAAAATCAAACTAGGTTTTTTGAGCTATGTAAACAAAATATCTAGTTCAATAAATTTTATACTTTGTAAAAACTTAGTTTAACATTGTATAGAAATTTTAAAAGTGATTTATATATGAGGGTAATAAGCATAAGTACAGATGAGTATGAAAGAAGAATAAATATGGTGAGTATCATAAAATTTGTGATACTCTCAATCACATTTCTATGATACATAGTTATCTGGAGACAACTGACTGTAAATACGTTTAGTTTTTGTTTGTTCAATTTAGTTTGATATGCCACACAAATGAAATTCAGAACATTCTATAAAAATTAGTTGTTAAATCTTATAATTTATCTGTATTTAAAATCTTTTTTACTTAAAATATTTTCTAATTTCAAAGTTTTCATAATCCTATGTTTTAGAAATTCCCTAAGGGTCTTCTTTTCATTGGTGTAAAACAGACCTCAAAGGACATTAAATTTTCACAATTTGTAATAACTGTGTTATTCTTACACCTATTAAAGGAGTTTCTTTTCAAACTTTGAAAAATGAAAATAATGATTTCTGATTATCCTTATTCTTCCTGTATACATCATTTTCATTAGAAATTAAGTTAACAATGACGGATTACTATAAAAAAGGACTTCATTGAAATCTGTGCAAGTTGTATGTGAATAACAGCTACCAGACAGAGTACAAAGCTTAATTACATATAGTTTACAAAGACAGATTTGTATTCATGAATGCATAAGCATTAATGACAAGGAGAAAGAACTTTTGACAAACAATTGTTTCATTATGAAAATAAAATTTTAACTATTATTCCAGTTCCTTCAGCCATAACTTTGATATATCTTAAGTTGGTTAAAACTTCATTTTACTTACATGTTCTCTTACCTGTTTTTGAAATGCTCTTTGGTACTGGGAGCTGTAGGAAGTTGTCTCATTCTCAGTTTGGAGTGCTCCCTGCACAGCCCTCTTCCATTTCCACCCTCTGCCTTGCCAACTTTTCATTCATTAGACATCAGCTTAAACATCAATTACCAGGAATTCCCAAAGATCGTCTTCCATGGTTCCTCGAATAGATCAAATGCCTCTGTTATACAGTCTCATTGCAACACTAGTCTTTTAGAGTAGTAATAACAATTGTGATGTAAATAACTAATTACTTAATTATTGTCTGCTTTGGGAGCTATGATGTAAATGCCAAGACGGTAGGAATCATGACTTTCTACTGAGTTCTCAGTACCTAACAGAGCCAAACACAGAGTAGGTCCTCGATTAATACTAATTGATTTTGATCATTCATGACTGGAGACAGGAAGGGGAGTGGAGGAAGGATAGGTGTTGATGTTTGTATAGGAAAGTATGATTAGACCAGAGTGTCTTTTTGTGCTTTAAAATCCTGTGTGTATGAAAGAAGAGATGTGAAAGCATTTGAAGTTGAGAGTATTATTTAAACAATTAAGGTAATTATTTTCTTATAACAGATTTGTTAGTAATTTAATTGATTTGGTTGCTTTAGTAAAGTTAATCTGGTTTATTGGTTAAGACTTGGGGCTCATGAGTTTGAAGTTGGATATTCTTCTAGTTAACTTGAGTCAAGGAGTGGGGAATGTTTCTATGGACTCACACTGTAAAAACCCCAACTTGTGTAGTACATGGTCCTGATGTTCATCAGTGGCATTAGTCAAGAGTGAGGGTGTCTTAGAACAACTGTATGTGGTGTGCAACTTCACTGAAAATTCTAGTTAACCAGTATTTATTGAGCACCTGAGATTACTGAGAGAGTAAATGGCCTGTGGAACACAGCATCTAGCAGAAAACCAGTACTGAGTTCATCTCGTAAAGACAGTTATTATCACTGTGTATGTGTAGCTTACTTGGTAGTGGATCTACCTTCGCTTTTTATATGAATTAAATAATATCTAACAATTCCACCATGTCAGTAGGTATAACTCATGGTAAGATTCTCAGTCATACAAATTTCAGCTGCAGATTTTTGATTTACTCAATTAGTCTCTCCATGTTTATGATCATTTGAAGATAACTCTTTTGAAATGAAGTTGAATTTATATCATGATTGACAACTTGTTTTGAAAACTTTCTCCTCAAACCATAGTGTAATAAAGCAGGCACTTTGGAACAAATCCTAATGAGTAATTTTTCATTGACTTTCATATGAATATTGTTGAATTTTGTTGAATTTTTCATTGACTTTCATAGGAATATTCATAGGAATATTGAAATATAGGCAATTGCTTCAACTATATGTTTCCTAAATTAGTCATACAAGCAAACTGTTAGCAAGTCTAGAATTTTTATCAATCTAGCTACTCATTACCTGTTATAGACTAGTAATACTTCATATACTCTATTCTAGTTTTGCATTACCACCAATTTTATACTACCACTTAGTACTGTTTTATAGATTCTATATTATAAAGCAAATAATTTGTTAGATAATTTAAATGTAAATTGGTAGATATTAAATTATAGAGACAAATTACCATACCGGTAACTTGATGAAATCTTTTTCACACTGAAACTTAAAGGAAAAAATGAAGACATCTTATTGAGACAAGCTCAATAAAGGAAGACTGTGAGTACATTGCCTCAGAAATTTGAATATCATGCAATCAGGCTGCCAGACTCAGCTAAGTCAAAGGGGGAAAGAAAGAGAAAATTTAATCAATTCTACTTTCATCCTATTTAAGGGAAATATTTTGGCCCTTTTAATGACCCCTCAAATCCTTTACTGAGTCATAGTTTTTTTTACTAACATACTTTTGTCTAACTACCTGTGAAAACAGCCTCAATCTATCTACTTCCTCCACAAGATTGACCAGATCAGGGAAAAAAAAGTCAGGCTCAGTAGTTGTGGCACACGGGCCTAGCTGCTCCGCAGCATGTGGGATCCTCCTGGACCAGGGATTGAACCTGTGTCCTACTGCATTGGCAGGCGGACCTTCAACCACTGTGCCACCAGGGAAGTCCCAATCAGTTGTTTTGATTTTAGAATTTACATTCTCGAAGAATTAAGGCTATAAATGTTGATTAAATTACAAGGCAGTCAAGCAGAGATGATTTAACTGATGTTAACCTGAAATATGGTATAATGGTAATATTTCAATTTTATTTAAAGTAAAATCATGACACTGGGAGGAAGGACAACTATTATTCACCTTCCCTAATGCATTCTGATTCCTAACTGAATAATGTCAGAAATACATTTCAAGGGCTAATGAAAAGAGGGAAGGAAAAGTGGTTTACTTCTTGCCCCACAAAGTGTGGCCTATGAGCAGCAGCATCACCATCACCTGGGAGCTCATTAGAAAGGCAGAATCACAGCCTCACCTCAGACCTACTGAGTCAGAATCTGCTCTTTTAACACGATGCATGTGATACATGTGTATACTAAAGTTGGGATGCCCTGGAGGTCTACAGTGGCTTTTTATCTTTTTTTTTTTATTTATAAAACAATTGTTTTATTTATTTATTTATGACTGTGTTGAGTCTTCGTTTCTGTGCGAGGGCTTTCTCTAGTTGCGGTAAGTGGGGACCACTCTTCATCGCGGTGCGCGGGCCTCTCACCATCGCGGCCTCTCTTGTTGCGGAGCACAGGCTCCAGACGCGCAGGCTCAGTAATTGTGGCTCACGGGCCCAGTTGCTCCGCGGCATGTGGGATCTTCCCAGACCAGGGCTCGAACCCGTGTCCCCTGCATTGGCAGGCAGACTCCCAACCACTGCGCCACCAGGGAAGCCCCTTTTTATCTTTTTATATCTGCATTAGAAGAGGAATATCTCTACCATCAAACAGCTATACAAGAGGAAGAACTACTTGAAGTCACCAATTTCTAAGAATTATTAATTCAGGCAAAAGAATATTTCTCCCATAGGGGTCTAGGTAAGGACCTAGGACTCGGTCTCTCCTTCTCTCCATTGGATTATATGGCTCTTTGGTAAGAAGGAAGAATAAGTATTTGGGATAATTCAAAACCCATTGGATTAAACATGTTTCCAAAATAGTGATATTTTAATGAATTTATAAATAAGAGATAGAATCTTGACATTCAAAAATTACATTAGGGTTGTTTTTGACAGTAAGTTATACCATATTAGAGGTACGAAAATGCGGTATATTCATTGTACATCAACTAGGACAATAACTTTATTGTCCAAAAAAAAAAAAACCCCTTTACATCTCTTTCACTGTTTTCTAGATGATCATTTAAAATTTTTTTCAGATCTTCTAATAGAACCAAATATGTTGGTAAATAGCATCTGTAATTTAGGTGTTTAGCCCAGCCTTTTTCTCTGTTGCTTAATTACTATTAGCATTAGCTGGCATGATAGATAATGCAGTATTAGAGAATATCTCCTCTGAGCTTTATTAATGTTGATGATATATACTACCTGTTAGTAAATATAGTCAATTATCTTTAGTTTCTGCTGAATACGTTTCCATGTGGTATCTTTAAAAGTATGTATAATGTATCATGACATACGTCTTTTAAGAGCAGGTATGTGTTTTTACAATACAAGAAATTATAATGAGTAATAAATAGTAACAAGCGATTAACATTATCACTTCTCTTTCTAGATCTAATTTTTTGAATTTCTATCCAAAAAATGTAAAATGTCTGGTTTAATGAAAGAGGCTAAAATTAAGTTCCTTCTTCATTCAGGGAGGTATCATGATGTTGTGGAAATAGCACTGTACTAGGATAAAAAAAAAAAACCCTGAATCCTCCTGTGTACACTCTAGCTTTGTGACTTTGACACAGTCACTTGATGTTTCCTGGCCTGAACTAAAATACTGCCTTAAAAACCCTTCTAGTTTTAGATCTACAATTAGGGAGCAATGTTTAAAATTCCCATACTCTTATTATATATATAATTTTACATTTATTTGTTTTTGCTAGTGTGAAAGTATTAGGTGTGAAATATAAATCAGAATGATGCTTCTAATAGTAAATCAACTATAAATATTAACTGATTTTTTCCTTAAATAACATAACATCATTCTAAATATTTAACATATGGGTTCAGAAATACGAACTACCAAGATAGATTCAAGAACTGGTTGGCTTGTTATGGCACATTTTATCTACAAAATGTTTGTATTAAACTTTAATAACACTTTAATTTTTGTGGTGTTCTAGATAGTAGGTATATCAATAGTCAGTTATTCCAGCAAAAGTAATTTGACTTCATGAACTTTTTCTGGTACAAACTAAAAAGTTAGCAAGAAGTCTATCGGCAAATTCTGCTTTTTAAAACAGTCTATCTGCGACATAGAAAAACTAATTAGTCCACATTTTCAACAGTTAATAGCCTGCCAATGAATTAAAATACCTTTTCCAAAATATATTTCCTGCTATTGCAATTTAAATTGTAGATATGCTCATGGGGATCCTACAAATAGGACACTACAAATCTTGAATCAATTCAAAATTGTATATATTCTGTCTCCTCCCTTACCTCTTCGGAACAGTAGTCCTTCAGAATTAACCCAGAGGCTGTCTCCTGGGCTTAAGTCCTCAGTATATTTGCTGAATGAACATAATTCTCAACTTTTAAGTTGTGCATTTTTTTTTCAGTTGACAGAGTTCTTGAAGGGACAGTGGATTTAAATAATTTAATCTTTATGGTATGTATTGCAGAAGGACATCCTTTAAAATTTGGAGTCCTATCATTTTTTGATATTTGATAATTTTCAAAGTGAAAATGGCATTAATTGTTTTAATTTGTTTCTGAAATTTAGCATATTTCAAATTTGTTAGACATTTTGTTTTCTAAAAATTCTTCTATACTTTCTGTAACTAGGAGCTTTTTTAGAGACCGGCTTCCACTTTTACTCTTTCTTCACATCTCCTTCCTAGGCTGATGCTGTTTCTTCTACCTGAGAATTTTATTTACCTTTTAAAAGCCTCATGTTATGTAAAACATCTCTGCTTTGTCCTAATTTTTCTGTTTTCTGATGTCTCATATATTCTTCTAATGACCAAGTTCTCTAAATCATTATTTTATGCTCAACATCATGTATTATTTATTTTGCTGACAAAATTATTCTCAAGTTCAAAAAATTTTAGAAGCTCTTTATTGTCGTTAGGTAGAAAATTCTCTGCTTGGCAACAAAGGCCTTCAACAAAAAGGATCCAGATCCTATTTTCCCAGTGTACTCTCATGCATGTGAGCTATACCCTACCCAAGCTGAATTAACTGCATCCATTTTCCTCTGAATTCATCCAATACATTCTGACATTTGTGTATTTGCTGATTTTGGTCTCACTCTTTTGACAGCTTTGTCCTGTTATTTCTAGTTGAAACTCTGCAAGGCACATTTCAAATTTTACATTTCTTCATGAGCGCTAATTTGATCCTCGATGAGAGTTTACTGAAAACACCATTTGTGGCATTTACCATGTTGATTTGTACAGAAGTTGCTTAAATTACTGTACAGAACTGATATCAGCACTTTAAGTACAGGCTCTGCCCACTCCTCCTCATGGCACAGTGGGACTTTGCACATAATGGAGCCTCAATATATACTTGTTTAATTGAATTAAATGTGAGTGGTAGTTGGTTAAATCCAGCTTTATTGAAAAGCTTGAATTAAGGCCTAAAGCAAAAAGTCTCAGAAGTTCTCATGGATTTTCATATTTGATTTACACACTGAGCCAAAACTTTGGAATTATTACTGACCTGGCTTAGAGAACATATTTATAAACATTCATTTGGGGAAATGTATTTCCTCTCTTTTGAATAAGATAGATCCACTGAAAATAATTCCATAAGCAACTTGCCCTAAGGCACCATGTGCTTTGGGCAGTAAAACCCCAAAATACAGATAGTATTTAAAGAGGGCAGTCAATACAAGGAGTAGTGAAAATATCTCTTTATGCTTGGTGAAATTTAATTTTTTCACTTTCCACTTTAAAGAAAAAAGTAAAGCAGAGCTGGCAATGTTAACAGGAGGTAATCTTTGGAGAGTTACTTTAACAAAAAGATTACAGAAAATCTATACCTACCATTTAATTAGAAACTGGTACTTATAAGGTATGTAAGTGTGAGAAGACATCTACTACTGACCAAGATGGAGTAATAGGACTGGATTCGTTTACCACCTGAAATAACAAACAAACGAAATATAAAATCAGGCTGATAGATGTAAATGTGTATATGTACACACGCACACGCATAATACGATAGTTTACAACAAAGGACAGTGATCCTTGTTTGCAGGACATTGTACCAGAGAAGAGAAAGCTGAGCAAAGAATTCCAGAGATCTTCAGTAGTCTTCCACCAATATTCAGCTGAGTAGAGAGCAGCACATGTGTATGAAAGAACTACATAAGGCTAGGGAAAGAGGCATCCTGAAACAGTAGGAGTAACATGGTGCTCATATGGGTTTGGGAAGAGTACCTATTTCCATTAGCCCACATAGAAAACCTCATGATTCACTGGGAATTGGGTATAGACACAGAATGTTCTTGCCTCAGTAGCAGGGAATAATTAGCCTAGACTGACCACAGCTTGGTCCTACATAACAAATCTTAAAAGTAAGACCTGAAAGGACCAAACTTGCCCCCAACTGTGAGAGCAACTCTACCTCCTCTGTTCCACAGACGAAGTAACCAGTGCTGGTTTTTTTCTTTAACTGCCAAGAATGTTAATCCATTTGGGAACTAGGGGTATTACCACTGGGTAAGTGTGTGGATTTGGTTAATATACTGTAAGCCAGACTTTGGTCAGGACTCCATCTCCTTGCTCCCATTTGCTCCCATTCTAACATGGAGGTCAGGAAGACACTTCATGTCTTCTGGTATCAATGATATCTTGAACTCTTGTGTCCTCAGACACCTGGGTATCCCTCTTTCCCTGGTATATAATAGCTTGAGTAAATGGCCACAAGTCTGTGTGGGGAGAGCGAGGGGATCATTCCACTGTATACTTGTCATCATGTTGCAGGGATGATGCAGTTCCCCTGAGGGTTTTGGTCACCTCTTCAATCAATAGATTCTAGTCTGAACCTGACTAAGCTGGGCAAGCAGTCATGACATTTTATTGGGGCAATACTCTCAGCCTTTTGCTCATCCATTCTTGCTCACCTTTTTTTTTGTCTCACAGTTTTTACGGTGAGTGGTAAAATATACATAACAAAATTTACTAGTTTAAACATTTTAAGTGTACAGTTTATTGGCATTAAGTATAATCACATTGCTGTGCATCCAACACCATACCCATTTCCAAAACTTTTTCATCATTCCAGACTGAGACTCGGTACCCATTAAATAATAACTCCCCATTCCTCTCCCCCTACTCCCCAGCCTCTGGTAACCACTGTTCTATGTTCTGTCTCTTCCTCATTTTTTATTGTATATATTCAGCACTACCCTGATGACTGCCAACCTATTTTGCCCCTTGGGATATGCCATGTTCTTTTAACCTTCTCCATAATTCTCTACTGGTCAGGCACTCCTGGCAGGCACTCTGATTTTGTAGCTCATTAAAATAATTATAACGCCCTGACTTCTGGCAGTTAAGTCACACCACCTGACTTTTATTGCATCAGGGACCTGCCGGCCCCTTTGCTATCAGCAAGCTAGTTTCTGTGATAGTGTCTACCATCAGCCCTGGCCTACAGAAAAGAGCTATCACTGAACCCTTTATGATGCTAATGATGCTCACACCAGCACATTTATTATGGTCTTGGTAAATAGTGTGTTTTCTAGGCCTTCTCAAGGAACATAATCCTCTTTTGGGTCTTGTGGCCTCACATAACATAACTTCCAGCAGACCCAAATCCCTGAGCCTTTTATTCCCTTCCTCTACCATCTGCCACAGCAATTCAGGTATTTCAATATCACTCACCCTGGGTGACTTTTCCCTGGATTCTGCTAGAAATCCTAGCAGCAAATTTGCACTATTTCCTGGCTTTTCAAAAAAAAGTTAAATCCTATCTCCAAGTCAATAAACTCTCCCTTATCCAGTCTTATGGTCAAGCCCCTTTACCTGGGTACCTGCTGAATCCAGTTCTGTAAGTTCTCCTCTGTCCCCTGCTTGCTACCTCTCATAGCTCTTTTGGTATATAGTCTATTTTATCCCTCATTAGAGCCAACACTTCCCTGGATGCATCGTTAAGTCAACATTTATTGTAGGTCTGTTGGCCAGGAGGAGAAGTCAGGGAAGCTCCTGAGAGGGAATTTGTTGCTTTGTGTGGGGGAAGCCTCTATATTATCTCTCCATGTGGAAGAGTGCTAGTTCTTAATGGGGAGGAGTGGGACTATTCTGTACATTCAGAAAATGGTGGGGAGTCAGACTCTTCAGGGGTACCCACCTAGATGTCTCTATACCATGTGACAGCATCCAAGCATTACCCATCTAGGACTCTGACTTCAGCATGAGAACCACGCCTCGATTCAACATTCATCCATCTTTGAAGCTTAGCAACTCTAAGCTATTGAATACTGGGCTTGATCGTCATCTTTTTCTGCTTGCCCACTGCATGATAAAAGGGCTGCTTCTTAGCTACCTAAGAGGCTCTCTTGCTCTCACACTTAACTTTCAATTATTTGTTAATTTCTTTAAGCTTTTCATTATCCACCTTTAAGGCAGCAATGAACTTAGTAAAAATTATTTAATTTCATTATTTTTATATTTATTAACACCCTTGTACTGTTCAAATGCCTGAATCTTCACACTACTCACAGCACAGCCCTCCAGCAGACAGGCTCCCAGGGAGCCACAGGTGTACGTTTTAATGATTGGAATACTCCCTTGTTCCAGAGGCTGTTGGTGCTCCACTTGCCACTCAGGTGGGATCTGCATTGCCAGCTGAGGAGTGAGTGACAGTCCCCATACCCCATCTTACCGCCTGCCTTCTCAGACCACTCCTGGTACCAACTGTGCTCCTTGAGTTAACTGGAAATCGGGATGCTGAGACAAAAGTTTTACTGCAGAGTAATACCTATGAAAGAAAAAGGGAGTAAGGAAGAGGCAATCAGTTTACCAGGCAAAACTCAGAATGTCTCTGCGAGCCTGGTAGCGAGCTCTGGAGCAAAGATTTATGTTAGAGGAAAGCTAATTGGGAGTAGAACTTTACTTAGCTTTAATCAGCCTTTGACTGGGAGTCAGCATAAAAACTTCGACTAATAGCTTGGCAAACCTTGAAGGCGCTAAGAGCTGGAGGTTATCAGCTAACCACACCCCCACAGCTGAGCAGTGAGTCTCTCTTGGAGAACGATCGGCAGGCCACGTCCTCATGTCTGCCAGAGCTCTCATTAAATATCTGCTGCTTTATTTTGATTTTTTAAATCTGTTTCTGATTATCACAATAAACCCAGGAATTGGAAGTTTCAAAGGTTGCCCTTGCTGGAGATGTTCTTCATCTCTCCGAGGAAAAGGTATACACACCTGCCAGGTACCTGGCAGTGTTGCACTGCAAGAGAAAGGGCCTCAAGGGGAAATACACTCATTTGTACTGATTAAGTCATTATCTTATAGATTTCAAGTATGTGCTCTAACGTGCTCTTTGCCTTTTCATATATTTAATTCTCGATTTCAGTGAAAAGGATTGAATCCTGCTAAGACATCTTACATGGGAGATATTAATTAGGCAACCTGAGTATTTTTAAAAAATACAAGAGTGATTTTGGAAATATTCAAATTAGAAATATATTACTTGTTTGAGGAAGTCCACATGGAGAAACACTAATGATTAGACACTTAAGATATATGTTTTCTTGTCTCTACCACTATAGTTCAGGTAATATGATAATTTAAGACTAAGTTTTACTTTTTTTACTCGCTATGAAAAAATACTTATCCAGTAAATGAGCAGTTAGTGAATAATATTGCAAAAAAACTCTTAAAGCTTTCTAGGAGCACACAATTATGTCACTTCTATCTACTTCAACATTTATTATACTCATTAATTAAAGCATGTCCTCAAAGACCTTTGGTTGCCAACCATGTATTAACCTGGCTGGAAGTGCCCTATATTTGAAGGTAAAGATATTTAACAAAAGTATTGTATAAAATAGTCATTTTACTAATCCCTTTTAGGGGAACAAAATGTATTGAAAGTAAATAGTTTCACTTAAATGTTGTATAAATAAGGTATTTAATTTGCATTGGTCTTTACCAGTGCATTGTGCATTTGGGACTCTTAAAGTTGACCTAGCACAAACAGAAAGGCTAATTTATAATAGGAGTGAAGGGGAAAATTGCTGTCTACAACGACTTCTGCCTAAGGAAGGTGGGCACTGTAAATTAATGTTTTTCTATTGAGTCCATAAGTAGATTTGAATATGTAAATCTGGGCTTTGGTTTGAATTTCAAAGCAGTGTTCAGATGATTATTTGAACTCTCCTGGAAAGGAGAAGTTGAGAAGGGGGAGATGGGATAGAGGAAGAAAGGAATCAGTGATGGGGAGAACTGGGAATTCTAAGTGGGATAACAGGGCCAGTGGAAAAAAATCCTGGAATGGGGTGATCAGAAGTTTAGTACTAAAAGCTTGTTTCCATTTTTAAATTGCAAATCCTATCCTGGCTTTTTCAAATCTTCAGTAGAATCTGTCATGCACACAAATGCCATGCTTGAGGCTGAAAAAATTAACAGAATTAGCTCAGCAGAAACCAGAGATGACCATGAAAATCTAAGCCACTTCCACATTCCACGCCCACCCCCCAATCCCTAGTGATTAACAGAAATCTTGGGAAGTTTTTTGAATTGTCCACAAATAGTGCAATTATGGTTCAAGTCCATTAACTAAGTCTTAAAGGGCAGGTGATCCAGTTAAAATATGAGTTGCGTAGGGATACTAGAATCCAAGAAGGGGGCCTCAGTAATAATGGAACTAAGAACTCAAAGTTTCTTCAATGACTCATCTCAGTTTCTTTGGATGCATTAGCTTTTTTTAATTTTAATTTTTATTGTGATAAGAACACTTAACATGAGATCTACCCTCTTAACAGATTTTAAATGTACAACACAGATTGTTAACCTATTTGCAAAAGTCAGAACTATTTTCACAGATGAACATTTAATCTGTTTTTCAAAGTCCTCTGTGGGAAAGCAAGTTTTCAATATCCAATAGGCACAATATTGTACAGCAGCTCTCTAGAATGTACTTATCTTGCACAACTAAAAATTTATATCTGTTGCATTTGTTTTTATTCATCTTACTGAAGACTTTTTCTCCACGTGGTAGAAAACCTGACTTCCAACAGCTACCTGGAGGGAAATGATTAAACTTTCTGGGTCCCAAATCTCTAAATCCTGGGGAAAGGTATGATTCTTCTTGACTCAGATCATTTCAGATCATATCCTCTGCACCAGCCAACTGTGGTATTGTATAATTTACATTGTATACCAGCACAAGGATTTTGTTTTAGAGCACCAGCATTTTGGGATATATCTGTATTCCCATAGTCATCCATTCATTCTTCTGATATATGAATTAGGAGCTTTGTATTCCCCAAAACGTAACAGGTGTTTTAATCCACGGGTTACAGAATATTATAAACTGCCTTTTCCAATCATAAATCATGTCAATATTGAAAAATAACATCTACCAAGAGACTTTAGGCATATGGCAGCAAATTATTAATAGAACAATTGAGACCAGGGGAAGGATGCACTTGTTATAGTCAGGAATAGATGATTGATGGTAGAGAAAATTTTTTTTCATGAAGAATTTATGTTACACTCCCCAAAGACCATCTGGAAAGTCTTCTCTGAATGTTTACCTGTGTATTTTGAGTTTAATAACAGTTCTAGACACCTCTTAATTAATCACATTTGTCAAATGATGGTATAGGTAGACCAAGAAGTTCTTTCATTTCTTCCATTATTCTTGCAGTTTTGCTATAATATGCTGAAGTGATGGATTAACCCTAAAATCTCAATGGCTTAACCCAACAATATTTTTCCCTTGCTCATGAAATGTATCCAATGCAAATTAGTAACTGGGGCTGGTAAGGCTTTGGATTCACAGTCACTCAGGGATTCTGGCTGGCAGAGGCCCTGCTACCTTGTATCTGAATCCATGCGATAGGCAAAGAAGGTTTTAGAAGGCCTTTCACTGGTGATTAAGTGAAAAGACCTGTGGAAAAGACCTGTGTAATTCTGTTGGCCAGAACGAGTTGCATGGCCCCACCTAACTGCAAAAGGACTGGGAAGTATAAGGGGGTACATGAAATAATTGGTAAACTGACTTTACCAATTACCAACTGTCTTTGCCACACTGCATTCCAGACCTATATTTGTTGAGCAAGAGAAACTTTAATGAAATTAAGTGGCAAATTTAAAACATCAAGTTACTTGCTTCTACGTCTTTATTCCAAGGGCACAGCACAAGTAAAAGATGATGAGATAGTTAGACTCCTAACTCACTTTCCTCCTGATTTTCATGCTGAGGACACTGCTTTTTCCCCCTCTCACAGTGAGCTAGCTCATGCATTGGATGCGGATTCCTCAGTGTGCCAGAGAAGTGCTGAGACATTTGAGGTGACTCTGTCAAGAGAAAATAAACACATTAAATCCTACACAAAACAAAACCATATTTTATGCAATGTAACGTTAATTTCTGGTTGAGAACTTATTGTTTAGGTTTAAAAATTAGCTTTTGCTCTTCCTTGACCAATTCTTCACCTTCTCTGTCATCCTCTATCCCTAATCTCCTTCTAATGAGGAACAGGTTGAGTGAACAGAACCAATCCGCATCTCGAGGTATTTACTGTAGGGTACTGCCTCTTTATTCAATATTTCCCCATATGACCCATATTAGAGTTGGAGCTGATGAAAACCAAATGAGATGCTGGCGAACTACAACAGTAATCAGAGACAACCAGTAATATTCACACTGTAGCAAACATTAGGCCTTCTTTTGAAAAATGATTAACATTAACACCTTAAAGATCATTTTTTTCATTTAAAAACAACTTAAAGAGTAATCTGAAAGGAATGTGCTGATTTTAGCAGGTATAACATGTCTAACTATTTAATAAAATATCACAAACTGGTCCTGACTTAGATTCAGCAATTCCAGTTGCATGTAGAGAGAGACATATTCTCTGGCAGAGAAGCCTGTAGTGAGTCTTATTTATAAGATAAAAGTTATTTTTGCTTCATTCAAATATGAATACATACTTATGCAACAATTTAGGAAAAGACTTTATGAAATATAGGTCTGGATGAATTTCTTGTGGTATCTATTTTTGCACGTTTTTAAAAACATTGAAATCACTGTTGTAGGTTCTTAGAGATGGACCATCTGTCACAAACCAGAATTATCATTTATTGTAACTTGTAACAAGTTTATTAAGTAACAAAAAGAGATTTAAATCAGGGTATGGAAGATTATGCCCTGTATGACTTTAGTACCCAGGGAAAGTGCAATGTTAGTATTGGGAATTGATCATAAACACGGTTTTCAGGGGGTGCTTCTCAAAGACTCAACAGGGCATCCTTCCCCAATTCTTCCTCACCAGCATTTAGGCATATACTTGAGAAATGAAAAAATAATTAATATTTATCATAACAATTTTTTGAATATATAAATGCAAATAACAGGAAGTAAAACTCAAAGATATTTTCTTATATGGTAGAAGATATCAAAGGTAGACTACCTCTTATTTCTAAGAGATTCTTGGCATGGAGGGAATATTGCGGATACCACTGAGGAAAATGTATTCAAAATTCGGCTTAGAAATGAGATTTGCAATTCATAAAAAACAGAAATAGTTTAAAAATAAATAGATGATTATCACTGTTAAAAAATATATATACATATATACATCATTGTCCTCTTCAGTTTTATGATTCTTCTTTTAAAATTTCAAGTTAATGTGACCAAACTCTTTTTCCTGAATTTTACAACAATAAAAGGCATAAAAGGAAGGTTAGCCTATTTTATTTTTAAAAATTTTCCCCTAAAGGTGGTTGGAATGGCAGCAACATAATAAAATATTCCTTAAAATGTTTTTTTTTTTAAATTTCCTTGCAATGTACCTATATAATTCGCAGCTGATATGCATAGCAGAAAGAACAGTTAGCTAATTCATTAATTTTGTTTTCTTGACTTCTTGCTAATATTTATATTTCAGAGAGATTCTACCTTGACTATTGGCTGAGTCAATGGACTTTTTTGGGTATAATTACTGTGTATATTTAATTCACCAAATATTTTATTTCACATTTGAATTTTTGGTTAATCACATATATTCATTTAGTAAACTTTATAGGTCTTGAGAAAATTTTGTTTATGAAACGTACACAGAAACAATTTAAATAAATTAAAAAATGTCTAGCATTAAATTATCATGGATATTTAATGCAAATTTTTTTTTAATAAAAAGAAAATTTTTATTTTGTATTGGAGCATAGTTGATTAACACTGTTGTGTTAGTTTCAGATGTACAGCAAAGTGATTTAGTTATACATATACATGTATCTATTTTTTTTCAAATTCTTTTACCATTTAAGTTCTCACAGAGTATTAAGAAGAGCTCCCTGTGCTATACAGTAGGTCCTTGTTGGTTACCTATTTTAAATAGAGCAGTGTGTACACATCAATCCCAAACTCCCAGTCTAACTGCGCCCCCCTCACCCATCCCCCTGGTAAGATAAGATCGTTCTCTAAGTCTGTTAACACAAATTTTTAACAATTTCTCCATAACCAGAGTTTCTGACATACCAATAAACACTATTTATTTATTTATTTTTAACATCTTTATTGGAGTATAATTGCTTTACAATGTTGCATTAGTTTCTGCTGTATAAAAAAGTGAATCAGCTATACGTATACATATATCCCCATATCCGCTCCCTCTTGCTCCTCCCTCCCACCCTCCTTATCCCACTCCTCTAGGTGGTCACAAAGCACTGAGCTGATCTCCCTGTGCTATGTGGCTGCTTCCCACTAGCTATCTATTCTACATTTGGTAGAATATATATGTTCATGCCACACTCTCACTTCATCCCAGCTTACCCTTCCCCCTCCCCGTGTCCTCAAGTTCATTCTCTACATCTACGTCCTTATTCCTGTCCTGCCCCTAGGTTCTTCAGTACCATTTTTTTTTTTTATGATTCCATATATATGTGTTAGCATACGGAATTTGTTTTTCTCTTTCTGACTTACTTCACTCTGTATGACAGACTCTAGGTCAATCCACCTCACTACAATTAACTCAATTTCGTTTCTTTTTATGGCTGAGTAATATCCTACTGTATATATGTGCCACATCTCCTTTATCCATTCATCTGTCGATGGACACTTAGGTTGCTTCCATGTCCTGGCTCTTGTAGATAATGCTGCAATGAACATTGTGGTACATGACTCTTTTTGAATTATGGTTTTCTCAGGGTATATGCCCAGTAGTGGGATTGCTGGGTCGTATGGTAGTTCTATTTTTAGTTTTTTAAGGAACTTCCACACTGTTCTCCATAGTGGCTGTATCAATTTACATTCCCTCCAACAGTGCAAGAGGGTTCCCTTTTCTCCACACCCTCTCCAGCATTTATTGTTTGTAGATTTTTTGATGATGGCCATTCTGACCAGTGTGAGGTGATATCTCATTGTAGTTTTGATTTGCATTTCTCTAATGATTAGTGATGTTCAGCAACCTTTCATGTGTTTGTGGGCAATCTGTATATCTTCTTTGGAGAAATGTCTATTTAGGTCTTTTGCCCATGTTTGGATTGTGTTGTTTGTTGTTTTGATATTGAGATGCATGAGCTGCTTGTAAATTTTGGAGATTAATCCTTTGTCAGTTGCTTCATTTGCAAATATTTTCTCCCATTCTGAGGGTTGTCTTTTCATCTTGTTTATGGTTTACTTTGCTGTGCAAAAGCTTTTAAGTTTCATTAGGTCCCATTTGTTTATTTTTGTTTTTATTTCCATTTATCGAGGAGGTGGGTCAAAAGGATCTTGCTGTGATTTATGTCGTAGAGTGTGCTGCCTATGTTTTCCTCTAAGAGTTTTATAGTATCTGGCCTTACATTTAGGTCTTTAATCCATTTTGAGTTTATTTTTGTGTATGATATTAGGGAGTGTTCTAATTTCATTCTTTTACATGAAGCTGTCCAGTTTTCCCAGCAGCATTTATTGAAGATGCTGTCTTTTCTCCCTTGTATATTCTTGCCTTGTTTCTCAAAGATAAGGTGACCATATATGTGTGGGATTATCTCTGGGCTTTCTATCCTGTTCCATTGATCTATATTTCTGTTTTTGTGCCAGTACCATACTGTCTTGATTACTATAGCCTTGTAGTATAGTCTGAAGTCAGGGAGCATGATTCCTCCAGCTCCGTTTTTCTTTCTCAAGATTGCTTTGGCTATTCGGGGTCTTTTGTGTTTCCATACAAATTGTGAAATTTTTTGTTCTAGTTCTATGAAAAATGCCTTTGGTAGTTTGCATTGAATCTGTAGATTGCTTTGGGTAGTACTGTCATTTTCACAATGTTGATTCTTCCAATCCAGGAACATGGTATATCTCTCCATCTGGTTGTATCATCTTTAATTTCTGTCATCAGTGTCTTATAGTATTCTGCATACAGGTCTTTTTCCCTTAGATAGGTTTATTCCTAGGTATTTTATTCTTTTTGTTGCAATGGTAAATGGGAGTGTTTCCTTAATTTCTCTTTCAGATTCTTCATCATTAATGTATAACAACGCAAGATGTTTCTGTGCATTAATTTTGTATCCTGCTACTTTACCAAATTCATTGATTAGCTCTAGTAGTTTTCTGGTAGCATCTTTAGGATTCTCTATGTATAGTATCATGTCATCTGAAAATAGTGACAGTTTTACTTCTTCTTTTCCATTTTGGATTCCTTTTATTTCTTTTTCTTCTCTGATTGCTATGGCTAAAACTTCCCAAACTATTGAATAATAGTGGTGACAGTGGGCAACCTTGTCTTGTTCCTGATCTTAGTGGAAATGGTCTCAGTTTTTCACCATTGAGAATGATGTTGGTTGTGTGTTTTTCATAAATGGCCTTTATTATGTTGAGGTAAGTTTCCTCTATGCCTACTCTCTGGAGGGTTTTTATCATAAATGGCTGTTGAATTTTGTTGAAAGCTTTCTCTGCATCTATTGAGATTATCATTGTTTTTTATCCTTCAGTTTGTTAATATGGTGTATCACATTCATTGATTTGCATATATTGAAGAATCCTTGCATTCCTGGAATAAACCCCACTTGATCATGGTGTATGATCCTTTTAATGTGCTGTTGGATTGTGTTTGCTAGTATTTTGTTGAGGATTTTTGCATCAATGTTCATCAGTGATATTGGCCTGTAGTTTTCTTTCTTTGCGACATCTTTGTCTGGTTTTGGTATCAGGGTGATGGTGGCCTCGTAGAATGAGTTTTGGAGTGTTCCTCCCTCTGCTATATTTTGGAAGAGTTTGAGAAGGATAGGTGTTAGCTCTTCTCTAAATGTTTGATAGAATTCGCCTGTGAAGCTATTTGGTCCTGGGCCATTGTTTGTTGGAAGATTTTTAATCACAGTTTCAATTTCAGTGCTTGTGATTGGTTTGTTTATGTTTTCTGTTTCTTCCTGGTTCAGTCTTAGAAGGTTGTGTTTTTCTAAGAATTTGTGAATTTCTTCCAGGTTGTCCATTTTTTTGGCATATAGTTGCTTATAGTAATCTCTCATAATCCTTTGTATTTCTGCAGTGTCAGTTGTTACTTCTTCTTTTTCATTTCTAATTCTATTGATTTGAGTCTTTTCCCTTTTTTGTTGATGAGTCTGGCTAATGGTTTATTAATTTTGTTTATCTTCTCAAAGAACCAGCTTTTAGTTTTATTTATCTTTGCTATCATTTCCTTCATTTCTTTTTCATTTACTTCTGATCTGATCTTTATGATTTCAGTCCTTCTTCTAATTTGGGTTTTTTTTTTCTTTTCTTCTTCTTTCTCTAATTGCTTTAGGTGTAATGTTAGGTTGTTTATTTGAGATTTTTCTTGTTTCTTGAGGTAGGATTGTATTGCTATAAACTTCCCTTTTAGAATTGCTTTTGCTGCATCCCATAGGTTTGGGGTTGTTGTGTTTTCATTGTCATTTGTTTCTAGGTATTTTTTTATTTCCTCTTTGATTTCTTCCATGATCTGTTGGTTATTTAGTAGTGTATTGTTTAACCTCCATGTGTTTGTATTTTTTACAGTTTTACTATCATTACTAATTTACTATCATTACTCTGAATTCTTTTTCAGGTAGACTGCCTATTTCCTCTTCAATTTTTTGGTCTGGTGGGTTTTTACCTTGCTCCTTCATCTGCTGTGTGTTTCTCTGTCTTCTCATTTTGCTTAACCTATTGTGTTTGGGGTCCGCTTTTCACAGGCTGCAGGTGTGTAGTTCCCGTTGTTTTTGGTGTCTGCTCCCAGTTGGTAAGTTTGGTTCAGTGGCTTGTGTAGGCTTTCTGGTGGAGGGGACTGGTGCCTGTGTTCTGGTGGATGAGGCTGGATCTTGCCCTTCTGGTGGGCAGGACCACATCCGGTGGTGTGTATTGTGGTGTCTGTGACCTTATTATGATTTTAGGCAGCCTCTCTGCTAATGGGTGGGTTTGTATTCCTGTCTTGCTAGTTGTGTGGCATGGGACATACAGCACTGCAGCTTGCTGGCTGTTTGGTGGATCTGGGTCTTAGCATTGAGATGGAGATATCTGGGAGAGTTCTTGCCAATTGATGTTATATGGGACTGGGAGGTCTCTGGTGGTCCAATGTCCTGAACTTGGCTCTTCCACCTCCAAGGCTCAGGCCTGACAATAGGCCAGAGCACCAAGATGCTCTCAGCCACATGGCTCAGAAGAAAAGGGAGAAGAAAAGAAAGAAAAAAATGAGAAATGAATACAAAAAATCATTAAAATTAAAGTATTTATAAAAAAAGAAATGAGAAACCAAACCAATAAACAAATCCACCAATGATAACAAGAGTTATAAACTATACTAAGATAAACATAAAAATCAGAAACCAATCACTCACAGACAGCGAACCCCAAGTCTACAGTTGCTTTCAAAATCCACCGCCTCAATTTAGGGATGATTCGTTGTCTCTTCAGGTATTCCAGAGATGCAGGATACATCAAGTTGATTGTGGGGATTTATTCCACCACTTCTGAGGCTGCACGGAGAAAGTTCACTTTCTCTTCTTTGTTCATACATCTCCTGGGTTTCAGCTTTGGTTTTGCTCTGTCTCTGCATGTAGGTTGTCCTCAGGCATCTGTTCCCCACCCGGACAGGAAGGGGTTGAAGCAGGGGCTTATTAGGGGCCTCTTGCTCACTCATGCTGGGGGGAGGGAGGGGTATGGTAGTTATAATTGGAATGCGGGGCGAGCCTGTGGCAGCAGAGGCCAGCATGACATTTCAACAGTCTGAGGCATGCTGTGTGTTCTCCCAGGGGAGTTGTCCCTGTATCATGGGACCCTGGCAGTGGTGGGCTGCACTGGTTCCAGGTGGGGTGTCTGGATAGTGGCCTGCGCTTGCACACAGGAGTCTTGGTGGCTGCAGCATCAGTGTTAGCGTTTCATGCCCTTCTCTGGTGTCCAAGTTGACAGTCGTGGCCCGTGCCCATCTCTGGAGCTTGTTTAGGTGGTGCTCTGCCTTCTGTGGGCAGACAGGGAAGGAATCCCCTCTCCTTGTGCAACCCAAAACAATGGTCTCTTGTCTCTTAGGCAGGTCCAGACTTTTTCCCGGACTTCCTCCCAGCTAGCTGTGGTGCACTAGCCCCCTTCAGGCTGTGTTCACGCAGCCAACCCCAGTCCTCTCCCTGGGATCTGACCTCCGAAGCCCGAGCCTCAGCTCCCAGCCCCCACCTGCCCCAGCAGGTGAGCAGACAAGCCTATGGGGCTTGTGAGTGCTGGTCAGCACTGATCCTCTGTGTGGGAATCTCTCCACTTTGCCCTGTGTACCCCTGTTGCTGCGCTCTCCTCTGTGGCTCCAAAGCTTCCCCCTGCCCACCCCCAATCTCCACCAGTGAAGGAGTTTCCTAGTGTGTGGAAGCTTTTCCTCCTTCATAGCTCCCTCCCAGAGGTGCAGGTCCCATCCCTATTCTTTTGTCTCTGTTTTTCCCTTTTTCTTTTGCCCTACCCAGTTATGTAGGGATTTTCTTGCCTTTTGGGAAGTCTGAGGTCTTCTGCCAGAGTTCAGTAGGTGTTCTGTAGGAGCTGTTCCACATGTAGATGTATTTTTGATGTATTTGTGGGGAGGAAGGTGATCTCCACGTCTTACTCCTCCGCCATGTTGATGGTCCCCACAAATCACTCTCCAATAAACACTTTAGATAGAGTAAGAAATTTAGAGTACCTTGTTGCAATTAACATTATAAAGTTTTGCTGACTGGCTCTGTGGTTAATAGCTTTAGTAGTAAATAATGTAGTTGCTTCCTTCTTATTTATAATATATTTGATAGTTAATATTCTAGAGGAGTAAAATTAATTTATAATTTATAAAACATTAGACCCTCTCAGGATATTTTAAAGTACTTTCCATTTCTTAATCTGGATTTGTTTCAGCTTGAATTAAGTGATATTTGTGTTTTGAAAACAAAGCTAAAATATATACAGATTTTTCATTTTAAATTTGTGCTAATATGAATGACTGGTATTAATTACACTTTCATTATCTTTGCAATTATATTTTAATCATATGGATTCATTTTATTTCCTTTCAAAATAAATCCTCTAGTTGTAGCGTTCTATCCTTAGAGTGTAATCTTTACATTAAATTTCTTTCCAGATGAATAAATCTCATAATTAACTGTATTTAATAACCAACTCAGATTTAATCTATTAAAATGCAATCTATTTAAAAATATTTAGGTAATTAAGGTGAGAATATGCACATTTCAGTGGTTAGTACTAAGCACAGATTTACATTTGTAAATTATAAAACAAACAGTCTAGTGGCATATTTATTTTTGGTTTCAAGGATGTGAGAAGAAATTTTGTTTTTCCACTTTTAAGACATCCTCCACAGGCTTGCCCATAAATATGCACCTCTTGTCCTTCTGGATTGCTCAGAAAAAGGCTCTCTCAGTCTATAAGAGTCAATAATGGAAACTTCTCCCCTAATTAACAGACAGAAATAACCTGGCCATTTTCAGGATTTTTAAACCATCTTTGAAAGTTGGTAGCCAAACCTTGTCTATATCTAGTTTGTAGAGCAGAATTTTATGAATTATTTGTGTCTTTTGGTTGGAGCATTTAGCCCATTTACATCTAAGGTAATTATTGATATGTATGTTCCTATTACCATTTTCTTAATTGTTTTCAGTTTGTTTTTGTAAGTCTTTTCCTTCTCTTGTGTTTCCTGCATAGATTAGTTCCTTTAGCATTTGTTGTAAAGCTGGTTTGGTGGGGAGAAATTCTCTTAACTTTTGCTTGTCTGTAAAGCTTTTGATTTCTCCATCGAATCTGAATGAGATCCTTGCTGGGTAGAGTAATCTTGGTTGTAGGTTTTTCCCTTTCATCACTTTAAATATATCTTGCCACTTCCTTCTGGCCTGTAGAATTTCTGCTGAAAGATCAGCTGTTAACCTCATGGGGATTCCTTTGTATGTTATTTGTCGCTTTTCCCCTGCTGCTTTAACATTTTTTCTTTGTGTTTAGTTTTTGTTAGTTTGATTAATATGTGTCTCAGCATGTTTCTCCTTGGGTTTGTCCTTTATGGGACTGTCTGTGCTTCCTGGACACGATTGCCTATTTCCATTCCCATGTTCGGGACATTTTCGACTATAATCACTTCAAATATTTTCTCAGACCATTTCTTTTTTTCCTCTGCTTCTCAGAAGCCTATAATTCAAATGTTGGTGTGCTTAATGTTGTCCCAGAGGCCTCTGAGACTGTCCTCCATTGTTTTCATTCTTTTTTCTTTATTCTTCTCTGTGGCAGTTGTTTCCACTATTCTATCTTCCAGCTCACTTATCCGTTCTTCTGCCTCAGTTATTCTGCTATTGATTCCTTCTAGAGTATTTTTAATTTCATTTATTGTTTGTTTGCTCTTTAGTTCTTCTAGGTCCCTGTTAAACATTTCTTGTGTTTTCTCTATTGTATTTCCAAGATTTCGGATCATCTTTACTATCATTACTCTGAATTCTTTTTCAGGTAGTTTGCTTATTTCCTCTTCATTTATTTGGTCTTGTGGGTTTTTATCTTGCTCCTTTGCCTGTAAGATATTTCTCTGTCTCCTCATTTTGTCTAATTAACAGTATTGGAGGTCTCCATTCCCCAGGCTGCAGGGTTGTAGTTCCTCTTGCTTCTGTTCTCTGCCCTGGTGGTGAGTTTGGTACAGTTGTTTGCATAGGCTTCCTGATGGGACAGAGTGGTGCCTGCGTTCTGGTGGGTAGAGCTGAGTCTTTTCCCTCTGATGAGCAAGGCCATGTCAAGTGGTGTGTTTTGGGGTGTCTGTTAGCTTAGTATGACTTTAGGTAGTCTGTGTGCTGATGGGTGGGTTTGTGTTCTTGTCATTTTTGTTGTTTAGTGTGAGGCATCCAGGGCTGGGAGCTGCTGGCAGTTGGGTGGAGCTGGGTCTTGGATTCAGATAGAGGCCTCCGTGAGAGCTCATGGTGATTAATTTTCCCTGAGGTTGGGAATTCGCTAGTGTTCCAGCATCCTGGACTCGGTGCTCCCTCCCCAGATCCTCAGGCCCGACTTCTTAGAGTGACCAATACCCCACAAGTCGCTCATCCGGCAATAAAGGGAATTAAAAACAAACAAAAAAAGATGAACAAAGCCCCAGACAGATGGTAAAAAGTAAAATCAAACAAAAGAAACAGAAACGAGGAAACACACACATGCAAAAAAGAAACAAAAACAGAAGCAAATAAGTCAAAAAGCAAGAGAACAACCAGACAAACAAAAGATCCCAAGAATGAAATCAAACAATTAAAAAGAAAGCTGAGAAAAACACAAAACCAAAAAAGAAAACCAAAGCAGAGTGCCAACTGAAGAATGAAGCAAAGAAAAAAACAAACCAACAAAAATGATAAAAAATTAAAAAAAAGAGAAAGGGGAAAGCAGACAGAACAACAGAAAAGCAATGTAGAAATAGAAATATAAAAAAAATAGAAAATATATTAAGGAAAAAAAAAAGACAAACAAAACCCCAGAGAAACTGTAAAAACAAAATCAAACAAACAAAAACAGAAACAGGGAAACACACACACACCTAAAAGAAACAAAAACAGAGCCAAATAAAACAAAAAGCTAGAGAACAACCAGACAAAAAAAAAAAGAACCAAAGAACGAAATCAAACAATTAAGATTAAAAGTAGCAAAAACACATAACCTAAAAAACAAAACCAAAGCAGTGTGCCAACTGAAGAATGAAGCAAGGAAACAGAACAAACCAATAAAAATGATTTAAAAAATAATAATAAAATAAAACAAAATAAAAAGGGAAAAAACACAGAACAGAAAAGCAAAGTAAAATGGAAATATGAAAAAAGAAAAGAAAATTATATTAAAGACAAAGAAGAAAAAAAAGGGAAAAGAACACAAAACAACAGAAAACCAAAGTAAAAATAGAAATGTATAAAAAAAAGTTAAAAATTAAAAATATGTTATAAAACACAGGGATCCCAAAAGACTAAATAAAAAAACAAAAAACTAAAACAACAACTACAAAACAAACATAAAAAGAGAAAAAGAAACCCAAAAAAACCTAAAAAACAAAAAACAAAAAGCCAGAACCAACAACAGAATGAATCAAAACATAATAAAATTAATAGTAATAATTATGTTTCCCTCAGGTCTGTGCTGTAAGTGTCCTTGCACATGCCATGAGCCACAGCCCACGTCTGCCTCCCCAAGAGACTCTCCTCTGCCTCTGGGCTGGTCTCTGGACCTGCTGTGGGCCCTGTGGGGGCTACTCAGACTCTCATCTGGCCCAATTCCTGCATGTGCTGCCCCCAAAGTCCAAAGCTGCCAGAGCTAGACCGTTTTCATTTGTGGGAACACTCATTATCTACTCAGATATTCCATAGATGCAGGGTTTACCTAGCTGATCACGGGAATATAATCTGCAGCTTGTACAGCTGATGGAAAGTCACCCTGTCCCTGGAGATCAGCTTTGATTTTATCCCCACCTCTGCATGTGGCCCACCCACAGAGGTCTGGTCCTGAGGCTGCCTTGCAGCTCTTGGGTCTGCCCCTGTGAGGACCAGGCACAGAGGTGGTCTGACTGCTTGGATCACAGGAGACCCGGAGGCTCCAAATGCACAAGGAAGCCAGCAGCCACAGGCACAAGAGATATGGTCCCAGTGAGGGCCTTTTCTGGCACCCAGCATAAGGTGCATGATGGCCAACCCTGGCCGGGGTTTTTCTGGTGCCTGGCAGCAGGCACACGAGGGCCAGCCCTGAGAGGGCTTTTTTATTTTTATTGCCCTGCAGCCAGTGCATGAGGGCCAGCTCTGAGGGGGCTTTTTCTATTGCTCATCAGCTGGTGCAAAAGAGCCAGCCCTGAGCAGGCTTCTTTTATTGTTGTCGGCAGGCGCCTGTGTGTTGTGAGAGGTTACAATAGTGGCTCTTCCCCCTGCGTGTGACTCAGCAATATAGCCCTGCTTACATGACAGTCTGGTCTTTCTCCATAGGGATTCCCAGCCATGAATTTCTTCCCTCCCATCTCCTCAGTCCATCTCCCCACAGCCAACAGCAGTTCTCCCTCTGGGTCTGTTCTCCAATCCCCATGCACCAACTCCCAGCCCCCTTGCACACCTGTGAACACATGTCCCAGTCTGGGGTACGTAGGGCTGTGGTACGGACCATCTGTGTATTTCTCACTCTGTCCTGTCTGCCACAGATCGGCTGCCTCACCCTCTTCTGACAGCCTCAAATGCTTCCCTTCTGTACCAATCGATTTCCCAGTCAGAGAGGGAGTTTCCCCGAGTTTGGGAATCTCTCTGCTTCAGCTCCCCCGCCTGGGATGCAGGTCCCATCCCGCTTTCTCTCCTCGTCCTTCTCCCTTCTTTTTTCCGTCCTACCCAGTTATGCAGGGATCTTTATAGTCCTTTCCAGTGTCCAAGGTCTTCTGCTAGTTTTTCAGCCAGTGTTCTGTGAGAATTGTTGCATCTATAGATGTATTTCTGCTGCATCCATGGAGAGAGATGAACTCCATGTCCACCTACTCTACCACCATCTTGAATCTCCCCAGAAAGATGTTTCTGATGAACATTATTATTCCATTTTTATGCCAGATACATTTTGTTTGGGAAAAAATTGGGATCACTGTAGATGCTTGGCATGCCCCCAAAACTTCTGAACTTGATTGTTGTTTCCATTATATCTAGAGTAAGTTTAACCCATAATGGTTTTTAGAGAACCAGATACATAGCAAAGTCTTGATTATTGAATACCATAAGCCAAAGGGATTTATTTAAAGTGAGGGCATACATGGGTTGCTCTTTGAATAAAATCATTGAGCATATAGTGTAAAGTTAAGGCAAAGTACCAATAATAAGCCACATTTTGCATATCAGGAAGGAAGGCAGTATTAAATTTTCTTATTTGCAGGTTGTCTTTCTTACTGAATTATCTGCTCTTTAATAAATAGAATTGTTTTACAAATAGACTATTTTATTTTGATTCCTATTCCTACCAATAAATGTTAAAATTTATTTTGAAAGACATATTTATTATGAGAAGAAATGGGGGGGGGGAGTGATATACCCAGATGACAAAGAGAGGAAATACAATTAATACAATAACCAAGTTATTAGCTGAATTATACTAAAGTAAGTTTTCTGGAAAATATATGGCATTGTTGGCTCAAGAAAGACATCTTATGGGCATATTACATTGAGCGTTAAGTTTTATGGAGCCAGTCACTAATTTTGTAGCTTATCTAATGAAAATATTTAATTATAGATTCATAACATATCTACATGTGTATATGGAAAAGATCTGACAAGACAATTTTTAGTTCAAGAGACCATTATAACTAAACATGATAAATTACTAAATTTCCAAACTTCTACTCAAGCACATATGATAGCTGGCTAAAGTACAAATTACTAAGGCTTAAGAAATGAAGATAACATTTTAAAAAATTACGTTTCTGACATTATTGTAAAATTAGATAGTATATTGAAGTAAATTTTCTCTATGAACATACCTTTCCTTTATATTTTAAACTTTTTTTGGAATATAAGCATTTCACTATTACAACAGAAATATACCTGAAGTGAATCAGGCCACCCCTTGTTCCCTTAACCATAGCATATAGGATACTTTGAATTAGTAGCTCCATTATGAACATAAGTTATTTCCTTAGGCTGTGAAAGAAGAATGCCCATTACCCATGGTAAGCCTGGAGCCCTGTGGCCATCAGTAACAGGTTTCACTTTCATGGTTCTCTCTGAAAGCGTTCATCATTTTTTCATCTTTTCTCTCCTCAGGTACCTTGGCTTTTAGGTTTTTAATCTGTTGAATCTTTTTACAAGCACTTGTGAAATATATAGTTTAAGTTTTTCCTGCTTAAGCTTTGAAGTTGTGTTCGAGGTAGTTAATCTGAGAAAGAAAAAGAATGAAAGAGAGATTGAGAGAGAGAGGAGGAGGAGGGAGGGAGAAAAGATGGAGCAGGGAAGGAAGGGAGAAAGAGAGAAAAGAAAGAAAGAGAGAGGCAGGGAGGGAGAAAGGGAGAGAGGAAGGAATGGAGAAATTAATTCAAAAAATAGAGTAGGTTAGAAATTGCAGACACTCACTGAGAGGATTATAAATGACCTCCTAAAAATCAGTTTTCACTCCTTTAATGATACAGATGTAGGATGTGATTGTCCAGTATTTTAAGTATTGATAAATTAGAAGCCTTGATTTTAATGCTTTACATTATTTTCAAAGACAATTCTTATTTATAAATATTTTCATAATTAAAATTTGTTTCCATAAGAATTTTTGCCAATTATGAAGTTTTCTCTATCCTGTGAATTGAAGCATTTACAGAAGAAATTTCATTTTGCATTCTATTATTATTCTGCTAGTACTTAATGCTGACCAATCCTTAAACCCTTGGTGGCTATGGCCAGTGCAGATATTTCATGTATTAAATTTTTTAAAAACGGTATTTATATTCTAAAAATGGTACTATTGATTAAACCCGATCATTTATCAAGATTTGCATTACGTCTCACATACCTGGTGTTAGCCTGCTGCACTTGGTTTATGAATGTAGACTGCCAATGGCAGGTTATTTTCATTTAAAGATAGCTGACATTTGCAGGAGAATGTTGTATTTCCAAACAGTTACAAACACACACACGCACACACACACACACGCAAGCCAAAAAACTTCCTAAATCAAAATCTAAAGGATAAAAAACTGTTCATTATAATTTTATCATGCAAATGAAGCCCCTGCCAAGATTTAGCTTATTGTTATTGTCTATTTCCTAGTCTGTCGCCCCATTACTAGCTTTTAAGACATCTGTGGGTAGAGTTTTTTTTTTTTTTTATTCCCAGCCCCTGGCCTAGAGACCCATTCATGAAAGCCCTTAGTATTTTTATTTTTTTAAAATTCTAGTCTGAACACCTGATGATCAGATATTGTTTATAGTTTTGGCAAGAGTAATCCTATTCCTCAACAAGCTCACATTTTGAAAAGGATGAAAAATACTCACATGAAAGGATATAGTAAAAACAGACTATATGCAAAGGATATAGATTTCTTAGATAACAAATGATTAATATTCACAGTGTCCAGGCACAACTCAAGGAAAAGAACATCCTTTCCTTCCTTTCTCTATGTCTGTCAAAAACAAATCTAAGTGCAATATGAGCTAAAACAAATCCAGGGCTCAACTGTCAATGAAAATGAAGATAATCTAAGCCTTTGCTTTGCTTAATGCTTAAAAAATGCCACTCCTATAAATAAATTCAACCCATTTGTGCAAGATGATGATGGAGCCAATGGTATTTTATTGTTATAAAAGCTAGGAAATATAAAGAAAATTAAGACAAAATAGAGCTAAATTCTATTATCTTGATTTAAAGGAAAAGCATTGGCTCTCTAATCCTAATTTCTTTTCTTATCAAATAAAAAGTCCTTGTGAATCTTTTTTGGCAGTACTGCAGTGGACAAAGTAGACCTGAGACCTGGGCAGCAGACTGACCCTCTTTTCATCAGAGTGAAAAATAGTTTGGTAGGATGTGATGGAAGTTTAAGCTGAGTTAGCAGAGAAGACTTTCTATAGGAAACATTTCTGAACTGATTAAAAATGGCTAGGGCAGTGTATAATGAAAGAATTGAGAGTTTGGGGGTTTTATCATCTTGGTATCAGCAGGTAGATTTATCTAGTAATCAGGAAGTGTGGTTAGGAGTAGACAGGGAAGAAATATGGTTATGGCAAAAGCAAGGGAAAGCCTTGAAACCTGCAGAAGGTATACTGTGCATGTCACAGTACACAACAAATCTGCCTGGGGAGTTTTTGTTGTTTTGAAATACTAATATTAATTTTAAAAAACCAAAATGAAAAATAAATTCACCTATAGTCATACTATCACCCCCAAATGAATTGCTTTTTTTTTTTTGTATTATCCTTATCAATATGCATATGAAATTTCAATGTGGTTACAAAGTGTACTTTTACACAATTTGCTTTCCATTTATAATTATATTAAATACTCAATGCTGCTATTCAGTTTTTTCCTCTTTAATAACTTTGGTTGATTATTATAATTAATCCTGCATAATCAGATACATAGCAAACATCATAGCTCTTATTTTTTTAAAGTTGTACAACATGATTTTTTAAGGTGTCCAATGTGATGATTTAATATATGTGTACATTGTGACACGATTACCACAACTGAGTTAATTAACACATTCCTCACCTCACATAGTTATCTCCCCCACCCCACCCACCACGGTGAGAACACTTAAGATCTACTCTCTTAGCAATTTTCTTTTTCTTCCCTTCAAGTTTATTGGGGACTTAAAAAAATTTTTTTGTATTGGAGTATAGTTGCTTTACAATGCTGTGTTAGTTTCTACGCAATTTTAAAGTATACAATACACTATTATTAACTATATATAATCACCATGCTGTATATTACATCCCAAGAATTATTCATCTTATAGCTGAAAGCGTGTACTCTTCGACCAACAACTCCCATTTCTGCTATGCCCCAGCCATTGGCAACTAACTTTCTACATTCTGGTCCTATGAGTTACGTTTTTTTTAGATTCCACATGTAAGAGAAATCATACAGTATTTGTCTTTCTCTGTCTAGCTTATTTCCTTTAGCAGTTTCATCCTCATTTTCACAAATGGCAGAATTTCCTTCTTTCTTTATTGCTGAATAAGATTTCATTTTATATATGTAAAAACATACATCACTATCTTTCTATCTATATAGATAGATAGATATGGGATATATAGATAGATATGGGATTTATGGATCATACAGAAGTTCTTTAATTTTTTGAGGAAACTCCACACTGTTTTCCATAATGGATATACAAATTTACATTTCTACTAACAATGTACAAGGGTTCCCTTCTCTCCATACCCTTGACATACCCTTGCCAACATTTATCTCTTGTCTTTTTGATAACAGCCATTGCAACAGGTGTGAGGTGATATCTCAGTATGGTTTTGATTTGCATTTCCCTGATGATTAGTGATACTGAACACCTTTTGATATACCCATTGACCATTTGTATATCTTCCTTGGAAAAATGTCTGCTCAGGTAATTTGCCAATTTTGTAATTGGATTTTTGTTTTTGTTTTTGTTTTTGCTATTGAGTTGTATGAGTTCCTTACATATTTTGTATATTAACCCCTTATCGGATAGGTAGTTTGCAAATATTTTCTCCCATTCCATAGGTTGCCTTACTTTTCTTATTCATGTGTGGTGAATATTAATTGCTTTTGTTTCTTTGGGATCTTATAGTATTATATGCTACTATAATTTTTAAATTTGCCTGTAAATATTCTTTATGAATAATTGAATATGGCTTCTACCCAGTAACTTGGGAATATAAAGAAAAGTTTGTTGCCAGTGCCTATGCTTCTATTTGTAGTCACAACAGGCACAGAGGCTTTTATTTTATCCTAAGCTGAGCACCATAAGCGATCCTGACTGGTGGTGTGCTGGGTTACTTACTGTTTATAAACAAAAATATGCTATAAGGCTATCTTTCACTGTTTGTGTTTCAACCTAGATAAAAAGATTTGATGCCTTTGTAAAACTGTAATATAAAATCAGTCATTATTTAGAATTTTAAATTAGGAGTTTGGGATTAACATATACACACTACTGTATATAAAATAGATGATCAACAAGGACACTATACTCAATATTCTGTAATAACCTTTCAGAAAAGAATCTGAAAAAGAATGGATATATGTATGTACATAACTGAATCACTTAGCTATACACCTGAAACTAACACAACATTGTAAATCAACTATACTCTAATATAAAATAAAAATTAAATTAAAAAAGAATTTTAAATTTCAGGTCATTGCTCAATTATGGTCTGGCATCTAATTCAGCACTGCAATTTTGATTTCTTAAATGACAGTTTACTGGATTGCTTTTAAGGGAGGTTTTACAATAAAGATATGTTAAAAAATGTATATCTTGAATATGCCAATTCTGATGTTTATAAACGTCTAATAAAAGTCTTGATTTGGTGACACTGCATCACAAAATATCCAGAGACTGAAGGAGCAGATTCTATTGCAAGTGTTATCCATAAAACATAGGGACATCATGCTCTTTCCAAAAGGTCAGTAGATAGCATATCCTCCAAAACATTTTCATGTGTTCACGCCTACCAACTGGTTCAGGAGTATTATCTGCTGCCCTACTTAGCAATTCAAGGTTGTGATGTGAGGTGTCTATAATATGAGGGAGTACATTAAAGACCGTGTCTTTTCAAAGAGCATAACATTTTAAAAGATCATAATGCACACCTCCTAAAAAAATAACATGTATATTGAATGTTTCAGAAGGTCTGAATAGTCCCTTCCTATTTCTTGCTGCTCCTTATACAAATTTTATTTCAGAAATGCTTTTTACAACTGAAAAGTCAGTGAATTATACTTTGACATTTAATGAAATTTGTACATTTAGCATTATATGTATAAGAAAATTTGCTGAAAACTAACACCCATAATCAACAAAACACCTATTTTTAATAAAATAGTATTTAATAAAATATTTTAAAATTTTTAAGGAGAAAACTCTAAATCAGATATACTGTTCAAATATTAAGAATTTAAGATTAACCAAGATGGCGGAGTAGAAGGACGTGCTCTCACTCCCTCTTGCGAGAGCACCAGAATCACAACTGGCTGCTGGACAATCATTGACAGGAAGACACTGGACTTCACCAAGGAGGATACCCCACGTCCAAGGACAGAGGAGAAGCCACAGTGAGACAGTAGGAGGGGCGCAATCAGAGTAAAATCTAATCCCATAACTGCTGGGTGGGTGACTCACAGACTGGCGAACACTTATACCACAGAAGTCCACCCACTGGAGTGAAGGTTCTGAGCCCCACGTCAGGCTTCCCAACCTGGGGGTCTGGCAACGGGAGGAGGAATTCCTAGAGAATCAGACTTTGAAGCCTAGTGGGAATTGATTGCAGGACTTCGACAGGACTGGGGGAAATAGAGACCCCACTCTTGGAGGGCACACACAAAGTAGTGTGCGCATCGGGACCCAGGGGAAGGAGCAGTGACCCTGGGGGAGACTGAACCAGACCTACCTGCTGGTGTTGGGGGGGTCTCCTGCAGAGGCAGGGGGTGGCTCTGTTTCACTGTGGGGACAAGGACTCTGGCAGCGGAGGTTCTGGGAAGTGCTCCTTGGCGTGAGCCCTCCCAGAGTCTGCCATTAACCCCACCAAAGAGCCCAGGTAGACTCCAGTGTTGGGTTGCCTCAGGCAAAACAACCAACAGGGAGGGAACCCAGCCCCACCCATCAACAGTCAAGTGGATTAAAGTTTTACTGAGCTCTGACCGCCACAGCAACAGTCAGCTCTACCCACCACCAGAGCCTCCCATCAAGCCTCTTAGATAGCCTCAACCAGCAGAGGGCAGACAGCAGAAGCAAGAAAATCTACAGTCCTGCAGCCTGTGGACCAAAAACCACAGTTACAGAAAGATAGACAAGATGAAAAGGCAGAGGGCTATATATCAGATGAAGGAACAAGAAAAAACCCCAGAAAAACAACTAAATGAAGTGGAGATAGGCAACCTTCCAGAAAAAGAATTCAGAATAATGATAGTGAAGATGATCCAGGACCTCGGAATAAGAATGGAGGCAAAGATTGAGAAGATGCAAGAAATGATTAACAAAGACCTAGAAGAATTAAAGAACAAACAAACAGAGATGACCAATACAATAACTGAAATGAAAACTACACTAGAAGGAATCAATAGCAGAATAACTGAGGCAGAAGAACGGATAAGTGACCTGGAAGACAGAATGGTAGAATTCACTGCTGTGGAACAGACTAAAGAAAAAAGAATGAAAAGAAATGAAGACAGCCTAAGAGACCTCTGGGACAACATTAAATGCAACAACATTCGCATTATAGGGGTCCCAGAAGGTGAAGAGAGAGAGAGAGGACCAGAGAAAATACTTGAAGAGATTATAGTCGAAAATTTCCCTAACATGGGAAAGGAAATAGCCACCCAAGTCCAGGAAGCGCAGAGAGTCCCATACAGGATAAACCCAAGGAGAAACACGCCGAGACACACAATAATCAAAGTGGCAAAAATTAAAGACAAAGAAAAATTATTGAAAGCAGCAAGGGAAAAACGACAAATAACATACAAGGGAACTCCCATAAGGTTAACAGCTGATTTCTCAGCAGAAACTCTGCAAGCCAGAAGGGAGTGGCATGATATACTTAAAGTGATGAAAGAGAAGAACCTACAACCAAGATTACTCTACCCGGCAAGGATCTCATTTAGATTGATGGAGAAATCAAAAGCTTTACAGACAAGCAAAAGCTAAGAGAATTCAGCACCACCAAACCAGCTCTACAACAAATGCTAAAGGAACTTCTCTAAGTGGGAAACACAAGAGAAGAAAAGGACCTACAAAAACAAACCCAAAACAATTAAGAAAATGGTCATAGGAACATACATATCGATAATTACCTTAAACGTGAATGGATTAAATGCCCAACCAAAGACATAGACTGGCTGAATGGATACAAAAACAAGACCCATATATATGCTGTCTACAAGAGACCCACTTTAGACCTAGGGATACATACAGACTGAAAGTGAGGGGATGGGAAAAGATATTCCATGCAAATGGAAATCAAAAGAAAGCTGGAGTAGCTATACTCATATCAGATAAAATAGACTTTAAAATAAAGAATGTTACAAGAGACAAGGAGGGACACTACATAATGATCAAGGGATCAATCCAAGAAGAAGATATAACAATTATAAATATATATGCACCCAACATAGGAGCACCTCAATACATAAGGCAACTGCTAACAGCTATAAAAGAGGAATTGACAGTAACACAATCATAGTGGGGGACTTTAACACCTCACTTACACCAATGGACAGATCATCCAAAATGAAAATAAATAAGGAAACAGAAGCTTTAAATGACACAATAGACCAGATAGATTTAATTGATATATATAGGACATTCCATCCAAAAACAGCAGATCACACGTTCTTCTCAAGTGCGCACGGAACATTCTCCAGGATAGATCACATCTTGGGTCACAAATCAAGCCTTAGTAAATTTAAGAAAATTGAAATCATATCAAGCATCTTTTCTGACCACAACGCTATGAGATTAGAAATGAATTACAGGGAAAAAAACGTAAAAAAGACAAACACATGGAGGCTAAACAATACGTTACTAAATAACCAAGAGATCACTGAAGAAATCAAAGAGGAAATCAAAAAATACCTAGAGACAAATGACAATGAAAACACGACGACCCAAAACCTATGGGATGCAGCAAAAGCAGTTCTAAGAGGGAAGTTTATAGCTATACAAGCCTACCTAAAGAAACAAGAAAATCTCAAGTAAACAATCTAACCTTACACCTAAAGAAACTAGAGAAAGAAGAACAAACAAAACCCAAAGTTAGCAGAAGGAAAGAAATCATAAAGATCAGAGCAGAAATAAATGAAATAGAAACAAAGAAAACAATAGCAAAGATCAATAAAACTAAAAGTTGGTTCTTTGAGAAGATAAACAAAATTGATAAGCCATTAGCCAGACTCATCAAGAAAAGAGGGAGAGGATTCAAATCAATAAAATCAGAAATGAAAAAGGAGAAGTTACAACAGACACTGCAGAAATACAGAGTATCCTAAGAGACTACCACAAGCAACTTTGTGCCAATAAAATGGACAACCTGGAAGAAATGGACAAATTTTTAGAAAGGTATAACCTTCCAAGACTGAACCAGGAAGAAGCAGAAAATATGAACAGACCAATCACAAGTAATGAAATTGAAACTGTGATTAAAAATCTTCCAACAAACAAAAGTCCAGGACCAGATGGCTTCACAGGTGAATTCTATCAAACATTTAGAGAAGAGCTAACACCTATCGTTCTCAAACTCTTCCAAAAAATTGCAGAGGAAGGAACACTCCCAAACTCATTCTATGAGGCCACCATCACCCTAATACCAAAACCAGACAAAGACACTACAAAGAAAGAAAATTACAGACCAATATCACTGATGAATATAGATGCAAAAATCCTCAACAAAATACTAGCAAACAGAATCCAACAACACATTAAAAGGATCATACACCACGATCAAGTGGGATTTACCCCAGGGATGCAAGGATTCTTCAATATACGCAAATCAATCAATGTGATACACCATATTAACAAATTGAAGAATAAAAAAAAAAAAAAAATTAAATGTGAGAATGCTCTGCTCCTATAAAAGCATATCAAAGAGGAAAGAATGCAATTTTTGATATTTTACAGTTTAAAATTATTTTAATTATAATAATTTAAAAAGTTATTTTATTACAATATCCAGAGACTGAAGGAGCATATGGCCTGGAAATGTATTCCCTGGTGGTTAAGATATAAGTATTTGTTTGTATTATACTTTCTGAGACTTTGGATTTACTTACAATTGTTTAGAATAAACTTGAGGAAAAAAAACATTGACTTTCAAATACAAGTGATGAGACTTTTCTGTACATCATTTTATGACTGTCCCTAAACCCAAAATGTAAAAGGAATATATAGTCCATTATAGAAAAGAGTCAGAAAAGTTATTACTGTGCCAGTTACTAATCTATTGACTCCCGGCTCCAAATTCACTCTCCTTTACTCTAGTTTGTGATATTAGAGATGGGCACTGTACACATTTCTATTTTTCTAGTCTGGATGATAGTAGGTTTTGCCAACAGTGGTGAAAGGACTCTGCAAGGCTAGCGTAGGGTGAAGGGACTTTCCTTCATTCTTCCAGTGTGCTCTTTTCTGAGTGGCAGTCTATGCATTAGTGTGATATGTGTATGTATGTGGTTTGTGCATGGCCAATAGTACTCAACTCAGTGGCCGTCACAGTTAAGCTTCATCCATGTCCTTTGTAAATTTATTCTCTATTAAAGAGTTGTATATTTCCATAGCAGCCATGGCCTCTAATGATATATCTGAATCTAGGACTTGAGTATCTACCCTGTCCTAAATTCCTTCCTAACATATTCTTCTGCAAACATAGTAGCTGCTTCCTGCACCTCTTAGGATCCTTCTTTGCTCTTTTCAGTAATTGTTTTTTATTAGTTAACAATTCTTTATATTAATTTTTCCTGTTTAAATCATAGGTGTGGGTTTTGTCTCCTGACTGAACCCTGATTCATATTATTACGTTAAATAACATGTATGATGTAAAAAGCCTACAGCTGGAAAGCTGTGAAGTTAAGTTGTGATATGCAGTATAGTATATAGGGGGCTTGTAAGAGATAATTTTAAAAGAAAATAACCGGCACTTTTTAAAGTCAGGGAAATGAGGATAAAATGTGAGCTGGAGACTGTTGTTCACAGATGTAGGAATTATCAGACAAGGAAGTTAAAATAACTATGATTAGTATATTAAGGATTCTAATGGGAAAAGCAGACAATATGCAAGACAATATGGTTAATGTAAATAGAAGAATGGAAACTAAAAGAAATAATAAAAAATAAATGATAGATAAGTTCATCTGTTTGAACTTATCTACAACACAGAAATAGAGTTACAGATGTAGAAAATAAACTTCTGGTTACCAGGGGGTACGGGGTGGGGAGGGATAAATTGGGAGATTGGTAGTGACATATACACACTACTATATATAAAATAGATAACGAATAAGTTCCTACTGTATAGCACTGGGAACTCTATTCAATACTCTGTAATGGCCTATATGGGAAAAGAATCTAAAAAAGAGTGGCCATATGTATATGTATAACTGATTCATTTTGTTGTACACCTGAAACTAGCAAAACATTGTAAATCAACTATACTCCAATAAAAATTTAAAAAATAAATGATAGAAATAAAAAATAGAGTAATAATAGTGAAGAATGTCTTTGATGGGCTCACAGTAGATGCAACTCAGCTGAGGAAAGAATCAGTGATGCTGAAGATAGGTGAATACAGAAATTTCTCAAATGGAGTATGAAGAAAAAAAATAATGAAAGGAACATAACAGAATAGCCAAGAACTGTGGGATGATACCCAAATGTGTAGCACACACACACACATATATTATGTACATATAATATATATATGTATAACTGGAATATCAGTACAAGAAGAAAGAGAATGGGGCAAAAGAAATATTTGAGCTAATAATGGTTAATAACCTTCAAAAATTAATGACAGACAGCAAGTCACAGATATAAGTAGCTCAGAAAATATGAAACAGGATTAAAAGAGCAAAAACCCTAGGCATATCATATTCACACTGCAGAAAAATAAAGACAAAGAGAAAATCTTGAGGAAAGTTGGTCAAGGAGTGGGACGAGGATAACAATTCATCATCAGACTTTTCATCAAACACCATACAATCAAGAAGAGGGTAGAGGGAAATCTTTAAAGTATTGAAAGAAAAAGCTACTGAATTAGAATGATTTTTCATAAGTGAAGAAAAATAATGACTTTTCAGACAAACAGAAACCTAGGAAATTTACTGCCGGCAGACCTGCTCTATAAGAGGTATTAAAAGCTGATAATATCAACTAGCAGTGAGTGTATAGAACATAGGAGCTTACATTCATTGCTGGTGGAAATGCAAAATGATTCACCCATTTTGGAAGACTTTAGCAGTTTCTTACAAAGCTAAATGTAAACTTATCAAACTATCTATCTAGCAATGACACTTCTAGATAGTTATTCGACTGATTTGGAAACTTGTGTTTACAAAAAATCCTGCATGTGTGGCTTTATTTGTGATTGCCAAAAGCTGGATGCAATCAAGATGTCTTTCAATAGGTGGTCCATCTATAAGATGGAATACTCTTCAGTGATAAAATGGAATGAACTATCAAGTCAAGAAGAACATGGATAAATCGGAAATGCATATTGCTAAGTGAGGGGAACCAATATAAAAAGACTACGTATTTTATTATTCTATTTATATGACATTCTGGAAAAGCAAAACTATAGAGACAGCAAATAGCTCAGTGGTGGCAGGGACCTTGGGGGAAGAAAGGAAAGGTAAAACCTAGGGAATTTATTAGGTAGAACAACTCTGTATGATACTGGATGCATGGCACTATACATCTGTTAAAACTCATAGAACATTAGACTACAAAGAGTTGACCTTAATTATATGCAAATAATTTAAAAAATCAATTAAGATTTGGGTGATCACAGGAGGAATGCAGGCTATGATAAAAGAATCTATATTACAATGCATGACATAACCTCACTGAAGGGGATGAAAACAGAAAGATGCCAATATAAGAACCTCTGGAAATGAGTGGAACTCTAAGTCTAGGAACTGTACATAATCACTGTGCTCTATCATGTTTTGCATGAGGGTATGGATTAACAATTCTGAAACCACTGTACATGCATATTGGAGTTGAACAAATAAGTAGGTGAATGGCAGATAATGAGAGCCAGGTTTCTTACTGTTGGAGTGAGGGTTACAGATAAACAAGGGGTGAGGGAGAGTCTAGAATAAACCATGTGGTACTGGATGAAAATCAGAGATTTCAGTATGAACTGATGTTTACCTTAATATAGATATAGATGGATATAGATATAGATGTGTGCACATACACAGGTTAGTATACACTCATATATGTCCTAGCTCTGCCTGTTGGGAGAGACTAGAGACAATGATACTCCTATAGCAGCAAGTACACCTAGCACTTAGATCTTGGCTCCTGATATCATACAGCAATAAAATGAACCAGGGCATCTTGGAGAAATGGCTGATTTTAAAGTTTCAGGCAGGGAATATATACAAGATGAGCCTGGAGCATCTTGCAGTGTCAGAAAGTAAATGCCCCAAACAAAACAAAACAATAGTGATGGGGATGTGTCAAAGGGATATATGAGCCAATGGAAAGAGTCCCAGTGGAAAAGCTGGAAAATTTTGAACCTGGAGCTTCTTGTGTCAGAAAGTAAGGAAGTGCTTAAAAAAACAAAATGCTGGGGCTATGTCAAAGGGACACAAGAATCAATGGAAAAGCTCCCAATGACAAAGCTAGAAATATTGAGCAATAAATAATATAGTATTGGCTTATAACCTAAAGTACAAAATAAATATCCAATGTAAATTATTGAATAAATGAATGAGTAAATGAATGAATGGAGAGAATAGACAAACCTTCCTTGCAGAAGAATTCCAAATAATTTATGTAGCTATCCTCCTTTGTCTTAGTCTGTTGGGGCTGCTATAACAAAAAAACACAATGATTTATAAGTGGGTGGCTTATAAATAACAGAAATTATTTCTCATAGTTTTGGAGGCCAAAAGTCCAAGATCAAGGTGCCAGCACAGTCAGGTGAGGGCCCTCTTCTGCGTTACAGACTTCTCGTTTTATCCTTACATGGTGAAAGGGATTAGGGCGCTCTATGTGATCTCTTTTATAAGAGCACTAATCTCATTCATGAGGGTTTCACCCTCATGACTAAAGAAGTACTTCCCAAAAGCACCGTCCACTAATATTATCACCTTTGGGAGTTAGGATTTCAACATAAGAATTTTGGGAGGGCACAGACATTTAGACTATAGCACCTCACAACCTCTCACCCCTTAAATGTGGAGTACACATAATGACTTTCTTTTAATGAGTACAGTATGAAAATAAGGAAAAAAGGATAGCTTTACTGCAGAGAAAACTGATAAACACTACCCCAAGGTAATATAATAAATAAGTGATTCTAGTAGCATGTACCTTTGATATGATGTGATGAGAATATCACTTTACCTCTGTAGTCTTTCTCCCAAGTTCTCATAACTCCTATATAACCATGAGAAAAACATCAGGCAAATCTGAATTGAAGAACATTATACAAAATGCCTGACCTATACTCCTAGAAATTCTTAAGGTAATCAAAAACAAGGAATGTCTAAAAAAGTGTCACAGCCAAGACGAAGCTAAGGAGATGTGACAACTAACATGTTATCCTGAATGGAATCCTGGAACAGAAAGAGGACACTGTGTACAAAAATAAGGAAATCAATAAAGTATTGTCCTCAGATTTTTTTTTTGGAGTTTTTGTATTTTATTTTATTTTTTTATACAGCAGGTTCTTATTAGTCATCTATTTTATACATATTAGTGTATACATGTCAATCCCAATCTCCCAATTCATCCCACCAACCCCCACAGCCCTCTACCACTTTCCCCCCTTGGAGTCCATACATTTGTTCTCTACATCTGTGTCTCTATTTCTGCCCTGCAAACCGGTTCATCTGTACCATTTTTCTAGGTTCCACATATATGCGTTAATATACGATATTTGTTTTTCTCTTTATGACTTACTTCACTCTGTATGACAGTCTCTAGATCCATCCACGTCTCAACAAATGACCCCATTTCGTTCGTTTCTATGGCTGAGTAATATTCCATTGTATATATGTACCACATCTTCTTTATCCATTCATCTGTCGATGGGCATTTAGGTTGCTTCCATGACCTGGCTATTGTAAACAGTGCTGCAATGAACATTGGGGTGCATGTGTCTTTCTGAATTACGGTTTTCTCTGAGTATATGCCCAGTAGTGGGATTGCTGGGTCATATGGTAATTCTATTTTTAGTATTTTAAGGAACCTCCATACTGTTCTCCATAGTGGCTGTATCAATTTACATTACTATAAACAGTGCAAGAGGGTTCCCTTTTCTTCACACCCTCTCCAGCATTTGTTGTTTGTAGATTTTCTGATGATGCCCATTCTAACTGGTGTGAGGTGATACCTCATTGTAGTTTTGATTTGCATTTCTCTAATAATTAGTGATGTTGAGCAGCTTTTCATGTGCTTCTTGGCCATGTGTATGTCTTCTTTGGAGAAATGTCTATTTAGGCCTTCTGCCCATTTTTTGATTGGGTTGTTTTTTTTAAAATATTGAGCTGCATGAGCTGTTTATATATTTTGGAGATTAATCATTTGTCCCTTGATTCGTTTGCAAATATATTCTCCCATCCTGAGGCTTGTCTTTTTGTCTTGTTTGTAGTTTCCTTTGCTTTGTGTTCTCAGATATTAAAACTTAAAAATAAGGCAGTTAATAAAGTATTAACTCCAGATGTTAATAATGTATTAATCTTTGTTAGTTGTGAAAACATACCATAGTAATGTTAACAACAGGGGAAACTGGGCATGGGGTATTGGAGAATTCTAATATTCTTTCAACATTTCTATAGATCCACATCTATTCTGAAATTAAAAGTTTATTTAAAAATTCAGTTTGTAGCCTAAAGCCTAAGGTTTTAATTAAGTAGCAAAAATCTAGATTGATCTTCGATTAAAAATCTTAATAATTATTTCAATTAATAATAATCTTTTTGGGTCAGATTTAACTGAAGGGCATTAATGATAGAGTCAGAATAACTTTTTGCAACATTTTACTGATGTTCAGACAGGTGTGCTTATATGTTGCCAATTTGAAAAAAAACTGGAATCTAACTGGTAGAAATGCTATTTAGGTGAAATGGCTATATGTAAGAAAATATCAGTGAAACATGATGTCAAACCTCACTTCTGTGTATCAATTTATTTTTAAATTGAAAGTTGTCATTTAACAAATTAAAATACGACACCCAGTTAAATCTGAATTTCAGATAATAAAGTTTTAGAATATGTATGTCCCAAATAGTAAATTAGATACACTTATACTAAAAAAAAACTCCATTTATCTAAAATTCATGCGTCTCCTATACTTTATCTGGCAACCCTATTACAACCAAAAAAGTGTATAGGAAGAAGCCAAATATATGTTTGTTAATAACAATAGAAATTTCCTATAGATTGCTGTACAATTTAAGCAGCACAGTTACTAAGAAGATTTGCTTTGGATATTAAACCCTTTGATTTGAATCCCTCCTATTCCATTAATTAATTGTTTAATTTTGGACACATTACTTATGCCTTTGTTCTGAAGTTTCCTTTTCTGTAAATGGTCATAATAAAAGAGTTGACATTCAGAAGACAGGTGTGCATATCTGTTGTCAATCTTAAAAAAAATTGTGGGTGTTAAATGAGCATTTAGAATTATGCTTAGAATTACATACGGTGACAGCTTCATAAATGCTAGTAGAATAACAGCATGGTGATGGAATTTTATATAGAACCAGCCTATGCCAGTCAACTAAAATGTTCAATTTCCTCATTTAACTCTTTATAGACTAAACTTATTTTACAAGCACTATGTAACAAGAATTCTGCTACTATTCTTGCCTTTCTCAGAAACTTTAAAAGACCATTCTATTTGAAATCTCTTCTCATTATTCTGCATTTAAATATAAAATATAAATTTTCTGATGAAAAATATTCCCAGAAAAAAATACAAGACATTGTTTACGGAAATTCAGAGGCAATAGCTTATTTTTGCTTTGAACCACATGAAAAAGTCAGTTTTCTAGGTAAAAAAGTGGCAGTTTCATGCGGTTCAAACTCATATGATTAGGTATATCTATAATCTTATCTTTGTATTATAATTATTTTGCACATAATTATATTAGAGTTCCGAAGGAGAATGTTGTTTCTATTGTTTGCTATATATGTTTCTGTTATTTTGAAATACTTTAACATGATTTTGTAGCTAATTGACTGCCAGGTAGGCCTGCTACTTTGTGTCATATTATTATTATTGTCAATACTTAAATTGTATAATAATTTTTTCTTTGGATTTAAATCCTTTAGAATTTATTCATATCTTTGGAAATCAGTTGATAAAAATGCAACATTAAGGCAAAGAAAGAGAATTTGTAATAAAGATGTGAACTAGCTGTACTGTAATAATACTGATAACTTTGTTTTTCATAGCAATGCACTTCTTGACTGTACTGAACCCATCAACCCATAGGGTACCTAGCGAGGCAGGTAATAGAACTTGTGTTTCATAGCTATGGCACAAAGTTAAAATAACCCACCTTAGGACACCCCTTAGGACAGAGATGGAATTAGAATTAAGTAGTTTGGTCAACCTGAACCTAAACTTAAGTAAAATATATCAACAATGCACTGTATATTAAGTTAGTCTTCAAAAAGAAACTGACAGGTGTGTGGTGAGTAGGGTTTTGCTGTTAAAAGAACCACTTAAATGTGAAATTTGCTTGTGGAATATATTCACTCTCAATGCCTAGGTATATTTGTGTGCAAATTTTGTCAAAAATGTACTGCTTAATAAGAAGGGGACATGAAAGGCTTCACCCAATGCAAAGATATATCCAGAGCTCCTCTGACATTCATCCCACGCTCAAACAAGAGAGTCTGGCAGCTTGCTTCCTCGAAAAGTTCTCTGTACTAACCACGTTTCTAGAAGCCGTTTTTCTTTTGGTTTTTTTTTTTTCTTATAGTGAGCTGGAATCTGTGTCTTTATATTTTTAGGGTTGCCAGATAAAATGCCCATGCAATATTTGGTACATAGTTATACTAAAATTATTTCTTGTTTATTTGAGGTTCAGATTTAACTGGGCATCCTATATTTTTATTTGCGAAATCTGGCAATCTTATCTTTCCATTTATTGGCTGAAGGACACATGAGAGCAACAGAGTGCAAGTCCACTTTTCCTTCCTTATGAATTCATGCATTCACTTATTCATCTGTTCATTCATCTACCACATATCTAACGAACAAAGTTTGTATCAGATCCTAAATGTAGAAATGGATATTAAAAATCTCTACCCTGAAAAGTGAGCAAGTCAAATAAGCAGTCATAGCCAATGTGATCGATGGTATGATGGAAGTACATCTACAGTTCTTAAGTTGCACAAAGGGACCCATGACTCTCATGGGTTAGGTTGAATGTTAAGAAAACCTTCAAAGAGAAGGCCTCTGATTAGAACAGTTGTAGACAGGAGTAGGAAGATCAACACAAAAGGCAAGCTTGAACCTCGAAATGGATAATGATTTGCATGCAGATTGAAGTGAATGAAAGTGACATGCAAATGTTTGAAGAAGGCTTCTTCCATCCGTGTTTTCTTTTCTGGACTAATCAGCACTTAATTACTTTTATTATTTATCATCATATAATTTCAAGATTTTTTTCCTTTACTTCTTCTAAAATTGCCCTCATTTGTCAAAACTGCAGTTTTAAAACTGGATGAAATATCTCACATATCTGGAGTGCCTCTAGAGACATCTTTGAAAATAGTACTATTAAATCTAGTTTCTTAAAACCTAACCGAGTAATGCTATTGAGCTAAAGCACTAAAACCGATACTACACAAGGCACAAACATCCCATTACATTTGGCCTTTTTATTCTAGAGATGTTGCATTCATAATTTAGTTTTGTTTATCATTGGGTTTCATGAGCATAAACTATAATCGGTGGGATGAAAACTTCTTTCTCTTTAATACCATTAAATTATGACCAGTGTTGAGATGAAACTCTCAAGGTCATTCTGTAGGAGTAAGATTAAGCAGATATTTAGCAACAGGCACTCATAAATTTATGGAATTTCTCAAACCTGGCGCACATCAACCACTTGGAGTGCAGAGGCGAACTTCATGAATTTGTTTGCGTTTGCTGTGTTTCGCTCATGGTGAAGCACAAAGTCATAAAGAAATAGTTTGTGGTGGATAATACGAAAGGGAGTTGGGGTGAGTAAACTCAGTGTATAGTGACAAGTAGCTTGCAAATAGCTCAGTAGTGGCTGGAAATTTATGATAGCATTAGTCATACCATTAACTTTATCCTTGTTCACATTGGGAAGCAAAGTAAGGTAGAGTCATTGAATCCAGGGGTTCACAGTAAACCTGAAATTGACCACCAGCTTCTGACTGTTCAATATATCATCTATGAAAAATTTTCACACGTCACAATTCTTATAGCTCTTGCTTTCTGTGTCACTTATTTAGTGGCTAATTTTTGTATTGGTAGCCCATGGAACTTGATGTTTATGAGCAAAGGCTTAGTCTGCTTCTTGGATTCACATATCAGTTTTGTCAGTTAGTGTCTGTGTAGATAAGGCCTTGAGCGGGTTGCTTAACCTCTCTGGGCTCTGTTTAACTATAATATAAACCTAATAGCATGAACCTCACTGAGTTGCTATATATTTGATTATGTTGTGAAGCACCTAACACTCTTCCTGGCGCATGACAGTTGCTTGATGAATTGTTAAGTATTATTATATAGTGACATGTTTGTTATTTCAGTTTCTCTGTATGTGTGTTTTTTCTCCCTAATCAGTTTGAGGCTTTCAGAGGAAAGATAAGACTACAGTAGTTCTATCTCACAGATGTTCAATAAACTGGTTTTTTAAAAATTTATTTATTTATTTATTTATTTTTGCCTGTGTTGGGTCTTCGTTGTTGCGCACTGGCTTTCTCTAGTTGCGGCGAGTGGGGGCTACTCTTTCATTGCGGTGCACAGGCTTCTCATTGCGGTGGCTTCTCTTGTTGTGGAGCACAGGTTCTAGGTGTGTGGGCTTCAGTAGCTGTGGCACACGGGCTCAGTAGTTGTGGGTCGTGGGCTCTAGAGCGCAGGCTCAGTAGTTGTGGTGCATGGCCTTAGCTGCTCTGCGGCATGTAGAATCTTCCTGGACCAGGGCTCGAACCCGTGTCCCCTGCATTGGCAGGCGGATTCTTAACCACTGTGCCACCAGGGAAGCCCCAATAAACTGTTTTTATCTGTTGACTGATTTGAACGTTGCATTGCTAATTAACAGACGTAGAAAGTACTTATTTAATTTGCTCTCTGCATGAGAAGAGACTCAATGTTTTCACAGATAGTATCATATAGCAGCTTCTCCATTTGCCCCTGTAAGGAGCTCTAACTGCTGGGCTTTTTCCAAATATCTTTTAGGTTTTGGAGATTTTCCTATTCTTCTCCCTGTCTGTCTGTACTGCCACCTGTTGACTACAGTCTACTTCCCATTCCATTCTTACCAATCTTGTTTCCTGAGAGGTTTCTTCCCAAATGGAATGGGACTGGGCTTCCTGCATACTTGTTGTTTTTGAGTTATGACACTTGACTACCTCACCTGCTTCAATTTTTTACCTGAGGTGCTCCACGTTCCTGGGGCTTACACAAACTGTCCCACTCCCCTCTCCCATATTGGTTTGGCTCAGTCCTCCTTGCCTTTATTACCTTCTAGCATTTGGAGAGTTCATCTCAGTATCCAAAATGGATATGTATTGGAAGGTAAAATAATTTATCAGAGTTTTCATATATACTTATTTTTTAAAGAGAACTTTAGAAATAAACCCCACAGCTTTAAAATGTATGAAGGCACACTGTTAAACCCACTGAGTCCATGTTACAGAAGATTATGTGTCTCACACACTGTGTGAGGTAAACTGGAATGAAAGAGCAGGAGCTCCCAGCAGGAGGTGGGGTGGAGCCCATACTTGTTCACTTGCTTTCAACATCATGCATATGTCACAGCTTACAGATGCTCTACTAGGTAGATTTACAGATATAGAAAATCAACAAGTGACTTCAAAGATTTCATATGAATAGTCATCCCACTAAGGATAATACCAATAGTGCAAAAACACACAAACAAAATGTAAAAGGCAGATTTCACACTTCTCTTCCAAGCAGTGTTTTTCATTAGCCACATTATAGCCTAGATATACTAATAATGTGAATAATTTTACAATAACTGCTCAAAATAAAATAAGATGCTTTGAGATAGAGATAGATTTACATCTACTATCATTTTACGTGATTTTTACCACATTTATATTTTGTATATTGTATATATTGATATAATAGTCATTAAAATTAAGTATAGAAATAATCTGAATTTAGAATTATTTCTATACTTAATTTTAATGACTATTATATCAATATATACAATATACAAAATATAAATGTGGTAAAAATCACGTAAAATGATAGTAGATGTAAATCTACATGTAAATGAATGCATCACAATGTTAATTTTTAAAATTCTGAATATCTAGTTATATTTATCATACTATTATTAATATCTTATAATAAATATAAATACTTGTAATATATAGCATATTAATTATTATCAATAATTTTAATGAAAGTTAAATATTTTAGTGACAATATTAACCATTTAATATATTGTTTATATGTATAAACCAGGCAATGTTCACAGTGGCATCCCTGAGTGGTGGGACTATGAATGAGGTATACATTTACATTTGTCTTTCCTATATTCTGCAAGTTTTCTACAATAAACAATATTTATTTTTATTATTAAAAAATAAAATAAAATATTGTTTTTTATTTTATCTTTATCTCATCCTTTTCCATTTCTGCTTTGTGCATATATTTATAATGTGCAAAATACTTTATTACACTAATACACATATCTAATTTTTAAAGAATATTCAGAAATTAATCATTTATGCTAAAAAATGTTAATTGTGGTACATGATCAAAAAGTTTGGTGACAACTATTATAACTTACCCATTTTCTTAAAGCAAATGCTGACAGTGTTCAATGCTCCAGAGGACCTCTAAAGAACCACTTCGGGTATAGTCAATAGAGCAGTACTTCTCAAAATTTAATGAGCATTCAAATTACTTGGGGATCTTGAGGATTCAATAGGTCTGGGTGAAGACTGGGATTCTGCATCCAGGTGATGCTGATTCTGCTGGTCACCAGAGCACACTTTAAGTGGCACAGCTGTCGAGCATGTGGAGAAAACTTCCAGTGAATATTCCCCTGTCTGCCATCCCATTGCTCAGGCAGTCTGTGGCAGCCATGATTCCAGGCTTTGCTGATAGTTAAACATCTTTCAGTTCAGGGAATATGTTTCTTGACTGAATCTGAGTGGGAGAAAGACAAAGTCCTAATCATATTAACAAACTGCTGCCTCTAAATAGTCAGTGGATTTTCATTTAGTTACATTAGAATGACCTCAGCTGAAGGATTTAGTACCCTATATGAGAGCAGGAGAAAAATTTCTAAAAGAACAGTGCAAGACCTGAACCGTTGCTAGGGCTTTCAGGTTGTTATTTGAAAAGACTGCAGTGGTGGGACAATATACAGCAATATTATTAAAGACATTTTAGCAATGAAAAAACGATTTTTTAAAGGACCACACTAGCTGTGTATTTGATATAGTCAAACATACTAGGATACTTTGAATCAGGAGACAGCATAGCAAGGTAGTTTGTCACTTGATACCTGGGTGATACATGGCAAGTTACTTAAAGGCTTTAATTTCCCCACCTGCAATGATAATAATATCTACCTCACAGGATTGTTGTGAGGATTAATGAGCAGGTATGTATGAAGCACATAGAAGAGAGTCTGGCACAAAGTCATTATCCAATATATGTTAGCAATTATTCTGTATATATTAGGAAAATGTATTCATGAAGTTACCTGGTTATTATTTTTCAGAGAAGACATAGAAGTAACGTGGCCTCAGATCACCAAAAACATTTGGAAGTGTTGAAAGAAAAAACTACCAACCTAGAATTCCAGTGAAATTATCCTTCAAAAGCGGAGAAAAAATAACTTTTTAGAAAAAAAAAATTGAGGGAATTTGTGGTCAGTAAACCTGCCTTGCAAGAAATAAAATTATTCAGAGAGAAGACTTATATAGGTCACAAACAGATCTACATAAAGAAAGGAAATGTGTTAGAGAAGAAATAAATGAAGATAAAATATAACCTTTTTTTTCTTATGTTTGATCTAACGGAAAACAGTTTGTGCAAACTAATAATAACAACGATTATAGTGATGATTAGAGCTTGTGAATAAACGAAATGAATGACATCAATGTGTTAACCAAAATTTCAGAAATGGAGACATAATTGAAATAAAGAAGCATTTATTTGGGCTTTGTTAGGACTATAGTCTGGAGACACAGATTCAAGAAGCACATGAATTGTGTTTTGCTGGACTACAAAATGGATAAAGTTTTATAAAGGCAAAAATTGCAAGGACACATTTAGTTCCAGGAGTTTTTTTTTTTTTTTTTTAATCAAGAATTATAACTGGAGCAGGCAAGAAGTAAGGGTGCTTGTTAAGCAGGGATTGGTTGGAATCCACAATGGTTGCATAGTTACAAGAAGGAAGAATCTTGAGACCACAAGGTTGCAGCTAGAAGATGTTGCTTCAAAATGGCTTGTGTCCTTGGGTTTGCTATAGTTAACAGAAAGTTCAAGCTCTCAGTGGTACAGGGACACATCTGAAACCAGGTCCTCAATGGCCACCCAACTCCATTTTGTATGCTTGAACTCTGATTACCCAAATATGATTTCAATCTGCCATCAAATGTCATCTCAGACAGAAGGGAGGAATTGGGAATACTCTTATAAAGTACTTACACTATCTATGAAGTGGTAGAGTGTTATTTGAAAGTGGATTTAGATTAGTTGTAAATGTATATTTGGAAACTCTAGGACAACCACAAAAAAATTAAAAAAAAAAAGAAATATAATTGATGTGCTAAGAGAGGAGAAGAAAATGGAATTACATAAAATGCTCAATTAAAACGAGAAAAGGCAGAAAGAGAAGACACAAAAAACAACACAGAACAAGGGCAACAAATGGATAATAGTTACAAATCTGGCTGCTATTAAACCACATATATCAAGAATCACTTTAAATGTGAATGATCTAAGTATACCAATTAAAAGGTGGAGACTGTCAGAGTCAATTAAAAATAAAAAACAAAACAAGACCTAACTCTATGTTGTGTGCAAGAAACCCACTTTAAATAGAGAGACTATATCAGCTTAGAAGTAAAGGGACTGAGAAAGATATATCATGCTAGCACAAGTCTACACTGCAGGTAGGCTTGTGAATTTGTTCAGCTATTTTGAGAAACAGTTTGACAGATCTATTAAATCTGAATATATGCATAACCTATGATCTAGCAATTTCTCTTCTAAGTATAGTCCCAACAGAAATGCATCCATATTTTCCCCACAAGAAATGCATATGGCCCCAAGCTGGAAACAACTTAAAATGTCTATTGATGATAGAATGGATAAATATGATTGGTATATTTATACAGTGGAATACTATACAACAATGAAAGTGAATGAATTATTGTACCACACTATGAATAAATCTTACCTATAGGCTGAGCAAAAGATGCCAAAAACAAAAGAGAACATGGTATATGATCTATTTATATAAAGTACAAAACACAAAAGCTAATCTAAGGCATTAGAAGTCAGGAAAACAGTTACTTTTTTTTAGGAGGAAAATCAGGGAATGACTGAATAAAGGCATTTTGGATGCCTGAAATGTCCTACTTTCTGAATTGCTATTGGTTATATGGATGTATTCACTTGGTGAGAATTCACTGAGTCATACATTTATGATTTCTGTACTTTTGGGGTATATATTACATTTCAATAAACAATTAAAAAAATACTAAATATTTATGCAAAATAGTGTAGTATTAGACATTCTAGAAGAAAACAGAGCTGAAGAATAGAATGTTGCTAAAATACAATACAAACTCTGCAGTTGTGAAACATTTCAGAGATAGAAAAAAGAGAATCATCTAAAGATACCACGTTAGTCTAGAGATCATTTTGTTAAGCTCAAATTGTGAAAGAAAATGTTCAAATTTTACAAAAGGAACATATAAATGATGATAAATATTTTTATATTTTTGGGTATCTCTAAGAATAGCCTCAGGAAACCTGAAGAACAAATTGGGGATTTTGAAAAATGCTAAATGCTAAACCCAACAGAATGTGTCTGCAGATTTAGAAGTAATAAAATGAACAAAGGAAGGATGGGGCAAATGGTTGGGGAACATAATCTAATATTAAAAGATTAAAAATAGCAAGCAAAACTGCACAACTTCTTCTTTTCTTGTGTTCTTTTCTCTTTTAAATAGATCAGCCTTCAAACTTGAAGGACAAGACAATTCATGAAAGACAGGACTGAAAATATGTGAGGGCCATTCACTGTTTTTAAGTAGATTCAAAGTCCCAGATAGAGGCAAATTATTTTTGTGGTGCTGAAAACCTTGCTGAAGTTGTATCTATGTTTGTAATCTTTCAGGTAACAAAGAAATTGGGAGAGGAATCAGAATTCTGGAGAGGGGTAACATATTTCTAATTTTTAAAATGGTTGTTTCTGGAAATTATAGGATGGTAATTTTAATATTCATACTTAAAAATTTTTCAGGGCAAAATTTTAAACTAAATGGTCTTGTTAATACTGAGTTTGGGCAGAGAGGTGATGGAGGTGGTGAGACCTATTAACACTTTATTTAATTCCTAAAAAATCTATTATATGTGTTTTAGTAATTTTCTAATAGATTAAAAAATTATAATAATTATTCTAAGATTATGTAGCCAGTAAAAGTTTAACTGATCCTGTAATTTATGTTCTTTTCACTATATCCCATTCCATAGATTCATGTGCTTTTAAGCAATACTACTAAGAAAAATATTGTAGATATAGTATATTATAATTTTATGATCACTTTTGACAGTGTGTTATGAAATCCATCTAGAGAAAGTAGAATAAGAAGATTCATAGCATAGCTACTATATTGTCTAAAAATGTTAATGAAATGTTCTAGAATACCATTGTCTATTTGAAATTCTTTATTACCTTAATGGTTATTAGAGAGATGGATGAATGACAACAGATAGAGCTGACATACTGCATAGTAAAAAAAAAAGTCACATTGACTCTCACTCAGTAGTTACTTACTGAGTGCCTACTGGGTGTCAGATCTTCTGCTGGCTGCCTGGGCTGCAACAGGGGAGAAAACAACATGGCACTCGTACTTGCAGAGCTCTCTGCTTGGTGTGGGACACAGATGTCAACTGTTATAGATGAGGGCTTCAGTGTGTAAGAAGAGCACAGAACTGTTAGTAACCCATTCTGAGTGTTCACTGGGGCCCTCTAGGGGTATCTTTAGAGTCAGAGGTAAAGAATAAGTAAAAGTTAACAAGCTAGTTGAAGGGAGTTAAGCAAGTGTGTGTTGGGTTGGGTGGTGTTGGAAAGGGTCTTTAGGGCTGAGAGAACAGTAAATATGAAGATCTTGGGGCAGAGGGGCACTATTGTGTGTTTCCAAATGTGAAGACGTCCTGTAAGCCAAGAGTGTGGAGCTCATAAGAGCTATAATGATTAGCTGAAACCACAGAGATGAAATGCAGGAGGACTGTATGTAATATTTTATATTTCTATTTTCAAAAATATACATAATTTCAGAATGATGTGAGGTTTGGACTGGCAGGAGGAAGTTATATTTGGCTACTAGTTCTGATGAAAGTGAGGAAGTAAATAGACATGCTGCTCGAAACAAAACAAAACAAAAACAAACAAAATACCCCCAACACATTCAACTGCATGTGTAGTGATTTAGTGTCCAGATATAGGAAACTTACTCTTCTACTGTGAATTTGTGTTGATTATTCTGGAGATGGTGCATTAAATGTAGTTGTAAATGCTCCACTGAGAGAAATGATTGAAAACCATTGTTCACCCAGTAGTTTGGAGGGTCTGTGTGAGGAACAAGTTAAAGATGCTGTGAAGGCTCAGGAGAACATATCAAGCAGAGACACCATTACATCTTAAAATATCTGAAGAATTGTCAAGCAGAAGAAGCAGTTGATGTATTTTGTGGGTTTTGACAATAATAGCTTTTCAAGTAAAAGAACTCTCTCCACAAAGTTAGCCAAAACAACAAAAGCAAGAACAAAACACAGAAGTATAGAGAGGAAAATTAAAAGGAGAAAAAGTCAGCAGAGTTCTAATGATGCTTTGAATTTATCTCTGGGAGACAAGAAAAGATGTGCTTGGGCTTTAACTGACCATGAACTATTCTTCTCTATTGACAGGGTTTACCAGACTCTGTTAAGGGAAACCACTGGACAGCATGGTGGAAAATCTCCAAAGACTTAAAAGAAAAAAAAATTAAAGGAGGAAATCATTACTCTCAAGTAAACACGTGTTAAAAACTGTATTTAGCTTATAATAAGGAATCAGGTTGATGTTATAACTGCTTCAAAGGAGAAATCAAAGAATAGACAAATTTATATTGAAATGAATGTGCAAATGGAGACAGAACTGTTTTCTTTCCTCAACTGGGGAAGGGTTATCTCTCCACTCCAAATATTTATTTGCATTTAGAGACAACAATTATTTTGCATTGCTATCACTGATCTACAATTTACAGATTATAAACCCCCATAGAATCAGATCACATGGAAGGGTGAGCTATAAATAAGTATAGTTTTCCATGGAAGCAAAGAGTTTTTCCTATACGTTGATGGGAAATTTGGGAAACCTCTAATGAGCATCTTTGGTACAAGGACCTCCCATAAGCCTGGCTGAAACTTTCTTAAAACTGAGAGTCTACCCAGACAATCCTCCTTCCTTTCTCTCCCCCTTAGAGGTTAGATCTGTAGAGGGGTCTTAAGGCTTTCCCTGCCTTCTTGGGCTCCCTGCTTCTATTTTTTACTGGTGTTTTGCCAATAAATATCTTGCACATATGACCCCATTTTGATATCTGCTTCTAAGAAGGCCCTAACTAACAAAATAACAGTTCCAAAATATTTACTCTACGTATCATTTGTTAAGAGGATTTAAATTATTTTACAAAAAGAGCATGTATGTCTTTATAGTTTTCCTTCTAAATGGAAAGACATTGTTTTTTAAAATTGTAATGTTCTAATAGCAAAGGTAAAAAAAGTCTGTGAAATTTAATCATTGGAATGTGTTCAGATATTTTACCAGCTTTTGACCTTCAACTATTTGAATTGTTTGGGTTATATGAATATCAATAATATTTTATGACTTTGCCTTAGTATTAATTTTCCACTCACAAATATTAAGTATAACTTTATATTATGTGATACATATTTTCTCCATGGTATTGATTATTATGACTTTTTGCCCTTATATAATTGTTATTCTTTTCTTTTTTCTTTTTTTTATTTCCTATTGATTGTGATTTCTTATTGCATACCAAAACTAGAAACCTGGGCAAATTCTCAGAAAACTGACAAAAGAAAAAGTTATTAAAATTATTTTTACCTTATAAAATTGCTTGGTTTATCTGCTGATTTATAATTCATTACTCTTAAAGGAAAATAGTATAGTATGGTATAAAAAACACAAATTGAAAAGAAGATATTAGGCCTGGCTTCATATCCTTGAGAAAGTCAATCATTTATTTCCAGAAGGTATATGACTCTACATATACAATATAATGAGACATGGTTTATGAATTATTGAATCAAAATAAAATAGTAAATACTCTAATTACTCCTATGAGCTTGCACTGAGAGAAAATTATTATAAGGAGAAATTTATGGAATGTTGGAAGAAGAAGGAAATTAAAAGGCATGGAGACATGGATGTGAAATTAAATTCTGCCACTACGTCGGTTGAGTGACACGCAGCAAGTCAACTTTTTCAAAGCTGTGTGTGTGTATGTTTGTTTGTGTGTGTGTGTTTAAACCTACATAAGCAGTAGAGGAAAGGAGAGATCAACATAAAATCGAATGAACCACAAAGTGGTAATATTGTACGAGTTTAAGTTGCTCTACTGATTAAAAGAAGATTAGGAAATAATCAATTACCTTTCTTGTGCAATCCTCCTTCATAGTAAAGATGAATATAATAAATCAGTGACAATTTGAATCATTGCTTGCATAGCAACCTCTAGTCAGATGTGCATTCAATTCTTAGATTCTTTAGGTCAAACTTAATTGCTGAAACTTCCCTACTGTGAATTGTTTTCTTTTATCTTTTTAAATTCTTCACAAGATTGCATACTTCTTGCCTTCTGACAAGTGCATAGAAGACTGTTACGTCAACAGAAATTGGTACCATTCTTAAAGATTTTGAATTGTTGACTCCTAAAGGCAAAGCCTAATTATTTTCCAAATGTAAAGACAAAATGAAAAGTTAGCATCTTTAATAGAGATATAAATTTGATGATGGTGGAGGAATTCTTTCCTATATTTCTCCAGCATTTAAGTGGTAATTACGTAGTTTTGCCTTTAACAAAAATTGGCCTTTTTAGTGCTTTAAGAGGATTGGTTTCTAAACTATCTGACTTTAATATACAACAGAAAATATAACCCACAGAACAACTGCTATCTTCCTGTAAAATTAATTAGCTGTTTAACCACTTTAGAACTTTCAAACTTAAATTTAAAACCCCTGGGCTACTTTCTATGAGGGAATGATATGAACAGATGTGTGATTATAAATGAGTTTTAAAGTAGCCATGGCAAAAAAATAGTTGTCCTTAATGTAGAGTATCATAAGGAAGGTGACTGTAAAAAATACCTTCATCTGACATATAGAGGGGTAAATTTTCATTTTTTTCCTCCCACTCTGGGCACTCAATAGGTGTAATTTGTTTTGCTTTGATGTATTGATGAAACATCTATTAAAAAATTTAAGAAACAATGTGTTGGTTCTCAAAATAAGATTTAGGTTTGGGCCTGGGAATCTGACAGGCATAAATAGTTAATCAAAGAATCAAGATTAACACGACATTTAGAAGCATTCTCATTATGCAGGCAGCCATGATTTGTTTCCTTCCTTCTTCCCTCCCTCCTCCATCCCCCTCCCTCCCTCCCTCCCTTTCTTCCTTCCTTCCCTTCTTCATTTGAATAATCAAATATATCCTATATACATATATGTACACATTAATGAAAGTGATTTATCAATAAAACATTATAAAAATATGGCAGAAGATCCAGTTTTGGAGTTTAAAAGGAAAAGATAGTTCCTGTGGTTGTCAATACTACAGGAATCTCAGAGTAAGACTTCTGAGTTAAACAAAATTTAGAAAAACTACATATACATAGACCATTTCAGTACTAGACCAGATAAGAGAGTCTGCAATTTGGAGTATTTAGTGAATTTAAAGTTAATGTAATTATTGAAATATTAAGATTTATACCTACCATGTTGCAATTTATTTTATGTATTATCAAGTTTTCTGTTCCCTTGTCTCTCATAACTGACCTTTTTAGATTAAACACTTTAAAAAAAAATTAATTAATTAATTAATTTTTGGCTGTGTTGGGTCTTCGTTTCTGTGAGGGCTTTCTCTAGTTGCGGCAAGCGGGGGCCACTCTTCATCGCGGTGCACGGGCCTCTCACTATCGTGGCCTCTCTTGTTGCGGAGCACAGGCTCCAGACGCACAGGCTCAGTAGTTGTGGCGCAAGGGCCTAGTTGCTCCGCGGCATGTGGGATCTTCCCAGACCAGGGCTCGAATCCGTGTCCCCTGCATTAGCAGGCAGATTCTCAACCACTGCGCCACCAGGGAAGCCCCTAAACACTTTTTAAAATTATTGAATTCTTTACCTTCTATTAGTTTGTTAGTTATTAATTCTTTTACTATTTATTTAGTGGTTAACAGTAAAACTTACACCTTCACTTTTTTTTCTTTCTTACAACTTAGTGTCAACTAGTACTTTACCCCTTCCCAGGCAATGCAAATATCTTTAGAACTTTAATGTTCAATATGGTAGCCACTAGACACATGTAGCCAATTAATATGAATTGAACTCAAATAAAATAAAAATTCAGTTTCTTAGTTGTATTAGACACATTACTAGTGCTTAATAGGCACCAGTGGTTCGAGTCTGCCCTATTGGACACCTCACAATAGAATATTTACATAATGTTGGCAGTTCTATTGGACAGTACTGCTTCAGAACCCTTTAATTCTTCTTACTACTTTCCCAAATTTTGTATTATTATTGCCTTGCACATTAGTTTATATATATTTATCCCCTACCAGATTTACTGTTATTGCTTTTGTATAGTCAAAATTTATTTATATTTATCTACATTTATCACCTTTCTGCTTTCCTTTATTACCATATTTTACCTGGAATAGCTCTATATTAACCTGAAGAACTTCATCTGGTATTTAGTTTAGTTCAGGAAAAAATGTGATAAAATCTCTCATTTTGATGGTCTGAAAATTCCTTTATTTCATCTTTAATTAGAAGAATCTTTTGAAAGAAATAGCAATGTATGTTGACAGCTGGTTTCTTTTAACATTTTAAAGAAGTTATTCCATTTTCCTGAGGCTTCTATATCTTCTTTATAAAGTCAGCTGTAGCCTTATTGCTATTCCTTTGAGGATAATATCTTTTTCCTCTGGCTACTTAAGTACTTTCTCTTTGTTTTGATTTTCGTTAGTTTTACTATGATGTGCAACAGGAAGATAATGCATTTATTCTGCCTGAGTCCTAGCAGGATAAATCTGCTGAGTCTGTGGTTCATATCCTATTTCAGTTTTGAAAATCTCTAGCTCAGTTTTGAAAAACTCTAAGTCAAACTTTTCCATTCTGTCTCTAACCCCTCTGAGGAATGAATATAGATAGATAGATAGATAGATAGATAATATTACAGTCTTTTCTGAATTTTCCATCATTTTTGTTCTCTATGATTCTAATTCTGTCTGGGTATTTTCTATTGATCTTCTAATTCTCTAACCTGTATGCTCTGCTCATTCTGCTGTTAAACTCATCTATTGACATCTTACTTTCAATATTTGCAATTTTAAATTCTAAAATTTCTTTCTGATTTATATTTTAGAGAGTTATCTAGTAAAATTCTCCATCTTGCCACCTACTTACTTGAACATAGAAATCACCATTATTCTAAAGGTTATCTCTGATATGTCCATAAATAGATGATCTGTGTATGATCTATTATCTGGAAAAGAGCTTCCAAGTGCATGAGGTCTATCCTTTTGTCTGGAACTCTGAGGAATTCTAAACAGTCACACTGCTCACACTCAGTCTTAAAGATTATATTACAATTTTGCCTATTTTCTTCTTACCTGATTTTATGGCTCTTATCTCTTCTTGTGCCTGCCAAAGGTGAAATGGTTTATGCTCCTTTTCCTTCCTTGAAGAGGTGCACTTTGGAATTCACTTCACCCGGCTGACTTGTGATCTCATATCTCTGATGGGCTCAAGAAAAGTTATGATTTTGTAGATTATCTTCATGTTAGCATATGAGTGGTTTCTCTTGTAGCTTTCTAAATCCTAATTGAAAGCAGAACTTTTCTCTCTGTATTTTAACATGAAAGAAAATAATAGCATATTAGTTTAATTTCTGTACTTAATTTTATCCCAAATTATATTGTCTGGTATAAGTAGCTATTGAAATAAAATCCACTAAATAATAAAATTATTAATTATTACCAAAAACACAGCAAATCAGTGCCAGTTGTTAAAACTTTAAATTCGTATGTAGGAAAATGGAAAGAGAAATCGATTAATAGACAGGATACCTGACACCAGCTAGCTTAGTGACTCTATGAATCATGTGTTATTTCTGTTTCAGTTTTCAAATGTCAATATAAAAAGTGTTAAATCAAGAATCTAAGTTTCTCATCCCTGTACTTATTCTGCTATATTCTTTCTCCCCAATGCATACACATATCCTGAACTCTAGTCTCACCAAAGTACTACTTCCAATTTCTATTTGTTAAAAAACTGTGATATATAAATATATTTTGTATATTTTGTATTTATTATATATAAATGTATTTTGTATGACATTCTTAAATTGGGTAAATATGTTTTTGTTTTCTTCTTTCTATATACTGAAATACTTTGCCTGGGGACATTTTTTCCTTTGTATCTTTGTATCATTAACGGGGTAAAAGAGTTTGTTGGCAAACAAAATCTGCTTGTAAATCTGCTAACACATGATTAAGTGAAAATTCTAATAAATTCTCCAGGATATTAGAAATGTACCATTCTAAAACTTGTGGGTTCCCATGACTTCCTGTTTGATAGATATTTAAATTGTTCAGCATTTATAACTGTGGACACATGCATCCTAATAAATCTCTCTACATAGGTAATATTTCATTCTCTTTTCCACTTTATAAATCCTCTCACTCCAGCATTCAAATATTTCCAGCTCTTTCCTCTTCTGGATTTCCAGTATACCTGGGGTATTAAAATAAATTGGGAGGCCAAAGGTTAAGTGCCTTTAACAACCAGAGAGTTCCAACGATTGTCTTCAAGCCTGACAGGACCTAATATTGTTATAAAATTGAATTGTTACATGAATAAATGAAACAAGGAAAACAGTATGAATTGTGTGTTTCCTTGGCAAGTTTGGTAATGGATTTGACAATTCTGTCATCCAATCATAAACCTCCAGTTATGTCCAAGGCATGAGAACCATTTCAAGATAACAAATAAAGGCTTCCTGTGCTGTGTCAAATCACTCAGTGTCCTCCCTCTGTGTCAGTAACTACTTTAAAAGTGAACATGGCAAGTAGGGGAAATTTATATAACTTGACACTATGTTGACATCCAGAACAGAATTTTAAGTGTAGCAAAATCTCTTGATGATGGAATATACCAATGAAGTGGTCTTGTCATTAATTATATTTTATGTCATTTTTATAAAAGCAAAATTTAATGAGTGAACTCGGCATGCTTGTACCCTGCCAAATGTTATTGCAGATTAATCTGTTTTTGTTCCGAATAATAGCAATAGAAAAATTAGTACTAATTTGCCATATGAATTAAAATAATCTAAGTATTGTTAATTCACTTCCTAGCTAAATTCAATGATAAAGTTGGAATAATAATTGTATAAAAATGAAGTTAATCATATTTAACATGTCAGTTTAGTTATTATTTATAAAGTTTTTACATATTAAAACATTTCATATATATAGAGAGAGAGAGAGAAAGAGAGAATGAAAAAGAGAGAGATTGAATATCTAACAATTGCCTAAACTTCTACATGTCTAGACTGGAGTCAAGGACGAAGTATTTTAGTATATGATTACAATATAAAGTTGGTTTTTTCTTCTGATTTGCATGCCCTTTTTTTTACTGAAAGCCTGAAGCAAAACTTTAAATTTTTCTGAGATAAAATCTTTGCAAATAAATCATCACCATCTCTGACTTTACCTAGAAATGTGGTTCCATTTGATCTAAGGAAATTGTGAGCAGATGTGGGGGCTTTTATACTTCAAAAAATAAAATAAGCATATTGAGGAAGGAGCATAAGACTACCTAGAGTGGTAGAATATATGTGGGAACAAAAATCTAGGTACTGTCTGCCAAGCAGACAGTATAAAACATATAAATATATTATTATATATATATGATATTATAATATATAATATAGATATATTTTAGCTTTATTGAGTTATACTTGATTACACAAACTGCACACATTTAATGTATACAATTTGATAGCTTTGAACGTATACATGCACTCATGAGACCATCACACAATCTCCTCCAAAACGTTTCCTTACGTCCTTCTGTAGTTCGTTTGTCTTTGTTTTTTGTGAAGTGAATACTAAATGATTCCTCTTATGTGACGAATCTAAAATAGTCAAACTCATAAAAGCAGAGAATAGAATGGCACTTGCCAGTGACAAGAGAAAGAGGAAGTAAGATTTAGTTATACATTGAATTTTGAATCAAAGTAGTCTAGGAAGCATTCAATTTCCTTTGCTTCATATCACCATTTTGTTTCTGCTGTTTTTAAATACAGGATAGTCATGTGACCACTTTACACCTTTCATCTTATTGTTATGTTTGAATAGATGCTTATTCCTTTTTAATTATTCACATTTGGTTATGTCAGACTTCCTTGGATCAGCCATAAACAGAAGCTTCCAGTGGAAGGAGGAAACTGCCAGGGTAGATACGAGTTTTCTGTGTTCAAGATCCCCTCTTCTGTTGTTATTGTGATGATCTGCCCCTTTCTGCAACCAGCATTTTGAAATAAAGTATGTAAAGAACTCTATATTACTATCATTGAGTTAAATAAGGAGCTTGAATCCATGGTGTTTACATCATGGTATTTTGAAATTAATGTTGTTAAAGGAAGAGTGGGGCTTTGCTAGTGCAATATTTAGACCTACTGGATCTAGAATCATTAAGATTGACATTCTAGATCCTCAGATTCTCTTAGTGTACTCTTGACAGTTACTAAAAGGAGAAAAATCAATACCTGCCAATTATCTTCAGAGGAAAGTTAGAATTTGATGTATTCAAATGTATTCAACTTGGTTAAAGAAAATGAGGGCTGATAAAAGCAAGTACACTCTTGCTTTTGAGGGCTGGAAAAATCTGAGTAGTGAAGTCATATAACAGGAAAATTATTTCTGGATTCTTATGAATATTTAAGGACACATTAAAATAGGTCAAATATATTGCATTTATTTAACTGAATATGTTAAAGATTGTATGTATAATGTGTGTGTGTGTGTACTAGTCATGTATTTTAATACAAATTCCCTGGTAGTATAGCAGTAGTAATATATACCCTATATATACAAAAGACCTATGAATATGTAATTTATGTTCCTGGAGTGGAGTACTAGACTGTGAGACTAGAAGTTTCTTGGAGTAATCTGTTAGAGTCTAAATTTTTAGCTTAACTTTAACAATAACATAAAAGAAAAAGAGTTCAAGATTACTAATAAGTATTTCAAACTTCCACATCATTTATCATTCCTATCCCTAACTCCGCATTTCCCTCTTTTTCATGCACAGAAACACACACACCATTCATTAACAAGTTACTAAACAAAGTAAAATTTGATTCTTCACAATTTTGGAGAAGTGCATAAAGAACCAATCTGAGATTAAGGTAAGAGTCAGATTTTAAGGGTAAAAATCCTTAACAATTTTCTCCTTTGAATATGAATTGGAAAGAGAGGATTCATATCTTATGTTCCCTTGATTGTCATTATCCTTTTTTTTACCTTGCATTTCTCTATTTCTGAATTACTCAATTTAAAAAACATCTCCAGGGTTACCAAAAGACAGTCTTTGGTTTCCTTGTTTTACTCAAGATCCACAGAAAAATTGAGGGCAGGCAGGAGAACTTCAATTATGGTTTCCTTCCACCTCTTCCTTCTAATTTCCAAGAAATTTCAAGAAATAGTGCTTGCTTCATCTATAAGCATATTAGGAAGATTAAATTCATTATTATGTGGTAAGCAAAAGCTGAAGATTAACTATTATTGTGACATTTACCTTGAGTGGAGAGAAAAGAGTGTAGAAGCCCCGAGATCATGGCTTCATCATCCTTTCCTTGGGCATTCCTTCACATCAATTAAAGAGAAATGGTTTGCCAAATACAGCGATCTTACAACATCAAGCAAACATTTTACTACAAAATTATTGTGTACATAAAAATATAGTAGTAGAAATAAGAAAAATGGGGAAAATGTGAGAGTGAAACAGGATGAAATAAATAAAATAGAGAAAATGGCACCTACTATAATCTAGTTTGGTAGAAGCATTTGCTATTGCAGTGTTATGTTATTTGCAGAGGAATTGGATGAAAGAACAGAGTCAGCAAAAGATGGTTTATTTTGAGAATTTGACTTGAGTTTCATTTTAAAAAGTGAGCAATTTCATGTGTGTAAAACCATCAAAAAGAACATTCATCCTAACTTTAAATACATCCTTTCAAAAATGATCTTTTAGCTATCTGTTACTCAAATTCAGTATTGAGTTAATGATGCAAATAATTGAACAACATGCGGAGCATTATCTACACTTCAAGCATAGCTGAAGCATTAGATATAGAAATATAAAAAAGACAAGGTACTTGGTCACATGGCACCAATAATTGAGTATGAGATGCAATTTAAGTATCAAAATAGTCACAATTCAGTAAGATAATTTATTTAAATTTTCACACAAGATTTGTTATGTTTCTCTAGGAGAGAAAGCAACTATTTTGACAAGAGTGGAATCTGAAACATTTCACAGAGAGGTGACTGAAATATAATTTTACTGTGAAAAAAATTGTTTTTCCCCCAAACCAAAATATCAGATTATTTCAAGTAGTATACATTATTTGGTTGACAACATTAAGATTGGCTCAATAGTAACTTATTCAAAATTTTGAAACACTAACATTAATACTCTTTAGACTCATTCTAATAAATGTTCATTTGTTTTTCAAAGGATAAAATCATCTAATGAGTTTTTTAAAGATTTTTTTGATGTGGACCATTTTTAAAGTCTTTATTGAATTTGTTACAATGTTGCTTCTGGTTTACATTTGGTTTTTCGGCCGTGTGGCATGTGGGATCTTAACTCCCTGACCAGGGATCGAACCCGCATCCCCTGCATTGGAAGGCAAAGTCTTAACTACTGGACCACCAGGGAAGTCCCCATCTAATGTGTTTTTAAACTAAATATATAAACCGATTAAGATTTAAATTATTGTTTTAAACTAACATTTCTTCTATAATAATGATAAAGATTCTTAATCATACTTCCAGAAGTTAGGTACGGTTTATACTGAAAACAAAAGAAAACCAAACAAAATAAAGATGTCCCAACACAATGTGCTGCTAGATTGCAAGTTAGAGTTGACACTGCATGTTATAGATTAATTTGTTTTATCAGTTTATTCGGTAGCAATTCTGTTACTTTGGACAGCAGTTATTTACTACATAATATCAGTCATTTGAACGAGTTGAAGAAAAATAGACTCACTAGAAGAGGCATACTTATTCTGGGAAAGGTTATTTCAAAAGATGAATGTTTATACTTAGTTCAAAGGGCAGTGAGTTGCTAATGACTTACATTCTTATATTAGATGCACAGAAGACAGAGTTACAAATTTATTTATATTTATAGTATGTAAACCTTCCTGATATGCTGTACTTCAAGTGCTCAGATGTTTCAAGTGTACTATTATAAACTCCTCCTTGATTCTTGGTAAAGCTATTTTTAATAGGCTTTACCTATAATACTAGGATAATAGTATTATCCTAGTATTATAGGTAAAGTATTTCCTCCTCTTTCTCTTTTTCTTCCTCCTGATCTTCCTCCTGGTTTTTTCTTCCTCCCCTCTTCTTGTATTCAAGCAGAAAATGAGTTCAGTTACTCTGTATCTAATATAAAGAAACCAAATAGAACATATGTGTGTATATATATGTATATATATGTGTGTGTATACATATTTATAAATTATTAAAGATTCATGGGAAGTTGCAAAGAGTTATAGTAACAAGGAGTTCTATGTACACATCACAGTTTCCCCTGGTGTTTATATCTTACATAATTATAGTATAATATTAAAACAACATTGTATGGATGTACCACAATTTTTTTAACCATTTGCCTGTTTAAGAACATCTGGGCTATTTCTACTTTCTGTTGTACTCTTTAAATTTCTTATAATTTTAATTGTCAATTTTATCTCAATAAAGCTGAAAAAAATAAAAACATAATAAAGCTGCTGTGAACAATCAGGTACAGGTTTTTGCATAAATGTAAGTTTTTAGGTCTTTGGAATAAATGCCCAGGAGTACAATTGCTGGGTCATGTGGTTAGTGTATATTTAGTTAGGGACACTGCCAAACTACCTTCTAGAGTTGGATGTATAATTTTACATTCTCACTAGCAACCTACAAGAGATCAAGTTTCCCTATGTCCTCCCCAGCATTTGGTATTGTTCCCATTTTTTTCATTTTAGCTGTTCTAACAAATGTATAGTGATACTACACCACGATCATAATTTGCATTTCCCTAATGGCTAGAGAAGTTTACCATCTTTTCCTGCTCATCTGTCATACATATATCATCTTTGGTCAAAAGTCTCTTCATATTTTTTTCCCATTTTACAAATGGAGCATTTGCTTCTTTTAATGTTGAATTTTGATTGTTCTTTATATAACCTAAATATGAGTGTTTTGTCAGATCTCAGGTTTGAAAATATTTTCACCCAGTCTGTAGCTAAACTTTTTGTTGTCTTAATAGAGTTTTCACAGAGTGTAAGTCTTTTATTTTGATGAGATCCTATTAATCAACTTTTTCTTTTATGGAATTGTTTTTCTGTCATGTCTAAGAGCTGCCCATTGAGCCCTAGGCGCCAAAGATTTTCTCCTATGTTTTATTCTAAAAATTTTATAGTTTTACATTTTAAATCTATGATTCCTTTTAAGTTCTTTGAAAAGTAGAAGGTTTAAGTCAAGGTTCCATCTGTCTGTCTGTGTCTGTCTGTCTCTCTATTTAATCTATCTATTGCACACCTATGGATATCTGATTGTTCCAACACCCTTAATTGAATTTCTTTTACATGTTTGTCAGAAGTCAGTTGGGCATCTTTGTCAGTGAGTTAGGTCCATTTTGGGGCTCTCTCTTTTGTTTCTTTGATCTATATGTCTATGTTCACACTATCTGTTACTAATAATAGGTCCTGAAATCCGATAGTCTGGTTCCTCACACTTCATTTTTTTTCAAAAAATTGTTTTAGCTATTCCAGTTTATTTGCTTTTTCATGTAATTTTTAGAATAAACTTGCTTATATTCACAAAATATCTTGCTGGGATATTGTTAAAATTTTTAGAATTGTCAACTTTACTATGCTGAGTCTTCTGATCTACGAACATAATGTAGCATGTATTCTGTTAATGCTTGAAGGGATGTGTATTCTTCTGTGGTTGGGTGAAGTGTCTTATAAGAGTCAGTTTCATTCTGTTGGGTGATGATGTTTTTGGATCCTTATAAAGTGTTTCAGATATTTTATACTGTTGTTACATAAATTGTTAAGAGAGGACTGTTGGAGTCTCCCACTTTACTTATGGATTTGTCTATTTCCCATTCAGGTTTATCATGTTTTTCTTCACATATCTTGCAGCTGTTCTTTGGTGCATGCACATTGAAGATTGTTATGTCTTCTTGGTAGATTGACCTTTTATCATTATGTACATACTTCTTAGTCCCTGATAATTTCCTTTGCTCTGAAGTCTATTTTATCTGATATTAATACAGACACTTCTGCTTTCTTTTGATGAATAATGCATAATATATCATTTTTCCTTCCTTTTACTTTAAACCTACCTACATCATTATATTCGAAGTCTCTTATGAAAAGTATGCACTTATGCAGTGTTTTTTACTCCACTCTCCAATCTTCATCTTTTAATTGGCATATTTACACAATATTCATTTCCTATAATTATTGATGTGTTTGGGATTAAGCCTACTATTTTATTTCTTGTTTTCTGTTTGTTCTCTCTGTTTTGCATCCCTCGTTTTCCCCACCTTCCTGTGGGTTACTCAAACATTTTTTACATTCCATTTTGATACATTTATAGTGTTTTTGAGTACATCTCTTTGTATAACTTTTTTAGTGGTTGTTCTAGGTATTACTACATACGCATAACTTATCACACTCTACTGGTATCATCATTAACCAGTTAGAGTCAAATATAGAAAACTTACTTAACTTTGTTCCTTTTTATAATTGTCTCAAATATTTCTTCTATGTACACTTAGAATAGCATCAGACAATGCAGGTTGTTGCATGTACCAAAAATTTACTCCTTTTTATTGCTAATTAGTAGTCTGTTGTATGTATGTAACAGTTTTTTTTTTTAATCATTCACACATTGAAAGAATTTTCGGTTCTTTCTAGTATTTTGCTATTACAAATAAGGCTGGTAGAAATATTTGTGTACCTTTTTTGTGAATATAGTTTCCATTTTGGGGGGATAAATCTCAAAGTTGCGATTGCTGGGTCATATGGTAATTATGTGTTTAGGTATAAGAATCTTTTAAAGGGTTGATATCATTATTATTTATGCTAGCTTCTTAAAAACATAACCTTTACTGTCCTGCTCCCCTTCTGCTGCTGTAGGAAATTGCCACAACTTAGTGGCTTAAGACAACACAAATTTATTATCTTACAGTTTTGAAGGTCAGAAAACTGAAATGGGCCCATTAGGCTAAAATCAAGGATTCAGCAGGGCTGCATTCTTTCTTCAGGTTCTGGGGGAGAATCCGTTTCCTTCCTTCTGTAGCTTCTAGAGGCTTCCTGAATTCCTTGTGTCATGGTCCTCTTGCATTTTCAAAGCCAGCTATCACTCTGCATCGCATGATTTCTGCTTCTGTTGTCATATTTCCTTCTTTGATGCTCCTGCCTCCTTTTTCCACTTATAAGAACACTTGTGATTACACTGGGCCCACTTGGATATTTCACAATAATCTCCCCATAAGTTAATATCTTTAACTTAATCATAACTTCAAAGTTCTTTTTTCCATGTAAGGTAACATATTCACAAGTTCTATGGATTAGGATATAGATATTTTGGGGAGAGGGCATTATTCTGCCTACTATATACCTATTTATAGGTAATAATCTTGTATTCACAATTGGAATCCAAATGTATTAATGTAACAATTTTTTCCAAAAAAATTTTAATTGTAAGAAATTAGACTTAACTCACTGAATTAATTATTGGAATTTTAATAAGCATATAATAGACTGAAGCACAATATAATTTCTTAAAAGGGACAGAAATCTTGAAGGGATAAGTTTATCCAAAGCAACATAAAATATTCCCAAATTCTCTCTCTAACTCAAAGTACAAGAGACATTGTGTTTAATAATACTGTATTTTATCTATGTTTTTAAATATTTTGAGTATTCACTATGTTCACTTTACTATGTTGAAAGAGAAATGCACATAAATTATAATACAACAATATCTATGCTTGTGAAACATAGGCTATTTCTTGGTGATATATTTTATTCATTTTTTTGCATACATCAGATCTCTTACTGATGAATTTGGGTTGGCATAGTCATTTAAGAATATAATGAACTAAGTATTACACAGAATAAAATTTTCCTCTTCATTTGCTTTAATTTATCCTAGTTGTAAATACCATTGCCTTTCATAACCACAGAATAAATCTCACTCTAGGATCAATTACTACAGTTTAGAATTAGATGTGAGTTGTTTTATAATTATATATGAAATTCAGGGTACAATTTTTATTATCATAACTTTTATAAAAACTTTGAAGCCTAGAAAATGATATACATGACTACATTTGAACCCTCTGTATGAAATTATTAAAATCATATATCACTTTTTCTTCATATGTTACTAATTTAACAATTTCAAAAGTAAACACCTAAACAAGATATTTACTATATTTAAAATATAATCTATTATCTAATATTAAATAATATACTATCTTCAATAAACCTATATTTATAATTTTAGAATTTTCTATCTTTTTGCTTTGCATACTAGTAACTTTTTGTCATCATTATCACTGAAATATTCTTACTCTTAAAGAAATCCATAAAAGTGAAATCTTGTAAAAAGCAATTCAAAGAGGCTTGCATATATCTTTTAACTTATTATTATAAATTTACAAGTAATTATTATTTTACACTATGACAGTAAGCACAGTCATCATTGGATCCAAAATATAGTTGACCCTTCCTATAGGCAGTTTCCATGCCCACGGATTCAACCAACCTCATATTGTGATCCAGGATGTGGAACCCACAAATTCAGGAGGGCCAATTCTGCTATGTCATTTTATATAAAGGACTGGAGTATCTGCAGATTTTCATACCCACGTGGGTCCTGGAACCAATCCCCACAGATACTGAGTGATGACTGTAACTGTTATTGGTTGAATTGTATCCCTAAAATTTCATACATTGGAAGCCTAATCCCCCGTATCCCAGAAAGTGACTTTATTTGGAGATAGGGTCTTTACAGCAGTAAATAAGTTAAAATGACGTTATTAGGCTGGGTCCCAATACAATATGACTGGTGTCCTTAAAAGGGCAAATTTGGAGATAGGCACACACACAGGGAGAACATTATGTGACAATGACGGAAGATTTTGGGATGGCACTTCTACAAGCCAAAGAATGCCAAAGATTGCCAGCAAGCCATCAGAAGCTATGGGGGAGACATGGAACAAATTCTTTCCTCACAACCCAAGAAAAAATTAATCTTGCTAACACCTTGATCTCAGACTTCTAGCTTACAGAACTGTGAGACAATACATTTCTGTTGTTTATGCCACTCAGTTTGTGGTAATTTGTTATGGTAGCCCTAGCAAACTAATGCAATTACTTAGACTTTGAATACTATATTTCCATTGGTATATTGAACTGTAGTATACCTTAAGGAACATTTCTGTTTTATAACAGTTCTAAGTGCAGAAAGTATTACATTTGAATAATTTACTTTTTTTGTTGTTGCAAAAAAATGTAATTGAACAAGATTTTAATAAAGAATTAATGGACTGGGTAGGGTAAGCCTGGTTAAAGAGTAAAATTTTATCCTTCAAAGAATTCACGTAAATCCCAAAACTAAATTGGCTTTTCAAGTACTACCATGATCAGGCCACTTCTCTGAGATAGATCCACAACCAAATTTACATATCAACAATCTCTATTACCATTATAGTAGTTTCTTCTTATGCAACAAACCCAAAACTATCGCACTTAAAAATAGATGTGGAGCAGTTGGTAATCTCTTATCTTGCTACGGGAGTGTAAAATTTTGTAATCACTTTGGAAAACTTTTTGCAAGTTCTTGTAAAGTTACACATATTCTTACTGTATTACCCAGCCATTCCACTCCAAGGTATTTATTTAAGATAAAATGAAACATTTATCCACATAATGGTTTGTTCATAAATATTTAGAGCAGCTTTATTTACAATTGCTCAAATTTTGAAACAATCCATATGTTTAGCAACAGATGAATAGGTAAATGAAATGCTGTATACCCATACGAATGAAATACTTTTCAACAATAAAAAGAATAAACTACATGCAACCTGAATGAATCTCAAAAACTGTGAAAGAAGCTAAAAACAAAATATTACTTAATGTATAATTCCATTTATATGACATTCTGAAAAAGGCAAAACTGATCAATGTTAGCCAGGGTCCAAATGTGGGTGTTGGATATTGACTGCAAACGGGCATCAGGGAACTTTTTGTGTTTTTGGTAGTGTTTGATATCTTGATTCTGGTTGTTAGATGACTGAATATACTTGCAAAACTTATCTAATTGTATAATTTAAATTGGTGAAATTATTGTATGTAAAATAAACTTCAATAAACTTGATTTTAAAAACAAAGCCAAATATAACCAAAACCTACCAGATGATTTAATTTTACATCTTTCAAAGAGTAGGTGATTTTTCCAAAGCCTAATGTGTCATGTAATTTGTTCTTTGTTTTTAAAGAATCAAAAGCATGGGCTTTGAATTTATGCATGCCTGGGTTTGAAATCCAGCTTGTTGTTTAGCAGGAATGTGACCATGAGAATTATACGTAAACTTTTTAAGCCTCAGTTTCCTCATTTGTATGATGAAGATTAGGGGAGTCATCACAGAATCATCTATGTATTTGATTATTACTTGTAAACTCTTCCTTTGTGCCAATCACTCTACCAACAAACAGGAAAAGAGAGGTCACAAAGAAGGCTTGGATCTTGCCTTCATGGAGCTTATAATCTAGAAAAGAAGGTAGGCATTAAAGACTCTACCTCACTGGTGAGAAAATTACAACAGGGAAATGAGTGTTATTAGAACAATTAAAGAGGAGCTAATGAATTAGTCTAGGCTGCAGTGTCAAGGAGAGCCTCCCTAAGGAAGGGATGTTTCAAATGTAATTTGAGAAATAAGAGTTGGCCAGAAAACAGGAGGCAGACGGTTTCTGGTATAAAACAACCTCATGCCACATTTATGCTATTCATAAAACCAGAGGAAGTACTGAATAGTTAAGGATGAGTTGAGTTTAGAGAGGGTGGCATGAGACTGGAGAGGTGAGCAGAGGAAAATCTCAGAGGGTCTTACAGGTTAATTTTTAGAGTGAAATGGCATGATACTAATATTTCAGTCAGGAAAATATGAAGAAGCCAGGATTGTCCTGGGCAAACCTGCTGTCACTTATGTTAACTAATGTTGCTGTTGTCAGTGTTGCTGTAGTAATTATCTTATATACCTGTAAACTCTAGTTCAACTGAAATTTACATCTTTCTCCATTATATTTTTTGTTAATTCTTTACTTCTTTCAATCCTTTTAGGATGTAGAGTATTTATTATGAGATTAGGAAAATAGGCTAGATTTTGTAGAAGGTTTAACTCAGAGAGTATTAAATTCTTTGCAATTTCATCACTTTGTTATTTTTCCAGATATTTGACATTTTTATTTTAAAACTGTAGTAACTAATCTAGTGTTTAGATAAAATGCCAAAATGCCATATTTATCAAAGTTGCTCTTGACTCTTCCCACATCTGACATATAAACACTTGCACACTTTGGTTGCTGCTAATTTATGTTTTTGGTTTTTCAGGTTGATCTTTTAGTTAAAAGAGAAATAGAACAATTGAATGAGTTACATACACTTTTGTTACTATTTGCATAAATGTCAATTCTGTCGACTGCTCAGCTACCACCAGGATCTAAGCCCCCATGAGAGTAAACATCTGTCAGCTGACTTGGTGAGTTTTTTCCTAAAGCTCAGATTCTTTGACTTTCTCTTTCTAGTTTATACATACTCCCTTTGAAGGTAGAAGCAATTTGTTAATCTTGTGTCAACACGTGAAAACTTCAAAAACATTTTTTTATTCTGTAAAGATTTATGAGAAGGCCAACCACACAAATTAAAAAATAATGAAGCAATTGTGTATATCATCCTGACTAAAAATCTTATCTTACTGAAAATGGAATGTATATTCAATAAAAAATATGTTGGGGGTCAGGAGTACTAGGGAAATTATTTTTCCTTTCTGTTACTACTATAAAACTGTTCCCTAAAATGTGTTCTTGTGATTCATGTGTTTGAATTTGTCTATAAAGAGAAAAATAGGATCTAATTAAAAGCAATAATAGCATTATATAAATATTTTGTTGTTGTTGACAGCTGGACATAGATTAGCCTTAAATTTGCTAATCCGGTTAGGAGTTGTGCTGTGTCTAATATTTGCTGTATCTGTGCTGCTATGAGGTTTAAAATTCTTCTAATGTTCTTGTTTTTATCTCCCTTGTTGATTCTGGGCTTCCCTAAGTACTCCTCCTCAGAGAGATTCTGTGTTTTGCAGGTCTTTTAGCTGTAAGGCCTCTTGGTTTGGTGGTAAAGGATGGGGAAGTGGAAACTTTCTATGATCTCATGATTCAATCTCAGTCTTTCAGTGGGCCTCTGTCCCAGGGCAGTGACTTTTATAAGTGTTTCTCAGCTTTTGTTCCGCACTTAAGTGGGACAGGAAGGCTCAAAGGGGCAGGAGAGTGGTAAATGCCTTTCTTCTCTTGGGAAAATGCTCTGTCAGTCTTTTTTCCTTGAAAGGAAACTTCTGTTACAGAGAATGTCCTGGATGTATTTTAAAATTCTTCTCCCTCTAATAGTGTCATAAATGGGTCTTTCCTGGTCCTTTACCTTGAGAACTTTGTGTGGTTCTTGGATGTAAAACCCACAATAGAATAAGGCCTCCCTAAGACTGTAGCTCCTGGGAATTTCTCACTGTCGGCTTAGAGAATGCTCAGCTTCTAGCAACTACCTTGTAAGTGTTTTACCTCCAGAAAAATTACCTTGTAAGTGTTCCTATCAGTTTATGCCTCCAGAGGCTTCTGTTCCCGGTAAGGAGATCTAGGCTATGACTCTGGATTTGCTTGTCTCTCCAGATTTTGGGGTGATAGCTTGCCCTGTGACTTCAGTCCTTCGATAGGTCTGAAGAAAGTCACTGGATTTCAGTTTGTTCAGCTCTTCTGGTTGTTGTGAGGATGAGAGTAAGAACTTCCAAGGTCTTCACTTGGTGGCACTAAAACCAGAAGCTCTAAAAACTGTTTTTGAAATACACTAAAGATAATGTTTCTAAGCCTGTGAGTCTATGAATAATATTTTTAGTATTGTAACAATCAGTCAACAGAGAAGCAATGAGATAGTCAAACATACTGCCTCATAATGAATTCTTCTGATGTCTGCTTCTTTCTACATTTTTATAAATGCAAACTTTGGATAAGCAAGAAAGTAATTATAACTGTGGTTCCAAAGGAGATTAATATACTACATTTTTTTGTCATGCTTTTCAAACAGCTTGAAACCCATTTTAGTCTGTTACTTAATTTGCATATGAAGTTGATAAAACAAAAGGCTACAGTAACAGTAACAGAGGACTGATCATGTGTTTCTCATCTTTAACACAGTGTTTTATTTCCAATGTACACTTGAAGATTTGAAGAGCATTTTTCTGTATGTTTTTTATTCCTATGTATGTTCTATGTTTCTATAGCCCTTGCTTTGGGAGGCAATATGTTTTTGGAATTCTCAATGTGTCCTATTCAAAATGAGCCAGAAACTAACACTACAGTCTGGAGGTGTTGAAATCAAAGAAAATATTCAAAACTGTCAATGACAACATAAGATTTCTCTGTATAATCCAGAAGTTTAATATAAGATAGTGAACATTGACATAAATAGAACAGAGCAGAGAACAGACCAATAGATAACATAGAAACAGAGAACTGGAAGAAGAAGAGAATCTCACTTGGACTAGGAGTTGTTTCCTTTAGTCAAATTCAGGTAAGAATATTTTTCTCCAATTCCCTAGTTAGAAGAATTATAACTTATATAAGTAAGACACACATTACATACTGTTTCTGGTAATTGTATATTTATGTATGTATACATACATATATAACTAGTTTGTCTATATAGATATATATATACATAATTTTTTTTAGTTGATGTTGCCTTACGTCTGTCATATGGTGATTCAAACATTATCAATTTATTCTTGTCTTTATCAACTCTGGAATGAAAATAAATCTGAAAGTGTTACAACTGAGGACTGTAAAAATCAATATAATACGGCCCCAAGTAATTATATTAGAAAAGCAATGCACTACAAAAAATATTCTCAAAATTTAGCATGCATAAAAATAAAATGGGACACTTGCTAAAAACGCAGACTCTGGCAACTGACTTGCATATACTCTGTTTTAGAACAGTTAAGCTGCAGCTCTAGAATCAGAATTTTTTAACAAGCACTTTAAAGATGTGCCAAAATATCTATTGTATGTATAATTACATTTATTTCTATTTTGGAATAGGAATAGTCATGTTTCATTAATAATTCTTACTATTATATATGACAATAAAATGTTTATAATATTATTAGTGTCTGCTATGTTCTCAGTACAGCATCCTTGAAGAGCTCTGTGATAGCTCCTATTTGTAGTGGAAACTGCTGCTACTGAATTGGGGAACCTAAATGCATTGGGGATAATTGGATCCCAGGGTGCCTCAGGCCAAGTGGCTGCCCTCAATTGCCAAAGGCAAGGTGGGCCTGGTTACCGTAATGAACAGCAAAGTCAAAGCAGCAATGAGAATAGCCTGACTCTCAGAGACCTATGGCATTTGCTAGTTAATTATGGTGTTCCTGGAAGTGAAATTGATGTAAAATTTACTAAATTCTTACTTGATCTATATATACATATATATATAGTGGAGGATTTCTAGATCAAGTGAACAAAAGTCATTAACCTGAATCATGAAATAGTTATGACCCTCAATCAATTCCCAGACTTGAGCCAGTTTACAGAACCGTATCTTTTTTTTTTTTAACAGACTCATATCTTAAAGGTGGGTTATATATACTATTTCATTTAATACTCTCAATAATATTCACCCTATGGGGTGAATATTATTGTTACTTAGTTTACATATGAGGAAATTATTGCTCAGATTAATTCAGAGACATTTTTCTTTAGGTAAATATTCATAAGGCAGCTGAATGAGGATTTGAACTTAGGTCTCTAGTGCTTTAAAATCTCATGTTTGTACTGTTCCAAACTGCAACATATTGTTCCTAGCCACTGGATCTAAATGATTCTTCCAAAAATAATAATTGAAATAATTATTAATCTAGTTTTTTAAATGAAATATATTTGATATAAAACATAATGACTTTATATTGTCCAATCTGTTCATCACAACACAAGGACCCATACAATCCTATTAATTTAAGGAGAGTTCTTTAAGTCATTTCTCAGCTCTTACTTTAGAGGAAAAGAAAAAAGAATTCTGAGTCAATCTCACCAAATGTCTCACTGAAAGAAGGTACAAAGGGAATCCATGATAAGTCACTACCTTTCCTTTGTATACCCCTGCTTTAAACCAAGGCATGTTCTTTCAACGCAAGACTTAAGGCTTCTTTCTATAGTTCTCCTCAAGTATCTCTATGGATTATAACTGCTAATATTAGAGCTGCTGAAGGTAACACTAACAAGGGTTTGAGGAGAAGAAGGCTGTCATTATTCTTAGACATCTCTGCATAACAGTGAGAGCACCCATACTCATTAACCAAGGTTAGAATTATACTGAAAAACCCCCAAGAATAAGGATTTATCACTTTCTTTACATGTTAAGATTCAGTAATTTACAAAAGAGGAATTTAAAAAGCTAACTGAGAAAATAATCCTGCAGTTTTAGGTTGTCTTCTTAAATTTAACACGGATAATTTGAGACTCTAAAAAAAAAAGTGACCAAATTTTCAGACCCAGATAATCATTTAATCAACTTAATTCTATTCCTATCAACATAACTTTCCATTCATCTCATCAAAAGTGTCTGGCTTATGATGAGATACATTTCCACCAGCTAAGAACTAAGTTTCTTCTCAGTATTTCCTTTCTATTGAGGGTTTATTTTCACCTAATTTAATCAACCCTCTCTGTCTTGATGCGCAGTAATCACCTAATCTTAGCTATCTTTTGACAAAGTCCTTCTCTTGTTCATTCCAAAAATAGATAGTTAAAATCTGGGCTGGGATATACTGAGCTTCCTAAAATCAGTAATGGTCCTAAAATGTAATTATGGAAAAATATAACTCTGAGCCTCCAAGATAAACAATTATGGTTATATGTTGCCAACCATACTGGGCTCTCTAGGGTAACCTTCCCAATAAATAACTTATTAGACATGATGGAGAAATGATAATTCTTGGGTATCTCATTTAAAGGCAGAGGAAAATTTTCTGATGTAACTTATATTTTCCAAGTTTGATTTAACTCCTATATATGGGTGATGAATTATATATTTCAATTAATGTTTTCTAAGAAATATGCAGATATTATATTAACAATTTCTTGAGCTATACCTCCCCTCAGTTGACATAAAATAGAATTTTGTGGGGGACAATAAAATGTAAGGCTCTGTAATGATGTAGGTACCATTTTTCCAGATGGAGGATGTATAGATTGGAAGGATAGATTTTTGATGGGCAGCTCCACCATGGAGGAAAACATTTTGTCAAATGCATCAGTGAACTCTACTAAAAATTGCCAAATGGCATGTGAAAAGGGATTTTTGCTTATATTTTGTTCTAGAGATAGGTAATCAAACATTGCCTTAATGAAGTAAGGTTCAGCCAAAATAAACTTTGGTCAAGCCACAGGAGACACTCAGGAAGCCCGTGCACTGCTTGCTCAAGATTAAGCCCCATCCAAGGTGCCAAGCCTCAAGCATTGTTTATCATAGGAAGATGTTTGTCTTTTTATGAGGCCCATAGAATGGTATCTAATAATAGACTTTGCCCATGTTCTTCAAGAGGAGGATCTAACTGCTTCCCTAGAAAGAATGGTTTTCTCAATAGTTCTCTAATTATTTTATGAAGATGTAAATTAAGCTAACCTACTGTCTTTAAAGACAGTGACTATTTATTTGAAAGACAGAGGTCAAAGAAGACAGCACCATATAACTTTTTTTTCTTTGCTCTTCATACCAAGGATAGGCCATTTCATATAGGTAAGGCTTTATGGGGTTTCTTATGCATAAAATGACAAACGTGGCTAATGAAAAATTTATTCTCTGGAATTATTTTTTATGCATGAGCTTTAACCAAGTCCTCAAGGCAAGGTCAGGACGTATCAGAGGATTCACTGCAATGTCCTTGCTTCTTGACATGTAACAGGAAACTTTTGCTTTTTGGCTCTAAGTTGTGCTATTAAAGATTGGAAATATTAGCCAGGCTAAGAGAGACCTAATAGAAATTTACAGAGCAATGATCATTGCTAACATTTGCTTGTGCTATTTGTTGAAAATAATCTAATTACATGCCCTAGAATTCTTTGCTCTTTACATTCAACTCATAGAAGAGTTCCACAAACATTTGTCACAGGCCAGCTTATTCTCCACTATTTCTGTTGGCTGTGAGATTTTGGCTATGTCCTTTTTCATGGTTTTAAACAGTCTCCTGACATTACTGAACACATTTCCCTAATGAATGAGACAACGATGAAACTATAATTGGTTGCTAAACTCAGATTGAAGGGGTAAAAATTTCAATATTTAAAAATTAGTAATAAAAATGGATATAAATAATGAGGTGCATATAAACAGGTAAATTTCAATAACACTTTATGCTTTGTCACATCTCTAATCATGGTGAATTATTTTAATTTTTTTCCCTCCCTTCTTTGGAATGGACACCTTATATCAAGTTAAAAAGGATTACTACCTTAAACATAATTTATAACTTGATATAAGATGTCCATTCCTGCCTCTGTATTAATACTTGCTGTAGTTGCCTCAAGTGTTTAAAAATGCTGAAACGGAACAAAAAGACCCAAACTACATAAGCCACTTTCTGAGAAAAGAGGCAGTCAAAAAATATCAGTTAGAGGGAATCTTTAACTTTATTCCTTCAATGGAATCTTTCTTTAAACTTTTAATTCTTAAATGAAATCTTGCTGGAAACATCATACATAAATTATTTAACAGTGGGCTGCTCTGATTAAGACAGTGCAGGAAATATGCTCATTAAGAAAGTGCTGTCAGGGAAATGCAAATTAAAACCACAATGACCTACCAATACATATCAACTAGAATGATGAAAATTAAAACAAATAAACAAACAAGCAAACAAAACAGACCATACCAAGTGTCGATGAAGATGTAGAGTAATGAGAAATTTCATATATTACTAGTGACAATGTAAAATGATATAGCCACTTTAAAAATAGTTTGGCAGTTTTTTAAAATAGTATACATATACTTAACATATGATCCATTTACATAAGAGCTATTAAAACATATGCTCATTTTTACACATATTTTCATAGCACCTGTAATATAGTAACTGAAAAAAATACAAATATACAGCAAGAGGTGAGTGAATGAATAAATTAGTGTATCTGTACAATGGAAAATTATCAGCAATAAAAAAGAATGGATATATGCAACATCATGGGCAATTCTAAAAGCATTATACTTCGTGAAAGGAGTCAGAAACAAAAAAGATTATGCAATTTTGATACCTTTTAAAGGAGATTTTGAAAGGCATATTGCCTCTGTCGTGACAGAGATGGGCAGTTACCTTGGACTGGGAGCAATGGGGAATTGACTGCAAATGTTCATGAAGAAATGTTTTGGGGTGATGAAAATGTTAATCTTGATTGCCACCCTGGTTACATGTTTACATATGTCAAAACTCCTCTAACTGTAAAGTTAAAATGGATACATTTTACGTATGTAGATTTTCTCATAATAAATTTGATAAAAATAAATCAATGAAATAAAAACCATCAAATAACATTATCAGGGAGCTATAAAATTCAAACTCCTTATGCTTTCACAGACATATCTTTACTGTGATCTATTTAATGTTAGGTCTTAGGTATTTTCTGTAAAAGAAAAAACACAACCAAATTAGTATAGGAGGAGCATTTTTTATTTTCTATAATGTAATTTAAAAAAAATACCCACTATGTCCTACAATTATCTTTTCAATAATTCCTTTTAGAATTTGCATTTATAATGTTTTCATCCTTTTAAGAAAATGAAGCTTTTTTTTTGGTATCACTACCTTTTCCTTTAGACACTACACATTTAATTTGCACTCAAACAATATAATCTTGGACTAGATAGAAACTATATTTTTGCTTTCCTCATTTTACATTAAAGATCTTATTACATTATATTCAGTTATCTTATTGTACATAAGATCTTTAACTTAATCTGCATCCATTCATCTTAATTAAAAAAATATATAAATACTTTAATTGCAGGGAAATTCATCTAAAATAAATTTTAAAATTAGCTTTTTGTTTTCATAAAATTATGAAGTGACTGCAGGTTTTTTTTTCCTTTTCAGCAGTAAGATACATACTTTTCCAAACATAGATACTACAAAACATATTGACAACATATGGCAGATTTATTCAGAAAAGTTTTTTTAAATAGGATTCTTTCATTTATTTGCCAAAAATATTGTTGAGCACCTGTTTTATGTCAAGCACTATTTTAAATAAGTAGGATGCATTCATAAACAAAGCAGACAGACATCTCTGTTCTTATGGAAGTTACATTCTAGACGCAGGGAACAGATAATAAGCACAAGAAGTATGCAAATTATGATATATCCTAGGAGATAATAAGAACTGTAGAAAAGAGGAAAAGTAGACCAGTGTAACGAAATAGTGAATATAATCAGCAGTATGACCTGGTGAGATTGGAACAAAGACTTGAAGAAGGTGATAGTGAGACAAAAACACTTTGGGCAAACGTAATGCAAGGTCAAAGCCCTATGGCCAGATGGTGACTGGCGTGTTCCAGGAACTTTAAGTAGCCAGTGTGTTTAGAATGGAATGAGCTGGTTGTAGAGAGAATAGACATGCAAATCTGCAGTCCTTAGGCAAATTTTTGTCTCTATTAGCAAATCCTATAAACTTCTGTCTAGCACTTCTCTTTAGAATATTAGGTCACTAAGTATAATAGTCTTTGGTTTTGAGGTCCCAGCCACAACTCTGAGATATAAAACTCAGATATTTAATGGTTTTTTATGGGGAGTTTACCCTGTAATCCTAACAACATATATATTCCAAATTTATCCTAGAAAAAATTTTCTTTTATTTTAAAAGAAGAATAACATTACCAAATGATACAGGTGGATATTTTAGGAGAAAAAACATTTAGATTATTTTCTATTTGTAATACTTAGAATAAAAATCAGGAGGCTACTCACTATATATCATTGACAGTTCTTGAATTAGTATGCCGTGCATACAGGTGCTCTTCACCTAGAAAGCATAGAAGATTTCTAATGCCAATATAACTGAGAATCTGAAAGGAGAAGAATGTAAGAATTAGCACTACCACAATAATATTTCTAACCTAAATACCTAGGCAAATCATAGTGATGTTTTCACTCATATGCAATAAAAAACTTGAGAAATATTTATGCTATCATGACTTGTATTATAGAAGTCAGGCAGTTTGACTAGGGCATATTAATGCTTATAAGTGAAGATAATACCACGAAATCTAATACTTCCTGTCAGTATAGCTGTGAATAAAAAGCCAACTTCAAAGTGAAATTAGCAGTAATAAGATGATTATTAAGAAACAAATTTGTAAAATGAACCTTATAGTACAAAGGAATTTGATTAAATAAGAACTCAAAAATCTCAATACAGGTTGTTAATTTTCCTTTATTATGGTGACTAACAAGTGAATAGATCTTTGTGATTTGTGTTCCAGGCAAAGCACAGTGTACAATTCCATTCAAATTGACTATATATATAGTCAGTTTTTGTTATGTTCAAAGATGTGTGAGTGTAATTTATGGCTGCTTATGTGCTACATCGGCAAAGTGGAGTGCTTTTGCTTGTGACGGTATGATTTACAAAGCCAAAAAAATCTACTATCTGGTCCTTGTAATAAAAGATTGCTGGTTCCTGATCAGTCTATCTTAGGGCCATGAGCCTAGATACCTCACATAGTTCTCTCAGCTGTTTAATACTCACACCATGTGAAGCATGGGCTAACACGACAAGACTTCACCTAAAAAGCAAGGCAGAGGGAGCTTCTGTTCTTAGATTCTCCCTAACCAGTTAAGTGGTTTCTGTGATTTCCCTCATTTTTGGGACCCAGCTCTGAGGGCGTAGCAGAACCTCTCATTAGAATCTAATACTGTGTTTCCCTTTGATTTATCTCTCTTTATGATATAGCCCAGGAAAATCTTGTTTCATATAGGGTAAGAAAACCAATTATGGCTGATAAATTATAAACTGATAGGTGACCTTCACTATCCACTTTCCTTTCCTTTACTATGAAATCCCCTGAATTTTAATTGGGCCCCTTGACATCCAGAAAAAAAATTCTATATTTCACAACCTCATTTGTAGTTAAGTGTGGCTATGTTACCATGTTATAACCATAGATATATGAGCAACTTTCAGGTTGTGACACTAAAAGGAATGGCTTGCCTTTGGTATAGTATAATTTTCAGAAGATAAAATCAGGACAATTAAGACAAATGGAAAATAAATATGTACCAAGGATTTGATTTAATGTATTAATTAATGAGGAAACAAGCAGTATGTTATGACATGGTCAAAGGCCATCTGTAAATCATGGATTTCAAAGGCAATTTAACAAAGAAAATGTTAGAATAATATTATTGGATTAGATACAAAATTGAATAATGTCCACAGGGCCAAAACATTAACAAATTAGCAAACAATTTCACTAAATCTGGGATCAATTAATAATAGTGAGATTAACTAACTACGTTCTCCAAACAGTGCTTGTGTGGCCTTTGCCTCTCTATAACATAGAAAAGATTTGCCATTCAAAGTTTAGTTTTGCCTTGTTACTAAGTTTCAGGTAATTTTTCTGTCATGCTCCAGTTCTCCTCCTGTGCATAGAATGTGGCCAGGAACAGAAGCAAACATCTTGATGCTAAAAGATGAAACATGTATCTTAAAAATGACAGGGAAACAAGTTAGGAGGATTATGAGTACCCAGGATCATCAAACATATATACATTTCCTTGGAATTTCGCTGGAACTTTATGTAGATAGGACACCTGTCCTGTTTAAAGTGTTCTGTGTTCTCGACAGCTAAGTCTTTATTGTAACTACCATAAAATATTCTAACAAAAGTCGGTCACTCACATAAATAAAAATCTAAAATATATTGGCTTGGGCTTCCCTGGTGGCGCAGTGGTTGAGAATCTGCCTGCCAATGCAGGGGACACGGGTTCGAGCCCTGGTCTGGGAAGATCCCACATGCCGTGGAGCAACTAGGCCCGTGAGCCACAACTACTGAGCCTGCGCGTCTGGAGCCTGTGCTCCGCAACAAGAGAGGCCACGACAGTGAGAGGCCCGCGCATCGCGATGAAGAGCAGCCCCCGCTTGCCACAACTAGAGAAAGCCCTCGCACAGAAACGAAGACCCAACACAGCCAAAAATAAAAATAAAATAAATAAATCAAACATACACATCTGATAAAAAAAAAATTTAGGATTATGTTCTCCTACAGCTTTAAAAAAATAATAAATAAAATAAAATAAAATAAAATAAAATAAAATATATTGGCTTAACATTTGAGTGTAAGGCACCAAGGAAACATATAATGTGTACTAGAAAACTGGAAAACATTGTTATTCTGAAGCAAGATAAAACTGTTGCTTGCAATATTTTGGGAGTCAGGCCAGAAGCCAACTGTAGTTAGGAAACATGGGGAAATGTTTTAAAATTAATAATATTGTCTTGTGTCAGTTTCTCTTTTCCACTTTCACTAAACACCTAGAACTAAGAAGAAATCAAGCTACTAGGTTTACTTACCTTGAAGGAAGGGATACAACTTTGCTAAGTGGACCTCCTATTGCCTATAGCCTGCAATCTATCTTGAGGGATAAAACTATAATTTGGGGTTTCTCAGAGATGAAAACAATGAGCTATTGTGTATTCCTAAATTAAAGCAGTGATATGAAGAGGCTCTAAAAGAGTCAAGATTCTGACCACAAGCTTTTCTTGAGCAACTCTCATCACTTGTTCTCTGACACACAATGACAGTCAAACCATCAACACATTGCAGTAAATGTATTGCTTTCACTGCCAAGGCTTCAGTTTCCCCAAGCAAGTGTCTATTTTGTTGGAGTATCAACCCATCTAAATAAATGACAAGACTTTTGACATTTAAGCACCATTACAAGGTGTTATCTTTACTTGGTTTCTTGATAAGAGACCTATTAAGGAAACTTTATTTATCACTTGTTCATTTTCTTATTGGACATCTACTAATAGAATTTTTTTATGTGAAGGAAATCACAAATACGTGACTGTTCAACGCTGAAGGAAAACTTTTGTATTCCCAAATTGCACCAGCAAGCATTGTGTAATCACCAAGAAGGACCCATGATCTAATGTCTCTTCATATGTGGCCATGAAGGATAGTGGACAAGAAGATACTTTCAGAGACCCAAATCATGACTGCCAGATGTTCTAAAGAAGATTCTCACTACAATATTTCAAGGGGGATTTATCATTACAATTGACTGACAATATTTCTCATTCTTTCCGTTTCTGAATGGAAGTTTTAAAAGTGCACTCTTTTTGTTTCTGCTACACTATTTGAGATAGAAGGAGGCAGATAACATGCTTATTAATTTTTAATTCATCAATCACACATGGATCTGCTGGAGAGGAGTACCCATAGCCCAGAGGACTTAGACCTTGAGATGAATGTAGTAACTGGATCCATCATTTGGTTGCCTTGTCGTGTGAAAATGTTGAATGTATTTTCTGTGAGTATATTTTCAATATACCAAAGGGGTATATTGTATTAGAGACTGCTGTAGAATGCATCACTTTCTTCCTCCTTTAGAAATAGAATCTTCAGATTTTAACTGACCACTGGCTGTGCACTCTTTTCTGAACATACACCCCTCCTCCCACAAAGCTACAGTTCCTAGTCCACCTTGCAGCTGGGTGTGCTCATGTGTTCTGGCCAGTGAAATGTGAGCAGATGTGAGATGGGCAACTTCTTCCAAAACATGGGCATGTCTTACACTTCCTATATTTTTCATTTCCCAAAGGCTGTAATGTGGACCTTGATTATGGGAACTGAAGATATAAGCTGTGTGTTGAGGATGTCAGAAAACAAGAGAAACAACCTGGGTCATCAACATGGCCAAGCTTCCATATTAGACTAGACCACAACCTTAGTCTCTTATGTGAAAGTGGAATATATTTTTACCTTGTTTAAGCCACTGTGTTTTTGGGTAGCTTTCTTCTGAGATACTTCCAAACTGCCTAAATAATAAAAACATTCTTTCAAATATAGTATGTATTCCCCAGTCTTTCAGCTTCTTAGCTTTTTATATTCAAAATCTTGGGCTCCTGAAAATCAAAAGCACTGATACCCTAGAGAAAAAATCCTTTAGTTTTGATGTTTTCCTCAGGTAATGGATGCTGCTGATTCTTTGAAGAAAGGGCAAATAGTGTTAGGAAACTATGTATGTACATGTGTGCAAGTTTACATCAAGAAATATTCCAAGATATTATTCTGCTTTAGAGAAAAGTCTTTTCATACCATTTACTTCAGTTCTGAGAGCAATGCACATTACTGTTTCATCCCCCTCCCTCAAGAATACTACATCATACTGCATATTACTCCTAACAGCTTTATTTACATTTTAAGACATCACAAGCATACTCCTTGTTAGTTCAACTACTCCAAATTTTTATTACATTTCTCTGTCATTTCTAACTCTCATTCTTCGCAAAATTGTTTCAAACTTTTTTCAATACCTTTAAATATCCAACCCCCTACCACTTCTTTCATGTGCACCTCATGGAGAAAAATTTAAAGATATTAGATTCAACTCCATCAAATTCTCACTATCACATCTATAACCCGATGATCTTTTACACATCTATAGCATCAGTCATTCTTTTCAGATTAGTTTAATTGGTACAGCTATGCCTCCTTTTAGCTAAGGCAAAGTAATCACCTAGGCTTTAAGTTCTCCCACTTTTTTCTGAACTTTATATATCATTTATCCCTTCTTTCTTCTCTATATTTGTCTATTTTAATTGGGTTAATTCCATGATGATTTAATATAACTTAAAAAAATTCTTCCCTTTGAACGTGATGTATACGTCTATGTCTATGTATATGTCTATTCGATTGTGGTGATGGTTTCACAGTTGTATGCATAGGTCCAAACTCATTATGTTGCATGCATAAAATATATGCAGTTTTTGTATTTAAATTATGTCTCAATAAAGTTGTTTTCAAAAAACCTCCCTTAACTCTTTATTTCCCTCCATCAATGGACTTATCTTATTTACAGATAAACTACTAAAAACACCTTTTAAAGCCACAGAAAGATTTGTTCACTTGGCACACACACATTGTTCCACTACAACCCATGTAAATTTGATCGAGTTTTTCAATCATTGTCTTTCTTCTTTATTCCTACAACACTCTCATTGCACTTTCTCTTGTTATTTTTCCCTGGACTCTGGTTGCTCCTTCTCAGTCCCCTTTCCTGACTTCTTTCTAGAGCCATGGAATGGGGGATTTCCTCAAAATTCTCATAACTCTCTCTCTAATTCCTTTTCTGAATGGAACATTTTACATATTGTAATGGGGAATATAGAAAGGGTTTTGGGTATAAAAATAAAGGAAATAAGAGAGAGAATAAATATTATGAAGTTAGTTGTTGGCAAAAATGATACGAGGAATTTTAATGGAAAAGGAATTTTAAATGGATATTGAATGGTGGATAGAATTTCAATATATGGAGATGCTTCATACATAAAATAATAATATTTATAAAGAGATCAAGGTAGAAAAGATCAAGCCTTTTTTAGGGAAAAGAGGTAATTGTTTTGACTATTGCAAAGGAATCATGTAAATACAATAGTGGATAGTAAGAGTAGACAGATTTAGGCATATTTCTGAATTGCTTAGTACAAAATTAAAAATATTGAAGTCCTTCTCATTTCTTCCACAAACATAAAATATGTGCCTGTGGAGAAATAAAGTTTTTTTTAAAATTTGTATGACCTTGTTAGGTTAAAATTATACAAAAGGGAGCAGATTTACCTAGGAAAATGTGTTACTATGACATTCTGTACTCCTATCAAAATATGCATATTACATTAAACTACTTATTTTCATGACATAAATCATGGCTTCTTCTCCCAGGGTGTCATATACTAAGCACTTAGTAAACATTTAATTAATAAACAAATAATTTTGTCTCTGGAATATAAAATCAACTACAATATGTGTTTTGAATCCTATAAGCAAACTAAAATTAAAACAAATTACTAGTGTTACCTGGAACTTAGTTTATAGAGTATCAAATAAGTTTTGATCATTTATCTAGAATGAATAGCATTATATTTAAGAAATGGTTCATAAATAATGAAGTTTATCCCATTAATCTATCAAATTCTAGGGGTTGCTTAAGGCAGCTTGGGAAAGCCTCTGAGGCAACGTCCTCTGCATACAGATGCATCATCAAGTGTCTAGCTAAATTATTTTTAATTTGAATGTTTTACATGGAAATACAAAACAATACATGATTTATGTCATAACTGGGGTTTGAAAGCACTGAAATGATCCAGACCAGAGATCAGAACGGGGCATCTAGGCAGGTATTCAGAGTTATATACGGGTTTGCCTACGCATAGAGTAAAAGCAGTGATAGCCTGGATGGTCTGGTCTAGAACAGGCAAATGGGATATAATACCAGAAAAAAAAAATGGATCCAAGAGAAAAGTGATTAAACAAGGATGAAATAATAATTAAAACCCAGTTTTCATAAACCATGTTGGTAGTATAATACCAAGTTATCAATGTAGACGGGGAAAGGCAGGTAAATCTTTACAAGTTAAAATATCAGACACTAGAAGATTATTGGCATCTGGAATTATGCCAACTGGTATGAGAAAACCCTGGAAAGTGGGACCACAGTCTCAAAACTGGTTTAGAGATTCACTCAGGTTGGGAATCTTTCATTAATCTCACCCAAGGCCAGTATCAGTTTCAGAGCATGGTTCAGGGATAAGCTTTCAGGATGGTGTGAGAATAATTGATCTAATAGTCACAAAGGGATATTAATATGATTACTCTTCCTTCTTCATCTGCTTTCTTAAAGAGAGTCACCACTGTAAACATTATTTATTCTACTTTGCTGTATGTGATTCTCTGTAAATAGTGTATTTGTTGGGGTCCAGTATGGAAACAGAGCCCATGCCATGTAGTAGTAAAATAGAGCAAATATAAATCTGGGAACCAATTAGCCAGTTTGAAGAACTAAAATCCAGACAGAAGCCATGAAATAATACAGAGAATAATAACAGTAATGTTCTACTTCCCTTTAGGATTATCAGGATGAAGAAAGAGATGCTTTCATTAGGGCCTGCATCTATGAAGGCAGATGCTGTCCAGAGAGAACTGGAGCCATGGAAAAGACAAAGCCAAAAAAGGCAGATGGGATCCCATGCCAGTACCACCCTTATGTGAGGCCCCTGCTCTGAGTCCTATGCTTTATTAAAATGTATTTAGTAAAGTATGAAATTTGAGTAATAATTTTAGTGTCTTTGAAGTATCAGGCATATATCCCTCAAATATAATGGATATAAAGAGCAAAATCTTTATTCTTTATTGTGAAAATGACACTCAAAGTATAATACATGATAGAAGAATGTCCCTTTAAAATTTTCTACTGACTAAACATATTAGCCAGTTATATTTATCTGGGTCGGAATTAAACATCAGCTTGGCATTATGTCTATCAAAACAATACTTTATTAAAAATTTCAACTTGTGGAATGTTATCAAGACAAAATAAATTCAATAGAAAAGTATAATAAGTTTTTTTTTTCTTTAGCCATAGAATCTCCAACTTGCCCAGTATATTTCATGTATTTTAACATTTGACAGATTTCAGGCTTGATACATTTTATCTATAATTCTACTGGCAAGGCTGATGAAAAAAACTACTTTTTCCTTAAAAAAGGACAGAATGCAGAGAACTTTACAAGGAAAATTTTTCATTTCAGTGTTTGAAGAGCTTAAATGTGTTTCTTACTTTAGATAAATACTTCTCCAAATAAATTTTGCTCACTAATTTCCTTTGAGACCGAACTTGCCCACTTGTCATTTAGTATATTCCTGGAGAGTAATTTTATTTTGTTTTCTGACATTGATTCCATTTTAAAATTCTGAGGTGAAATAAAGATAGCCTTTCCCCTGAGATTTCAATTTGCTCAAATTTCTCTTATCAGAATTTTCACTCTTTTAATAGGCTAGACACATTTTTCAAATATTTAATTGTCTTCTAAATTACTACATTAACTTGCTATCTATTAAATTTTAGGATCCTTTGTTTTACAAAAGCAGTATATTTTAATTTTTTCCGAGGTAGAATTTTTTTCAATAAACTTTACCTTATTTCTCATTGGCTCCTTTTCCAGAATATCTCGGAGAGTTTCAGTCTATTTCTCCACGTATAGATGAAGAATACTTTTTTGTGCTTTTTTAAAAAACTCAGAAACTACAGTAGACTCTATAGTAAGCAAGGAAATGGTATATCACTACTTGCCCAGGAAACATTGTAATATTTTTCCTGCTTTTCTATATTGTGAAAATAGAACTTTGACTTGATTTGGAATGATATGTATGTCTCATACTTTTTTCTACCTCTGTTGTATTAAGCTGGAAAAGATAAGACTTTGACACTCATTCCAAAGGATATCATCTGAAATGTTTCCCACAATTCTAAACAATAATAAGGATTCGGTTCATTTCCTGATGTCATTAAATAGAAAACCCATTGCTGACTGCATTTAATTCATTTTGCCGCTTTTCTCTTTTAGAGTTATATAGGTCATTTCAAAATAGAATTTCTTTCTTGAATATTTTTCTATCTGAAAGTACTGAATTTCGCTGGCATGTGACCCTGGCTCTGCCAACCATGGTAGTCTGTCCCTTTTATATCATGACTAATGTAACAATAAAACAGATCAGGACCAGAGCTTGGAATGAAGCTGGTTCTATTAATTCTAGGTTTCCTTATCCAGGGCTCATGCTCTAAAGGGAATATAAATTTTTCCTCCTATAAAATTGTGTGGATCACAATAGGTACTTGAATAGGGTAGTTATGTCGTCAGAGATGGATCCTATGCCTGGGCTCAAAATTATGCGCGCTCAGTCACCAAGACTGATCTAAGTATTGCTGCTGCTAAATATCCAACCTAACATCAAATAGAGGTCAATTATGAGGCCCTGATATAGCACTGTCACACAAGGAGGGCAGCAAACCACATAGTAGCAAATGGACACTATACTATACCTCTTTCTACCTTTGAGGGGCAGCAATGCATTTTAACAGTAACCAACTCTTTTAATTTATTTTACTTATGCATTTATTTTTATTGTGGTGAGAACACTTAATACGAGATTCATCCTCAACAAATTGCACAGAATACTGTTGCACAGGAGATCTCTAGAACTTACTCATCTTGCATAATTGAGACTTTTTGCCAGTTGAGCAGCAACTTGTTCTTTCCCCCTCTCCTCAACCACAAATCTGCTCTCTGTTTCTGTGAATTTGACTGTTTTATATTCCTCATATAAGTGGTATCATGTAGTATTTTTCCTTCTGTGTCTTATTTATTTCTCTTAGCATAATGTTCTCCGGTTTCATTCATTTTGTCTCATATAGTAGGATTTCCTTCTTTTTTAAGGCTGAATATTCCATTGTATGTGTCTACCACGTTTTCTTTATCCCTTCATCTACTGATAGACATTTTGGTTGTTCCCACCTCTTGGCTATTGTGAATACTCCTGCAATAAACATGGGAGTGCGAAATCATTTTGATATTCAATTTCAAATTTGGGGGATATATAACCCAAAAGAGGATTGCTGGATCACATGGTAGTTCTATTTTTAATTTTTTGAAGAAACTTCATAGTGTTTTCCATGGTTACTGCACTATTTACAGTCCCAACAACAGTGTTACAAGGGTTATAATTTTTCCACAATCTTGCCAACACTTGTTACCAATTTTAAATTTTATAATACCCATCCTAACTGGTATAAGATAATATCTCATTGTGGTTTTGATTTGCATTTTCCTAATGATCAGTGATGTCGAGCATCTTTTCATATACCTGCTGACTATTTGCATGTTGTCTTTCAAGAAATGTATATTTAAATCCTTTGCTTGTTTTAAAATTGGGTTGCTTGGTTTTTTGTTTTGTTTTTTTTGCTGTTGAGTTATAGCAGTTCCTTATATATTTTGGATATTAATCCCTTTTCAGATATATGGTTTGTAAATATTTTCTCCCACTTATATGTTGTCTTTTCATTCTGCTGATTGTTTGCTTTTTTGTCCAGAAGCTCTTTAGTCTGATGTAGTCCCTTTTGTCTAAATTTGCTATTGTTGCTTTTGCTTTTGTTGTCATATCCAAGAAATTATTGCCAAGCCCAATGTCATGAAACTTTTCCAATATGTTTTCTTCTAAGTGTTTTACAATTCTAGGTCTTACATTTAAATCTTTAATCCATTTTGAGTTAATTTTTGTGTATTGTATAAAATAAGAATACAATTTCATTCTTTTGCATGTGGATATCCAGTTTTTTTCAACAACATTTATTGAAGTTTCTATCTTTTACCCATTTTTTATTCTTGGTGCTCTTGTTGAAGATCAATTGACCATATATATGGGGCTTTTTCTGGGCTCTCAATTCCATTCCATTGGTCTACATGTTTGCTTTTATGCCAGTACCATACTGTTTTAATTACCATAACTCTGTAGTATATGCTGAAATCAGGAAGTGTGATGCCTCCAGATTTGTTCTTCTGTCTCAAGATTATTTTGGCAATCTAGGGTCTTTTGTAGTTCCATATGAATTGTAGAATTGTTTTATTTCTGTAAAAAATTTCCATTAGAATTTTGATAGCTATCACATTAAATCTGTAGATTGCTTTGATTAGTATGGACATTTTAACAATATTAAATCTTCCAAGTCATGAATATGGGATGTCTTTTCATTTATTCATGTCTTTTAAAATTTCTTTAATTGCTGATTTGTAATTTTCAGTTTACATGTATTTCACCTCCTTGGTAAGTTTATTACTAAGTATTTTATTATTTTTGATATTATTTATTTTCTTTTCTGATAGCTCTTTTTTAGTGTATAGAAAAATTCAACTGATTTTTGTGTTTTTATTTTTGTACCCTGCAACTTTAACATTTACTAATTCTAACAGTTTTCTTTCTTTGTAGTTTTTGAGGTTTTCTACATATAGGATCGTGTATGCAGAGATAATTTTCTTCTTCCTTTCTGATTTGGATGACTTTTCATTCTTTTTCTTGCCTAATTGCTCTAGCTAGACTTCTAGTACTATGTTGCACACAAGTGATGAGAATGGGCATCCCTGTCTCGTTCCTAATTCTAGGGCAAAATCTTTCTGCTTTTTGACTGTTAAGAATCATGTTACCTGTGGACTTTTCATATATAGCTGTCATTGCATTAGGTTCTTTCCATTTCTAATTTATTGAACGTTTTCTGATTAAAGGCTAGTTTTAGTTCATTTTAACTGTTATAACAAAAATATCATAGAATAAGTGGCTTATAAACAACAGAAGTTTATTTCTCAGGTTTGGAGGCTGTGAAGTCCAAGATCAAGTTGTCAGCAGATTTGATGTCTGGTGATGGCTTGCTTTCCAGTTTGTAGATAGCCATCTTTTTGCTATCTCACATGAAAAAAGGGGCAAGGGCACTCTCTGGGATCTCTTTTGTAAGGACACTAATCTTATTCATAAGAGAATATTTTGTAGTTACCTCCCAAAGACCTCACTTCCAAATGCCATCACACTGGGGATTAGGTTTCAATATATGAATTTTAGGGGGACACAAATATTCATTCTGTAGAAGATACTGAATTTGTCAAATGCTTTTCCTGCATTTATTGAAATGATCATGTGACTTTTAACCCCTGTTCTGTTAATATGATATATCACATTAATTGATACTTGTGTATTGAATTGTCTTTGCATCCCTGGAATAAATCTCACTTGATCATGGTGTATGATCCTTCCAGTATATTGTTGAATTGGTTTGTTAATAGTCTGTTGAAAAATTTCACATCTATGTTCATCAGGGATATTGGCCTGTAATTTTTTTTTCTTGTATCATCCTTGTCTGGTTTTGGTATCAGGGTAATTCTGACCTCATAAATAAGTCTGGAAGAGTCTTCTCCTCTTCTACTTTTCAAAGAGTTTGAGAAGAATTGATATTAATTCTTCTTCAAATACCTGGTAAAATTCACCAGTGAACCCATCTGATTGTGGACTTTTGTTTGTTGGGAGGTTTTTGATTAGTGATTCAATCTCCTTACAAGTAATCAGTCTATTCATATTTTTAATTTTATCATGATTCAGTCTTGGTAGGTTGTATGTTTCCAGGAATTTATCCATTTCTTCTAGGTTGTCCAGATTGTTAGTGTATAATTGTTTATAGAAGTTTCTTATAATCCTTTGTATTTCTATGGTATCAGTTGTAATGTCTCTTCTTTCATATGTGATTTTATTTATCTGAGACCTCTCTCTTTTTTCTTTGGTGCATCTAGCTAAAAATCTGAATTTTGTTTATCTTATCAAAGAATGACTCTTAGTTTCATTAATCTTTTCTACTGTCCCTTAAGTCTCTATTTCATTTATTTCTGTTCTAATCTTTGTTGTTTCCTTCCTTCTACTAATTTTGGGCTTTGCTCTTCTTTTTCTCATTCCTTATGGTGTAAAGTTGCTTATTTTAGATTTCTTATTTCTTAAGGTAAGATTTTATCACTATAAATTTTCCTCTTAGAACTGCTTTTGCTCTATCTCATAAATTTTGGTATGTTACATTTCCATTTTCTCAAGGTATTTTTAAATTTCTTCTTTGACCCATTGGTTGTTCAGTGGCATGTTGTTTAATCTCCACATATTTGCAAATTTTCCAGTTTTCTTCATGTAATTAATTTCTACTTTCATACCACTGTGGTCAGAAAAGATGCTTGATATGATTTCATTTCTCTTAAATTAAGACTTGTCTTGTGGTTTAACATATGCTCTATCTTGGAAAATGTTCCACATGCACTTGAAAAGAATGTGTATTCTGCAGCTTTTGGATGGAATATTCTGTATATATCTGTTAAGTACATCTGCTCTAACATGTCATTTAAAGCTGATATTTTCTTACTGATTTTCCGTCTGGAAGATCCATCCATTAATGCAAGTAGGATATTAATGTCCCCTATTATTATCATATTGCTGTCCATTTCTCCCTTTAGGTCTGATAATATTTGCTTTGTATATTTAGGTGCTCCTATGTTGGGTACTTAAATATTTACATATGTTATATACCTTTGTTGGATTGACCCCTTTATCATTATGTAATGTCCTTCTTTGTCTCTTATTACTCTTTGTTTTAAAGTCTATTTTGTCTGATATAAGTACAGCCACTGCAGCTTTCTTTTGGTTTTTATTTGCATAGATTATCTTTTTACATCCTTTTACTTTCAGTCTGTGTGTGTCTTTACATCTCTTGTAGGCAGCATATAAATGTGTCTTATTTTTATCCATCCAGCCACTTTATGTCTTTTGATTGGAGAATTCAGCCCATTTACATTCGAAGTACTTGATAGGTATGTGCTTACTGTCATTTTGTTAATTCTTTTCCAGCTGTCTTTGTAGTTTCTCTCTTTCCTTTCTTTTTCTCTTGCTCTCTTCCTTTATGCTTTGATGACTTTCTTTAGTTGTATGCTTAATTCCTTTCTGTTTATCTTTTGTGAATTTACTATAGGTTTTTTCCTTCTGGTTACCATGAAGCTTACATATAACAATTTATATCTATAACTGTCTATTTTATTTACCTAAATTTGATCCCATTATAAAGCTCTACATTATTACTCCTCCCCTCCCACATTTTATGCTTTTGATGTCACATGTTACATCTTTTATCTTGTGTATCTCTTAACCTATTGTTGTATTCAAAATTGTTTTTACTACTTTTGTCTTTTAACCTTCATACTAGCTTTGTAAGTAATTAATGCACGGCCTTTAATATATTCTTACCATTCCAGTGAGATTTATTCTTTGCATGTGTTCTTGTTACTAATTAGTGCTCTTTCTTTTCAGCATAAAGAAGTCCCTTGAACCTTTCTTAGAAGGCTGGTTAACGGTGATTAACTCCTTTAGCTTTTGTTTGTTTGGAAAACTACTTATCTCTCCTTTATTTCTGAATGATAACTTTGCTATCATTCAGAAATAAAGGAGTATTCTTGGTTGGAAGGTTTTTTGTTTGTTTGTTTTTCCCAGTATTTTGAATATATTGTGTCAGTCCCTTCTGGCCTGCAAAGTCTCTGCTGAAAAATTTGCTGATAGTCTTGTGGGGGTTTTCTTGTATGTAACAAGTTGTTTTTCTCTTGTTGCTTTTAATATTGTATCCTTGTCTTTATGTTTGACATTTTAATTATAATGTGGGTTAGTGTCTGTCTTCTTAGGTTCCTCCTATTTGGAACTCTCTGAGCTTCCTGGATCTGAATGTCTGTTTCTTCTCCAGATTAGAAAAGTTTTCAGCCATTATTTCTTCAAATAAGATTTCTGCCCCTTTCTCTCTCTCTTCTCTTTCTGGGAGCCCTAGGATGCAAATGTTAGTTCATTTGGTGTTGTCTTCTAAGTCCCTTAAGTTAACTTCACCATTTTTCATTCTTTTTTTTTTTTTTTGTCACTTTGATAGGGTGAGTTCCACTACCCATCTTCAAATTGATTCGTTTTTGTTTCCTCTAATATTGTTGAACCCTTCTAGTGTATTTTTCAGTTATTATACTCTTCAGCTGTGTGACATTTGATACTTTATGTTTTCCATTGCTTTGTTGAAGTTCTCACTGTGTTCATCTATTCTTCTCCCTAGTTCAGTGAGCATCTTTATGACTATTACTTTGAACTCTTTTTCAGGTAAATTACTTAGCTCTCTTTCATTAAGGTTTTCTTCCAAGGTTTTATCTTGTTCTCTCATTTGAAATGTATTTCTCTGTTTCTTCATTTTGCTTGATTCTCTGCATTGATTTCTATATAGTAGATGAAACATCCATCGCTCCCAGTCTTGAAGGAGTGGCCTCCTGTAGGAGATAAACCTTTTCATTCAACCTGCCTCAGCTCTTGGTTGTCTCTCACATCTTTGTGCTTGTCCCATTTTATTTTAATAGCTCCCAGTTGTTGAGGATGTACCAAGACCTGTCAGTGTTTCAAAAGGGAGAATATCAGCACCTGGATTTAGGCTGACTAGGAGCCAGACCCTCAGAAATCAGCTTTCAAAAGTATGTAAATATATACTGTCCTGTGGAACCACTAGTGTAAGCCCCACTGACTACAACAGCCAGGTGATCTGGAGGTTTCCCCTGGGTGGCAGTCTCAAAACTGGTAATCCAGATAAGTGTATAAGCTCTTTTCTTGGTGATACCAGCAAGCTGCAGCAAGAGAAAGGAAGAGTGCCAAGATGGTGTCCATGGCCTATATTCCTTGAGAGTGGCTCTTAAGCCACTAAATGTGTGCCAAATCCGAAGCTTGCCCCTCAGGCTGAAGCTCCAGGAGAAGCAAAGAGAGTTCTTTTACAGAAAGATGGGAATATGCCTCAGTCTGCTCTCTGTGCAGTGCCCTTGTGGATGGTAGCCTACCAAACTTCTTCTCTCCAATTGCCACAGTCCCATGGGATCCAGGAATACAAGCCCGGACCCCCAGCTACCAAAGCCAGGAGATCAAGGGATATCTCCTGGGTAACAGTCACAAAAATTACGGCTCTAGACAGAAAAATTGAGGCTCCAGATGTGTGTAAAGTTCCCCTCCATAAGACACTGACACTGGGGGTGGGCAGCAGAGGGTGAGCTCAAAGATAGTGCCCTTCCTTCGAGATCTCTGGCAAAGATTACAGTCAGCCCCAAGATGTGTGTTTAACTCGAAGCCTGCCCCTCAGGCCACAGTTATGCTGATTTGCTAATAGGCTTCCATTGTAGAAAGATGGAGCTCCTGAGTCTGTTGCCTGTTTCCATGCCCTAAGCATGGTAGCTGTTTAAGAACTCTTTCTCCATTAGTTACACGTGGGACCCATGAGCTTAAGCCCCACTGGCCACCAGAGCCAGACAACGTAGAGGTATCCCCTGGGAGCATTTATAAAAATCAAGGTGCCAGACAGGGGTATGAGCTCCATCCTGGGGGACACCAATTATTACAGTCTCATGGGATCAGGAGTGTAAGCTCCCTTGGCCTCCAGAGCCAGGCAATCAAGAGGTGGTCCCTAGATGGCAGTCATGAAATTGGGCACTAGATGCACATAAAAGCTCTCTTCCGGGAGATACTGGTACTCTGGAGCATGGCAAAGGGAGAGCACAAAGATGGTGCCCACCAGTCTCTGTCCCCAGAGAATGTTCCAGCAGGCTCCTAGGTATGCGTATTAAATTAGATGCCTGCATCTCAGGCTAACATTTTAATATAAGCAGGTAATCCAACTTCACTTTAAGTCTGAGTACAATAGGCTGCCTCTGAGCTGGGCCTTGGAGTGGGTGAGTCTGAGCACCCGTGTCCTTTGAAAGTTGTTTCTCAGATCACTACAGTCTTGTGGGCCTCAAGATGTGAGACCCATTGGTTTTCAAAGACAGACATTTTGAGGGCTTGTTTCTCAAGTGTATGTTTTAAAAGTTGGGATGTCCAATGCGGGGTTCAAACTTTTCTTTCCTTAGGGAGCTCTGGACTTTAGTTCCCTCATGGTTGTGGGTCACTGTGCCAGGTGTGGGGTTTATGAGATTGTGTCTCAGCCTCTCCTACCCACTTTGATATAGTTTTCTTCTCATTTGACCAATGTGTAGTTGTCACTCAGCCAGCCTTTACATGTATGTTAAGAGGAAATTGTCCCATATGCAGCTGTAGGGTCAGTATGTCTGTGGGAGGAGGTGAGTTCAGTATCACCATCTTGAACAGGAACCTCCTCTCACAATTTTAGATGTTGTGAGATTGTAACAGACGATTAATATCAACTACCTATGCCATCAGTAAACGTTACTAAAATGCACACTCTTTTAATTGCTAAAGAAATTAATGCCTACTTTGAGTTGTATTATATTTTAACAGCTTGGTATAAGATGGCATTTATTAGCCTAAGAAATGTTGTTGTGACTGACATTACTTTGTACTGTTACATTTATTTTCAAGGCTAAAAACAAAGTTGCTAAGCAACGTTCTAAAATACAAAAAAATTGAAGTATATATTTACCCTAAATACATTAACAATTAGGCTGCACTAAAAACTTCCCATTAATTTTATTTGATCTATTTTGCAACTGACAACTGGAAATCATGATAGAGGTTATTCAAATCCTAGATTACCTGAACTGTTTGTTTTCAAATCAGTTTTATAGGAAAAAGAGTGGGTTAATATTTGAAATATATCCAATTGTGTTTATTCATTATGCCTCTGAGTAAACATTAGTATTCTGCAGAGCTCTAGAGCAATACTGAATAGTGGTCATGGAGATATTTCAGATCTACTTTATTCTTTAAAGATTATGCATTTGTACACAGCCCATTTCCTGAGAGACAAGGTGATACTCAGAGCAACAGAAATGGAAATCATGTTGAAGTTAGGGTAACACAGCAAATGATGAGGTTCTTTGGGGAGAGACAGAAAGAAAATGTTGAGCTTAATTACTGTTGACTTAGATACAACAAGTAAGGGGGAAAGGGTTGGATTAAGTGTTTAGTATTGATTCATGGGTCATTATGAACTTTTCAATAGTTTTTCAATAATACATAAATTAGTTTTATGTAAAAGGCAATGCACATAAGAGCCACAAAACAATCCAGACAGAAATCAAAATTTTCTAAAGATATGTTGAAAACAGAATACTTATACCTACGGAAACAAATATGAGAAAATATTAGACTCCTTTATTTTACACAACGATTTTTTTAAATGTGAGAATTAAGTTGTTATTACTGTAAAAAGCGAACTTTATATTAAATTTCTATGTAGGTAAGTATAATATTTGTTAAATGCTTAGAAAAATACTGACAGAGCAATATGTTAATATGCAAACATCCTGAAGCTAATTTTTTAAAATCTTGGGAATATACTAGGAAATTGGACACAGGAATTTGAAACCACAGTGCTTTGAAAGAGCACCAAGGTAGAAGGTACAGTGACCTTGTATTTTAACACAAACTTTATTAAGGACTATTTTTATTATTTTTAAACTTAATATAAATGGCATTATACTGTATAATTCTTTAACTTTGTGTATTTCATTCATATTTTTGAAATGCATCCGTGGTAACATATAACTTTTAATGGCTATATAGAACTTCACAGTTCCTTATATAAATATAGCACATTACACTTCCTTGTATATACACTGTTTTATCCATTCATTATCTATTGTTTTTATTCCATTTAACCATGGTGATATTGATGAATATCTTTTTTTAAAAACTATGATCAAATAACCATGTATATTTACAAAATTCTTTGTCTAATAAGAGAAAAATCAGTGACCATATCCTTCTTCAATTCTTCCAGATTGTGCCAAATTGCTCTTCCAAATAGCTACACTAATGAGTAATTTCCACATTTATGTATAAATCTTTCTTTTCTCTACAACCTAACAAACATTTAGTATTAGATAAAATTGCTAGAATATTATTTTCTATCCAGAAAACTCATCAAGTATAATGAGAGAGATTGTTCCTTATAAGGTACAAAGACACATTTTATAGATGTAGTGACCAAAATACTTTAGTTTTAGTGAGTACTAGCCAAACAGACATAGACTATGACTATAACAGACTTTAGCATATATTTGATATTTAAAATCTTTGAAAGTTAATTCACCATTCATAAACTGATATTGATACAATTTGCTCATCCAACTGGAAAACAAAAATAAAATTATAATTTTCTTTCATAGCAAAAAAATCCTATTACATTTTACAATTTGGAAACACAAAAGACCTCAGATAGCCAAAGCAATTTTGAGAAAGAAAAATGGAGCTGGAGCAATCAGGCTCCCTGAATGCAAATATACTACAAAGCTACAGTAATCAAGACAGTATGGTACTGACAGAAAAACAGAAATATAGATCAATGGTACAGGATAGAAAGCCCAGAGATAAACCCACGCACATATGGTCACCTAATTTATGACAAAGGAGGCAAGAATATACAATGGAGAAAAGACAGCAACTTCAATAAGTGGTGCTGGGAAAACTGGACAGCTACATGTAAAAGACTGAAATTAGAACACTCCCTAACACCAGAAACAAAAATAAACTCAAAATGGATTAAAGACCTTAATGTAAGACCGGACACTATAAAACTCTTAGAGGAAAACATAGGAAAAACACACTTTGACATAAACCACAGCATGGTCTTTTTTGACCCACCTTCTAGAATAATGAAAATAAGAACAAAAATAAATAAGTGGGACCTAATGAAACTTAAAAGCTTTTGTACAGCAAAGGAAACCATAAACAAGACAAAAAGACAACCCTCAGAATGGGAGAAAATATTTGCAAATGAAGCAACAGACAGATTAAAGGATTAATCTCCAAAATATACAAACAGCCCATGGAGCTCAATATCAAAAAAACAAACAACCCAAGTAAAAAATGGGCAGAAGACGTAAATAGACATTTCACCAAAGAAGACATACAGATGGCCAAGAGGCACATGAAAAGATGCTCAACATCACTAATTATTAGAGAAATGCAAATCAGAACTACAATGAGGCATCACCTCACACTGGTCAGAATGGCCATCATCAAAAAATATACAAACAATAAATGCTGGAGAGGGTGTGTAGAAAAGGGAACCCTCTTGCACTGTTGGTGGGAATGTAAATTGATAAAGCCACTATGAAGAACAGTATGGAGGTTCCTTAAAAAACTAAAAATAGAACTACCATATGACCTAGCAATCCCACTACTGGGCATATACCCTGAGAAAACCATAATTCAAAAGGACACACGTACCCCAATATTCATTGCAGCACTATTTACGTTAGCCAGGACATGGAAACAACCTAAATGTCCAATGATAGATGAAGGGATAAAGAAGATGTGGTAAATATATACAATGGAATATCACTCAGCCATAAAAAGGAACAAAATTGGGTCATTTGTAGAGATGTGGATGGACCTAGAGTCCGTCATACAGAGTGTGAAACAAAAATAAAATTATAATTTTCTTTCATAGCAAAAATATCCTAATACATTACATTTTTAAGTAAAATTTACACACAGACACTATAACAAAAAGTATATTAGAAAAAAGATATGATTTATATCATTTTTTCAAACAATAAAATTCCGAAAGTTTGATATGAAAATTTTAGATCATCTCTAGATATTTCAACAATGTACAGGGACAAATTAAGAGAAAAAGTTGGGAAGTTATAGACATAAAATGATTAATATAAACAGTAAAAAACAATTACCACAAACAAGTCAATAGAATATTAAGAAACTGGACAGGCAATTTACAGAAGAAGAAATGCAAATGGCTTATGAACATAAAAACAATGGCAAATGCCATTTATAATCAGTAAAATGAAATTAAAATAACAAGAAAGTGTAATGGTTTGTTCACCAGGCTATCATTCTTAAAATGTTAGCATTATATTAAAGACACTGTGGGGAAAATTGCACCTTCATAAAATTCAAGTAATATCTAGCTGAAGACAATCTGAGAATCTTCAAACCTGTGAATATTCAAATATGTAACCATTTTATTTCCTACAGAAATATACTTACATTTAGACAAAGAGACATGCAGAAAACCGTAATTCATCTAATAACAATCCAATAATATTAATAGGAAAATGACTAAGCAATTTATGACATATCCAATTTAAGCAGCTGTTGAATATTATGCAGCTGTTCAAAATATAGATTTGATCTTTTCTGTACTGACCTGACAATATATTGAAAAGATGTTAACTAAATAAAGCAAATAAATGGGTAATACTGGTTATTTCTGACAAGAAGATTGGAATTATGGGTTAAGCATGATGAATAATATTTGAAATTTTTGCTCTATATACTCAATTTTTATAATAGTTTCTGCTATTAATCTGTTTGTACTGTGATACATATACATTAAAATAAACTTTGTGCTTCAAAAAATGTTGCCTTAAATTATTAATAAAGTAGGATAAAAGTTAATACTGTCTCGAAACTCTCATCTTATGAACATAATTAGATGATATTATAAATATTGCCTATAAGAATAAAAAATTCAACTTGATAACTTTTATTTGTCAATTTTTTAAACTTTTTATTTTAAGATAATTGTAGATATAAAAGCTGTTGTAAGAAATAATACAGACAAATCCTGTATGTCCTTCACCCCCAATGGCAATGTTTGCATAGTGATTGACTCCTTAACTTTTTTTTTTTTTTTCCCTTAACTTTTATATGAAGAAAATATTTAGTGGAATTTTAGAATAAGTTTTGTGCTTGTAGTTAATTTCCAGTAAGTAAAATGACTTTAGACTGGAATAAAAGTAAGTAGCTTTATATCTTAGATTTTATAGGGACTTTTATATGCATTCAAAGATTGTAGGAAGATTTATAAAACCAATGTTCTTTAAAGCCAAAAATGACCAAACTTTTCAATTGTGTATCACTAATAATAAATATATAAAATGCATATATCATATATACGCTAGAGTACTAATAATAAATTACAAACAAAACATAGAAAGGAAAAGTGAGGGGATAAAAAGTAAATAATTAAATTAAAATATTTAGAAAACATTATTTATTAATTATACCTAAATACAACTTGAATTTTACTAAATATTTTATATCTTTGGCTAGGCTTGGCTATATGTGAAAATCTTGTTTTATTCCTTTGAAATATAGCTTTAATTTTAATTTTGACTTCTTTCAATATTTTTGTTGTGTTTGAATGTGTGTGCACATGAATAATTAATTATTTTGGGAAAGTCTTGAACATATTTAGAAACAAGGAGATTGAGGTTGAAGAGAAAGGAAAAAAAGAGTAAACTGATGGGATAAAGTCTCAGAGACTGTGGAAGGGAATAGGATTCTGATGGGTGGGCCACAGATAGGAGAATATTTTTATCCCAAATGGAAGGAAGGAGACTATGATGGGTGTAGATGCAGATATGTGAATACTTTGCTTTAGATTAAGTTTCTTATCTCACATGAAAGAAGAATAGATGCTGGCTTCAATGGGATTGATGCAGAAAAAGAGGAATCCACCAAAACTACAATTCGTTTTTTTTTTGCTACAGAAACTTAGATTATTCAGCCAGGTACTTATGGCTTATTATATTAGAATTGTTTATTGCTTCTCAGCTCTTGTAAGCACAATAATTTTATGTCCTAACTAGCTATCTCCTAACAATACTAGTGTCTGAATGGAACTTGTAGTCTCACATTACAAGATAATAATCTCACAGTTTAATTTTTTGGGGGTCTGCATATTATACTCCTATTTGCTGCATGTGTCACAGGTTAGGTCCTCTGAAAGCAGATGCTAAAAGATGTTTATTAGGACCTAACCCCTGTAAAGGGAGGAGCGGGGGAAGCTTCATTGTGCAGAGAAAAAAGTTCAAGTGCTATGCAGGCTTGACGAAGCCTCAGCCAACTTGGTGGGGAGCTCTAAAGCAAGAATGCTCATCTCCACGTCCTGCTTCAGTGAGATGACCAGGCCTTTAGATGCCACTGGATATAGGCTACCCTGGGAAGCGTGTAACTTCTGTCAAGGTGAAATGGTGGGCAGTCATTAGTTAAATCCATTTCACCTGAAATTCATGCCATCATTAGTCAAGGTAATTTTAATTTGCTACAAAAGACTGGCATGTCCTCCTAGTGGCATGTAGTCTGAACAATAAGATGTTTGCCCAAGTTGTTTTCCAGGAACTTGGAATCAGGTTTTTCTAGTTCAAGCTGAGCCAGTTATGACTGGATAGAACCACCAACCCTCCAACTGGGCATGCAAAAGTATCTGCTCAGTGACATTTTGATGTCAGAAGGCTGAAAACTCCACCCTCAGATCATGCTAAGTGCCTCCACTTTTGAAATGGGCTGAGGCCTGCAGCTTAGTTACGCCTGTGCAGAATGATTACTGCACCTTTTTCCAATCAACTTCCCCATGTTCCCCATGCTCCTCATGCCTCAGACTGTGCTGCTTCTTTATCCTTTATCCCATAAATACCTAAAGCCCCTTGCCTTTGAGGAGGTTCAGTCTTGTTCTCCCGTTTCCTCACTTGGTTGCCTTGTGAATAAACCCTCTCTCTGCTGCAAACCTCAGCCTCTCAGCATTCTGTCTTGCTGTGTATTGGGCAGAACAAATCTGATTCGGTAACAAAGGCTAAAGCTGAGGCAGAACCTGAAGGAGCTGACTATAGAACTGCATGATTCTGTCTTTAGAGCAAAGAGAAAGCACATCCATGATCACAAAATGTTAGCCTGTAAGGATACTTTATTGTCCAGTCATGTTTTATGTATATTGAATATATCTAGCCAGCCTCTATCAATTGTATTCCTTGGCTGAATATTAATACCATTTTGTTTTGCTATACCCTACACATAGTATCCTTCCTTCCACCTCACCTCCTCTTCCCCTTCAATGCTGTAAACAAAATACACAGTTACTACCAGAATCACACCAGGGTACTTGATAATAAAGTTCAAGAAAAGGATACACTCATAACCTGGTGGTCATTTCAGAATAGGCAATATGAACAAAATGGGACAGAAAGTGTAAGACCAGGACACCAGCTGGATTTACCAAATTGGACACTCTTAGGGTGAACTTAGGGCATGCGTGTGTTGAAAAATTTCCGTAGTTTTTTTGGAATGATTAATAAATCTCTATCCCTGGTACCATTCCACAGTAAACCCAGGAAAAGAAATAAGTTCCAAAGTCGCAACAAGGCATGGAGATTGGGATAGCTTATAAAACAAAGCAAGAACATCGAAAGGGCATATAGCATGAAGAAGGAACACAATATAAAAATAAAAGTATTATGCATAAATTAATCCAGTCTGTGCCAGATCAGAAGTAAGCCTGATCAGGGAAACATCAGAAATAAGATTTGGATGTAAAATTGAACATAACTCTTAAGGTAAGAATTTATGTCTATATTCACCTTGGTAATCTCTACAGCCTTGAACAAATCTAGGGATCAATAAATATATCCTAGAATGAATGATTTGAAAGTAGAATATGTAACTAAATTCATGCAGAAGTGGAGAAAGCACTGATTGCACTCACTGGTGACTGTTCCAGGTACAGGGCAGAGCCCATCTGCTGTACCAGATGCTCAGTGGTTGATCTGACAGCAAGCTGTGGGAAGAAAAAGGCATCTCTTTCTGAGAAGGCCACCAGGAAAGAGGCCAATGCAACTGTGCCAGGACTACTGCTCACCTCCATCAATAGCCTCACAGTCATATTGAGTTCCCTAATCGAACCAGAAAGCTTCTGCAAATATGTGGAGAGATGAATGAGCTGCATTTTATGGTTTAAAATAAACAATCTTTGAATGTTTTTGGTAAAAGTGAATTCATATGATATCTGTCATGCTAACCTCTGCTATTTGGTTTGCTGTGCCTTCCTTTAAACAGACTACGATAGCAATATTTTCTATAAACACTTAATTACACAATATTTCTGAATTGGCCCTCAATTTTCAATGAATTAAATGTGAGTAATCTATGCATTTCCTAAAATTCAAAAGTTTTATTTTATTTTCAGAAGGAACTTGAAAATAATTTAATTAGTTAACTTTAGATTTCAGATTTCTAATTCTCTCTTACTTGTACTAAATTTTGAAACACAATTAGACAACAATTGCCCTAAATTTGTGCTTTATTTTTTCCAATGTCATCATAGACTTGATAATAGTCTATGTCTAATAGACTAGACTTGATAGCCTTCTGTAACTGAAGTTAAATATTTTGCTTTAATAGAAAACACATTTAATCTTCTAATCCTAAAATATCTTATCCATATATACAAGTTTTCTTATCTTTCCCTTCATTTACCATTTCCTTCTCTCAGATTCCTCCCCCCACACCCTCCCACACCCCCACAGAGTCATTTGGCTACTAGATAGTAGAGGGAGTACTAGTTAATTTAATTCAGAAGGTAGCCTATTACTAATACTGGGTACATAAATCTCCCAGGTACCGTGTTAGCTAGAGCTTTTGCTTGAATCACATCAGGTCTGCCCAGTAACTTCAGGGGCAAGGATTATTATTCTTTTTGCACATATGAGGAAATTGAAACCAAGAGGGTTTCAGTGATGGACCCCAATCCACACAGGTGCAAGTGGCTGGAGTGGAACTGAACACAAAGTCTGCCATACTCCAAAGTACATGATCAATCAGATCCTTCTGCTGCTTTCTTATCTTTGAAATACTGAGTACCTTTAGAGGAAGGGAGGAAATAGGAGCAATATTTCTGCCTAGTGATCTGGTGATGTGTCCATGTGCCCCTCCATTGTGGAGCCTGCCCAACTCTACCTAATACCTAATGACATGTTAGAAATGGCCAGAGATGAAGTTTTCAGGTGCTGTCACCTACTCAATACAAGATGGCATTTGGGGGAGAATTCATTGTAAGATGAGACAGGATAGAAAAAAGGCATTGAATGTGAATGAAACAAATAGAAGATAATGGTACATTTTATAAGAATATAAAATGACAGAAAATATTGGCTTTGTTTTATCTATGTTCAATAGTCCACAAACTGTATATCTTGAATATAAGAACAAGAGATTCTGGGCTCAGGCAAGATTATTAAATTATCTTGATTTCTAATAAAAGAAAATGAAGCAAGTCCTTAAATCAAATAGAAATATATATGTTATATTCAAATATAAAAGCTCCTTAACAAAGGACATTCATGACCTGTACTTTTTCCCATATTCTGAACTTAATCCGCCAAGTTCCTTTTGTGACACCTTGCACTGTCTGTGTCAATGAGAGAAATAAACCTTAATTGTAAAGCTTTACTTCAAAATAGGGTTTAGGGAAGAAGAAAAACCATATGTGTCAGATAGATGTAGGTATTAATGCAATCTATATCACTAAATAACCACTTGACCTCAAACAATAAGCTAAGATTGTGTGAGTCTGTTTCTTTATAAAATGGGGATAATAGCTGTCAATCTTACTGGTGATTGGGGCAAATTAAAAGCAATAATATATGAGAGAATTCAGCACTGTACAAGCCACTTGTACCACTTATTGGCATATATTATAAATAATATATGGCATTTATAGAAGTTACTATAAGCTATAGAACTTAGTTTTGGGCTTAGTTATCCATTATTAGAAATAGATCTAATTGTAAGTCACACTCCCAGATTTCTTCCAATATAAGTGCACAAAACTCTTGCAATTTTTTTGATGTATAAGCTATTTCCTCCTAGTCCTACATTGCACCTGCCTTCCTGGATTATGCTGTGATATGACTCTAGCTGTGGACAGAATGGCAATAAGACGGTCTTGAGAAGCATCAATTTTCAAGACACCAGATGAGGTTATTACAGGCCCTTCAAATAAGGGAAGGCTGATATTTGCAGAAACAAGAAAGCAGGCTACTTTTACTGGCAAGGGAAACTCAGGGTGACTCAGGCTTGAAGATCCTGAGCTTTATCCGTATCCATCCCAATGAACCATTTCCTAGTATGAGAATCCCAGTCTCTTCCAAGCAATGCCTTAAACTTGACGAGAGAAAATTGATGAGGCTACAAATTCAACTTGTTATAATTTCACAACCCATTCAATTAAAGTTTGGGTGTGATTTTAATTAAGACCAGGCCTGTGGCTACAAAGAATAAGGGCTTATTTTGGCACTGTCATCGAATCTCCACAGTTATCTGACTCTAATTTGAGATGAGAGTTTAAAGAGCTGAGCTTGTTGTTTTTTTCTTCCTGTAAGTGCTCCAGTGTACTCCTTGGGGTCATCATGACTACAGTTAACAGTTGATTGAAGCAGTCACTTAGTCCCCCAAGGAGTTTGATTCATCACCATAAAACACAGGTGATAATGTAATTAATTCTGATGTCACTACACGATGTGGATTAGTTGCATCTTATTTTCCCATTTGTAAGAAGCTCAGTACTCTGTTCCTGACCAAAGACATGACCAAACTGATACCAAATCTCCATCTTTGAGGGTCTCCTTTTTGAGTTCCCCATCCTGGTACCAATATCGTAATCAGCCAGTCAGGTCCAGTGAGGAGGAAGATACCACATCAGTTAGTTTAACAGAAATAATTTAATATAGAGAACTGCTGGGCTTCCCTGGTGGCTCAGTGGTTAAGAATCCACCTGCCAATGCAGGGGACACGGGTTCGAGCCCTGGTCCAGGAGGATCCCACGTGCCACGGAGCACCCGTGTGCCACAGCTACTGAGCCTGCACTCTGGAGCCCGCGAGCCACAACTACTGAGCCCACGTGCCACAACTACTGAAGCCCGCACGCCTGGAGCCCGTGCTCCGCAACAAGAGAAGCCACCGCAATGAGAAACGCACACACCACAACGAAGAGAAGCCCCTGCTCGCCGCAACTAGAGAAAGCCCTCGCGCAGCAACAGACCCAATGCAGCCAAAAAAAAATAAAATAAATAAAATAAATAAATTAAAAAAGAACTGCTAACTAGAGATTGAAAAAATAAAAAAGGTGAAAGGGAAAATTCGGGTATCATAGAGGTTAGTAACTACAAGAAGCACCTAGCATCCTTAGGGATTAACAACAGAAAGAAGAGTTTGAAATAATTAAAAATTAGAAGCATGAAGGAGGGGTTCTTCAGGGCTGAAATTCCATTTCTGAGGAAGGATGTTGGATGGCTGGTGATGGGACACGTGAGGGAAGTCTCATGAGCCTTACTCTATGAGTACTGGAAAATGGCTGCTGCTGGAACTATCTATCTGCCACTTTCAGGGTGAAGAAGCATTAATGAAGTAACAATAACAGGAACAGAAAGGGAAAAGAAAATCTGAAGTGAAACAGGAAGGGATGTGTAACTTATTTTCGTTTTCCAGCCTTTTTGTCTCTCTAACACCCCTTATTGGCAGAGTCTAATAGGGAGTCAGCTTTGCCCCAATCCAAGCTTTTTCTAGTTTATTAGTATTTGCTGGCTTCAGAGAAAATAATAGATGACACCACCTCCCTCAGTCCTCTCTAAAAGTCTAAACTCATTGCAGGTGATGGTAGGGAGAGCTGAGTGAACCAAGTCAAGTGATAGAACTCTGGGGACAGAGTATGACTCAGAAAAGGTGGATGCATGCAGGATCTATAGAAGCTAAACCATGGCCACCAGAGCTCCCAATTTTGTCAAATATCCTGCACTCACAAGCATGATCCTGAAGCTGCAAAGTCACCCACTGAGAGCTTACGTTAGGCAGTTTTGATGATAGAATACGGCCTTTGTAGATAAAGTAATTGAGTCTAAGCCAAGCTTTAAGAGATAACAAGTGAGAAAGAAAAAAGAACACAGTTTAAGAGCACATTTCTGATAGTCTTCCCATTAGTATTTGAGACTGAATAGAATAGGATAATTGGTAATAAAAGAGAAAAAACTATCAGGCATCTTTCATTCCATATATTGGGACATTGGAATACTACCATTTATGCACCATTTCTGCTTCTTTTTAAAATACTTTTCATTTATAGACAGTCATACAATGAACAAAAAGTTTATATGTTATGTTTGACTATATTTTCAGGAGCATAATAAAATGAATAGACTCCTTAGGCCCTCATTTCTGATGCTTCTCCAATATTTTGTTTGAGTATGAGAGAATAAGTAACTCATTATGTATTTAGTGTCAATCTACATACTAATTATTGTGACTGGAGAAATTTCATTTTATTACTATAATTTTCACTTTGATTCTGGAAAATGACATTTTGCTTTTTATTTGGCAAATAAAATCTTCTGTGAATTCTTAATGAGATACATATGGAAGTTCAATGAAAGTTTATTTCTCCTTGGCCATTTTTGATGCAAAATACAAGTGCTAAAAAATCATTTACAGAGCGATAGTTAAGCGACAGCAATAAACTAACAGACTTTGAGCCACGCAAAAGGAGTACATTGGCTGCATTTCAAATAAGGCAAGGTTATGTTACTGTTGACAAATATTCTTCACCCATCTGTTAAAATTATTTTATGCTTCTGGGCGTTATTAAGCAGTTCTTTTACCTTAGACAATACCAAAATTTTTAAAAAGTCACCTTGTATTTCTTTGGCCATTGTTCTTAAATAAGTATAATTTTTTACATGTAAAATAATTATTCTTTTATTATTTGTTGGACTTTTCCCAAAATAATATTTACAATCACTAAAGTTCAGATAGAAATGTTTACTCATTTAGATTCACTTATAGGAATTTTTTTTTTTGCTTGACCAATTCTACACAGTACAATCAAGACACTAATGGTTTTCTCTTTTTAAAAAATGCTGTTATAAGGCAAGTAAATTATAAGCTAACAACATGAAAGTTTAAAAGATATCACTTTCCATGACTTAATATAGTAAAACAATAGGGTATAAAATAGAAAACAAACAAAACCTTTAGAAATAGCTTAATGTTTGTGCTTCATTTTTACCATTTCTGGAGCTCAAAATTTCTTTGTGAAGATCCACTTTTCTATCTGAATCCATATTCCTTCTGCCTGAAGAGTTTCCTTTAACATTCCTCATATTGTGTCTGCGATGGCCGTGAATTTTCTTAAGACTTTGTAAGAAAAAGTCTTTATGTCACCTTCATTTTGTAAAGCTATTTTCACTGGTTAGAGAATTCTGGCTTGACAGTTTTGTTTTTGTTGGGGGTTTTCTTTTCTTTTTTTTTGAGTAATTAAAATAAGTCACTCCATCAGCTTCTGAGTTGCACAGCTCCTGAGGAGAAGTTTACTCCCATTCTTCTCTTTGTTCTTCTGTATGTAGTACTGTGCCCCCTCCCCCACCCCCAGCTCTGGCTGACTTCAAGATTGTCTCTTATTTTTAACTTCAGCAATTTGAAAAGATGATGTCTGTATGTGTACGTACTTAGTATTCATCTAACTCAGGATATTTAGCCTTCTTGAATCTATAGTTTGAAATCTTTCATTATTTTTGTAAAATTTGAGCCACCAATTCTTCATTTTTTTCCTCTATTTTTCTGCCCTGTTTTTTCTCTTGTCTTTATGGGACTCCAATTAAATGTATGCTAGACTGCTTGGTAATGTACAGCTCTTGGATGCTCTGTTTTCTTACCCTCCCCTTTTCCATTTGTGTTTCAGTTTGGGTATTTCCACTGACCCACTTCAATTAATTATTTCCTTAGCTGTGTCCATTTGACTCTGTCTTAGAGATTTCATCTCATTCCTGAAATCGCCTATATGTTTATGCATTTGTCTACTATTTCCTTTAGATCATTTAACATAGAAATCATAGTTTGCTTAAAATCCCAGACTGACAGTTACAACAATGGGATCATCTCCATTTCTGGTTCCATAGATTTCTTTGTTCTTTGACCAAGCTGGATATTTTCATATTTATTTATCTGTCTCATAACTTTTTATTGATTGCTGATCATTGGGTGTAGAATAGCAGAGGTTGTGGTAAATAATATTTGTCCTTCTAAATGAGCATGACTTTTCCTCTGTCTGGTTATTAATTGTGGGTGGTTGAGTCACTCTATTCAGGAGTAGAAGTGAGTTTGAGTTCTGTTTTTGATTTTGGTAACGTTAGTGTACTAAAGGCAAGAATTTCTTCCAGCAGTGGTCTACCACTGCCTTATGATTATTAATGGAGAGGCTCAAGGTCAGGGGAATTTTTCTATGTATTTATGCTCCATTCCAAGCTATCAGCCAATACAACCTTCTTGTACAAAAGAAAAAGTCTTTCTCCATCCTCTTGCCTTTCCTTGCATGGTAGATTGCTGTTACTTCTCACCTGATGCTTGCTTACACTGGTGGTGAGGGGTGGGAGCAGGCAGTGTGTTTTCCTGGTCCAGCATAATATTAGACAGGCCCTGAGATGAGAACACGGTGTGAGGCTTCCTCAGCTTTCAAATCCCTCTTTCCTATCAGAGCCAAAGTTCACTTTATAGGCAGAAAGTTCTCTGCCTTTCCCCCAGTGGTAGAACACTTATGATTATGTTGGTATGGTCTCCTAACCTGCTTCTCCCCAAAGGTAGAAGGTTTTCTTCCCTATTATACCTGTAATAATTCACCTTTCATTGTATCATAAGATTGACAATGCTTCCTGCCCATCCCTCAGAAGCTTAAAGTGTTTTCTCTGTGTAAGAGGAGGACCCAGGTGGTAATGTGAAGTTTTGTGCACTTCCCATAGTGGCAGCTCATTCCATCTTGCATCTTTGTATAACCACAGGGGCTTTCCTCTGCCTCCAATCTTTCTTGAGGGTAACTAGTATAGGTCAGTAGAAAAGAACTTGCAAGCGAGTGTGAAATCCTCTTTAGTCGAGGTGTCTCAAGGATTCTGAACTGCCATATAGCTCATACTTGTTCTTTACCAATTAATCAAAATTTCAGCTGTTTTGTTTTGTTTTTTCTTACCCACTTCTATGGCTTCTAGTCCCTCTTTATCCATGTTCTGCCTTAGATATCTTTTCTTAGAGGAGTTTGTTTCTTCTTGAATTTCAGGGTACTTCATTGCTTAACAACCTCAGCTCCCTAATGAGCTCATGGAAAATTATGATTTTGTACTTTATCCAGAGATTTCTCATTATAGTTTATCTAACTGTTGCTCTTTGAAGATTTATACAACCCAGGCATAAGCTGAAATTTTAATACATTAAATTTTAAGAGTATTGACCTTGCCACTGACTAAGATGACTCAAGATAGTTGTAACCAAGTTATATACTGGTATCAAGGGATGTGCTGAGCTCTGCCATATAACCTAAACATATTTTATTTAATTAACCTCCCCTTTCATGATTTGAATATAGTTTATCTATACATCTTATATAAAAACTTCATAATTAAATTACATTGTACTTTAAAGAGTCTTCCTTTTTTCATAAGTCCTTCAAGGCTTCTTAAATTTTGTGCTGAATTTAGATATATCTATGAAAGTGGATACCAAGACATTCAGTGATAGTAAAGAATTTTGAAAATGGAGGAGATAGTCGGTTTCTTTTGTTTTCCTCCTACCTTTATTTACTCCTCAATTCATATCCCTTCAATGTAGCTAGGTTTTCTAGTCAGTGGAGTGTAATTGGAGGAAGAACTAAGGCAGTGTCAGGGTAAATTAATTTCCTGGTGATTCCATTCTTCCATGCCAATGAGGCTTCCTTCCAGTAACTCACAGCCCTAACCCTAACCCTAACCTTAAGCCTAACCCTTACCCATTGTCTAGTTCTTATAGGCATCCATATGTCCCTCCCACATGTTGTTCTGCCTCTCCAAGTGTTCCTCTGAAGCACATTCAGATCTCCATGATTGTTGTAGAAACTCTTTCTTTCTATCAGTTCTTGGAGACCTCACTGCCTTCCAGGTGTGACTGAGGCCTTCTTCAGTATCATTATACAACATATTCATGTTTTTATCTTGGCACATCAGATGTAATATCTTAATAGAGGGGTAACCTACCCCTCTGTTAGATTCATCCTTCTTCCTAAAAATGGGCAAATGTTGTTGGTTATCCATGGGTATAAGGAATGTCTAGACTTCTAGGACACAAAATCCTAATGATCCCCCAGGATCGGGATGGAGATAGAGGAGGAGAAGTTTTTCATTTTTTGTGTGATGAGTGGACCTGGGAGAAAATATATCTCTTTTATACTCTTAAGGAGTATATTTATAATTAATATTCCAGGATAAAATGGGAATATGTCAATATTGTTAACAGACATGTTCAAGTCTATGCTGAATGCAATGCTTAACCTAGAAATAAAACATCATGTTGTTTTCCTTTTAGATATTTCCTAATAGATGAGTTTGCATAGGGGGCCTCAGGCAAAAAAGTTGTAAAGGCTCATATAGCAGTACTAGCTGTATTTCAATTGCTACCTCATCTAGGCCTAGTGACTTTAAAATTTAGTTTTTTGTAAATTAGAAAGTTTTATTTCCAAAAGGTATATATTGGATTCATTCCCCAAATTATTTTTTTTTTGTAGAAATATGAGATCAGCCCTGTGCCACTTATAAAGATTAAAGCTGATCCACAAGCTGACAATCAATATTTCTATCATTTTCCTCTAAGTCTATCTCGAAGGGCAAATCATAAGTAAATAGATGTCAAGTTATCTTCCACACACAGAAACAACTATTCTGAAAATAGCATTTTGAATTCTTATAATGTTTTAAAAACAACCTTTCTAAATTTTAGTAGGGAAAAACATGAAAAGGAACTCTGGTGTGTATAAATTAGAAACAAAAGAACAGATTTTTATTTTATATCATACTTAACACAAATAGGTATGTGTAGGAGACATTTAAATTGAGAAGCTTCTATTTATACCTTTGTGAAAAGAAAAATGATTAAAGAGGAGATAACACACTGTATATTACAATGAGAAAATTTTTCATCTCAGGTGACTGGTTTATAGAAAGATCTTGAGTTGGATGAAGTGTAAGCAAGCTATTCAGTATCAATCAGCTAAGAAGAATTCTAGCTTTAAAACCTGTCAGATTTGTTCAGTGTGTAGGCTGAAAACTCATTCTCATTTTTCCTGAAGAAATTTTAATGAGACATTACACATCTATTTTAATGAGACATTACACATGTATTTTAATGAGATAATATTTGTGGAACTGAAAATGACAAGGCTCAAAATTTTGAGGTTCTATTTCTACTAGGATATTGGCCAATAAAATGATAGATTAGATTGCAATATTTTGTCATTATTGATTTTGGAGTCATAAGAATATATAAATTACACATAAAATAAATATACCTGAAAATGCTATGGGGAAATTATAAGAACTAAATCCTTTCAAGTCTATATATATCAATTTTCTCTTAATATTTAATCTTCATATAATTTTTTACAATTTTGCTCTACATAAATATGCATAATGACATGGTAGAGGATGAGCTGGAAATATCTGAAGTTTGCATACTCTTAATTTACTTAACATTTTTTTTCCTATTCTGTATTTTATGTTTATTCCAAAGTCCACATCTCTTGAAAAATAATTAAAAGAAGAATAATTATTATTGTTGTGGCAATAATTTTTACCTACCTAGAATCATTATAAGTAAGGCATCCCTCAGATTTTCTGAACCAATTAAAATTTATCCTGGTTATGGAAGCATGACCCTTTAGCTATTGGGATTTTAAGAAATATGTGCTTTCATAGAAAGCATTGTGGTAACAGAAATATTGCTTTACATATGGGAAAAATTTTTTTTGAAGTCTGTCCATTTTGCTATATTTAGTCTACACTGGGATTGGATATATTAATTACTGTTGTACACCTCTTGACTGGGAAAGTCTCAGCTTAATTAATACTGCATTACTAAGGTTCATGGAGTTTTCCCTTTGCTCTAAGAAAATGAATAATAAAGCACCTTACCCAAATAGCTCTTATCAAAAGCAAAAGGGAAAGAAGAAAAAGAAATAAAATGAAAGATGAAAAGCTGTGCCTGCTCCCTGGGCTGAAGGCTCCAAGAGAGAAGTGTGGTCTGGATAGACTCTGGGAAGCTAACTGCAACAGTGCATTGGAACGGATACCTCTTGAGCGCTCAGCCACCTGGTCAGGCGGTGGACAGTGGAGGCTGCTGTATGTTTGCCACTCACTCTCCAATTTACTTCAAACCCTTGACGCCCAGCACTGTTTTTATTACATTAGTTTGGGCCCAGAGAGATGATTCTTTTCTTTCACTACTCATAAAGTAAAACTTGAGCCACAGTTTGAAGATTTTAATTTATCACTCACAAAATGATGTTTATGTGAGTGATGTAAAAAACATATATAAAATCAACATCTTCCTGTATAAATGCTGTGAATATACTTTAATACATACTGTGAATATGTTGGCAAATATATCTTAAAGTATATTCTGTGTTTTTGAAAATACTCCTTAGTTCTTTTTAAAAAGTGAATCTTCCTGTACCTCTCCCTTTCCAGGTAGAGCACCAAAGATATAATTTGGAGAGGAGAACACCAAGCACTACCTTTTCATATAAAAATGATACATTTTAATTAAAAAAAATAAATGTTTCTTGAAGTTAAAAAAGAGTTCCTGTGGGTAAAATTTTCCATTGAATAATGTAAAATGAAAATCTGGTCTGTGTGCCTACATCCTGTTATATCTTTATCCTGACATTTCACTATTTACATTGCTTTTGCAATTAGAAATATTGAGCAAACATTGCTGACATTGCAGAGTTTATCTGTGTATGACATTCATTATAGTGTAACCCACTTGGTCTCCCTTGCTTCAATAATGAAGTTTGCTTTGGTCACTGGAAACAGTTTGATTGGTTTCTAGAAAAGACAGTTATGTCCAAAAATAGTTATACATATAGCCTGGGAAATGTTATTGGGAAATTGGCCTGGACTGGATAGGACAGTACCAGTTTAAACAACTGTGACAAGTACACCCTTTCTTTTGGACAAAAGTGAAGATTGCAATGAGGAATTGATGAAACTATTTGTTCTCAGCCAAAAGACGAAGAAAAAGGAGCAGGAAGGAATAAAGGTAAGAATAATAACTAAATTGCATTTATCATCATGAGTCTGAATAAATGTTACAGTGAATAAGACTGTTATTCACTATAAATCTGTTTGAATCACAGTGTAAGAACCACCTCCTACACAAAACACGCTCAGCTATCCTAGTTTACAATGATATCTTTCCTCTTCTGAATTTCCCTAGGGTAGTGGTTCTCAAAGTGTAGTCCTCAGATTGACAGTATTAGCATCATCTGGGAAATTGTTACAAATGAGAATTCTTGGGCTCCACCTTACATTTACTCTGCCAGACACTCTGGGTTGAACTCCATAATCTGCGTTCTAACAAACGCACTAGTGACTCCGATGCATATTCAAGTTTGAGGACCATGGCTGTAGGACAACACACCTATATAAGTAAATGAAGCACATAATTCTACGTTGTGATTGTTTTTTATTTTAAAAATTTAATGCATTAGGCTTATATGCATGTTCAAATAAAAACTTCTTGAAGGCAGGGGCCAATATATACAATACATAAAGTATATAGCTCATTATTCAAACCCTTATCTTTAGAACAAAGTCTTTATGATTGTCCTTCAAAAATGACTAACTTGAAAAAAAAAAAATGACTAACTTGGCAAAACAAGAGTTTTCATTGTCAGGGACCTTACTGAACTCTATGCAAGTAAAATGTCAATCACACTGAAAATCTAAGTGTTTAGGGTGTAGTTCGTTTTGTTGAAGGACTCATTAAGACATATTTTTGCAGGAAACTTTTTTTGGCAAAGCAAATAGAATTGAAAGATCAAATGATTCACTAAAATTAGGACCATTTACCCTAATGCAGTAAAGAAATCATTTCTTTTTGCTACTAAGAATCATGAGAGAAAAATATCCTCTCCATTATCTGCGCTTTTTCTTCAGAAGGTTTAAAGAAAGTAAAGTAGGTGTCTTGGATATTAACAATTTGGAATTTCTACAAGGCAGCCATAATAATCTCTCCTATCAATTTTCAGTCTCAAAGTTATTTCTTCTTTGCCTTCTCAGTTAAGAATAAGTATTTATCCTTCAAGTGTCTGAGCACCTTTCACAGTCTTACTAGATCAATGCATATGACCTATGCCCAGCTTTTTTGTCTGTTTTCTCTTTATGATCTTGAGAAATAAAACTTTGGGCCACATCTACAAATTCTATAAATCATTGTGTTTTTTTATGGTGGAAATACATTTATTTATATTCCAGGTCATATTTTTCAATGCTCTTAGTTCATGAATTTTAGCTGCCCAAACCTGAGGTCCTCTTAAGCCTAAAGTTCCTTTAGAATAATAATGATAAAACAAAATAATATTATTGTGGGATAAGTTCTATTTTCAAATGTATGCTCAAATAAACACTAAGTTTCTATGTTACAATTTAAATATTTCAATGATATGATCCAGAAATTGCTTTTCACCTACAGGATGTTCAGATGGTAACTTTTTTATCTTTCATACCACCATCATCCTTATTTCATAGACTTCACTTAAACTAGAAAGGAAAACTAGCTCTCTTTAGAAAGTATACTTATGATTATATTCACTAATGTATATGTTACTCTCATCAAACCCACCCTCACAAGACTAAGGCAGTCAAATCCAATAAAGCTAATTCCTTTCATGGCTCATTCAAATTTCTTTTGGTCTTATCTTGATGGCATTGGGGCCATGGGCAATGAAGTTTTTATGTAATACTGTAACTGACTTACTGCCAAGTATTTTTTTCCAGGGCAGCTTCATGTTTTAATTTAGACTTTTTTGGTGTTTCTTCATCCATTATTTTTTACTCTGGTTCTGACTTGATGTCACCTTTTATTTTTAAAGCTTTTCATGTAGTTTTTATTTTCATTCCTTCACTGCATGTATCAAGGCTTTTAAAATACGACTTACCAATCAATCATGTCATACTCTAGGATATATCATGTTTTTATATGATGTCTAGTCCTTATTGTAATGTACACTCCTCAAGGTATCATTCAGATATTTCTTGTCTCAAACTTGATAGAGGATGATACAAAAGGATACTAAATGTTTTTTACTGCAGATAACAACATGCTTTGTCATTATATCACTGTGTGTTTTAAATTCCCCAAGAGGTGGTTTATTTCAAATGCATGGCTTCATTGAAAATTAAAATTTATATTTTATAAATAGACTTCTGTTTCTTATTGTAAAAATAATGCTTGGTTACTATTGGCAAAATACCTATACTCCAAAAACTGTAAGACACTGAATTGTCTTCAAGAAATTGAAGACAACACAAGCAGATGGAAAGATATACCATGTTCTTGGATTGGAAGAATCAATGTTTTTAAAATGACCATACTACCCAAGGCAATCCACAAATTTAATTCAATCCCTATCAAATTACCAATGGCATTTTTCACAAAACTAGAACAAATAATTTAAAAATTTGTATGGAAACACAAAAGACCCCAAATAGCCAAAACAATCTTGAGAAAGAAGAACAAATCTGGAGGAATCATGCTTCCTGACTTCAGACTATACTACAAAACTACAGTAATCAATATGGTACTGGCTCAATAACAGACATATAGATCAACAGGTGAGAAGCAGGAACAGGATAGAAACAGGAACAGGATAGAAGGCCCAGAAATAAACCCACACACTTATGCTCAATTAATCTACAATAAAGGAGGCAAGAATATGCAATGGAGAAAAGACAGTCTCTTCAATAAGTGGTGCTGGGAAAACTGGACAGCTACATATAAAAGAATGAAGTTAGAACATTTTCTAACACCATATACAAAAATAAACTCAAAATGGATTAAAGACCTAAATGTAAGACAGAATGCTATAAAACTCCTAGAGGAAAACATAGAACACTCTTTGACATAAATTACAACAATATTTTTTTGGATCTGTCTCCTAGAGTAATGGAAATAAAAACAAAAATAAACTAATGGGACCTAATTAAACTGAAACACTTTTGCACAGCAAGGGAAAACATAAACAAAACAAAAAGACAACCTACCATCTGGGAGAAAATCTTTGCAAACAATGATACTGACAAGGGATTAATTTCCAAAGTATACAAACAGCTCATACAGCTCAATATCTATAAAAAAACACAAACAACCTAATCAAAAAATGGGCAGAAGACCTAAATAGACATTTTTCCAAAGAAGACATACAGATGACCAACAGGCACATGAAAAGATGCTCGACATCACTAATTATTAGAGAAATGCAAATCAAAACTACAATGAGGTATCACCTCACACCAGTCAGAATGGCCATCATTAAAAAGTCTTCAAATAATAAATGCTGGAAAGAGTGTGGAGAAAAAGTACACTGTTGGTGGGAATGTGAATTGGTGCGGTCACTATGGAGAACAGTATGGAGGTAAAAAACTAAAAATAGAGTTACTATATGATCTTGCAATCCTACTCCTGGGCATATATCCAGAGAAAACTCTAATTTGAAAAGATACAGGTACCCCATGTTCACAGCAGCACTATTTACAATAGCCAAGACACAGAAGCAACCTAAATGCCCATTCACAGTTGAATGGATAAAGAAGATGTGGTATATATATACATACAATGAATATTACTCAGCCATAAAAAAGAATAAAATAATGCCTTTTGCAGCAACATAGATGGACCTAGAGATTATCATATTAAGTAACTCAGGCAAAGACAAATACAGTATAATATCACTTATATATAGAATCTAAGAAAATGATATAAATAAACTTATTTACAAAACAGAAATAGACTCACAGACAGAAAACAAACTTATGGCTACCAAAGTGGATAATGGGGGAGGGTGAACTAAATTAGCAGTTTGGGGAAAAAAATGCTTGGTTTCATATTTGCAGCTCATTGGAAAATACCCAATTCTTTGAAAAATACTTCTTATAGTTTGCTCAGAATATGTATCTTTGTGGAAAGTTAGAATTTACATTTTATAAAATTTTCATGTATTTTTTAAAATGTGTGACACTGTGTCAAAATGTTTCCAAAATACTAAGTGCATAGTTATCACTGCTTTGTGGAATGTTATAACATCTAAACTCTGTGCGTGTGTGTGTGTGTGTTATTTTTTTTTATTTTTTTTTATTTTTAGAAATTCACGTTCTTTTTATTTATTTATTTATGACTGTGTTGAGTCTTCGTTTCTGTGCGAGGGCTTTCTCTAGTTGCGGCAAGCAGGAGCCACTCTTCATCGCGGTGTGCAGGCCTCTCACTATCGCGGCCTCTCTTGTTGCGGAGCACAGGCTCCAGACGCGCAGGCTCAGTAATTGTGGCTCACGGGCCCAGTTGCTCCGTGGCATGTGGGATCTTCCCAGACCAGGGCTCGAACCCGTGTCCCCTGCATTGGCAGGCAGATTCTCAACCACTGCGCCACCAGGGAAGCCCTGTGTGTGTTATTTTTGTAAATATGTATTGATATATGATTTCTACAGAAATGTTAATATTTCGTATTTTTCTTTCATGCTTATCACTGAATTCTACACAAGGATTATGTGAGCAATAGATCATTCACTAGATTAGAGGAACATCATGTGTTTAGTAAAAGCATGTTCTTCTCTCAGCAGTGGTGGGCTTATAGCATCAACTTTGTGACTTTGAATTCATGAAAAGAATTCACAGTGTATTGTGTTACCAAGGGGATAATTTCTGGCATGGCTTATTTATGATTTAATATTTCATAAAAATTCCTTTCTGCAATAGAAATACAGAATGCTACTGCTAAGTAAAACAAAGCAATTGTCCTTTGCTGAGTTGCTCTGGCGTTAAATGTTTTACAATTTAAAGAAAAAAAAAAGAATAATTATAGGTTCACATGCATTTTAAGAAATAATAGATTTCAGATACCCTAAACTAGTTTTGCCCAATGGTAGCATCTCACTTAAGTACAATATAACAACCTGGAAATTGACGTTGATACATATTTTCAAACTTATTCAGATTTTGCAAGTTTTACGTGTGTGTGCATGTGCATATTTAGCTCTATGCAAATTTATCACTTTTAGGTTTGCATGACTACCAACACAGTTAAGATGCAAACAATTCCATCACCAGGATCCCTCTTGCTATTTTTATAACCATAGCCACCTCCCTTCTTTCCACACCTCCCTAACCACTGACAACTTCTAATCTGTTCTCCCTTTCTAGAACTTTTTAATTTCAAAACTGCTGTATAAATGGGATCCTACAATCATCTGAGATTGGCTTTTTTCATTCAGCATAATTCTCTTCGAGATCCATCAAAGTTGTTGCATATATAAATTTTTCCTTTTTATTGCTGAGTAGTATTCCATGGTATGGATGCACCATTATTTAATGATTCATCCTTTGAAGGGCATTGGATTGTTTCTAGTTTGGTGTTAATTACAAATATAGCTGTTATAAACATTTGTGTATAGGACTTTGTGTGAACATAAGTTTTCATTTTTCTGGGATAAATGAAGGGTTTTTTTTTGTCAGTAATGCAATTGTTGGGTCATATGGTAAGAACATGTTTATTACTATAAAAAGCATGGCAAGGAAATAACAACATAAAACAAATTAATTCCAAATAACCGTTGATGATTTTTATTAAATATAATAAAAGATGATTATACACTTATGTTTTCTTCTGATTTACTAATACTGAGAAAATATTAACAAATAGCTTTAATTTTTAATCTATTTTTCTTTTGAAATCTTGTAATTGAGTACTTAAGCAATGGATCTTCCACTGGAGCTGGGGAAACATAATTAAAAATAAGGTCTCTTCCCAACTCAGAAAACCTTTCCACAAAGTTAGAAGAGAAAGAAAATAATTTTATAATTGAATAAGAATTAAACTAGAATGTCGTGGGCATCACACATAACTTGCTAAAAGATATTGCAGACAGAAAGAAATCTCATCTTTTCATATGGCCAAGCAGATACAATCCATTACATACATGTTCTCAGGATGAATGATAAGTATCCCTGAAGTAAAAGGACTTGACAGCACCATTTGTCACACACAGTTCATCCTAAATTCACCTGGTAATTGGAGGTGACCATCCATGTTAACTAACAGGTTTTATTTGAAGGAAAAAATAAACTATCTTTATGATAGAAGGTAGTTTTGCAGCTAGGCACCAGAGAAATTTAGGCTCTTATTCTCCTAAGGGCACTGGGATATAGGGACACTATCTTCCCTACGATTACATTTCAAAGAGATGGTTCCCAGGTTCTTAAGAAAGGCAGTCCTGGGTTGTAAAGCTGGTAAGAGGTTTATTTAGCCTTTAAAAAGATTTACATACTTTTCAAATAAATGAAGACCTTACAATTACGAGTACTCTAAAGTAAATGATCTAGGAAAAGGGAAGGGATGGGGCATCTCTTCCCTTATTTTCAATAGGGAAAATTAAGCCTCTTAATTTTAGTTCATATCTACCCTTACAGGGAACATTTTTTAAGCTACTTCTCATGGGTTCTAATATACACTTGTTTGAGTATCATTGTTTTCTATATTCTCTGATATTTTAATTTTTATTTCCTTTTCAACCCAACTGTTATTTCAGAAATAAGTTTGATTTATAATCTATAAAAATAACATTTAATCTATTTATATTTATTAATATTATAGATATGTCTAGTCATAAAATTATTTTAGTATATCGAACAATGTTTTTGTTTTAATATTTCTTAATTTTTTTCTATATCTCACATATGATCTGGACTTTCATTTCACTTTAATCATTCTGTTAATTCAGGAGGTTTATAGTATGTATCAATTCTTTCAAATTTATTAACATTTATCTTTAGCTTTAAATTTAAGGTTTAATGCTTACAACCATGGAGATGTCATTCACAATTTTACTCACTGAGTAGTGTTTTTTTTTAATTTTAATTTTTAAATAATGAACTGAATTCTTGAATGTTGAGAATGTTTGGTTCCTTTATAATGATTTAAAATGTCTGAGTAATACTCAGAAAAATCATCGGTCTAGATAGTCATTCACAGTGTTATGCACTTAACATTGTTGTGATGAAGACTGAAGTGAGCATTTTTGCCACTTCACAACTTGTTTTTCCTGCAAAGTAAATTAACATTAAAACAAAAAGTAATTTCTGGTCATCTTTCTTTAATCTTGTAAGAAGATCTCATCCAGTGTAATCAAATTTTCCTGTGTGCGCTGCTCCTTCCTGTGATCTGAACTTCTTTTCTCTTCCTTTAAGATAGCAAGTTTTTAAGTCAGCCTTCTCCTTCAGCTATGTGTGTGTGTGTGTGTGTGTGTGTGTGTGTGTGTGTGTGTGTGTGTGTGTGTGTGTATTTCAGCCACACTCTTTGAAAGGACAATTTCTCTCCCATTTGTTCATTATCCTACAATAATCCTTAATATGGCTTCAATCCCATCACTTTATTAAAATGATACTTGGTAGCGCCATCAATAACCTTTAAAATTCTGGATCCAATTGTTTGATATTGCTGACCATGTCCTTCTGCCTAAAACACTCCCTTGGCATGAATGATAACAGTTTCTCCTGCATTCTTAACTGTTCTCCTTGAGCATTCTAAATCCTCTTCCTCCAGTCACCCTTTCAAAGCTTTCTTTTTTTCCTCCAAAATTTCTTTTCACACTGTACATGCTGTCATAAACATCCCTTAACATGATAATGTTGGTGGAATATGGAAACAAAGTTACTTAAGTAAAATTACTCATGGAAGATGTTTTAAGCTGTTACAATATTAACTCATGATAGATGTAAGATAAGGTTGCCAAAAATAATGCATAAGAATGATGATATAAAATATAATGAAAAGTGGAAATAGTTATTTATCAGTATGAGAATAGATAAGTAAAAATAGTATATGCACATGAAGGAGCAATATAATGTAATTAATGAATGAACTTAAATTATACATGTCGACATAGGGACTTCTCAGATACATATTAAATACAAAAAGCTGGTTATACAAAGAGACCAACAGTATGTTAAATTCACGTAAATTAAAAACAAATATTATTATATATTTAAACATACATAAACTGGGTAGAGGGTAAATACCAAATTCATAATAATGATTGCTTCTAATAAGGAGGGGAGTGATAATAAGTATAATAATAATTAAAGGAAATAATAATACATATTAATATTTAATAATTAATATTAATTATTATTAATATTTAATAATAATAAAAGGGAACTTCAGTTTTATCAATTATGTGTTATTTCCTTGAATTAAAAAAGATCTTAAGCAATATGACAAAATATTAACATTTGGTAATTCCAATTATGGTGTCACACAGCTGAATATTACATGAGTCACTGTACTCTTTGATAGTTTAAAACATTTTCCACATTTAAAAAATAGTGAATGACCGTGATAGTATAAACTAGAGATATTTGGCTGTGAAAGGCAGCAGAAAACATGGGTAGAAGCTGAAGTGAGATGTGGAGTTAGGGTAAAACACTTTTTAGAATGGGATTGCTTCCTGCGTGTTTATATGACTGCTGGAAACACCCAGTAGAAAGGGAGAGTGATGAGTAAGAAATAGAGAGCAATGACACAAATCTCTAATGACCCAAAGAGCCAAGTCCTTGAGAGGGCAGGAGGGAAGCGATAATGTTAGCACAGTAAGAACTGAGGAAATGAAAGTGAATAAATGAATAAATGACCCGTTTAATGCTCTTCAGCAATCCCTCTCAGTATGCCTTATTTAATTAACTTTTCAACTGTCCAAAACAATTTGACTTGGACCACTTTCCTCATGTTCACAAGTTCATCACGTTCTCTTGTTTTTAAACCAGAAAATATTCCTTCTTTCTCGTAAGAGACAATAAAGGCCATGGAATTCATTTTTCAGCTGCTGGTTTATATATTTATTGAGCACTTAGATTTCAGATGCTGTTGTATGCAATAAAGAAATAGCAATGAAAACTATAGACAAATAATCATATAGTATATTATTAGGTGATGACACAAAGAAAATCACACACCATTAAGATGACAGTGTGATGCAAGGTTAGCTGTGGTATTCAGGAAAATCCTCTTTAAAAGGTGTCATTTAAATAGTCATGAATGAAATGACTGAGGGGAGGCCATTTACCCAGAGAAGTTAACTTGAGAAATTTCTTCTGAAATGTATAAGGATACATTTCAGTCTTCACATGTCTGAAAAGGGATGGGATTATTAGATCTCGGTTCTTTTCTCTCACAATGTGGACATATTGTTCCTCTGTCTTTTCTTGTTTCCTGTGTTGCAGGCAGTGGAGCATTCTATTTCCCAGCTTATTTTCATTTACTTTTGTTACCTCTTTTATCTTTTCAAACTCTAAAATTTTTTTCCTTTTAATTTAAACACTTTACTGAGATTGTAGAAAATAGATATTTATCTTGTACTTTAAAGTTGCCTAACAGGTTAAGTCATTTTAGTTTGATGTTTTTCTTCAAAGCCCAGGGAGGTGTTCTACTATAATTTATTTCTTCTCTACTTTTCTCATATATTAAAGGAGTCTTGTCTCCTGATCAACAGTAAAATTTACACTTGGACCCAGGACTCAATTTCTTTTAAGATCCGGAGGACTTTTCTACCATCAGTTATCTCTTTTTCTCCTTTCTCCACTATCTCTACTTGCACTTTGTATCCATCATATGCACATGCTTATGATTCACACCATTTTAAAAGGCACTTTAATAGTATTTTATCATTTGCATACAGAAGTCAATAGTGTCATTTCTTCTATATTTCTTGATGCAATTCAATAGACCCCACTTTGGCTTTTAAAATTCCTCTCCCAAGTTTATCGAGTTTTTTTTTCCTTTCACATTTTTTTTTGTTTGTTTTTTAAAAATTTTTATTGGAGTATAGTTGATTTACAATGTTGTGTTAGTTTCAGGTGTACAGCAAGTGAATCAGTTATACATATATATATATATTCACTCTTTTTATAGATTCTTTTACCATATAGGTCATTACAGAGTATTGAGTAGAGTTCCCTGTGCTATACAGTAGGTCCTTAATAGTTATCTATTTTATACATAGTAGTGTGTATATGTCAATCCCAATCTCCCAATTTATCCCTCACCCCCTTTCCCCTGGTAACCATATGTTTGTTTTCTATATCTGTGATTCTATTTCTGTTTTGTAAATAAGTTCATTTCTACAATGGAATATTACTCAGCCATAAAAAAGAATGAAATAATGCCAGTTGCAGCAACATGGATGGACCTAGAGACTGTCATACTGAATGAAGTAACTCAGACAGAGAAAGACAAATATCATATGATATTGCTTATATATGGGATCTAAAAAAATGGTACAAATGAAATATCAATGAGTTTTTAGTTACTAAATCCAAGACATTTTCAATCATTTTATTATTTGATATGCCAAACTTCTAAGAGTTTTGAGCCTTCCCTTTTTCTTGAAATTCCTTCTGTTACTTGCTGTGAAACCACTGTCTTTGATTTTTCTAGAAATCAGAGGTAAATTTTTCTTAATTTTCTTTGCAGTTTGTTCTTTCTTCACTTCACTCAAATGTTGGTTTTCCCAGAGTATTATTTTTATTTTTTTCTTCTCTTCACTTCAAAGTTTCCCTAACTAGAGAAAGTCAACTAATATAGTCAACCACACAATGACTTCCAAATTTATAGTTCATTTAGAGTGACTCTGTTGGATGCCAACAGACTCTGTGTTCTAAAAGCAACTAAAAATAATAGGTAAAAATGGAAATGAATATCTATAATCTTTTCTTCCAACCAAATCTGCTTGCCTCTTTCTTTCTAAGCCTTGATGACTAATACTTATATGCAGCTAGTTTTCTGAACAAAACTATATTCTGGCCTGGGTCTATTCTAGTTTTCCCTGTTTCAATAGACCCAAATTCAAGCAACACTAAATTATGCTGATTTCTACCTAATTAATAGTGTTTGAAACCTTCTACTCTTTTCAAATCATATCTCCAGTGCTCTAGCTCACTTCGAATAAAGTAAGATAGTCTTTCAGTTTCCACTATTGATCTCTTCCAACCCACGCTACACATAGCCTTCTGTATAACCTTGTAAAACATAAAACTGATCATATCAATCTCTGCTAAACTTTGATCAACTCTATTTTCTTCAAGTTAAAAGCTGAATTATTTAAGATACTATACAAGTCCCTGCTGATTATGTTTACTGCCGGTCTCTACAGTCTCACCTCTTTCCACTCCACTTCTAAAAATCATTTCTATTCTTATTAAATGTCCCCAAACGTGTCATGTTTGCTCCTGTTTCCATGTCATTAAACATGGTGGTACAACAACCTGGAATTCTTTATCCTCTTCTTTGCCTGGACATCTTCCACTCACCCTTTACAACAGAGTTTGGCAATACCTTCTCCAGGAAGACTTGCCTGATACCTACCCACTTGCATTTCCTAAACTGTCGTCTGGGTTATCAATAACTAACTTGTGTTTCCATGGTGCCTTGAGGAAAACCACTATCAGAGCATTTTTGGCATGATGTTATTTTTTGTTGCTGTTTGCTGTTAATTTTTCTGTTTCTCTCTACTAGTTGCTCAGCTGTTTAATATCAAGAATATATACCTTTTAAACATTTTAGTTTGAAATGATTCTATGTTAACAGAAGTGTTGCAAAAATTGTTCACCCAGCTTCCCTTCATGCTAACATCTTACATAACATAGTATACTTAGCAAAACTAAGAAATTGACATTAGTATAATACTATTAATTAAAATAGGGACTTTATTAAGATTTCCCCAGTTGTTCCACTAATGGCTTTTCACTTTGCATCTCTCGATTGCAAACTCTAACCTCCTACTTAGTCACCAGATTGTAGCTTCTTCTGTCTCCTTAGTCATTCTTTCCCCCACGCTTGGTCTTCCAAATATGTTTTTACATTTCCACTCCACAGTTAATCTTTTCCTATTCTACTTCTCCTTCCTTATTTGTTCCTGTACAATATCTTATTTGGGTTCCTACAAGGAAGATAAATTGCCACATAGGATAGATCCACTCTGGACACCTAGTGGAGCAATTATGTAGAATATTACAGAATAAAAATGAGCTTGGTTTGGTGAAAAAAATAGATAAAGATGGGATAGACCTAATTCGCTGTACTTGGGTGAGCTACTGAAGAAACAAGGATCTGACAATGCCTAGGAGCATGAATTCATTGAAACGTAGAGTTGATTGGAAAATATTTATAAATCACATTGAAGATCCATATGGATAAATAATACCTATCTATCTATCAATTCATTACTACCACCCTCTTGAAGCTGAGGACATAGAAGAAGATAACTAAATCTATTGTTCACTTTCACATGTAACAGTCAATGGAAATACAGAAAGCCTTTCTGAGCCTGGCCCTTGTTTGGTAATATTATTTTCTACAGTGTTTAAACCAGAAAATAACAGATAATAGAGACAAAGCAAGGGAAGCACAAGGGAACCAACGTATAATCACTCAGCACAAGTGTTGGCAAACTTTTTCTATAAAAGCCTACGTAGTGAATACTTTAGATATTGCAGACTATGTGATATCTTTTACAATTATTCAACTTTGCCATGGCAGCAGGAAAGCAGCCAGATAATACCCAAACAGATGAGCATTACTCTGTTCCAATAAAACTTTATTTACAAAACTGGACAGAAGTATGGATTTGGCCCAAGGGTGGTAGTTTGCCAACTCATAATTTAGCACAAACAGGTTATATATAAGAGGAATCATTTCCAAAGTGCACAATAATTTCAGGACAACAGGCTGGATACTAGAAGCACTTAAAATCCAAGTTCTCTGTCTCTTAATTCACATTTGCCATTCCCTACGATAGAAATGAAAACAACTAGTCATCTACAAGCCATAGATTTCTGCAATAATTTTAGTGACATTAAGGAATCTTAAAATCTATAAGAAATACATTTGATATAATGATCTTGCTCTTTTAAGCAATCATTTAATTTTGTCCATTTCTCAATGAGCATATAAAAATAACGGAACATTTTTCTTGTTTTCTTTCCATTCTATTTGTTATCTAGCACTTGACTAGGAAGAGAGGGCCAAAGGGGATAATTTGTCCTCTTATTGTATATATATTTATGTTTGTGTGTGTGTGTATATATATATATATATCCATACATATGTATATATATTATATATATGGAATTCCTTACATATATTCCTTGCTCCTTAATCCTTCCAGCAAGAGGACATTGCCATGAAATTGCTCTTAAAGATAAAAAAAAATTAAAAGAAAATAAAACAACCTGGAAGTATCTTTTCATAGGTCACCATTATTCAGTATTGGCAAAGATGTTAACCATAGTAGTGGGTAGGTGGTAGGGCTGAGTTATTCTAATTTGTGTTTGTAGTAGAGTAGGAGAGATTAGTATATAGAAGAGATAAAATTGATCATGATATCTTTTTCTATCCTAATAATATAATGAAAATAACAGTACTATAATATAACATGTTGATTTTAGATGCTTTGAACAAAATTTATAACACGGAAGAGGTGAGTAATGTAGTATTATCCCTTAGAAGAAGCTCTGTAATTGCTAAGAATGAAACCATTCCAATTCTAAACACCTTCCTAACATTTCTTCTTGTGCCAAGCCTCTGGCTGTATGAGAGACTGAAAATGTTTTGAAATCAGGAAATTATGTGATTTATGGAATTAATTGTTGATAAACCCAGATTATTCCTCAAAATTATTCCCCAAAGTGAAGCATCCAGACGTTAACTAGTCTAGCCTAGTCCAACACATTATTTTCTGAAATTCACTCTTCAGTTCATTCTTATGTTTGGCAAGGTGTGAAAACTGATTGGGAGCCTCAGTCATACAAATATAAACACCATGAACTGAGTGGAACTCTTTAGTGATGGCAACAATAGAGGCACAGTAAGTAGCAAGACTAACTTGGAGTGAATTAGGGGAAGTCTTTAAAAGAAGAAAAGATGATTATATTATTAAATTATTGTTAAATACTTTTAAACAGACTTAGTACAGTTGAAGAACAGGTTTGTTTGCTTGTTTTGAGTTTTAATAGCATAAACAGACACAGGAATGTCATGCTGCTACAAAATGGATTTTTAAAAGATTTAAACTGAGACTCTGACCAGGAAATGACTTTTCCATCAACATGAATTTAAAGTACCCCTCGATTTATAGCAGCCAGCAGAGAGAATGCAAACACAGTTAGCACAGCCAGGAAAGGAAATTTCATAACTGAAGAGACAAAACATTGTAGAATTATGCAGCCATTTCCTTTAATGAACACTTTTTTGCACTCATTGGAAGAAAGCTGCTCTCCTTAGTAATAGCAATGATGAGTACTTAAATTAAAGGGAGTTTTAAATTGGTTACAATGAACATCTATACAAATAATAAAGAGTGAATAATAAATGGCTGAAAATGAAGGCCACAGCCAACAGCAATTCAGACATGGTGAATGAGCCACTTGAGACTGCCTAGAAAAGATCAGGGAAATCTAGAATTCAGATGAATTGGAAAAAAACTTTTTAATTAATTGTATTTGATGAGAGTTTCCAGCAATTTCTTAAAGAAGCATAGGGACTGTAAATCATAAAAATCATTAAAGCTATTAAATAACTATCTCACAAGAAAAAGAAAGGCAGAAAAAAATAACAACAACAATAACACAGTACACCCAGATAATTTCATAGGAAAATTCTATTAAACTTAAGAGATCAGATAATTTCAATGTTATATCCCAGATATAAAATAATGAAAAACTTTAAAATAAATTCTGTGAAAACAATATAAAATTGATAATTAAACCAGAAAATGAAACCACCAAAAACTGATAGAGTAGCCTCACTAAAAATATCCATGGAAAAATCCTGAAAATTTCTAAAGAAAATAAAAACAAACCAAATTCACTGTCTATATTAGCAAAATATGTATCTTGATTAAATGGAAAAGGATCCTGACAAGATCCAATGTCAATTTCTGATAAAAATGATTAGTGAAATAGGAATTGTTGGATGCTTACACACAGACACAGACACATTCACAATTATTTATTGGAGAAACACTAGAGACAATCCAACTAAGGTGAAGGAAATGGCAACATACTCATGATCTCAACTGCTATTGAACATTTTTTGGAGATATTAGCTGCTATAATTAAAGAGAAATCAGTAAAAGGTATAATAACTGGAAAAAGAGAGAAATTAGTTATATTTGCAGATGATACGATCATATAACTAAAACTTCCTGACTAGTTCATATACACAAAGAAAAAATAATTTGGTAATGTACCAGGATACAAAATAAACCTACAAAAATCAATAGGGGAGCAACAGGTAATCTCATTCATTGCTGTCTTCCACTTTGGGAGATAGTTTTGCAGTTTCTTCTGAAGTTAAACCTTAGCACGTGACCCAGCAATCACACAGTCACACTCCTAGTTGTTTACCCAAGTAAATTGTAAACTATGTCCACACGAAAGCCTGTATGCTAATGTTTGTTTCAGCTTTAGTCACTGTATGTATATATATGTATATGTGTGTGTGTGTGTGTGTATATATATATATATATGTATATATATATATACATACACATACCCCCAAAACAAAAAAAAAGAGAAAGCAACCAAGATGTCCTTCAACAGTTTCAACAGGGGAATGAATAAACAAACTGTGGTACATCCACACAATGGAATACTCTTCAACAATAAAAAGGAAGGGGCCATTGATTCATGCAGCACATAGATGAATCTTAAAGGTATTTTGCTAAGAGAAAGAAGCTAGACCAAAAGGCTACATATTGAGATTCCATTCATATGATGTTTCTGAACAAGCATATCTATAGGGACAGAAAATATCAGTAGTTGCCAGAGACTGGAGGAATACGTAGGGTGGTTGTCAACAAAGTGAATGAACAAGGGAATTTTAGGGTGAAGGAACTAATTTGTATGGTACTGTGGTAGTGAACACTGTACATTTGTCAAAACCCACTCTACGTTACAAAAGAATGAACTTTAATTTATGCAAACTAGAACAACAATAACAAATCAATCAGATGTCAAGGGATCCCTGAATGAAATGTCAAGTTTGACAAATAAATTTGACAATTTTACAAATGTATAACATAACTGCACTTAAGTGGTTGGGGTCAAAAAGGAGCTGACCTAATTAACTTTGTAAAATGGTGTTTTGACTACAAACTGTCAGTGTAAAAACTAAAGAAATTATACATAAACACTGTACACCAGTGGGCAAATTTGTTTCTTATGGGGGTAGGAGTTAACAATTCTGAACTGCTTTACAAGTATACGAGGGTTGAACAAATACGTAAATGAATGGTAAATGTTGGAAGCCAGATTTCTTACTGTCAGGGAAGTTACAGGAAAGCAAGAAGAGAGGCTAAAATAAAATTTGTGGTATTGATTAGAGTCAAAAATATCAGTATTCACTCATATTTAGCTTAGTAGCTATATACAAAAATGATCATATATATATGTATGTGTACATATAGGAATTAATATATGCTGAGAGGGCCTAGAGGCAATGACACCCAAGTAGCAACAAGCAAACCCAGAGCCCCAAAGCTTGGCTTCTAAAAATCGCTCTCAGGTAAAGTGAACCAGGTCCTTGGAGAAAAGGCTGATTCCAGGGTGGCGGCAGAAAAGGAAAAGTAAGCCTGGATTCTACTTTTATGTCATAAGTTTGGTATGCAACTTACTTCAGAAAGTAAGGAAACGCTTAAAAAACAGAGGTGGCAGCTTGAAGAACTTTCATTGGCTCAATGTGGGACAATTTTAGCATGAAAATGAATTATGATAATAATGGATTTTAACATAATGAATTAAAATGTGTACACTAGTCCACATGGGTAATTTGTTAAAAATAAATTAAACCATGAGGCAAGAAGGGAAAAATCTTTATGGAAGGTGGATAACTAATTAATATAGAAGGAATGGCAGATGGATACTGAAACCATTGGCTAAACTATACTGAGAATGGGATATTCACAAAGCCTTGGAGTATCACCCCACAGATTACACGTTAAATAGATTGGCAAAGATGCCTTTATAATGGAGAAATATGGTGTATATCACCTTAACCAAGTGATTAAACTTATAATCACTGATAATGGGATAAAATTGATATTAGGAGCATTTTTGCCAACATTTAAAAAAAATCTCAATCTAATCAGAAGGAAACAAAGAGTTCTGATTTGAGACTCATTCTGTGAAATGACTGGCCTGAATAATTTTTTAAAAAATGAATGTAATGAAAGACAGCCAAAAAAGGCTGAGGAATGGCTTCAGATATGACAGCTAAATACAATACAGTATTCTGAATTTTTGAATAAGACTTCAATGGACATTATTGAGAAAACTGAGAAAATTTTGAATACAGTCATTATAAATATAGATTACAATATGCTATCTATAAAATTTCTTAAATATGATCATTATATTGGGCTTAGGCTTATGTAGAAGAATGGTATTATATTGTTCTTGGGAGACAAATGCTGAAATATTTAGGGGATGAGTTGTTACAATGGTTCAGAAAGAGAGAAGATCCCTTTTATCTATCTATCATCTATCTAACTATCTATCTATTATCTATCTATTATCTATCTATCTATCTATCATCTACAGAAATAGAACAGAGGAAGAGAGACAGAAGCAGACTGAAATATAAAGAATATGTGACAAAATGTTAATAATTCATTAACCTAGATGAAGATATATGGGTGTTTATTATACTACTCTTTCAACCTTGCTGTAGGTATAAAGTGTTTCAAAGAAAAGTTTCAGGGAAAGAGTATATCAATATTTATTTGATTTTTTGTGCATTTTTGAGCAGCAGAAACCAATATTCTCAGAAAATCTTAGAAGTAACCCTCATATATAAGCAGCCATAACAACTGTACTGGGTTGAAGCATGTCTCCCATGCAATCACCCCCTTGCCCTTCCATTCATGATCTCTGAAACAACTTTAAGGAACCCTGCATTTTTAGGTCCTGTTTAAAGATAACATTTCCATTCTGTTACACACTTTAAAGTGTCAGAAAACTCTTCAGTCTTTGTAGAAAGATTTTCAATAAAATGTTTTAAAAATGTTAACATTTTGACCCTTAAACGGATGTCACTCCAACTTTGGGGAAAGAGTCATTTATAAACAACACTATTTTATTTGGCACCTAATGTGTGACTGCAACATCCTCATTACTTTGCATGAATAATCCATAAATCCAACAATAGCTCTGTTAAACAAATGTTTTATTTACTTTTAACCAAAAAAAAAAAAAAAACCAAACAGTTATATTGGTAGTAAATGACAGATCCAATATTCAACCAGTATCTGTTTCTTGCAAATCTTTTGCTCTTATCAATGCATACAAATGAAAAAATTCTAATTTTTCAAAAATAGGCTGCAGGGTAATAGAATATGATTTATTATTTAATAAACGAAGTATACGTATAGGAGACAAATTTAAATTGGGTTCTTTCGACTCCACCTACTAAATTTTGGTATTGTTCTTGAAAAGATCTGGTCTACTGAGGTATTGTCTATAGATATAAAAAACTTGACGGAAGTATTTGAATAAGAGATTTGATAGTCAGGTAGTTCTATAATTGGTCTTTAGGAAAGTTAATTTGTAAAAGCTAAGATCACAGAACTAGACAGGTTTCACTTTACAACACTCATATTTCACTCTTATCTTCCAGATCATCACTACCCTTCCCTCACTATTTCAAAATTAAAACATAAGACAGGGTGCTTTATTGATCTTTGTTGATAAATTAAATTCACTAGATACCACAGTGTGCATTATACAGGCATCACTAAAGTACTCAACTTAAATCCTTACTCTATTTTAGTCTTTATTTTATATATTACTTTAATAAACAGAAATTCCAAATAGAGTGAAATAAGTATCTCTCCACACACACACACACACACTGTGATTTTTTAACAAACATAAGGCTCAGTAGTACTTCTCTTTAATATTTTAGATTGTTGGTGATCATATCTTTACTGGTGTTTAATTCCCTAGGAAGGATGGGCTTTTTAATAAACAAACAAACAAACAAATAAATAAATAAAGCTGGTAAGATGAGTTTTATATGCATTTTATCCAAAATTAAAGATCATTTCATTTTCTACCCTAACCAACTCAATATAGAAGAGCAGTTTCTAACAACAAAGAAGTGGGGGTAATATAGCTAGCCAAAGGAAGTATTTACAAAGAGCACATGCTGGTAGAGCATCTGAAAAATATTGATCTTAGAAAGAAAATGGAACAACACATTGATCTGGGAAGAAAAAAGGGTCAGCGAGAGCCATAAAAAACAGCTCGAGAGGAGGCTTAGCAATAAAGAAGGGCACATCTTACTGACAGAATTGAAGGAAGACTGAAAATGTGAAAGTACAGAAATATTTTAAGGTGAAATTGCCAGGCAGTCTATATTTAAAAGTATAGGGCAAGGTCATCAGTAAATAATAAAGTATGAGTGTTTTAAGGAAAGCATTGACATGGAGAAAAGCACTAAACTGGGTGGATTTTAGTTCCAGATAAGCATCTAAACAGTGAGAATTTTAGAAATCACTATATACTACAGAAACACGGTTTTCTCATACTTAAAATAAAAAGCAGCGATAGCCACATTCCAGCAATAGGACTGTTGCAAAGATCCACTGGGGAGCTTGTTAAACAGCACATGCTCTTCAATGCTCCTCCCAGAAGGACTCGGTTTTAAGAAGCACCAGATTTGGGATCCACTGGATCAGACAACTGTTAAGGTCTAAATAGCCAGTATACTTCCTAAGATATGTTCTATTAAAAAAACTACAGAATCATGGAAAATTTCAAGTCACACTGAGAACAACAGAATATGGTAAGCTCTTATTAGAAAATAAATAAAACTGAACTGTGGCTCTCTTGTATACTGTATTTTTGTGAATCCCTCCTATATAGCAAACATGTTATCTAATCCATTGGTCTATAAAATACTCTTGAATCTTTTCTATCATTCCACCTCCCTCAGCAACACCAAACGTCCACACACAATCAGTGACCAAATCCTGCTAATTCTATCCACTTATCTCTCAAATCTTTCCTGCCCCCAATCCACAAGCTAATGCCCAGTTTCTGTACTCAAAATCTCTTGTTAGGACTAGGGTAATAATCTTCTAGCACTCTTCTCCACCTCCAGTCTCACATCTCTAATCCATTCTCTATACTACCAAAACAACAATCTTTCCAGTCATCACAAACGTTTGCTTAAAACATCTTAGTAGCTCCCAGTTTTCTACAGGGCAGAGCTTCCTCTGGGTAGAGTTTTCACACTGTGAAAAGTGATCCAGTGATGTGTCAGAAAAGTAATTTACTTGTTCAAAACCAGCATTTTAAATAAAATAAGATAAAATGAAATATACTAGAAAGAACAGGTTAAAATATAAAACATGTTAGTATGTATTACCTAGTAAGATGCAATATTTGGTGAAATTTTAATTTTTTGTGTTTATGCTTGTGTAATATAAAAAGTATTTTACTATGAATTGTGTTTTAAAAAGTTTGAAAAACACTTCTGTAGATCATACAGATCCCTTCATACTCTTGCTTTTGCCTATTTTTCTACCCTAAAACTCAAAAGTTTCAGCCAGTAAATGAATAAGCAGTAGAATGAATAAGCCATACTGTTTTTCACCTTGGGACAATATCATAATATTACCCAGATGAAATATTTCCCCTCACACTTGGAAAATTACTACTCATTTTTCAATATACATCTTCTGCTTCCATATACTCTCCTCTTTGTGATCCCTATTACTCCACCTCCCACTGGCTGCACTGAACTGGTCTGAAATAGTTTTGTGATGCAGATCTCCAAGAGTATGAGGTAGGCAATAGATGGTTATTTCCCAGTAACCTGAAACTAATTAGGCACAAGCAATCTCTCCCACCAAATTCCCCCAAGAATTCATCAGTCACATAACTTTTATGAGCTCAGAAAATCCTCTTTCCTTTCTTTTGCTTAGAGCAAATTCTACAATATTCAAATTGCATAAAAGGGAGACCAAGCCTCATCTGAACTGGTTTGTTTGCAATCAAGCCGAGAGAGCAATGCCTCAGTGTATAGAACATATATTAATTAGGCTGGCTAAATTCTTATGCCTATTAATGCAAATTAGAAGGATGTCTCCAAAAATCCTTTGTCCAGACAGTGTATTTCCAATATTATTAATTACACCAATGAGGACACATACCTAACAATAATTAGCTAATAAACCATTAATTTTACAAATGAAAACCAATTATAGTTATGCAAAAGAGCTAAACCTCTTGTGTTGATCAAGTTAAAGATAGCCAAGGCTTGTAGCTGTCTCTAGAGTGACATTTCAGATTAAAATGTATGTGACTACTCTGGACAGTGAATTTCAGATTGGAGAATTCCTAAATTCTAATTTGAACTGTTGTTTACCTGATATCACCCTGTCTATGATTGAAGTATTTTAAATGATAACCATTATTACACCAAAATAATTATAATTAATATGTCTTGGCTGTTGGGAGTCAATCATGATATATTTTAAAAATTAATTCAGTTTATAAGTACACTAGTAATGATGAGTATGAAAGTCCAGAGTAAGTGAGTGAGTGTGTGTGTGTGTGTGTGTGTGTGTGTGTGTGTGTATGAGAGAGAGATCTATTCATTTGAGTATGTTGCTACTAAAGAGAACACGGCATAAAGTTCACATAACAAACCAAGCAAAACAGTAAGAGAAAAATACTCCTCTGAAGAGAACTTAATACTATTAAAGCCTGTAGTCCATGTCCAGGCAAATTAAATAATTCTTTTTTCTATATTGCCTAAGCATCATGCATATTTTACTATTGCAGGTATTGTAATAGCAACAGAATGTTTGAATACAACACTTCTCTCCCCACATTTGAATAAGCTTTCCACAGTATAAATGTCAGAATACCAAAGTGACCGAATCCTTCACTTCCATGTACAGAATTAAGTTTCCAAGAAATTCTTTCCTGTATCCTGGTAGACCCATGAGACCAATGAAATTTGTAAGAAGGGGTCAGGAACCATGAAAAGAAGTGATTGGTGAATAAATTGCTTTAGAGGAAGTTGTTACCCTAATCACAGTTCCCATCCTTCCTTTTTAGGGAAGGGGAAGAGGAAGTAACCTATGGAACATGCCAAGGTTAGGTGCCTAAGTGAGGAAAAGAAAACAGACAGTGGACTGAGGACTTCCAGAGGCAAGGGGAGGATAGACTACCTGCTTTGGTGGTGGAGCCAGAGAATGAGGGCTGCTGGACTGTGTTAGGGAAATATAATTAAAAACAAAATATCCTCCCAGCCCAGAAATCCTTTCCACAAAAGAGAAAATAAAACAATTCTATTATTGAATAAGGATTAAACCAGAATTTAATGAAGCCCATTAAGGCAATCCACTAAAGAGACTGCAAAGACAGAAAGGAATCCCAACTTTTCACATAGCCAAGGAGATACAATGCATTGCATACATGATGTGAAGATAAACAATAACTAGTCCTCAAATGTGAGGACTTGACAGCAACATTCATCACACATAGTTCATCCTAGATTCACCTGATAATTGGGGTAACCCTCTGTGTTAGCTAGTTGGCTTTATCCAAAAGAAAAGTAAACTTTCATATCTTTACGACAGAAGTTAGTTTTGCAACTTGGTGCTAGGTGCACTATCCCGCCACTGGGAGATAGGGGTGCTATCTTCCTTGATTATGTATCAAAGAGATAGTCCCCAGGTCCTTGAGAAAGACATTTCTAGGTTCTAAAGCTGGCTTATTTAGTCTTTAAAAATAATTTGCATACATCTCAAAGGGACAGAAAAAGAATTTACAATTACAAGTTTTGTAAAAAAAATATTCTGAAAGAAAAAGAGGGAGGGTCTATTTCTCTTTTGGCACCAGGGAAAATTATTATTATTTCCTTCTGTTTAGATGTATATTTGCCCTTATAACTGAAATAAGCCTGCTTGCCTAAAATCTGTTGGGACAAGGGATGGGTGAATATTTCCTGCTGATCAGATGTCAAGAGAGAAAAATCCATGTGGGGTTGGTCAACTGTCCTGTCCTATAGGGTGTGAAATGACAATTACAATGGAGTCAGTATTGCTAAGAGAGCTAAAATGGAGCTGAGAAGCCAGGGAGAAAGTATGACTTATGTACATCTCAGCCCAGTGGAATGTGACCTTTGACCACGTTGTCTTAAAGCAGGCATTCAGAACACCTGCCAACATTTCAGAAACTCAAGATATTTATAAAACCCTCACACTAAAATAATTTGTGACAACCTATCCCTTAAGGACAAATATTTCCCTTCTTTGTCAGAATCAATCATAATTCTTGCCAGACAACTTTAACAACCTTGTGGTTCTTGCCTTTATAAGCCCCTAACTCATTCTCTTCCCTGGAACACTTTTTTTTTTTTTTTTTTTTTTTATTTATTTATTTTTGGCTGTGTTGGGTCTTTGTTTCTGTGCGAGGGCTTTCTCTAGTTGCGGCAAGCGGGGGCCACTCTTCATCGCGGTGCGCGGGCCTCTCACTATCATGGCCTCTCGTTGCGGAGCACAGGCTCCAGACGCGCAGGCTCAGTAGTTGTGGCTCACGGGCCTAGTTGCTCCGTGGCATGTGGGATCCTCCCAGACCAGGCTCGAACCCGTGTCCCCTGCATTGACAGGCAGATTCTCAACCACTGCACCACCAGGGAAGCCCTGGAACACTTTTAATTTTACCTGAATCTGTCTCCCAAATTGCAATTCTTAGGACCCCAAATAAAGCTCTTTGTTCTTTGCAGCCTTGATACTGATTACTGTTTAACAAGCGTCCAGTGGGGAGAGAGGGGCCTCAGCAAAAACGCCTGGAAGTCTCACACTTGATGCCCAGTAGCTGTGGAAGGAGCCCCCAAAGGCACCCAAATTAGAGGTGCTTCTGCCCACCTCAAGGAAGCATTGAAGAGAAGGCCCAACAAGAAATACATGAAGAGCATAAACAAATAATAGGCTTCTCTAACCTAACAGGCCCATCCAGGGAGGCCACTTAAAATATATGTAAGGCCCGAGGAAGTGAAACTAGCCAGCTACATAGGAGCATCCTATTCTCTTACTTCTCCTTCCTCCTTAGGTTCTGAACCTAGCAAGGAGCACACTGGTTGCTAATGACATGAGATGAGGTCTGAGAGAGAGGATAGAAAGCACCATCTCCCCTACTGCAAATGCCCAGCCTGAGGCAGGCCTGAAAAGAGAGGGAGATTTCCTGCTCCTAAGATGTATGGGAAACTCCTGTAGGGTACAACTACCTTTGCATATATGTTTGTTTTCCTGATTACAAATTTAATCTGTATTCATTACATAAAATACAAAAAAGTAGGAAGAGAGAAATGGGGGAAAAAGATAGCAGAAATTATGTATTATCCCCCTGTAATGAAGCATTTAGTATATAAAATGAAATTTTATCTCTATGGCCTGCTACCCTTCAACAGCCAAGACTATATGCATTGGGCCTTTAATACTAAGCTCAGTCATTTAATAGGTATGACATCGGACAAGTTATTTTACCTCTCTTTTCCTCAATTTTCTTAAATATAAAATGAGGCTAAAAATAACCTACATAATTGAGATGTGGTGAAGATTAGTAGCAGATATTTAACATAGACCATTTAACACAAGCCTGACATATAATATATAATTCAAATTGTAAGTTAGTGTTCTTAAAAAAACCACAGTTTTCCCAATACTTGAATAGTTATGGACTACTGAAAATTAAAAGTGCTTGCTAAGAAAGTAGATGTTAAATGTTCTCACAACACATACACACAATGATAGTTATGAGAGGTGATGGAGGTGTTAACTAACCTTACTATAGTAATCATTTCATATTATAAATATTTATCAAATCATCATGTTGTACACCTTAAATTTATACAATGTTGTATGTCAATTATATCTTAATAAAGCTGGAAAAATAAAAAAGAAAATGAAGAGTGTAAACCAGCCCCAATCCCTGAATGTGGATTTACTATAAATTTCAAATTGGCCTTTCCTGAAATTTCTGCCATAGTTTGTGTGCTGAATAACATTCATATATATATATACTTTGTGATCATCTCTGATTATTTCCTTTGGATAATTTATAATAAATAAAATTACTATGCCAAAGGATAACAGAATGATAATGGAATTTCCAAAAAATTAAAGAAACAATACTGTTTTTTATCTCTTTTTTCTTCCATTTTGCACAAGACCTGCCACATAATGGTCATTGATTAAAAGCTGAAAATATAATAATCTAAAACATGAATATAAGAATGAGTGAATTAATAAATGACTGTATGAATAAATGAGGTAGATATATAACTTAATTACTGTCTTTCTCGGGACACTGCTTTTTATGCAATGCCGTTTCGATTTTCTGATAGCTGGGATAAAGTAGTCTTATAGTATTTAGATATGAGCAGGTTTTAAGCAAAATTTTGCTAAAATCTTTAAATTAGACATAATACTTAGTAAACTATTCATATCATAATAAATATAAAGCTCTCTTATAAGGAATCTTTAACAGAGCAAGTCCATGCAACATTAAACCTTACTGTAGAGCTTTCTGGAAGTGGCCTGATAATTCTGTTTACAGAAAGGAATGGAGCTTTGGTTTTGTTTCATTACAGAATTAGCAGTTTCACTAATGACTAGGAAATTGTTCTTGCTGCATGTGAGTGCAAACATTATAAAATAAGAATGATTGCTTAGTTCAGAGGTTCCCAAAGTTTTTTGCACATTAGCATCACTTTGGAATCTTTTAAAAATTTCAAAGTTCAAGCCCCACCTCAGACCAATTAAATCACAATCTCTACCCTAAGCCAATTAAGTCATAATCTCTGGGGGTGAAACAGAGACATTCACTTGTTTCTTTTTTCTTTTCTTCTTCTTTTTTTTTTTTTTTTTGTATTTTACTTTTACTGAGGCATATAGGCAAGTTAGGGAACCAATGGCTTAGCATATGGTTCAAGTTTCTGGCTTACACTAGTAAGAGCAGGCACTCTGCAGTAATTTGAATACTCTACCATGCACCATTAAAGCTTTATTTTCATGTGTCCTAAATCTGCTATGGAGAAAAATATATCCTTGGAAATCCTAATGTGCATATTTATTATATTTTTACAATTGCTCTAGCAAGTGGCAAAAGTGTATTTATCTGTCATGGAAATAACCACATCTGACTAGACACGCAAATAGTATATTTACAACCGTTTAGCTTCATGTTATAATACTGTATAAATAAACCCCATGAATATTGTTAAGTAGTCCAGCTTACAAGGTTTTTTAATGTAACCTCAGATTACTTTTTAAGAAAACAGAAACTTTTACATCTCCTAAGACTTCAAATTATATTTGTAATAAAGAAGAACCTAAGCTTCTTTACCGTCATTCTCATAATACCTCTGTATCTCAAATTCTCACCACATCTTAAATGAAAAAATAACAATCATCAAAAAAATGATGTTCGGGCTTCCCTGGTGGTGCAGTGGTTGACAATCCGCCTGCCAATGCAGGGGACAGGGGTTCAAGCCCTGGTCTGGGAAGATCCCACATGCCGCGGAGCAACTAGGCCTGTGAGCCACAACTACTGAGCCTGCGTGTCTGGAGCCTGCGCTCCGCAACACGAGAGGCCGCGACAGTGAGAGGCCCGAGCACTGCGATGAAGAGTGGCCCCTGCTCACCGCAACTAGAGAAAGCCCACACACAGAAACGAAGACCCAACACAGCCAAAAATAAATAAATTAATTAATTTTTTAAAAAATGATGTTCTTACTCCATAGATATATTCTTAGATTAACAAATATCTCAAGGGAACATAAAGAAAAGACAAATACAATTATGCTTATTTGTTTACACAGGAAACATTTTCTGAGAATCATCTTCCTCCATTTGCTGGAGGCAATTTCATTTCCCCCCAGAATCTAAACAGAGAAAAGTGGAGAGGTAGGGGAGATAGGGCAATTCTGTCTTGGGTATGGTTTCTTTTTCTCTTGTTTGGCAGATGCTAGAGCTCACATCCCTGGGTGGGTCTAGAAGGTGGTTAAAGCTGATACCCTGCCTTTCAGGGCACTATTGGTGGTTATTCAGGGTTCCCTGCTGGACCCCTCTCTTCTCAGTTGCAATGATGTAAGTGGAAGTATTTGGTGACTCCTTTTTCAATCCACAGACAATCGTCTTTATGTTGAGGACCACTATCAATTACTAGGGGTCCTAAGAGATGAGAGCCAAGATTACCACACACTCATTCTGTCCCATATGGATGTGTCTGGTCCATGGGAAACAAGTCCCACGAGTTAATAATCTCCAGGAATTTTGGTCAGTGTCAACACAGCATCCACTCTCAACGCTCTTACCACAAAAGCTAGTTAGCCAACACTTTTCTTACCCTCTAAGTTTCCATGGGCCACATCCCAGGCCTGTTTCTTGATAGAGATGCAAAGAACAATTTCTCTGAACTTTTTTCTTTGTAAAATTTGTGTATGCAGAGAAGTGATTTTCATATACTCACTTAGGTACCTTGCATTTATTTTCTGATGCTTCAGTCAAAACTGAGTTCCATTCTAATATCTTGCTAGTTATATTGCTGTGATTGTATGTTCTCTCCCTAAGTCTTTTATGGAACAAGTTATCAAAAAATGCAAATCTACATACTTACGCTACATGTAAATAATCAAATTTGGAGCTGCAAAGCCTATTATGACTTTATTGATCTGTGCTCTTGAGGTCAGGAAGGTAGATATGTAGTAAAGAGCTATTAAGTGTTAATAAAAACAAAAGGAGAATGTACAGAACGTACAATATGTTCATCTCCCAATTGCTGGAAACATATTCTGCTCTCTTGATGTTCTCAGTCACATACTTTTACTTGGAACCTATTTATTGTAATAGCTCCACATAAGTCAACACAAGCGTTAAAAACAAATAATTAAAATGCCATTTCAAGATAAAATAACTCCTGGTATTCTAGGGGTTATCTTTATTCTCCTTAGACATTTTCTAATGGAAATGTAATTATAATACATGGAAAGCAAAGAAGTAAATCTCCATGGTCAGTCACTTATATTGAAATCAATAACTACAACATCTTGTCTTCTAAAAAATGTTCCTTTAGGTCTAATTTAATTGGCCATTTGCCATTTCATAACATATATCTATTTGACATATGATGGTCATATTTCCTGATCCTTAAAATGCTAAGGTTCAATATCTGTGTATTCAGTAATAACTAAACAAAAAGTTTTGGAGGTTGCTAAGTCAATAAATTTTTATATTTATGAATTTGTTATAACAATAATGGCTAACATTTGCCAAGGATTTACTCTAGGCCAGGTACTATGCTAAAGGATTTGCTTGCATGTTGACTTTCAATGTTACATAACCCTACAGAGCTAGTTATAATAATCATCCCCATTATGCAAGTTAACAGACAAAGGCCCAGAAGCTTCATAATTTCCCAAGGTCACAGCCAGTAAATACCTGGGTTCTATCCCTGGTAGGGTAAGTTCAGAACCATGTTCTTAGCCACCACAACTTACCACTCACTCTTATTTCCACTGTAGCACAGGCATCCCCATTCAAACTGGAATTTTTATCTAATTAAATGTTACATCTGTATTCAATACTTTCATTTGCATATTACTGTTACTTATTGTGGAATCAGATTTGGAAAAATTTTGTACTGTTGGACTACCTACAATATTGTTCCATAGACTATATATCTTTTGGTTAAAAATAAAAAGTGATATTCATCTATATGTGCTATCTAGATGGTATTTACCTGTGTATACCCTCATGACACATGCCAATGAGTGAAAATATCATTTAATGGAAAGGGCATGTGTTCAACTTGGTTAAAAGCGCCCAACATACCACCTGCACTATAAATGTATAATGCATGTTGAAGGGATGGGTGAACGAATGAATGAATGCATGAAGGTCTTGGGCTACATAAGAGTCAACTAATACAATTAATAAATGTATATATGAGATTGTGTTTGTTTGTGTGTGTATTTTGATATTTCAACAATTATATACAATCTTAAATTTGTTTTTCATTACTCCTTTAATGGAAAGATGCTCATTTGACTTTAAAGGAAATAAATGTGGACATAGTTCATAATTCCTTTCTTTAGCACCCAGAGAACAGATTTCCCACTGGCTAGAATGCAAATTATCAACAGGATTAGAGCTGTCCCTAATGCAAGAAAATAATCATGGTGTATACTAACATTAACGAGTAGAAAACTTAAAAAAAAACAAACAGCTGAAGTGGGGTAGGGAGATAAGAAACTTTAGTGTCAAAAAATGCTTCTTTCTGTATTGTTTAAAATATTCCCAGTTTATATTCAATCTATGATTGATTCTGTTTCACTTGAAAGAAATTTACCATACCCAAAGGGAGAACTGTAAGATTACCACTCTCACTACAATCAAAACATCAGGAATGAAAATCCCATCCACTGGCATAATAAATATTTCAATAATATATAATATATCCATATCAGTAATGCTGCTGTAAGTTGTCATTGATAACAGAGCTATTTCAAAGTTTAATTTCAACACTGCTTATGGCCTAGCATTTCAAATCAGACATCTAAGGATCCCTGACTCCTGCGTCATTAAATACAGATTCAATTCCAGAAAGTACATTGATATTATCTTACTATTCTGAACGTATTTTAGTCCGAGTGTGACATTATTGGCATGGGTTTTATAGTTTCTTATCCCTCTCATATGTTCTGTAAGAAGAATAGTATATTATGAGGATGACTACAAAGAATGGATTTGGTATTCGTTTATAAATCTCTAACAAAATTATTGTTTTATTGGTACAATTAGTGGTTCTATTAAGAAATAAAATAGATTCATTTATTTTTCTAGGGAAAAAAATAAATAATTACAGAAGTAAGATGAAGATAGCAGGAGTAGGGGTCTACTAAAAGATTTAGAAAACTTGAAATATGAGTGATTTACCAAAACATTTAACAACAATCCCTTAAAGGCCACATTGAACATCGGTAAGCCAGTGGGCTTTAGAAATGCTGTTCAGGAGAAACACAAGTTTAAGAATGTCATTTACATCATCATTTACTTGAATACTTTTTCATTGTCCTCAGAAAAACATCTGACAAGTGTTATGTTCACAGAGCAAGTCAACATCTACTAACATTTACTGATGTTAGAATTGTGGAATGGTGAAACTACTTCTTGTGTCAAAAAAGGACAACTGGGGCGAAGACAAAGGCTTCTCATCAAAATTATATTAGATTCATATAAGCCAGCAGCTGACTGCAGTACTTTGAATATGCTTTTCTGGTTGCTGAAGGTGTGAAAATGAGCCAGAGTGTGAAAAGTGCAACTTTTAGCCGGGACTTTTCAATAGCAAAGATTCTGAAATGTAAGAGCAGAAGTGCGTATTCCATTGCTGGTGTTGATAATGTTGAATATTCTCTACACATGAATGAAGCAGTAAAGAGCTGGTCCCCTAAATCTATTTTAATTCCTTCTCCCATAAGCTAACATTTAACTTGAACCTGGCAAAGTAAACCATTCCAAAATCAAATGTCCCTCTCCACTTTGCATAGGCACACAGAGATGGAGTAGCAACTAATGTTCATTTTGAGAATAGAATTGGGCACAGCTGTTCCAGTCAGACTTTTTGCAAGAAGATAAAATAAACTGTACATAAAGAGATGGGCTGAATTTTACTGTTATGCCCAAGAAATTAACATCTGGCTCAGAGCCTAAAACAATCATTTACGGATTACGGAAAATGACATTTCACGTTGCATCAGCTAAAATGTCATAAACATTTTAAATTACCAAGAGCAGAAAAATGAAACAAATAAAATTGTAGAAATAAAACAACTCCATTGAGGAGAGACAAATACTGCTCAAATAATGCTCTAGGATTCTTTTCTCGAATGGATACTTTTCCAGCTTCAGTAAGTAACCTGATATATGGTGGCACGTGTTTCAGATGGTTTAGCAATGACACATGCAAATTTAACAAACCCAGTCTATCTGATGAGCCAACAGTCTAATGTATATAGGCATCAACTATCAGTTATGAGAAGTAAGAAATATGTATAAAGAAAATATTAAACCATACACCTTCATAGTTGAATCAGCATGAAGAGTAATTATGTTGACTTTCTCATGTTAACATATTTTTAAGAATCTCTATCTTTGGCATTCAGATAGAGTGAATCATTTCACTCTATCAAGAGCATATAGAATAGCCTTATTCAGTTAAGGAATTGTGTACAAGGTAGAGGAGGAAACACAAGATGACTCCAACTATCACCACTGATATTTAACCTTTTAAATAATACAGAACTTCCTGAATGAAGCGTATATTAAATACTTACCTTCAACCACTAATGCTTGATCAAATCTCACTAACTGCAATAGTATTTACTTGACAATTTTAATGACTCAGACTAAACTTTGAGATCAGGGAAGAACTTCTAAATAGCCAAACTGATATTTTTAAGTTTGCTTCATTTTAACTGCTTCCTATAAAAGAATGACACCAGTGTTTCCAAATTAAGAGTACATTACAAACGGAGTTCTATTCTTAAAAGGAGGTTTCCTAACAGCAGATTAAGAAGAAAAAAAAAAAAAAGGACAAATTACACTCTGACACTAAGAATAAAGACATAAATAAAGAGTTACTTATTTGGGGGGGGGGGGTGTCTGGCGCAGCTGCACTGTTCAGACCTCGGAGCTTGGCTCCAAATCGCAGTGCCAGGCGATTTAAAATAAAATCAATAAGTAACTAACTAAAATTAATTTTAAAATATTAGCCCTTTGTGGTACACTAATGTTCTGGCTACCTGCCTCAAGAGCCCTTGAGTGTGTTTATAAAGAAGAGTATATTAGATATACAGATTGGAAATTAATTACAGATGAATTCATTTATTTAACAATCTTTTCTTAAGAGGCTATCATGTGACAGGCACTGTAAAAAGGGCCAGAACAATACAATGACTAAGCCCAAACAGACCTAATGCATATCCTTGAGGAATCAAAATTAAGAAATTACAATGGATTTCCACCACGTGTAGGAAAACAGAAGTCAGACTCCTCAACTGGTGGTTTAGAAAGTAGAATCTCAGGATGGGGAAAGGCTCCTGGTCAGTGACTCTAATTCAGTCTCTCAAATTTTATCTCCTTGTGTTTCTCACAATCTGCCTCCGCCACAAAATGCTTCCAGAATACAGCTCTGGCTCAAGTAGGTAAAAAAAGCCCCCCTCACTTGGTCTCTTGGTACAGCTGAGACCAATTGGGGTTTTAAAAAGTCTTTTCTAAATATTAATTAAGAACTACTTGGGAAAGAACATGAAGAATAAACACAAATATTTAGTCCAAAAGACATTCCTAGGACAAAACTTGTCGTTTGGTGGAGTGAGGAGCTATAAATCAGAGATTACCACGATCCTCTCCTCAGGTTTGATCACTTTGCCACTGGCAAAGCCCATTAACAATTCCCAGGAAACAGAAATGGAAAGTGAGTAATAAAATAAAGTCTAACCTTTTTTTTTTTCTCTTCTTCTGTGTTTGGTCTAGTTTCACTTGCTCATAGGGTTCCTGCTATGTGCAGAGGGCTCGCACCCGGCACTCCTCACCAAAGCTCCCATGCGAAAAGGCTGTGCTGACGGCTGTGCGCCGAAGCCGCGCGCCGGACGCTGTGATTCAAGATGGCGGCGGTGGGCCGTGTGCAGAGACGCTGCGCTCGGCACTGCGATTTGAAGCCATCCCCCCGAGCTGTGAACGGTGCACCTGCGCCAGTCCCCAGAGATCACTCCCCCCTCCTTCCCCCATCCCCCAGGAGAACCCAATAAAGCGGCCCCGCCCACGGCCTGCTGGGGAGAGCACGTTCTCTAGAGCTGAGCTCATAGGTCTCCATTCTATGATTCAAAGAATAAAGCTTTCCTTTGCTTCTGAACCGAGCTCGGTCTTGTTCTACTAGTTCGAATGACACTGGGCAGAGTGAAAAAGTATTCGTATTTTTCGGCAAGACAAGAAAAATTTAAACATAAATTTTCTCTGTCCTTTAGCCTCCTCTCTCCTCTCTACTGTGCATTGTGTATCTGCATTATACATAGACCAAACCTCCCCATCAGCAGAAATACTTGCTCAACCATAAAGAGCAACTTTCTCCTAGCATCAAGACAACCCCTTGAAAGATAACATACCTTCTTGATCTTGTAAGGAGTCACGATGACCCACTACTTTGTATTTGCAGATATGGATTGTGTAAACTGTCATTTAATGTACTGCCCTCTGTCTCAAAAAACTTATATAACTGTGCTTTGACTTCTAAAGGGTGGAATAGTTCTGGGAGATTTCTGAGAGATAGAGAGATTTTCTAATAAATTGGACTTCATAAAAATTATAAACACTTGTACTTCAACAAATACCATGAAGAAAAAAAAGGAGAGAGAGAGAGAAGACAAGACCAGGGTGGGAGAACATATTTTTATATCATATGTCTTGTAAGCGTCTTTTATGCAGGGTATACAAAGAATTCTTTGCTGTGGGATTTCAGAGGAGGGAGCTGAGCAAAACAGTGGACAGTAATACTGGGTCATAAAAATCACGTGGGAGTTGCCCAGTGTGTGAGTGGTGGAAAAAAGCATTCTGAGCTGTGAAAAATTTAAAAACAGAAACCTCAAATAAAGTTGGGAGACCAGAATGGGGAGCTTTCACACCCTGTGACCACAGCAGAGCCCAACATAAAGGAGAAAAACTTGTCTTCTTCCTGGCAAGGACTCAGCCAGTGAAAAGCCATGGACTCTGTTTATATGGCCCTACCAACTTCCTCTTCCTCTCTATAAGAGTTCTTCTTCCTTTGCCATGTCAGGTACTTGTACATGGGTCACCATTGTTGCAGACCCCAAGTACAATTCTCTGTTGATGCCAAATAAATCCATCTTTGCTGAAGAAATATCTGGCAGTCTATTTGTATCAGGTCAACAAAGCAAAGTAGATGGGACGTTTAAAAGGTTAGTGGAGTTGCTTCTTTTTTTTAAAACAAATGTTCAATAAATATTTGCCATAATGAAATGCATTTAGTAAACTGAGGCATTTAATGTGGCTAGGATCTGAGGCATCATTGAAAGACTAATTGAAAATAAAAATTGAGAGGTTGGAGTTAGACTCTTAAGGGTCTTGCACATCTTATAAGAAATGTGGACTTTATTCTTTAGTCAATGTTAAAAAATAAGAGATTTAATTTTTGTTTTGTTTTGTTTTAAACGGATAAATGGCAAATTGATTTCATGAACAATCACTTTAGGGTTCTATAAATAAATTTTGGCATGGGGAGAAACACAGCAGACTAAAGACTTAGGAGGCTGGTGATACAATGCTGCTGAGGCACCCTGTATTATTAACAAATAGAGTTAATTAAGAGAAGTACAGATCAATAGCCACTATTTTTTTTAAAGTACACTGCCTTCAGAATGCATTATTTAAGAAAGCAAAAGTACCTATAATGTATTTGAGATATTTCCATAATATTTTTATAATAATTTTCTATGAAAAATAGCTTTTACAATCTTACATTTTTATACCCATTGGCAAGAAAGTGAGAATCCTTATTACTTCGCATTCAAAACATGACATTAAACAGAATTTACATACACAACACATGTATATACACAAACATGGAAATGATAGATAAATCTATGGAAACATAGAAATAAAAGTAAAGTAATATGCAAGAGAGTTAAACAATAAATTATGAATATCCTTACACAGGTTGATTTGCAAAATATAGAATTTGTGTGTTTCTGAACAAGGTTATAATTAATATTTAGTAATTATTATGTTTTGACATGTTTTGATCTATTACGTATATGTCCTCCAGGAGCTTACAATATATTGCTTGAGGCCAGAAAGAAAGGGGTCACATAGAGATAGAGAGTCAGCGCCACCTCCAAAGTCACTTTCTAGTTTCATGCAAGCCATTTCAACACTCAATGATTCTTAGAGTGGCCATGGACTGTTGCCTGCTTTGTGAATTTTTAGCAACTTACATTGCTTTTATTTTTTTATTTTTTATTTTTTTTTTTAAATTATTTATTTATTTTTGGCTGTGTTGGGTCTTCGTTTCTGTGCGAGGGCTTTTCTTTCTAGTTGCGGCAAGCGGGGGCCACTCTTCATCGCGGTGCGCGGGCCTCTCACTATCGCGGCCTCTCTTGTTGCGGAGCACAGGCTCCAGACGCGCAGGCTCAGTAGTTCTGGCTCACGGGCCTAGTTGCTCTGCGGCATGTGGGATCTTCCCAGACCAGGGCTCGAACCCGTGTCCCCTGCATTGGCAGGCAGATTCTCAACCACTGCGCCACCAAGGAAGCCCCTACATTGCTTTTAAATTAAATGATAGCAGCGGGAGCATTCATATGATTTGGATTATTGTTTCCAACAAGATGAGCCTATCTTAAGTCTTCATCAGTAAGAGATCTTCCCTTCTCTCCTTGTGGGTCTTTTTAGAACTATAATCTAGTTGAAGTTGATTGTTGGTATACCATAAATGCCTAAACATAATTCCTTCTATTGACCAAAGAATATCCATCTTCTCTGGCCATGTCCTATTTTTTGACCAAAGCTATAGGTTTGTCAGTCAGCAATCTTAAAAAGTCACAGCATTAGTCAAAATATAATGAGACCAGAGAAGATGGACAATTCAATACGTTTATTTAGTCAAATTTATTAGGAAATGTTCAGAGTGCACGTCTCCCTAACAATGTGTTCCTTGAGGCAACAGTCAATGCCTTTTTGCTGTTTGTTTTTCCCAACTTAGTATGCCCAGCACCAAACACATACATGGTGTATAGAAAGCCCTCCCCTGAAAGAAAGAATGAAAGAACCATTTTTATATAAAAGCATACCATATGTCTTATGCAAAAGGAGTCAGTTCTTTATACAAAATTTCAATGCACTACTTTGATACTATATAAATATTTAAATATGATTTTGTGTGCAATGTGGTGATAGAAAATAGGAACTAAAGATCCTATTTCTCTTTGTTCTCCTGATTTTTTAGCTAAGGGCAAAGTTCTACAAATAAAGATAATTTATTGATGCAGTTGGGTTAGTGTCTTAAAATCAGAAACAAAATAGGTTTTTTCCATGGAAATGAAGTGCTCCAAAACATAAAATAGTCCTTCTGATGTGGTTTACAAAGAGGCTTTAATGATTTCCTTCCAATGAGATTTCTGAGTTTATGCTGAAGTAGGTCATATATAAGTTCTCCGATGCACATGGACTGTGAATACAGTGTTATGGGTAGTTATTTTAATAAAAGTTAGAATCCGAGTATAACTTCTATGGTTCTCACCATTTCACTATGCAATTGTGCTATAAATTGCTCAGTCTTATTCCAGCTTCCTTTGGTTTCCTTTTTACTTTTTGCCCCTATGTAATTCTTAGCTTGTGTAAGAAATTCATATAGATATTTTCTTGTCTGAGATGGCATATATCTTTATTTTGTTTGAAGTTCCAAGTAATGCTGGCTTCTGGATTTGAATTATGAGCAAAGGCATTGTTCTTAACTTTCAGTAAGAGAGTCCTGCAGCAGGGCAGCTCAGAACAAGAACATGGAGGTCTGCATTGTGCCTGTGCTTTTTACTGACTAGTTCATTATGTATGAGGACATGTCCCACCTTTGTTAACCAGTCTGCTTACTCTTGCTAAATATCACATTCTTGAAAGGCTTTTGGAATTGAAAGCAACCTAAAACTCTGTTGAGATCTGTGAATGTCATCCTTCTGGTTAGAACTGCATATAGATCGGGCGAGAGTAGCAAAGATGCATCCATAATAGCTGTCAGCTAGGATGGTCATTAAGCTTTGTCTGTAGTCAGGATGCCTGTGCCAGATGGCATCTCAGGAACACTAGACAGAGCATGAGAAGCTGCCAAGATTCGTACTGTGCCCTTTTAAGTTAGGGCTGGTGGAGGAATAAAATAAGAAGAGGACCCGTGAGAATAAAACTCCTAGCAGTAGCTTTCTAGCTCCAGGCTCTTTAGCTTATATACAAAGACAAATCAGTCTTATATTTAGAAATGTATATTGCTTGTCAGTATTATCAAAATTATTCAAATTTCCAAAATGTATTTCTCATGACACTGTACTTCAAATGGTGATTTTTTCTGACTTTTGTGTCATGTTTAGAAGGTATTTCAAACAACATTTCTGATCAATGTTTTCTTTAAAAGTTTTTCCTTTCTATTATATCTTTATATTTGGAAATTGTATAGGCATGAGTTTGCAATCGAATTTTCTTTCAATAGCTAGCTAATGATTTTAGGACAATTTATTGTAATCCAATTTTCATGCTATTGAAATTTCATGTTTATTACACTAGGTTGTCATACATATTAGGTTCTTTTCTGGGATATTAATTGTGAATCAGAGTATAATATGTTCTTTTGCAGGCTAGTACCACACTGTTTTAAACATTATCTTTATGAAGTACAGTACATTTTAAAATTAGGAAGAAAAAAATCCCTTTTTCTCTTTTTTTAAAAAAAATAATACTCATTTTAGCTTTACCTACCTTTGAATTCCTGCAAATACATTTTTGTATTACTTTGTCAGTTTCTTTTAAAAAAATAGCCTGTTTGAATAGTGATAGACATTACACCAAATGAGCATAATAATTTTGTGATGTTGGAAGGAAATGAAGAAACTTGCTATTTGAGGAAAGAATTATTTTTCCAACAAGTATTTAGATTGGAGTACTTGTGGAAATTAATTTCTCTTTTTGAAGATGTTCATATATTTAATTTTTAATAGATGCAATAGTTGAACATACAACTAAATTTACAAAGATAAAAATATCATAAAGGAAATCTAACCAAGAGGAATTCATCTGTTCCACTCTACTTCGGCCACCCTTCCCCAATAAAATACACATATTGCAAGATTCTGGCTGCACTGGCCTTACAAAATAGCTGTGAATCCTTAAGGGGATTCTATTTGGACTTAAAGGTACTTAGGATTTTCCATGGTGCACTTGGGAAGGTGGCAGGGAGGGTGGTTAAAATCATGGAGAATTAAATTGCTTGTGGGAGCTGTGATGATTTGGAGGGATGCTTAATAAAAAGTAGTTTTGAGGGGAGATAAAACCTGAAGGCCAAGGAAATGGGCTACATGTAGAACTCAAGGGTGACTATTTCCTTGTACAGAGTTGAGATACCTAGTAGCAATGTCTTTGAGACTCAAGGGAAATTCCAGATAATTAACAGTTATAGAACAAATTAATAAATGACAATGAACTTTTACTTGTCCTCCAGTTTCTTTCTAAAATAACCACAAAATCTCTTCATCTGTTTTATGTGGGTGGTAATTATGGAGCTACTGAAGAGATATCACAGCAAGGTAAAGGGACAATTGTCTTATTTCATTCATTAGCTCCAGAGTAGTGGAGTCTTACTCAAAGTTTCTGGTAGTGACTAATGGTAGTAAAGGGAACTCAGGAGGAAATTAGCAGAGTTTCCAGGCTTTCCATACAGTGAAGATACATTCAATACATTTTTCATCACACAGGAAATATTTTTAGACTTGCTATGTGCCAACTACTCTGAGTGCTGGGGATACAGCAGGGAGAAGTATTCACAAAAATATCTGTCCTCATGGAATTAATATACTAGAGTAGGAAAGACTGAAAATTAACAAAATTAATAAGCAGAGTATATAATGCATCACTTGAAAATTGATATGGAGAGAAACAAAACAGGGAAAAGGGATAAGAAATTCTAAGAAAGTAAGAGGAAGTGAGGTCAGAGAGAGAACAGGCTACTGGATCGGTTAGCAAACGACAATGACTTTTATTCTGAGTGAGTCATGAACCCACTGGAAAGTTTTGAGCAGGGAAGTGTGATGATCTGAATTTTGTTTTAAAATGATCCCTCCTACTGCTTGGTTAAAAATAGACAGTAGGGGACAGAGCTGGAATCAGAAAATTGGTCAGGAGGGAATATAGGAATTCAAGCAAGAGCTATTAGAGGCTCAGATAAGGCTGGAAGCAATGGAGTGGTGAGAAGTTGTCAGAATTTGAATGTTCTGAAAGTAGAGCTGACAGAATTTGGTGAAATACTGTACATGGGGTGTATAAATAAAAGGCTTTAAACTAGAGCAATGGAGTTGAAATTAACTGAGAGGGGGAAAACTTGAAAAGCAACAGGTTTGTTTGGAGAGAGTAGAAATCAGAAGATTGGTTTTGGACAAGTTATACTGCAGCTGCCTACTAGATATCCAAGTAGAGATTTTGTGCAGATGGTTTGGATATCTGAGTCTGATTTGTTAGGAGAGGTCCTGGATAGAATCATAAATCTGAAAGTTGTAATTATATAGATGGTATTTAAAGCCACAGACAGGATAAAATTATCAGAGGAGTAACTGCAGATAGAGATGAGGGCTGAGAAATGAACCAGTGACATTATATGATATGCAGCTGGAGGATAAAGTAGATCTAGCAGAAGAACATGAGAAGGAACATTAATGGGGTAGGAGAAAGACCAGGAGAGTGAAGTGTCAAGGAAACCAAGTGACTGAGTGAATGAATGAATATCCCTTGTATTAAGTGGCACTGATGGATGGGTAAGATGAAGACTGAAAATTTACCATCAGTGATGACAGTATGGGAAACATCTGCTAAGATTGCTGTTAGTAGAGTGATAAGTTTCAGAGAGAATGGGAGGAGAATAATTAGAAACAGTGATTATAAACAACTGTTTTGAAGAATTTTGCTATGGGCTAGTGCCTAGAAGGGAAAGTGGGGCTAAAAATACTTCTTGTTTTATCTGTTTTATTTTAAGATAGGAGAAATAAACATCTGTATGCTGATGGGACAATCCAGCATAGAAGAAAAAATAGATGATGTGACGAGTGGAGTGGAGCGATATACTGCTTGAGTAGTGTCCTGTGTAGGTTAGAGGAAATGGGATATAGTACAAAGGTGGGAATTTAGTAAACAACAGAAATTGTAAACCTATATATTGAAGCTGGTATTTGAGCTCTGAAAAGGGAAGGAAGAAATTTAATTGTTTCAAAGAGATTAATATTTTATTTTCTACTTTGCATTTTTGGTCATTGGAGGCATTTTACTGCATTTCATTTGTTTTGTGTTATTTTCATCAGATTTGATATCAAAGTGATGCTCAAACCATAAGCTCAGTTTGCAACCTATCCAAATTTTTTGTTTGTTGAAGAATTGTTTCCGTATCACAGCAACAGATGGAAAAGAGTTTATATGCAAGAGAGGAGAAAGCTTCATTTACCAGTGAAGTAGGATTCTCTCTTGAGAAATAGTGAGACTATGTGAAAAATTGAGATACAAATCTAGATAACTACTATATGCTCATTCAGTACTGATATGCTTAAATATATCTGTCTAGCTTCACCATCTGGAGATTGTCTTTTCATTCTCTGTGCAAACACAGTTTGAACACACAACTATATGTGCAAAATGATAGTCTATCTCACCCCAGTAATAATGATTAGACTAGAGGAAAATACTCAAACTGAATCAAAATTGTTTCCCTGGAATTTAGGAAATTATACTCATTCCAGTATAAGCCAGGTGCTTAAATTATAATGTAACAGCTCAGGAAATGTGGCATAGCCATGTGTTATGTTGTTTGGGCAGGCAAGCAAAAAAAAAAAAATCTTCCAGAAGTACTTGGGAAGTTACCTATTAGGAACTCAAAGATGAATGATATAGATTCATACGGCTGCCTGTTGCCATGTTTAAGTGCATTTCTCCAGCCTGATTTAATGTTCTACAAGATATTCTGTATCTTCATGGGACTAGGAAAGGAGTGGAATACCATGGCTACTGTGACAAAGCACCCATGTACAGGGGGAAATATTCAAAGGACTGTTCAATAACACTGACATGGGAGGTAGAGGAGTACTGTAGATGGGGAATCAAGTTTCAATTTTGCCCAGGGTTGAAAAGTTTTCAGTCGAGAATTTGAAGACATAAGAGGTTTCCAGAGAGTAGTTAGGAGCGTCCAAAAAGTGGCTAACAGTGGGGAATTAATCAGAGAGGGGAACCACAGAAAAGCATTGGTGATTCGTTACTAGACAGATGGAAGACTGGTTGGCATTTTGGTAGGTGATAAGTGATAATAGACCAGAAGAACATGGAGTTGCTAACCGTACAGTGGAATTGCAATAATTTTGTACTGTTGGCAAAATCTGACAAGGAGTTATTGTGATGTATAGTATTGTCAAAACTTGTCTCTGGTTGCCTAAAGAAATATCAGCCCTTTTAGCCCCTCTCACACTCACTCTGATTTCTGAAGGAATTAGCTTTGGAGGCAGGGACAAGTGAATCTTTGCCCAGGTTCCAAAGGATGGAAGGGCTGAGCTTTGGGCAGGGATTCTTCCCCTAATGTATGTGGCTCCTCTCTGAGGATTTCTCTATAAAGTCAAAGCCAAATACCTGAAAATGAGTCCAGTTCTATTCAATCCACACCCTGAAGATCTTTCACCTATGAACACTTAGGAAGTAGGAAAAACAGCAACTAGTGTCATTGGTGTTTACTTGTAAATTTACTATACCCAATAAAAAAAGCCTTTTTCTCTTTCCATTTTTACAGCCCAGTATCAAATAGTAGGATGAACCATGGGAATGAGCAAAGGAGAAATAAAATAGACTTCCTGTAAATTAAGTTATCCCTCTAAATCATCCTCCATAGTTACATTATGGCCATTTATTTAATATTTAATTAATCAATTTTTATTTCAAGATCGAGTTTTGGGCAATATAGTTTTGGAATAAAGAGAACTTGGGTCAACTTTCAACTCTGCCTCTTATGCTATGGTAGATCATAGGAGCCTCAGGGACTCGGTGCCATCATCTATTAAAGAAAGTCGTTCTCTATCTCACAGATACTTTTCTCTGCAATTAATTATTCAATACATAAAATACACCTGACGAGAAAATCAACCCAGATTAACATCTTATTAAATACTTGATTCCTTTTCTCACTTCTTAAGTCATAGGCACCACAGATACTTCCTCATGGATGGGGCCAGCTCCTGCCATACCCACACTATTTAATAGTGGCTGATCAGTTCGAGAAAAGACAGGTTCTTATGAACCCATTTATTTAAATTCTCAATATCTATAATGTTTGGGAGACATATGATATTGTGGAAAAGAAAATAATCATCTTCACTTTTTCATTACAGTTCAAAATGTTCCAAAAAATTTAGTCATTGCTCTTTTCTTTGAATAAGAACATGGTATTATGCCTATTTTTTAAAAAGATATTCTGAAGCTTAGGGATTCTCTTTCAGTGAGCACAATCCAACTAGTTAATTGTGTGCTTCTTGTTGTTGCAGTTATTTTGAATATTTTTCTAACATCTTACTATTCAAATATATCTGTCTCTTGGTACAGTTATTAAAAGAAAATAATTTGAGATTATGATCACAGATATATATGAACTATGAAAGGCATAGCAAATATAACTGGTAAGACGTTTGCCTCACCTTTTCACAAATCGAAAAAGCCATGGTGGCTGCTCTTAAATTGACTTAGTTCAATATGAAAATCAGAGAAAGTAACCAAGTCAGGGTTCCTTTTCATTATGCAATGCTCAACGATGTTTTACAAATCTGAAAGCTTTACCTTTTTGTTCATTTGCTATATGAATTAAACATTAACAAGAATAAAATGAGCTTAAAGCCTAGAAAAGGTCAATATATTCTCCAGGGAAAACTGAAGGTTATTCTTTTATTTTATATTTCTATAGCTCTCTAATTAACCACTTAAGCAATGCAGATGGAATATTGACACAGAGCCTTCACAGCCATGTGGGAAGAAGTCAAGAACAGTCCTACTTAATCTCTTAATATGAGCTCTCTCAATTCTAGTCTTACTGTCAGGATTTAGGCTCTTTCATAGCACATTGTACAAAGTATTCTTTAAGTTTTATATATTTTTTGAGCTTATAATTCCATTATTGGAAACCTGACCAATGTTTCACTCATTGATGAAAATTTTAACCACAGTTACCAATAACCAAGATGATAACTTCACTTTTGCATTCATAAATTGCACTAGATTAACTGTTGAATTTCTAAAGCCCAGGTTTGAAAGGTGAATATAAAATGATTCGTCTTAGCAATAATGGCTGAAAATGAGCTACAAAGAAGTAAAATAATTTTATTTTTTTTCTCAAAGAACATGTCTAGGAAGATCAGTTAAGAAAAACTAATGTATAAAAACTTAGTAAGTTTACAGTACTATTAGGTTAATGAGATGTTCCGATATTTGAATTCTAAAGCCAGTAGTATAAAAGAATGACACCTAGGTTTGAAAATGGCTTGTGACTCCATTCTACTCAGAATTGGCACCAAAATAAAGCTGCTAAAATTGTTAACATTTCAGGCTATTATGTCTTCAAAAGTCTTTGTAAAATTGACTCATGGGGGACAGATATCTTCTCTATAAGAGTTACTTAGCAATTTTTTTTGCTATTAAACATGATAGTGAGTATGGATAGTGATGACTACATAGTTACAATTTGGCTTATTACAAAATATTAGTAGCTGGTACTTTTTTCTGATACTTTCCTAATTCATTGTAACATTCAGAATGTAAAAAATGCATTAATAAATAAACTATTGGCAAACCAGATAACTTAATGAGAAGCTTATAATTAAATGATGTCTCCAAGTTTCCCCTAAAGGTCATGCCTCCCATATAGGTCATTAATAAGAAAATAACCTTAGTGGTAAGAAGAAGATATGTTTAATCACTTCAACTGAGTGGCTTTTTGAGAAAATGAACACACTGGAAAAATTTCTTAAAATGTACCAAAGAGACATTTTGCTTCAGAGACTATAGAATTTAATCCATGGGATAATAGAAAATCATGATTTAAAGGAAGAAATAGACTATATAATGAAATAATACCTAGGATTTCAAAGGGTTAGAGATTATTTCTAATAGATTATAGTCCATTTTTCCAAAAATATTAAATCACAAGAAAAGAAGAAAATATGGGTCCAGATCCTTTTTGTATTTATTGAATTGTGGATGTTAAGAGTAATTAGTATCAAGAAACCTGCTCAATATCTTGAATGTGAAGCTAACTAACCATAAGATAATTAGATTGGATTTCAAGCTTTCAAACAGAGGGAAATACATTTCTGAAGAACATTATACGAACTGAAATTAAAAAACAGTTGGATAAGTCAAAACATGAGACACTTATCACAGACACGCCAGACTGTTTTTTATTCATTTAAATCATACCTCTCTGGTTTACTAAATGTCGTACTTTTGAATTAACTGACTGATATAGATATAATCTCATGATGTTTAGCAGTCATGATTTACAATAAAGAATGATTAAAGTAATAAATGCAAATAAACTAATATTAAAGGAGCAATTCTGGTTCTATATCAGAGATTGAGCACAGGTATCTATCTCTAGTCAACCCCAAATTCCATTTGATATAAAATATGTTAATAAAAAACAAGAAAAAAGAAAGTTATGAGAGTACTAGAGGATTAAAAAAAGATGCATTCAGGAAATTTCAAATTTGGGGAAATTTCTATATGATAATAAGCAAATGGTATGATATCCTTGGGAAAAAAAGCAAAGGAAACAACATTTAATAAACCTAAGATATGTAGATTCACAGTCTTGATGGCTGTGAACATAGAGCTGGTTTACAGCTAGACTGGGAGAGCTCTATCTTTATATCTGGTGAAGACTGGGTTTCTGGTTTTTATTCTTGGCTAAAATAAGTGCAATGGATTTTGTGATGTGCTGTTTAAGATCTGAAATTCTCATGGGATACCAGGGGATGGTCTGCAACTGGCCTAATCTATTTGATAAGAATTGCTTGACTTGTTAAAGGACTTAAATACTGTGCGTCTTTTCGGGACTCTCCCAAAGGCAAAATTCTTCACAAGGAATTTGATGCCTTCAATTCAAAAAGGCTGTGTGGTCCTGTGTGTGCAAAAGAACTGGCCGTGTGTAGGTCACATTGTGGAATGTCTCTTGGAACTCCAATGCCTTCCATTATTGTCCATTTCTTGCTGCATCTTATCCTTTGCCTTTAAATGAAAGACATATATGAGTGTATTCTGTAGAGTCTGGTAAGTACTTTCAAATATCAGAATTAGAGAAAATAACTGAACTGAACATTGGAGCAACTGGAGGTTTTCTTTTTTTTTAACATTTTTATTGGAGTATAATTGCTTTGCAATGTTGTGTTAGTTTCTGCTGTATAACAAAGTGAATCAGCTATACGTATACATATATCCCCATATTGCCTCCCTCTTGCGTCTTCCTCCCAACCTCCCTATCCCACCCCTCTAGGTGGTCACAAAGCACCGAGCTGATCTCCCTGTGCTATGTGGCTGCTTCCCACTAGCTATCTATTTTACATCTGGTAGTGTATATATGTCCATGCCAATCTCTCACTTCGTCCCAGCTTACCCTTCCCCCTCTCCATGTCATCAAGTCCATTCTCTATGTCTGCGTCTTTATTCCTGTCCTGCCCCTAGGTTCTTCATGACCTTTTTTTTTTTTTTTTTAGATTCCATAAATATGTGTTAGCATACGGTATTTGTTTTTCTCTTTCTAACTTACTTCACTCTGTATGACAGTCTCTATGTCCACCCACCTCACTACAAATAACTCAATTTCATTTCTTTTTATGGCTGAGTAATATTCTGTCGTATATATGTGCCATGTCTTCTTTATCCATTCATCTATCAATAGACACTTAGGTTGCTTCCATGTCCTGGCTATTGTAAATAGAGCTGCAATGAACATTGTGGTACATGACTCTTTTGAATTATGGTTTTCTCAGGGTATATGCCCAGTAATGGGATTGCTGGGTCGAATGGTAGTTCTATTTTTAGTTTTTTAAGGAACCTCCATACTGTTCTCCATAGTGGCTGTATCAATTTATTGTTTGTAGATTTTTTGATGATGGCCATTCTGACCGGTGTGAGATGATATCTCATTGTAGTTTTGATTTGCATTTCTCTAATGATTAATGATGTTGAGCATACTTTCAATCTGTATATCTTCTTTGGAGAACTGTCTATTTAGATCTTCTGCCCATTTTTGGATTGGGTTGTTTGTTTTTTTGATATTGAGCTGCAAGAGCCACTTGTATATTTTGGTGATGAATCCTTTGTCAGTTGCTTCATTTGCAAATCTTTTCTCCCATTCTGAGGGTTGTCTTTTTGTCTTGTTTATGGTATCCTTTGCTGTGCAAAAGCTTTTAAGTTTCATTAGGTCCCATTTGTTTATTTTTGTTTTTATTTCCATTTCTCTAGGAAGTGGGTCAAAAAGGATCTTGCTGTGATTGATGTCATAGAGTGTTCTGCCTATGTTTTCCTCTAAGAGTTTGATAGTGTCTGGCCTGACATTTAGGTCTTTAATCCATTTTGAGTTTATTTTTGTGTCTGGTGTTAGGAAATGTTCTAATTTCATTCTTTTACTTGTAGCTGTCCAGTTTTCCCAGCGCCACTTACTGAAGAGGCTGTCTTTTCTCCATTGTATATTCTTGCCTCCTTTACCAAAAATAAGGTGACCATATGTGCGTGGGTTTATCCCTGGGCTTTCTATTCTGTTCCCTTTATCTATATTTCTGTTTTTGTGCCAGGACCATACTGTCTTGATTACTGTAACCTTGTAGTATAGTCTGAAGTCAGGGAGTCTTATTCCTCCAGCTCCGTTTTTCTTTCTCAAGATTGTTTTGGCTATTCGAGGTCTTTTGTGTTTCCATGCAAATTGTGAAATTTTTTGTTCTAGTTCTGTGAAAAGTGCCAGTGGTAGTTTGATAGGCATTGCATTGAATCTGTAGATTGCTTTGGGTAGTACAGTCATTTTCACAATGTTGATTCTTCCAATCCAAGAACATGGTATATCTCTCCATCTATTTGTATCATCTTTAATTTCTTTCATCAGTGTCTTACAATTTTCTGCATAGAGGTCTTTTGTCTCCTTAGGTAGGTTTATTCCTAGATATTTTATTCTTTTTGTTGCAATGGTAAATGGGAGTGGTTTCTTCATTTCACTTTCAGATTTTTCATCATTAGTGTATAGGAATGCAAGAGATTTCTGTGCATTAATCTTGTATCCTGCTATTTTACCAAATTCATTGATTAGCTCTAGTAGTTTTCTGGTAGCATCTTTAGGATTCTCTATGTATAGTGTCATGTCATCTGCAAACAGTGACAGCTTTACTTCTTCTTTTCCAATTTGGATTCCTTTTATTTCTTTTTCTTCTCTGATTGCTGTGACTAAAACTTCTAAAACTATGTTGAATAACAGTGGTGAGAGTGGGCAACCTTGTTTTGTTCTTGATCTTAGTGGAAATGGTTTCAGTTTTTCACCATTGAGGATGATGTTGGCTGTGGGTTTGTCATATATGGCCTTTATTATGTTGAGGAAAGTTCCCTCTATGCCTACTTTCTGGAGGGTTTTTCTCATAAATGTGTGTTGAAATTTGTCGAAAGCTTTCTCTGCATCTATTGAGATGATCATATGGTTTTTATTCTTCAGTCTGTTAATATGGTGTATCACATTGATTGATTTGCATATATTGAAGAATCCTTGCATTCATGGAATAAACGCCACTTGATCATGGTGTATGATCCTTTTAATGTGCTGTTGGATTCTGTTTGCTAGTATTTTGTTGAGGATTTTTGCATCTATGTTCATCAGTGATATTGGCCTGTAGTTTTCTTTCTTTGTGACATCTTTGTCAGGTTTTGGTATAGGGTGATGGTGGCCTTGTATACTGAGTTTGGGAGTGTTCCTCCCTCTGCTATATTTTGGAAGAGTTTGAGAAGGGTAAGTGTTAGCTCTTCTGTAAATGTTTGAGAGAATTCTCCTGTGAAGCCATCTGGTCCTGGGCTTTTGTTTGTTGGAAGATTTTTAATCACAGTTTCAATTTCAGGGTTTGTGAGTGGTCTGTTCATACTTTCCATTTCTTCCTGGTTCAGTCTCGGCAGGTTGTGCATTTCTAAGAATTTGTCCATTTCTTCCAGGTTGTCCATTGTATTGGCATAGAGTTGCTTGTAGTAATCTCTCATGATCCTTTGTATTTCTGCAGTGTCACTTGTTACTTCTCCTTTTTCATTTCTAATTCTGTTGATTTGATTCTTCTCCCTTTTTTTCTTGATGAGTTTGGCTAATGGTTTATCAATTTTGTTTATCTTCTCAAAGAACTAGCTTTTAGTTTTATTGATCTTTGCTATTGTTTCCTTCATTTCTTTTTCATTTATTTCTGATCTGATCTTTATGATTTCTTTCCTTTTGCTAACTTTGGGGTTTTTTTGTTCTTCTTTCTCTAATTGCTTTAGGTGTAAGGTTAGGTTGTTTATTTGAGATGTTTCTTGTTTCTTGAGGTAGGATTGTATTGCTATAAACTTCCCTCTGAGAATTGCTTTTGCTGCATCCCTTAGGTTTGGGGTTGTCGTGTTTTCATTGTCATTTATTTGTCAGTATTTTCTCATTTCCTCTTTGATTTCTTCAGTGATCTGTTGGTTATTTAGTAGCATACTGTTTAGCCTCCATGTGTTTGTATTATGTACAAATATTTTTCCTGTAATGGATATCTAGTCTCATAGCATTGTGGTCAGAAAAGATACTTGATATGATTTCAATTTTCTTAAATTTACCAGTGCTTGATATGTGACCCAAGATATGATCTATCCTAGAAAATGTTCCATGAGCACTTGAGAAGAAAGTGTATTCTGTTGTTTTTGGATGGAATGTCCTATAAATATCAATTAAGTCCATCTTGCTTAATGTGTCATTTTAAGCTTGTGTTTGCTTATTTATTTTCCTTTTGGATGATCTGTCCATTGGTGAAAGTGGGGTGTTAAAGTCCCCTACTATGATTGTGTTACTGTTGATTTCCCCTTTTATGGCTGTTAGCATTTGCCTTATGTATTGAGGTGCTCCTATATTGGGTGCATAAATATTTACAACTGTTATATCTTCTTCTTGTGTTGATCCCTTGATCATTATGTAGTGTCCTTCTTTGTCTCTTGTAATAGTCTTTATTTTAAAGTCTATTTTGTCTGATATGAGAATTGCTACTCAGCTTTCTTTTGTTTTCCATTTGCATGGAATATCTTTTTCCATCCCCTCACTTTCAGTCTGTATGTGTCCCTAGGTCTGAAGTGGGTATCTTGTAGGCAGTATATATACGGGTCTTGTTTTTGTATCCATTGAGCCTGTCTATGTCTTTTGGTGGGAGCATTTAATCCATTTACATTTAAGGTAGTTATTGATATGTATGCTCCTATTACCATTTTCTTAACTGTTTTGGGTTTGTTATTGTAGGTCTTTTCCTTCTCTTGTGTTTCCTGCCTAGAGAAGTTCCTTTAGCATTTGTTGTAAAGCTGGTTTGGTGGTGCTGAATTCTCTTAGCATTTGCTTGTCTGTAAAGGTTTTAATTTCTCCATCGAATCTGAATGAGATCCTTGCCGGGTAGGGTAATCTTGGTTGTAAGTTTTTCCCTTTCATCACTTTAAATACATCCTGCCACTGCCTTCTGGCTTGCAGAGTTTCTGCTGAAAGATCAGCTGTTAACCTTATAGGGTTATGCGGTTTCCCTTGTATGTTGTTACTTTTCTCTTGCTGCTTATTATATTTTTTCTTTGAATTTAATTTTTGATAGTTTGATTAATATGTGTCTTGGCATGTTTTTCCTTGGATTTATCCTGAATGGGACTCTCTGTGCTTCCTGGACTTGATTGACTATTTCCTTTCCCATGTTAGGGAAGTTTTCAACTATAATCTCTTCAAATATTTTCTCAGTGCCTTTCTTTTTTCTCTTCCTCTTCTGGGACCCATGTAGTTTGAATGTTGGTGCATTTAATGTTGTCCCAGAAGTCTCTGAGACTGTCCTCAATTCTTTTCATTCTTTTTTCTTTATTCTGCTCTGTGGTAGTTATTTCCACTATTTTATCTTTCAGGTCACTTATCCGTTCTTCTGTCTCAGTTATTCTGCTGTTGATTCCTCCTAGAGAATTCTTAATTTCAGTTATTGTTTTGTTCATCACTGTTTGTTTGGTCTTTAGTTCTGCTATGTCCTTGGTAAAATTTCTTTTATTTTCTCCATTCTATTGCCAAAATTTTGGATCATCTTTACTATCATTACTCTGAATTATTTTTCAGATATACTGCCTATTTCCTCTTCATTTGTTTAGTCTGGTGGGTTTTTACCTTGTTCCTTCCTCTGCTGTGTATTTCTCTGTCTTCTCATTTTGCTTAACTTACTGTGTTTGGGGTCTCCTTTCGCAAGCTGCAGGTCCTTAGTTCCCATTGTTTTTGGTGTCTGTCCCCAGTGGGTAAGGTTGCTTCAGTGGCTTGTGTAGGTTTCCTGGTTGAGGGGAGTGGTGCCTGTGTTCTGGTGGATGACTCTGGGTCTTGTCTTTCTGCTGGGCAGGACTGCATCTGGTGGTGTGTCTTGGAGTGTCTGTGAACTTATTATGATTTTTGGCAGCCTCTCTGCTAATGTGTGTGGTCGTGGTCCTGTCTTACTAGTTGTTTGGGATAGGGTGTCTAGCACTGGAGCTTGCTGGTCATTGAGTGGAGCTGGGTCTTAGCATTGAGTTGGAGATCTCTGGGAGAGCTCTTGCCGTTTGATATTACATGGGGCCAGGAGGTCTCTGGTTGACCACAGTCCTGAACTTGGCTCTCCCACTCAGCACTCAGGCCTGACACCCTGCTGGAGCACCAAGACTGTGTCAGCCACACGGCTCAGAAGAAAAGGGAGAAAAAAAAAAGAAAAAAAGAAAGAAAAAAAAAATAAAAAAAATAAAGTTATTAAAATAAAATATTATTGTTAAAAATAAAAAAGTAATAAGATAAAAAGAAGGAAAGAAGAGAGCAACCAAACCAAAAAACAAATCCACCAATGATAACAAGTGCTAAAAAGTATACAAAAAAAAAAGAAATGACAGAGAGAACCCTAGGACAAATGGTAAAAGCAAAGCTATACAGACAAAATCACACAAAGAAGCATACAGGTACACACTCACAAAAATAGCAAAAGGAAAAAGAACAAAAAATATATATATTAAAAAAAAAAGGAAGAGAGGAAACAAATCAATAAACAAACCCACCAGTGATAATAAGCTCTGAATGCTAAACTAATATAAACATAAAACCAGAAGCAAATTAGATGCAGAAAGCAAACCCCAAGTCTACAGTTTGCTCCCAAGTCCACCACCTCAATTTTGGGATGATTCGCTGTCTATTCAGGTATTCCACAGATGCAGGGTACATCAACTTGATTGTGGAGATTTAATCGGCTGCTCCTGAGGCTGCTAGGAGAGATTTCCCTTTCTCTTCTTTGTTTGCACAGCTCCTGGGGTTCAGCTTTGGATTTGGCCCCGCCTCTGCTTGTAGGTTCCCTGAGGGCATCTGTTCTTCACCCAGACAGGAGAGGGTTAAAGGAGCAGCTGATTAGGGGGCTCTGGCTCACTCAGGTTGGCGGGAGAAGGGTAGGGAAGGGTACGAAATGCAGGGAGAGCCTGTGGCAGCAGAGGCTGGTGCGACGTTGCAATAGCCTGAGGTGCGCCATGTGTTCTCCCAGGGAAGTTGTCCCTGGATCACGGGACCCTGGCAGTGGCAGGCTTCACAGGTTCCCATGAGGCGAGGTGTGGATAGTGACCTGTGCTTGCACACAGGCTTCTTGGTGGCTGCAGCAGCAGCCTTAGCATCTCATGCCTGTCTCTGGTGTCCATGCGGATAGCCCAGGCCCATCTCTGGAGCTCATTTAGGCAGTGCTCTGAATCCCCTTTCCTCGTGCAGAGAAAGAGACCAAACAATGGTCTCTTTCCACTTAGGCAGGTCCAGACATTTTCCTGTACTCCCTCCCGGCTAGCTGTGTTGCACTAGCTCCCTTCAGGCTGTGTTCACGCAGCCAACCCCAGTCCTCTCCCTGGGATCTGACCTCCAAAGCCCAAGCCCCAGCTCCCAGCCCTACTCGTCCCAGCAGGTGAGTAGACAAGCCTCTCAGGCTGGTGAGTGCAGGTCAGCACCGATCATCTGTGTGGGAATCTCTCCACTTTGCCCTCTGCACCGCTGTTGCTGCACTTTCCTCCATGGCTCTGAAGCTTCCCGCATGTCACCCCCCGTCTCCACCAGTGAAGGGGCTTCCTAGTGTGTGGAAACTTTTCCTCCTTCACTCTCCCTCCCAGAGGTGCAGGTCCTGTCCCTATTCTTTTGTCTCTGTTTTTTGTTTTTTCTTTTGCCCGACCCAGGTACGTGGGGAGTTTCTTACCTTTTGGGAGGTCTGAGGTCTTCTGCCAGCATTCAGTAGGTGTTCTGTCAGAGTTGTTCCTCATGTATATGTATTTCTGATGTATTTGTGAGGAGGAAGGTGATCTCCATGTCCGCCATCTTGAAGGTCCCCCTCTGTCTCGAAGTTTTAAAATTTAACTGATGCCTGGATCTAACTCCCAAGATTTTGCTTTAATTGATTTGGGGTATAGCTTGGATCTCAGGAGGTTTAGAAACTCCAGAAGTGATTCTAATATTGTGTTTATGGCTGAGAATCACTAGTCTGAACAAGGGTCAGGAGTGTTCACAAGGAGAACCTTCAGGGTAATAAATAAAGATAATTATTAAAGAATGGCATTTAGTGTAGCTGGGACATCAGACTCTTCCCTGTCCCAGTCTCTATAGAAAGGGGGAAATCTTGAGCCTCTGGGTCAAGTCACAGAGTACTCTAAGCAGTGTTTGTTTGTTTTTCACAGAATACACTGAGACAAATCCTGTTATTGGATATTATCAGTGGATGAATAACTGTTGGTGCCACAGAAAATTGTATTCCTGGAATCTGTTTTAGAATGTTTGGTCCATGAAAGATGCTGTTTTAGATGGAAAAGGATCCACAGACTAGCAGGTTTCATCAATGAAGTGCACAGCATCTCAAGACTGTTGGGGTAGATGGAATTAAAGAGATGGTCTATACAATTTTCTCATTTTAATTAATATCCCCAATAAAGAGACTCTTGCCTAAAGTGCCTAGGAATCAATTTTGCCAAATTAGATTGGTCTCACATGGAAGGCACTGAAAATTGGACTCAGACCTAAGACCAGAGCAGAATACAGTTGTATTTCTTTTTCTTATTTTTTGTATGTTTTTTCCTTTTCCACATACATTTAAATAGGAGTGTGTAGAGAAGATTATTACAAATTTCTAATATTTATCTGTTTCACAGAGATCAGAGGCACATATATTTTGGAGCATATTTTCTAGTTTTAAAAAATAACTGAAAACATAACTGTTTCCAATTATTTTTCATGACATGAAAATAATCAAAGATACAAAGATGTATCTGCTTTATATTCAGAGAATTTTCCACTCAGTAACAAATTTTACTTTAAAAACTTATTTTACAGAGCATCACTGTTATGGATGAATGTTTGCGTCCCCCCACATTCATATGTTGAAACCCTGTCCCCCCCCACCACAATGTGATGATATTGGGAGGTTGGACCTTTAGGAGATAATTAGGGTTAGATTAAGTCATAAGAGTAGAGGCCTCATGAGTGGGAGTAGTGCCCTTAAAAGAGTCAAGAGAGAGCTTGTTTCTCTTTGCTCTCTGCCATGTAAGGGTACAACAAGAAAACAACCTTCTATTAACAGGAAAATATGCTCTCACCAGAGAATTCATGGCACCCTGATCTCAGACTTCCAGCCTCGAGAACCGTGACAAAAATTTCTGTTGTTTATAAGGCACTTAGTCTTTAGTAATTTGTTATAGCAGCTGAACTAAGACAATTGTTATTTTTCCCTTTGCTCCCCCACTTTTTTCAGTGTGGATAATAAGTCCTTTTTTATATTAAAAAATATTGCTTCTGTTCCCTTTTACTGTATGGAGCAAGAATATGTTTAAATAAGTACCATTTAGGTAATTAGTTCTTAAAAAGAAGCAAAGAGAAAGGCAATAAACTGTACTTATAGGAAATCATGTCTATTTCTTCTATATATTATTTTTTAATCTTAAAAATCTTATATTTTAATAAAGTAAGAAAGCAAAACAGAAATGATTTTAAATATAAAATTCTATCTTCAGTTCCTGAAGTAGGAATAGTCAATAAATAAACAGATTTCATTAGGGGAAAAATTGTTTTTCAATAGGAAATCTTAGTTATTTAAGTTTTTAAAAAACTATGCAATACTATCCAGCTAGATATAAAATGTTACTATCAACAAGCAGCTCTTGTCTAATTTTCCAGAGGTATGTTTTTGGGGAGAGTGTTTAGTAATACACCAATCTGCAAAGGAAATGCCATATGCATTCCATGGGTACATTTCGGTATCTATAGCCTATAGCAAGCTCTTGGTCTATATCCATAATGAACAATGAAATCAGTAATTGATTTCTGTCACTAACTCTTAGATGACATATATAATTTGCTATTGCTTGTTGTAACATTTTCTAGTGTATATATCTCACCCTTCTAATTAGACTGTAAAATCCTTGAGGACAAGAAATGTCTTGTCCACTTTCCACTTCCCATAAATACCTAGAACACTGTCTGAGTCTGCCAAGCTAATTATGCATGTTGTATGAAGCTGCCTTAGAGTAGCTGGAGTCTAGCCAAAAGGTCACAGAATTTTGGTCATATATTACCTTAGGAAAAAACCTTAAGAGATACTCTTGTTCTTAAGCCTGCCTTTGGCATGCTTAATATTAATACTTCTTGTTTTCAGGCAGACGCTATTCGGGCTTACATACATTTCTGTTCTTACCTGAAGACTTGTAGTATGTCCTGTCTTACCGGGCAAAATATAACCCTGGTTAGACCTCATCCTCTGCCTTCCACAATTTGTTGCATTCCTCTCCTCCTTCTAAATTCACCTCTATTCCTATCAGTGGGTACATTTTCAGTGCTCAGGATGAATCAGTCAAATAAATAGAGAGGAATAATATTCAAAATATGTACTAGTTATGGTACAGGCCAAATCTTACCAAGTTGAGCACTAAACAAAGCAATGCCAGCCACACTTAACTGATACAGACATATTGGTGCACACTGAATAGATCTCACCCTTGAAAATATACAAGTTCATAGTAAAACAAAAGAACTAGAATCAATTTTGAAGACTGTATTAGTTTCCTATGGCTGTTGTAACAAATAACCAGAAACTAGACAGCATAAGGAACAGAAATTTGTTCTCTCACAGTCCACAGTCAAGGTGTTGACAGTATTGATACCTTCTTGAGGATCTGAGGGAGAATCCCTTCCAAACTTCTCTTCTAATTTGAGGTGGCCACCAGAAACCCCTGATGTTCCTCAGCTTGGGGCTTCATAATTACAATCTACACCTCCAACTTTATGTTCTTTATGGGGTGTTCTTCCCTGTGTGTGTCATATTTCCCTCTCTTTTCTCTTGTAAGTACACCGGTGATTGGATTTAGGTTCCACCCTAAATTCAGGATGATCTCATTCTGAGATCCTTAACTTAATTGCATTTGCCAACATTTTATTTGCAAATAAGATCACATTCACCAGTACTGGGGTTTAAGACTTGAACATATCTTTTGGGGGGACACAATTCTACCCAGTACAAAGACAAAATACTTTCCAGGTATTTTGCATACAGCCATATATTACATTTTAGTATCATTTTATAAGGGAATATTACTCTCCCTGCTTTCCATATGGGAATACTAAGGCATTTGAGTGCCCATCAAAATAGTAACTTAAAATTCTAGAATTAGAACTTAATTCATGGCTAAAAGTTCAAGCTTTCTCTCCTATACCAAGCACAGGAACTGAAATAATATAATAGATTCAGGGTAATCTTGTAAGTAGGAAAAAAGAGAGAAATATTCTTTTATTTTTAAAATTTCCATTTGATTTCAAAGATACACTGATTTGATTATAGATTTGGAAAATCTGTTACAAGCAGGTGTATGCTTTCTTTTTCCTTTTTATTCTTAGAGTAGGAGGTCTTGAAAGCAAAGAGGATCGTTATTGGAAACAGGCTGCAAGTAGACACCTGACTAGAGAAGGGGATCAACAGGAAGCCTGGCTGAGGGGAATGAAGAGAAGTGTGATGACAGAACAGCCCAAACTCAGTGTGACATTTCCATATCTGCAGAACTGTCCTCCTGCACATTTGCATTGGCCTTATCTCCGTATTATTCAGGGGCTCTCTCATTATTCCCAAGCCCTTTGGACTGTTTATGTATTAATGTTTCTAAGTATTTTATTCCATTGTCTAGTTTCTTCTTGCAACTTTTTGGTACTGTAAGCAAGATGTGCAAGCTTATATTAACATATATGAGTGCATTGTAAACACAACTTTCAATTGGCATACTGAATGTACTCTTAGTTTCTAGGATATGCATACTAATCTTAAAACATAAAAGACTCAAACAATTTCTAAATAACAGAAATATCTGAAATAAACTTTTGAAAACAAGGTTGAACTTACTAAAAGTAAAATTCATATGATAAAGGAGAATAATTTTAAAAGGCTTTCAAGTTAGCTATTCATTTTCTCTACAGAAAACAAGTTCAGTTTATAAAAATTAAAAAAATAATTGCAGAAACTACTGAAATTTGAGATTATTTGGAGCACTCTAAATCCTCTTAAGAAACTGTTGGGTAATAAAATGTGAACACAGACAAGTGGCAATATAAATAAACTTGGGTTAAGATTTGAATTTTTAACTACAAATTATTTTCAGAGTTGAGCATATTTTCATTTTTGAAACAAAATCTTATGTAATACAGTATTTGTGTTAGAAAAATATATTAAAATGTGCATGTGTATTTTCAAGACACTTTCTATTTACAGCCTGGAAGAGGTTAAGTTATGGAACTTTAGTGGTCTTGATTGAGTTCAGGTAGCAAAGAATTGTGTATAATGATAAATTAGTGTCCCACTGTTCAAATCTCATAAAATGTATTTAGGTGCATTTCAACATTACACATATTGCTATTATGTCTGATGTATCTGAACAGAATTATACTAGGTAACTGACTAGTTTGAGAGCCAGGCATGTCTTGTTTTACTCTGCAGGAATGAATGCTAAGCTCCAAATATGCTCCTCCTTTTCTAATTATACCGGGTAGTTCCACATTTTTTTCAAATAGTTGTGGGGATCATGCACTTAAGTTAGAGAAAAACAGTATTCTCACAAGTGTGATATCTCATATAAATGGAAGGGTATTTGTCCCATATTTTTTTATCTCTGCGTAAGACTCTGCCTTCAACCCTTAAACATGCAAACTCAGACATGAGCTGTGTGCGTAATCACTACACACACACACACACACACACTATGTAGAAGTGATGGATGGTTGGATTTTAGGTGATTGTGGTCACCTGACCTCTGTTCATTCTCCTTCCTCCTCCGCCTCCTCCTCCTCCTTCTCCTCTTCATCGTACTTCTCCTCCTCTCCTTCTCCATCTAAATCTAGACAGGACACTGAACCTGGAAAGGAAACACCAATAGTGTGTTCAGGACCTAGTTCTATTCATGTTCTCATTGCATGTTACATATTGAAAGGATTGAAACATGAGCCTCTTAACCTAAACAAAACATTCTTGTGCCTGAGCTTAATGCATTTGATTTTCCTTCAAAAGGAGGTATGGAATGAGTAAAAATTAAAGTTTCAGAACAAAAGGCATTAATAGGAGTTAATGTTTGATAAATAATGTCTATTGTAGGCAGCTGTTTATATTTTTACTCCATTTATCCTTATTAAATTATGTGACATAATAGCTTTTACATGATAAAATAGAGTTCAGCAATTATATATTTTATGAAGATCAAGACTCGGAGAATATCAGAAGTAATTTCAGGATCTGTATATTGGTCTTAGAAGGCAGTTGTTAATATAATAGCTTTCACAAATAGATTAGAAATCTAAAAGAGAAGAAAGAAATAATAGAAAATAGTTAATGAGTGCCATATGAACTTGGTCAAGTCTTTAAAGAAAAGTACAATATAGACCTTGTAGGTTAGCAGTGCAATTCCTCTTGCCTTAAAGTGCATTTTACTGAAATAAACTATTAACGAAGCTGTTTTGGAACATGATTAAGATTGCTATGTGGGGCTAATTGCCAGGGTGTGAGATTAAATTAATATGACAACAAACTTACAGTCCCATCCACTGTTCCAAACTGGAACAAGGCATTTTAGAATCAATCTAACAGAGTAGTGCTTAACTGAATCAGTATTTAATAACAGGAATCAGTGTTTAGAAACATCACAACACAGTAATTGCAAAATCACCTCCCAGACTTACAGATCTAGGCCAGCTGAATAATCACTTTATATACAATCTAAAATGTTAATATTATGCCTGTTGTTTATTGATTCTCTTACAGCTGAAGGGACAAAACAAATGAGAGTAATATCAGATACCATGTTTTAAAACATCAATGCAGACACTTTCTTTCACTGAATATAAAAAAATGAGATTCTTGTTATTGAATACAAATTAGGTGAATGCTGTGACAGTTAAGCCTCTTTTTCCTTACAGCTTGCAATAACTACTTTGCTTTTCAGGTGGGCAAAGCATTGTTTTTGTTTCTGGTTAAAATGAAGTTCTCACTTCTGTTTATGCCAAATTCATATTCTTGTTCACATAATGACTCTGAATAGAAAATGATGTCTTAGAGATAAATATTATTTTCACTAAATGAATTAAAACTGCAAGGACAAACATACAAAACAATCAATATTACCAAAAGAAAAGGTGAAGTAAACAAACTGAGAAATCATTCAATTTTGCATTTTCACAAAGCTTTTCAGAAATCCTCTTTTGCAAACTGCTAAAGCTGTAATAATTTAGAACCACTCTTCTTAATATTCACTTTATATCCTAAATTTTATTTTGCCTAGAAAGATGCTTGAGTGTATCTCTCAATATTATATAAGACAATGACAAAAGAAACATTGATTTCTGGGACCCCTGTGACTTACATCTAAAAAATAAAATATTAGGTATAGATCTATCATCTTTGGTAAACATTTTCTGAAAAAAAATCCATAACTTGTGCCCACAGAACTAGAGAGATGTAGCTAGATAGAAGACTTTCAGAAACTGATAAAGAAATTTGCATGTGATCTTCAGTAGTTAATTATCTTATATGAAGTATTTTGCTGTAATTAAAAGTAGGAAGAAACTGATACTACACTAAGCCTGTTATGTTAATACTTTACAAACCAAATTGACTTCAACAATTAATTTCCAAGCATTTTATTTTTCAAAGCATATTTTTATGTGAGTTGAACGTTCAAGTAGTAGTTTTTGAATTCCATCTGTCAAATGCTCTCCAGGTTGTCTGAGTGGCCTGTCCTATAGTACTTTTGTCATTTCTTTGATATTTTATTCAGCAAACATCAAGTGCCTGCTAGGCAATAAAGTAACCTGCGAAGAGAATGTGAATAACAAATGTCCTATGACTTCAAAGAGTTTACTTTGATGGAGAAGACAAACTTATGAAAAAGTAATCATGATATGACAAACACATGTTATGCTGGGAGTGTGAAGACATCAAAAGATAGGATCCAGAACTCAGATTTCTGAAACTTCGAATGTTATTCTTAATAAGCCACTTATTACTTATCTAGGGCCTCAAAGGAGATAAATGGACAAAGGATGTGGTTAACAAACAAAAAAAGAAAGAAACAAAAAAGAGTGTTTCTACTTGATGCTTTGTCTTAAAACCTCTATTTCGACACTGGCATGACTGGTCCACACAGAAACTTCTCTTTCTGATGACAGTGACTTGAGAATCAAAGTTAGTAAGATTTTTTTTTGACAGTTTCTTTCTGAACATACACCTGGACTTTAGCTCTTTATATTTCACAACTATGTTGGTGAGAAAAGATTTGTGAAAGAAGTGCTCACAATCCATAAAGACATTGTAACTGCAAAAACAGAAGAGTCAGCGAGGGTTTTGCTCCACACCTTGTGCAGAGCTGGTTTTTGGCATTTGTGCTAGACATTAGAGTTCTGAGGAAGGAGGCTGGGTCTCAGCTTGCTCACTTCTTGGACAGTGTAGAAGGAAGGAGCTCAACAGACAGACAAGAAAAATGCTGGGTCTTCCCAAGCCTTCCCATTGCTCTAGTCTTCTAGGAAAAGTGCAAGTCTCCTAAGAGACACGAAAGGCAAATCATAGTACTTGAATAATTGCGTGACATATTCCTATTTGGGGGTAGGACAAAGGAAGACTGGGAGAAGGAGAAAGGTGGGCTTCCCTATAGGCTAACAGATTATAATAGATATATATACATTACAATATCTATCTATACCTATATCTGTATCAATATTTATATATACACAAAGTGTTATTGTGCTTTGATTGGGAAGGAAGGGTTAAAGTGGTTTTCCTGGAGAAGTTAGTAAAGTCTTCAACTAAGAGGAGAATAGAGAGAACAGGTATCCCAAGTACTCCCAATGATATCCTGGATCAGATCTGAGCATCTCAGTAAACAGATCTGCTAACTAGAGACATTCTTTTGAATCTATATTTATAGCATTGTACATTTACCCTAGTATGTGATAACCACCCTATTACTAACACGTACTCTCTCTTTGGAAACTAAAGTTTATAAACCAACAATAAAAACCACAGCAACTTTGTCAAGATGACATTGACTTGTGGTTCTGCCTTTTCCTTGAATAAGCACTTATTAATTAGAGTTTTATTATGATATACCTTGAGAATAGTAATAAGTGCAGACTAATGTACAGGGAGACCCAAAATATTCAAAACTGCTTTGGCACTATTGTGAATGACTGTGAGACCATTAGATATACTTATCTCAATTCTGACCTCTGATCCTGCCACCTGGACATATCTGTATTTTGAAATGAAATACGGAATAGATTAAAGGCACTAGAGTTAGAACCAGAAAATCTCAGTTTATATTTCCAGGCTTACAGATCTGGAACTTGGGAAAACTGTCTCAATATTCTGTCAAGCTCAGTTTTCTGCTGTGATTATCTCTCACAAAGTCGTTATGATTAGCAAAGGAAAGAAACAAATGAAAGTTTATATCTGCATAAGAGTTTATTATTAATAGAATAGAATTCAAGATATTGTCATTTTCTTCCTGAGCTCATTTTTGGAATTATGTTTGTAAAGGTAATGGAAATTTTGCAAGTCAGATGAAAGATGGAATTAAGCAGAGCATTTGGATATAGGTGGATAAGATTATAAATATACTCTGCCTAAGACTTCTTTACTAGAATATTAAGTGTTGTCCTGTACTTTATTTCTAAAAATTGAATGCAAGAAGGAAAACAGAAAAGTACCAGTAATAATTACATTTTTACAATCTTAATAAAAATTATACATTTCCATGGGGTAAGTCATGACTTTGAATTTGACTGTATTTTGTTCATGGATTTTTAAAGATGTAATGTATATTAAAGAGGAACACTGTGCTTAAATATACTATAAATAGGTATCACAAATGAAATAAAGTGCTATAGACATGCAGTAGCCACAGAATTCTATATATCAAAGTATTAAGTGAATCTGTTTCTGTTCCTACATATAATAAAAAGGATAGTGTGTCTTTTCAGTCCTATTTTTGTTATAAAGAGGACAGCCTCCATAAGTTAAATAAAAATTAAAACGGAATTAAAAATTTAAATAGAATCACCCACTTAAGTGTAATCAACAATTTAATCCTCACTGCAAATATACAGAAAACATACTCAGGTTTTAATTATGGTACATATATCTGAGAGTCATCTGCTGCATAATTATGAGTGATTCTATTCTTTTTCACAAATTATAACTCATTAATAATACTCTCCCTTACTGACTTTCAGTTACATTTAATCTGAAGCACTAAAATATCTTAGACATGATAGCTTACAATCTATTTCTTATCTTAGGAAGGCATTTAATGGCATGTCCATCCAGAACATAGAGATTAGGAAGGATGAATATATACAAATATTAACTCCAGATTTGATATCTATAATACCAAAGTATTAGTAAATAACATGGCAAATGTCTAAATAAACCATCTATGACATTTTTAAGTTGTTCATTCTCAGCATTCTCAGATGTGTTCACTCTCTTTCTCTCTCTCCCTTTCTCTCCTTCTCTCTCTCTCCCCATTGATATACATATATTAAATATAATTAGTTATTATACTCACATAATAAATATATTGTAAATATGAATATACTGTGATTATAAGTAAATAAATATATTGTCTTTATCTTCCCCAGTTGTCAGGGGAAAATTGAAAGAAAAAGATGGTACCCTAAAAGTAAATCTTGTGAAATTATCTGAAGAAGTATAAAAGTGATGGCCAAAGTACTACCTTCAACTTTTAAGAGCTATCATTTTCATCCACAAGAAATCATAACTTATATTATGAACAAATTACAGGTCACCCTGTGGGATTTGGAATTACACCTCCCATAACTGACTGATGCAATATACCCAAGTTTATAATCAGAAGGCATAGCTGGCTTTTCCTAAAGAGAAATCACAGGAATCTCTCCATGATCTTCAGCCCAGAACGCTGTTTTACTTGAAGTGACACCAAAATGAGACTGGTCTTGAAATTTGTTGGAAACACTTCAGATATTATTAACTGCTGATACAGTAGGAAATTTACAAGGCATAGATCTCTGGATCCATGCTTCCTAATTCAAAAAATATATGCTCCCATAACAGGATGCCTGTCACTATCTGGAGATCTGAAGCTGAGAATCTCACACGATTTTTCCAAAGCCGAAGGGTTGAGGCAGGAGAAAGCTTTCCAGAATCTCACATCGAGCAGTAGATTTCCAGGTATAAATAGCTTTGGCCCAAGATTCCAGAACAAAGACCTCCACTTCTGGGAACTACTAATTGTCATACACTTCCTCTTTGGGTTACTATTATATTTTAAAATGTTTTCTTAGTTAATAGATTGTTAATTTTCAAAAATAAAAAGTTAAGATTTTTTCCCCTTAATACTAATGCCTTGATTTCCAGATTAATCTTTGATGTTTTCACAAAATCTGACTGACAAGATAAAACATACAACAGAAGAGATTTATTTTTAAGAAAATGGAGACCTGGCCTCTGTACCACTTTCTGGGTCATCCAGAGGCATGAAGAGGATTCAGATAGAATTTAGGATATGAGACTTTTTTTTCCTTAATAGAACTAGGGAAAATAGTTGGAGAGCTAAGCAGAGCATTTCATTGGTTATTAATGATTCTACTTATTTTCCATCCCAGCCCTATGTTTATTCTTTCCAGTCTTAAATGCTTCTGTGTAGCTGCCATCCCAAATGATAATCGAAATCACTATATAAAACAAAAGGTCAGAGGAGAAATTATTGAATGCACTCTAGACTCAATTATTTTTTATAAGAACAATGCTCATTAGTTCTTCAGACTCAGAAACATCAGCTAGTGGTGAAAATCTGACTCTGAAAATTGACCTCATATGTTTACCTTGAAGCCAAGTGCTGGCCTCAAGGAGGACTAAGAATGATCTTGAAAGCCAACCGTGACCCTTGTAGTTCCTACTATCCTCCACTTCCTCTCCTTCCATCCCTTACTGAAACTAAATTGTTCAAGCAATGTTTGCTAAACCATGACCTTAGTCATACTTTCCATCCCATGATCCATGCATAAGGACAGAAAGCATAAGATTCTCCATACTTTCTGAGAATATGAGCAGGGCCTAATTTTTAGAGCAAACTGAACTTTAACTGACTTTCCTCAATCTATCTTATGAAATCTTTGAGCTATTTGCTCCCTTCAGGACACAAATCTTGGACCTATTCTTGCGTTGCAACATTTTAATGAAGGCTTGAGCTAATGGGTTGTTGATTTTTCTCTTTCATAACATTAGATGTATGGAAAAGGTGAAGAGGCATACATGACTTTTCCAAGAGTAGAATAGACTGATGGAAACAGCTCAATGAGTTTGATTCACTGTTGTTGCTTAAAGCAGCTTGAATAGGAAATATCAAAGCTGCCATTGGATAAATCAAATCTTGAAAACATTCTAGAGTACAGTGAGTTGCACTTGCAGAATATTCTAGTTCTGACTTTAAATAGTGTCATTTATACTATCTCATTAATATTTTCATGTCATTTATACTATCTCATTAATATTTTCTTTAAAGAAATTCCATGTTCAAATATCATATATTGAGTAATTAAACATTATTAATATTAATTTCACCTGTTACTTTTTACCTTATTAATGGAGCTATTGAAATTTTCTTAATTGTATATGTGGCTCAAAATAAATATAAATTTTTATATATTTATATATATTGGATAGGGCTGCTACCCTAGGTAGTGCTACCTTGACTTTGTACATATTAAAGATAGCAATATGAAATGATACATAGCCTAAATGACTTTCAATAGCAGTCTATGGAAGCTGCTTCATGAATGAAGGGCCTATGAGACTCTGGATGGTGGCTGAAGCAAATCACCTTTTTAATTCTCTAAGTCCTTATGGTAACTCAAGTTATCTTGGGCTCTTTCTTAATAGATGAGTGATAAAAACAATTACAGGAAAGAAATAGTGTGTGAATGTTGGTAACAGCAAGCAAATCTGAGAAAAGATTACCTTCTTATATAGTTTGTCCTGACCTAAATATTAAAGGTAGGATACATTCAAAGGTGGGACATAACTTTACAGAAAGTGAGACTGAGCTGGGTTTAGTCCTGAAAGTTGTTAATATTTATTCAATATATTTTTATTGGTGCTTATTGTGTGCCTGGCCTTGTAAAGGTGCTAGAGTATCCTGAAAGGAATGAGAATAAGAAACGTCCCCAACCGGCATTAGAGACAAATAGAGACGATATATAAACTACAACTGCAAATATAGTGTTAATGGATCCGTAATAGGTACATGCACAAGTCATATTGGGTGATAGAAGCAGCAAATGACCATCTCTACTTGCAGTTGGGGCAGATGGTCAGCTAGGAATCACACAGTCTAGTACCTCTAGGGGTTCTGCTATCCTCCAATTGGAATAAGAAAGTAAATTTTTCTAGGCAACAACAAATCACAAGCAACATGTCCATTATTTTTGTAATGATGTTTTTGAGAGGAGTAGGCATCATTAGAAATGTTATCTGATAATATATATTCATGCACATTGTGAGTATTTTTATATGAACTTAAATATGGCTCATGGTTTTCAGCTTCCTGAGTGTTGAAACATGGCCTTTCACTTCCTGAGAATTTCCAGTTTGAAAGGAATTTGGGCACCAGGACTATGGTGTACACTTAACTACTAGCATTTTGGAAAGATTTGTTCTATTCTTTTAGTACCTGTTGACTGAAAACATGAAAAAAAAATTGTATTCTATTTTCTTCACCTTCCTATCATCACTTATTTTTACAAAGAAAATAACATTTCTTTCAAGTGTGGCCTCTTGGTTCAGTTTCTAGTGGATTCTCATAGATCTTTGTGCCTCCTAGTATTGAAAGAGCTCAAAAAATTCAATCAATGATTCAGAAATATAAGATTCCTTTAGAAGTCAAACCTCAGGTATATCAAAGGCATTTTATAGCACTGAACCATTTGAAAATTACCAACATGATTTGTTATACTGACATGTTATTTCATAAATTTAATAGTTTTAAAAAATTACATGGCCATGGTATTTCTAAGAAAATCTGTCTCCTTTCGTCTTCAAATTATTTTCTTTAGAGTTTTTCTTTAAGTTCCTTTAACCATTTTCTGACAACTTCCAAAGGAAAGATAGTTTTTCATTCTGACTAGGTCACTGATTTCTAAGAGTGATAAAAAAATCATTTAACTTTAAGTCTAATAGTAGATGATTCAAAAGCTTTATAAGCTTTATCTATTTTCTCTTATGAAGTTATCGTACATTTTAGACACCAAGGCATCATGACCAGAAGCTGATATGATTCAGAAAAATTAGAAATTCAAAAGGAAATTGCTATTAGCATTATAGTAAGCACTAAGGTTCAGGTGACCATATAGTTCAAGGGAAAACTATCATTGAGTATAATGAGGTAACTCTTAACATGTTCAACATGACTCAATTATATGTGAAAAATCAATGAACAAAAACAGTACAGTCCTTTAAAAAACAAAAGAGGTACAAATGAAATGAGATTTTACCTCAATTATATCCATTTTTGTCCAGCTAAACAGTTCTTAGAGTTCTTGGTGTCTTTCCCCCAAAGACCATTCCTCTAGAGTTGCATGCACGCACACACACACACACACACACATCCACAAACACACACTAATACTCAACCACACACATTTATGTGAAAAATTTATCTTTCTTTCCCCAACTCCAGGACTTTCCTCATCTGAGTGCTAATTGAACATTTGTTTATTTTAAATTATCATGCAACATATATTTACTAACAAGCTATTCTGTGCCCTTCTCTAAATTTGGCCCTATGGGGGTTATAAAAATATGAATACCATTGCTATCTCTCCTCTTCTCTCCCTTTCTTCATTCCTTCCTCATTTCCTTTTTCCTTCCCTTTCTTGTACTCTTGTCATCCTTCTGAGTATATAGTAGTACAGAGAAGTATAAATTCCCATTGGGAGATCATTTTCTCAGATGTTTTTAGGATACCATTATGTTTGGGTTTATAAACACAATTGACTTGGTAATTTAATTCATTCTTAGACAAACAATTTAAATTTCATCATTAAATTAATATTTAAAAGTAGCAGATTCAAGTTTGACATACTGATAAGCTGTTAATGAAAGAAATTGAGATAAAGTGCATCCTTTGAAGAAGTCTGCATTTTAGAGCAGTTTAAAGCCCAAGGGATGGTTTAAAAAGCAGTGTTATAATAATGAAACTAAGAATAAATATTTAAGTTGGATATTTTTAAGTATGTATATACCAATACTTAATGGGAAAATTAAGAACTCATGGAGACAGTTAATAATGACCTCAAAATATTTACTAGAAAATATGTGACCAGTTTATTTTATCTGGAGAGCTTGTTTCCCTTCGGGTATTGTTTTAGCTTTCTAAAGCTGCATAACAAATTACCACAAACTTTGAGGCTTGAAACACCTATTTGTTATCTTACTGTTTCCTATGTAGGAGCCCAGGTATAGGTTAACTGTGTCTTCTGCTCACAGTTAGTCTCACCTGGCTGAAAGTGTTGTCCAGGACTGGCATTTTGTCTGAGGTTCAGGGTTGGTCCTTTTCCAAGGTACTTGTTTGCAGCATTCACTTCCTCGTGATTGGAGCATGAGGTCCGCAGTTCCTAGAGGCTTCCCCTATTTCACATCACATGGCCTTCTCCACAACGTGGCAGTTTGTGTCTTCAAGGTTAACAGGAAATCTCTTTTCAATCTGCTAAGACAGAGTTTCATACAATGTGATACACTCAGAGGTGTAACTATCTGATCACTTTCACCATATTTCATTGGTAAGAAGCAAGTCAGTTTTACCTGCACCCAAGGGGAGGTGATGACACAAAGGTTTGGATAGCAGGGCCAGGAATGCTGCGGGCCATTTGAGAATTCTGTCTACCACAGGTACTTTACTATGGTATTCACAGTCTTTTCATCACAGTCTTCAGTTTCAGTTATGATGCTTTTAATTTCAAGAAAAATGATATGCATCTAAAAGTGGTTTTAAAATTAGGGCTTATTTTCTCACATAATTTCACTGTTGATTGATGGTGATTTTTGAATCAGGCTTTTGGTGTCATACTTAAGAATTTTTTTGCCAAATCAAGGTTTTAAAGATTTAGCCCTATGTTTTCTTCCAAGGGTTTTATAGTTTCACTTCTTCCATTTAGATATTTGATCAATTTTTAGCTAATGTTTTTATATTGTGTGAAATAAGGGTCTAAATTCATTCTTTTGCATGTTTCTATCCAGTTGTCCCAGTATGTTTGGTTTATTCTTCCCTGTGCTATGATCTGGAAAGTTCTACCAGGAAAAAGCTAAAGTAACTGTGGGGTTTACCTCTTATGTTTACCTTCTCTCAAAGATAATAGCCTTTTGCTGCCTGTTGTTCATTGTATGAGAAGAGGTGCTCCGTGTATTTTGTCCAGTTTTATATTTCTTAATTGTGGGAGAAAAGGTCCAAAACAAATACTTGGACATGATCCTCTCATACTACTTTTAAACATCAATACCTATACGATTTGTTTTTCCAGATTTTGGTTGGGAAAATGAGATAGTTTATACATGTTAAGACAGTTTTAGGGTAAAACCTGACATGTACCACCATTAGGATTTTGTGAGAATGGAAATATGATGATAAGGTTAGATGTCAGACAACATATAGTTAAATGAACATGTCTCCAATATCAGAAGAAAATTCACAAAATTTGGTGGTGTTCTCATCATTTCAGGAATCATTGATTAGAGCTCAGATTGGACATCAAAATTAAAGCTTGATTTTAAACAGAGAGATGTATAAGAAGAAGCTGGTATAGAGCCCACTTAGATGAATAAGAAAATACATTAAAAAAAAATAGGGAATAATGCCAAGACCCAGGATGAAAACTAGGAAATTATCTTCTTGGATAACTTTAAGGGAGACATGATTAGAAAACTAGCTTCACAATTGAGTTTTCATTTTGTTTGTTTATGTATTGTTCTGCCTCAGGTACAAACTGAGAACTGTAATGTAGCTAATAATTTGGGAAGTAGTTAAATCTACTCAAGATCATCAATCAGAAGAGTAGATAAGTTCATTTATTCAAGCTTGAACACTGGAAGAATGACAAACACAGCAAATTTGAGAAATAGGTAATAAGATTTTAAGTGAAGACACAAATAAATGGAAAGATATCTAATGCACATGAAATGGAAGAATTAATATCATTTCAATGTCCATACTACACCCAAAATATATAGATTCATGCAATCCCTATCAAAATCCCACTGGCATTTTTCACAGAAATAGAAAAAACAATGCTAAAATTTGTATGGAACCACAAAAGATCTTGAATAGCCAGAGCAATCTTGAGAAAGAAGAACAAAGCTGGAGACATCACATGCCCTGATTTCAAACTATATTACAAAGCTATAGTAATCAAAACAGTATGCTATTATCATAAAAACAGACATATAGATCAGTGGAACAGAATTGAAAGCCCAGAAATAAACTTGCACATATATGGTCAATTAACTTATGACAAAGGAGTCAAGAATATACAATAGGGAAAGAAGAGTCTCTTTAATAAATGGTGTTGGGAAAACTGGATAGCCAAATGCAAGGGAATGAAACTGGACCCCTTCTTACACTCTACACAAAAATCAACTCAAAATGGATTAAAGGCTTAAACATAAGAACTAAAACCATTAAACTGCTAGAAGAAAATATAGGGCATAAGTTCCTTAACATTGGTCTTGGAATGATTTTTGGATTTGATACCAAAAGCAAAGGTGTCAAAAGTGAAAATAAATAAGTAGGACTACACTAAACTAAAAAGCTTTTGCACAGCAAAGGAAACTAGAACCTACTGAATGCAAGAAAATATTTGCAAATCATATATCTGATAAGGGGTTAATATCCAAAATATATAAAGAACTCATACAACTCAATGGCAAAAACGAATCTGATTAAAAAAATGAGCAGAGGATCTGAATAGATATTTTTCCAAAGAAGACATACAAATGAGCCAAGAGGTACATGAAAAGGTGCTCAACATCACTAATCATCAGGAAAACGCAAAAGTGCACTATTAGTGGGAATGCAAATTGGTGCAACCACTATGGAAAACAGTGGTTCCTCAGAAAATTAAAAAATAGAACTACTATATGATCCAGCAATTACACTTCTGGGCATATATTCAAAGGAAATGAAATCACTATCTTGAAGAAATATCAGCATCCCCATTGCAACATTATTTACAGTGGCCAAGACATGGAAACAACCTAAGTGTCCATGGATGGATGAATGGATAAAGAGAATGTATTATATATATATATATATATATATATATATATATATATATATATATATATATATATATCCATAAAAAAGAAGGAACTCCTGTCATTTACAACAGCATGGATGGGCCTTGAAGGAATTATGCTAAGTGAAAAATATCAGACAAAAAAAGATCAAGATCTCACTTATATGTGGAATCTAAAAGAAAAAACAAAGTCATAGAAACAGAGAGAACAGATGGGTGGTTGCCAGAGTCGGGAGATGGGATGGGTGGGCGAAATGGGTGAAGGTTGTCAAAAAATACAAACTTTGTGTTATGAATAAGTTCTGGAGATGTAATGCACAGCATGGTGACTATAGTTAACAATATTTGAAAGTTGCTAAAAAAGTAGATCTTACAAGTTTTCATCACAAGAAAAAAATTTGTAACTATGTGAGGTAACAGATGTCAGCTAAACTTATTATGGTAATCATTTCACAATATATACACATATTAAATAATTATGTTGTACACCTTAAACAGATACAATGTTATATGTCATTTATATCTCAATGAAACTGGAAAAAAAAGAAAAGATATGCAAAAAAGATTTTATCTGGACACTGTGAGTTTGAGGTTCATCTGAAACATTACTGTAATATCCATCAGCAATTCTGAAACATGAGCCTCAATTTTAGAAAAGATATTGACTAGCACATGTAATTAACATGATTGTACATGATCTCCTCTGGTTGTGCTAAGTGTGCCAGTAATAGGTGTAGTTTTAAAAAAATTGCTGGGTTAATATAGGTTTAACAAGAGATGGATACCACAGAAAAGAGTTTTTAAAAAATTAAATCTAAAGTGAGAACAAAGTTCAAATGATTGACTATGGAGTCCACATGTGGTCAGGCACTCAAGGAAAAAAAGGACAGTAAGAAAGGATGATTGTTAATTATCAGGGTGAAGAGTTCTAGAAGAAAATGAAAGAGCATTTGTTGAATATTATCTATTTGGAGGGCAATTTCATGTATAATTTATTTTCTAATATTTACAAAAAATCTGAGAATCAATTTAAATTTATCCTCAGAGAAATTCTGTAATTTGTCCAAGGTGATGATTTATTATGACAGTCAGAATTTTAACCCCCATCTACCTGCCTCCAAAGCCCATAAGAATAAGATATTGGGGTCAGAAAGCGGAATTCATAATATGGGATCCTGGAAATAGGGCATCTCTCAGTGGTGCTGAGAGATCAGTTGTGCAACATCATCAAAAGCTGGCATGAAACCAGCTCAGATCTGTTTTCGTATGTTTGAGAACCAGAGCCAGCCAACTGTATCACTAGTTCTTTAGTGCCGTTTTGAAATTGTTGTATACTTTTCTGGGTAAATTATTTTTGAAAAAGTATCCGGAGCCTGCAACCTTCAATGGCCTTTGCACAGAACACCAACCAGCAGAATGCCATCATCTTTAGATTAAGGTGACTCTTCAATTTTTAAAGCCCATTTAAATGGCATTTCCAATACCATGAGGTGTTAAATAAGATTTAATTGTTTTAATACTTTCATAGTTTCATGGTTTATTTTTAGTAGTGTTAGAATTATTATTATAATTAATGTCATCACACTAAACTACGGGAATAACATCATTTAGTTCTAAATATATATCACACACATATATATATTTGTGTATATATACACACACATATATATAATTCATGATGAGGCAGTTCAATTAATCTTTTGCACATGCTATGTGTTGGTATCAGCAGCTTATTTATGCCATCTGCTTCATTTGCAGGATTTTATTCACTGATATTGTCAAAGAGAAGATCTGAATAAGCAAGACGGTGTTTGATTTACCTAGGTTTTGATAATAATCACGTGACAATGTGTGTGTGGTTGTATATGTATGTAATTTATAAGAGGAGAACATTGTGTGAGTATATCAATTTTATTTATGATGATATTTTAAAACAACACAGAAAATTCCCTCTTTAAAAACTGTTAAATGAGAATCCTGGTAGTTTTGCTTCTCTTAATAATATTTCTCAACTATTTTATAAAATAACCCTCTAACTGGAGGCAATGAATCCCTATTGATAGGATATGAGGGGAGATATATGTCAAAGTAATCCATTGAAAACTAGAATTTCTTTTGGTATTTCCTGTTTATGTGAACAAGTACAGAGATTTTGTATTTTAGTTTATACTAGATTCTTCTGTCAAGCTGCTAGTTATCCTGGTTTGAGAAGGCCTCAGTATCAAAATCTTCAGAAATGCATCACCAGCCCTTTGAATATATTTATCTGATTTATCTGATGTTGTGACTGTCTTGAGAGCTCTTTCTATATGTATAACATAATGATTATAAACCAAAGGCCTTTGAATTAATGAGATAAATATTATCAAGACTGAATTAGGAAACATTATACCTGGTTAGACTCTGCAGTAGCAAAACAAAACAAATGCTATTAACTGTTTTCAGTCTTTTGAAAATGTGGATATTTAAAGTCTCATTTGATCAACCAGTATTGGAAATGCTAGTTTGAATACATCCTAATAAATACTTCATTTGTTCTTTTCCCCAACCCAATATCAATTTCCTTTCACACTGCATCTTTATTAGGTTGTCTTTCTTAGAGGCTGATGTAGATTAATTTATCTGTCTGGCAGAATGCATAAGGAGGATTTTCTTAGACGTGTTGATGCTGAGCACATGGATACATTTTCTCATCCTGTTATCCTGACACCTTTGGAGAAATTTTCTTCCTAGCTTATCTCATATTCAGTTAATGCTTTTATATAAAGTGATACTTATTACCCACATATACATGTTTAAATATATAATTTTAAAATTTCCAAATTTTAGAGTAATGTCCAAATCAGACTCTCAAATGATAAAAACTGTAATCTGTAAAAATATAAAATAGTTAGATTTTGACTAAATCTTTAGACAACTGAAGAGTGTGCCCATGGAGAGTTAATATGTTTGTAATAGCTATTCCAATAATTTAGAACCTAGAAGGTAATTAGACCACAGTATCTATTAAGTCATTATGACTTTATTTTTACTTTAAGCAATTGATTATTATAAGAGGTATCATCATCTGTAGAAGTCATAATATCTGGAGTTGGTTCCTGGTTATTATAAAAGGAATTCAAGATAAAATTCATCTGAACTCATATTAATGCTCTATCTGCGTTGTGCCCTTCAGAATAATTTAACAAAGTGACTGGAAATTTTTTAGTTTGCATTAGAGAGCACAGAATTTATTGATTTTAGATACATTTAATAATAAATTATTTAATAATAAAATTAAATTGTGTATTTCCTGGACCTCAGGGGACTTTATGAGTGTAAAATAAACAAACATTGCTCATGGATCTATCATGACCCAGAAGATACATTTCCTGCACTCTACAGCATGCGTTTTGCAAATGTTCCAAAGCGCCTGGTGCCTGTGGCAGTAAATGTACTAAGCCATCAGCTGGTAAATGACTTTGGAAATTAGTTGGAGGTTAATTCTCTGCCTCATTGGCCCCCCAGAGTGGACAAACTCTAATTGATTTTGATAGCTTTTATGAAGCACTTTTTTTGTGGTGAATAATGGAGAAGTAGTCACGGAGACATCCTCTGGATATAGAAAAAATTAAATGGGTACCAATGAGATGTCATTAAGAGTTTATGTTTCTATGCTTAATAAACTCTCCCTACCTTTAACAGTTTTGCTGCTTAAAAAACAAACAAACTACAAATTCTAAACTGTCAAATGATTTATTTTTTTGCCAACTATATTTTATTTAACTCAATATTTTGAACTAGCACTAATATTTTGTTTCAATACATATTGTTGTAGAAAAGAAGCAGCTATGGCCATGTACATTAATTTGTACCTATAACCTCATGGAGAAAAGAATGCAGAGTGATCATCCTCTGGGGAAGTGATATCCTCAAATGCATCTTGAACAAAAGGAGTACAACATGACTAGTACATGTTCACTGTCATGGATCTTGTTCAAAAGTTACTTGAAAAAATTGTCTATGTTTTTCCATTTAAATAAATTTCTCTAATATCTCACTAACAAATCAATTATAATCTGTATCTTTTAGCCTTGTATTTTGCATAATCTAAACCTTTTAAAATCTAAGCTGGAATCTTAGGATAAAGAGTTCTGTTTGATCCTTAAAATGTACCAAAATAGTTGTCCTGATTAGTTTGATGAGTGGATGAATGTAAAATATCTAATTGTATCAAATGTATGTTTATGATGCTGTGCATCTTGAAAGAACTAAATCCAATTGTCAAATCCACTTGTGGGCGCTCTGATTTGAGAAATTCTAGGATATAACCACAATGACATAGTAAAACAAACGATATTGAGTAATAAATATTTACTAAGCCCTGTGCTAAACAACTTTTATACATTATTTAAATATTATATCAGTCTTTATGAATAAATTCTATTTTTTCCCATTTTACAGATCATAAAACAGAGGCTTTTAAGTAACTTGCCCAGGACTACACAGTAAGTTCTGGAGCTAGAAATCTAACACAAATATGTCAAACTTGAGATAATTCATCAATCAAAAAAATATTTTTAAAGGCAGATAGGACATTCTTCAAATAGTACACCATGCTAACATGTCAATTATCCAATCTGGGACTTCCCTGGAGGTCCAGTGGTTAAGACTCCACGCTTCCACTGCAAGGCGCAAGGGTTCAATCCTTGCTCAGGAAACTAAGATCTCACATGCCGCGTCACGTGGCCAAAAAAAAAAAACAATACAGGACAAAGTTTATTTCTATTTAAAAATAATTATCCAATCTGATGTCTCCCAGAGGCACTCAGTAAAAATAAACCCAACTCCTTTCATTATTATGCCAAAAACACTAGATTTACTACTTACTAACAGCATTCTTTATTCATGGGATTTGAATGAAAATTATGATAGCTACAAATAAAAATGAAATTCTGTCTTTGTCCCCAGTAAGCTTACAATCCATCTAAAAATAGCACGATCTGGAGTATTCAGATAAACTTTTCTATATTTATGATTAAAATGCTATACATAGGCTTTTGTGTTTATATTACAATATAATAATTGGGGGAGGGAGTTGGAGGAGATTATGTCATGCAATGCATCCAAATAATGAAGAGAAATATTTAATTGATCCTGGGTTACTAAGCCTGCAAGTCTCCCCTGTCCGGGAGGTTTAGTGCAATGGGTCCTCTTTTCCTTTCAATGTATTTTAATTGTTTCCAACCTGAATCTTTCATTTGCTGAGGGGTTGTTTATATGATATACAAAGATCACTGGAGCCAAACAAATCTATGAGTAATTCAAAACATTATTTCTCAGACCAATTTCTTGACTGTTAACAATGTAGAGAAAATACTTGTTACCACTGGCATGGGGTTAAGTGAGGTAATGGCCATAACACATCTAGGACAGTGCCAGGAACTCAATAAAGTATTTATCAGTCAGGTCAGGCTGCCATAACAAAGTATAATAGACTAGGTAAAACAACAGAAATTAATTTTCTCACAATTCTGGAGGCTAGAAGCCCAAGACCAGGGTGCTGGCTGATATGGTTCCTGATGAAGGTTCTTTCCTGCCTTGTAGGTGGCTGCCTTTTTGTTGGGCCCTCATATAGTAAAGAGAGAGAGAGAGAGGGTGGGGGGAGAGTGCTCTCTTCCTTTTCTTATAATCTTATTATGCCACCAATTTATTGGATTAAGATACCATCCTTATAATCTCATTTAACCTTAATTACTTCCAAAAAGCCCTATTTCCAAATACAGTCACACTGAGAGTTAGAGCTTCAACATATGAATTTGAGAAGGGGGAGACACAATTCAGTCCATTGAAGATCTACCTCTAGTATTAAAAAATAATTTTTAAAGGCACTCTTTAGTACAAGCTACAGTTTTTTAAAATAAATTTATTTATTTTTATTTATTTATTTTTGGCTGTGTTGGGTCTTCGTTGCTACTTGCAGGCTTTCTCTAGTTGTGGCGAGCGGGAGCTACTCTTTGTTGTGGTGCGTGGGTGGTGGCTTCTCTTGTTGCAGAGGATGGGCTCTAGGCACGTGGGCTCAGTAGTTGTGATTCACGGGCTCTAGAGAGCAGGCTCAGTAGTTGTGGCTCATGGGCTTAGTTGCTCCGTGGCATGTGGGATCTTCCCAGACCAGGGCTTGAACCCGTGTCCCCTGCATTGGCAGGCAGATTCTCAACCACTGTGCTACCAGGGAAGCCAGTACAAGCTACATTTTCATCTCAGTTAATGGAGATTTGTGATATATTTTAGATCATCTTTCTTTTTTTTATTGGAGTATCACTGCTTTACAATGTTGTGTTAGTTTCTACTGTACAGCAAAGTGAATCAGCTATACGTATACATATATCCCCTCTTTTTTGGATTTCCTTCCCATTTAGGTCACCACAGAGCACTGAGTACTGAGTTCCCTGTGCTGTACAGTAGGTTCTCATTGGTTATCAATCTTATACATAGTATCAACAGTATATATTGTCAACCACCATCTCCCAGTTCATCCCACCCTTAGATCATCTTTCAGTAAGGCCCATTAGACAAGTTGGCCTTATTAAATTCCATGGCCTCTATGGGTTTATTTGTAAGGAACCAAAGGGGACTTTTCTTCCTTTATGCTCTTAACTCTCTGAACTGTGTTTGACATGGTTGAACATAACATCCTTAGAAGCCAGATAGAGCCACTAATAGGACTATTTGGCATAGTGGCTGGGGTGTAATTGCTTTTCAGTCCTACGGATTTACTAGGAGACTATTACTGCTCTATTGGAGCGATTTTAGAGCTGGCTGTTTAAACAATGAAATTTTCTCAAAATAGGCCTTTACTGACAATTTTCCTCTTTAAAATTGGTGTTTCTGTCTCCATGAATTCAGTTTTCTTTTCTCTTTTTAGGTGGCTGATGGCTATCAGATTTCTTTCAGAGATGCTGCAAAGGATCGAGTGTCGTTTTCATCCTCTCTTGATTACTTCAAAATGATGCATAATACGAGGAATGGGTTTTCCCAGATAAAATATAGCAAAGGAAATGTGTGTGGGTGTGTGTGTGAGACAGAAAGGGATGGAGGTGGGGAGGAGGAAAGAGAGGTGGGAGAAAGGGAGAGGGGGATGAGTTGGGAAACAATGGAAAGAAGAGAAAGATAATGTACAGAAAAATATATTCATATACACAATAGCCCAGAATTATCCAAACTGATGAAAGATATTAACCCTCAGATTTCAGAAGCTCTATAGACTCAAGTAGGAAAAAATGCAATGAAAACTACATCTAGACTCATTATGATCAAATTTGTGACAAATACAGACAGAAAAAATGTAAAATCAGCCAGAGGAAATAACATATTTCCTTCAGGGAAAAAAAAACAATAATTTTGAGATGTGGCCTCTCAACAGAAATAGTGGAAGACAGAAAATAATAGAATGCTATGTAGTTCAAAGAAATTAGTTTCAATTCTAAATGGAATATGTCCTCCCAAAATAAGGGCAAAATAAAAACAATTTCAAGGTAAACAAAATTGAGAGAATTCATTGCCAGTAGATATATATTATAAATACATTAAAAAGATATCAGATAGATACACAAAAATATTGAAAAGAATAAGGAGCCAAAGAAGAGCAAATGTATGGATAACATAAAGTAATACTGACTGTACAAAACAGTTCTAGTAATATATTTTGATATTTAAAATACATATAGAAATGAAATGTATGTTAAAAATAACAAATTATGAGAGAAGATGACATAGAAGTAAGGTTATTTAAGTTATTACATTATTTGAGAAGTGGTAACATTATTAGTCACGAAGGCATTTTGTAATCTATAATGTTAGCACTAAATAAACAGTAAAAATATGTAAGTAGTGAATGGCTTAATAAGTGGGCAGGGGGAGAAATAGAATAATAAGAATATTGATTAATCCAAATGAAGTCAAGAAAAGAGAGATAAAAAGAATGCAAAGCATATAAATTCAGTAGAAAATAAATAATAAAATGCTATATAGAAACCCATATACTTCTAATCTAAATAGACTAAATACTCCAATTAAAAGATTAAGATTGTGAGATTGGATAATAAGAAAATCAATTTATATGCTGCTATAACAGATCCACTTAAAATAAGATCATAGTTAAAGCATTTGATAAAATTAGAGACATATTTATGTTACCAAAAAAAAAAAACCCTTTTAGCATACAAAATAGAGAAGAAACATCACTTAATCTGATAGAATAACTGCAAATATTACATAGCAAACATTATGTTTAATACTTTCCTCCTGAGGTCAGCAATGAGATGAGTATACTAGCTATCACCACTTCAATATAACATTTTACTGGATGTCCCAGCCAGTAAAATAAAGCAGGGAAAGGAAATAAAAAAGAAGATTTGGAAAAGGAAAACATTTTTCACAGATAACATTATTTATGTTAAATGCCCCCCCTAAGTCTAGAGACAAAATATTATAATTACAAAATTAATTTAGACATTTACTGGAATCAAGAATAACACTTACAATTAATTTTATTTCTGTACTCAAGAAATAAATAGAAATTTAAATTTAAAACTGTATTATGAATAACAATTGAAAAAATTAAATTCCTAGGAGAAAATATAATGCAAGATCTCTCTTTAAACAAAAAGTTAAATTCAAAACAGAAACAGACTCACAGATATAGAGGATAAACCAGTAGTTATCACTGTGAAGAGAGAAGGGGGCAGGGGCAAGATAGGAGTAGGGGATTATGAAGCACCATCTAGTATGTATAAAATAAATAAGCTACAAGGATATATTGTACAACACACGGAATATAGCCAATATTTTGTAATAACTATAAATGGAATATTATATCTCCCTTAAAATTATGAATCACTATATTGTACATCTGAAACATATAATATTGTACATCAACTGTACCTCAATTAAAAAAAAAAGAAATTTCACTGAATATTTTCCCTATCAGCCTAAGGTTGAAGAGCCTCAGGTCTGTGCAAAATCCTCACTCACTCTTAAAATATTTCTTGGTATGTCACACACATCATTTCTCTGTGCTCTGTTGCTCCAGTCTTCCTCATAGACTTCTCCTGCCTCATAATCTACCTGTGGTGGTCCATTGCCATAGTCATACCTTCTGCCACCTGCCTCCACCCTACACTCAATGTTCCTTTTAAAGGAGGTCTCTGAGATTGCAAGTCTCAATCAGTACTGTGTTCTACATAGAAGTAATGAGGAGGCTATTTTTTTCTTTCTATTTTTCTCATACTTCGTAATCTTGGTCAAAAGAAGTGGTGCTTGTGTTTCAAAGAATCCTTAATAAAAACTGTCTGTTTCATTTCTATTTGTAGCCTCTGTGTAAATGAGCAGAACCCTATGGGACCTTCCCAGGACAAACCCACCCATGTCTTCTGCCTGCCTCTTGTTTGTAGAAAAATTTTAGTTTCCTAGGCCTTCCCTGGGTTCCAAAGAATAATTCAATCAAAGTAGTGAGAAAATACAGAAGTAAAGGAAAAGAGTCAAGTAAGACAAAATACTAATAGTTTAGTCATTAAACAAAGTCAAGGACCTTTAATTCCTCTTCAAAGGCTATAGGTAAAATTCTGAGCCTTGTCCTTTGAGCTGTTTTGCAGATACAGAAACTCCCACCAGGTGGAAGAAGTTAACTGTATGCTGCCCACAAGCATGGAGACCCAAGACTGGTTGGAACCCGAAGGTTGATGATGTTGACTCCTGATTACCTCATCACCAACCAATCAGAAGAATGTCCACAAACTGATCACCTACCCCATAACACCCCTCCCTCATCCTGTCTTTAAAAACCTTTCCCTGAAAGCCATCGGGGAGTTCAGGTCTTTTAAGCACTAGCTGCCTGGAGTCCTTGCTTGGTGCCCTGCAATAAACTGCCATAAACGTTGCACTTTCCTTCACCACAACTCAGTGTCAGTAGATTGGCTTTACTGGACACAGATGAGTGGACCCAAGCTTGGTTTGGTAACATCTATCTCCATAGGTTCTCTACAGAGAACACAAAGTTATGGAATCTAGCTAGGGCCTCTACTAGAAACAAACCCTCATACTCCTATTTGGGGTGTATTCAATGGAACTTCATGTCCAATCTCTTCAGCAAAAGCTCTCAGCCAGATATGCCCAAGCTTATTTGGTTCACTGTGTCATGACAACAGCATGACATGTCAGAGTCTGAGATGAAGCACAAATGGACTGTCATTTACACTGAAATCTCCATTGAAAGGAAAACCTGTGTAAAGGGATTATGAAAGAGCTTAAGAAAAGAAGAATTCTTGCAAGTCTTTTTATGTATGGTGATTGGAAAGTATAATGTTTTCCTGAAATTAAGCTTTTAACTGAAAGTGAAGAAGCCTCTGGGCCTCATCTCCATTTCCATAATAGGCTGACTTACTTAATCTACTCTTTTATTGGGCTCTTTAAATAAGAAGCTGTTCTTGTTTCCCCTGGATGCAATAAACTTTCTAAAAATAAGCTCAGGATCAGAATTATTTTTGTCATTTTTTTTTTTTTACTGTCCTTTATTTTGGGTATGTTACACTGAATAAATAATCTGTATTTCAGAACAGCTCAAAGTGCTTCTTAATTGTGCTTTTATGACTTTTTTTCTCAAATAATCCAAGGCAAATTCAATAATAATATAAAAACATTTTTTATACATGACTTTGTAACTTATTTAGCATTAAAATGTTTGTACATTCTAATTAATTTATTGAACTAAAGGTTTTTAGATGAGTCAATATATATGTGAATACTAACTGGATAATATCTTTGTAGATTTAGCCAAAGGAAACACGACAGTGGCCAATTACTATTTTTTTTTCAATTTGATTAAAAGGATGTTTTTGTTTACTTACTGTGTAAATGGGATTCAGATGGAAATTTTTATAAAACAGAGAATTCTTAAGATGTCTTTTTATATATTGTGATTAGAATGTATAATTATTCCCTGAAATTAAGCATTTTTAGCTGAAAGAGAATCTTATTGGTCTCATCTCTATTTTCATAAAAGTCTAATTTAATCTATTGCTTTATGCTGTTATTTCAATGAGAAGATAATTTTGTTTACACTAGCAGTAATAAACTCTCAAAACTACATTCAGAAACAATTATTTTCTCTCTTCTTTAACTCTCTTTTATTTTTTTGATATGCTATGCTGAACTAATAGTCTATATTTCAAAGAAATATCAAAGTGTTTCTCAATTATCTTTTCATGACATTTTCTTCAATAATTCAAGCCATGTCTACAGACAAAAATTATTTGAATTTGAAAAATATTCATCTTTTCACAGTTTTGTATCATATTTAGTATTCTACCATTTTCACTTTAATTTCTTAAAGTTATAAGTTAAATCAATATACAGATGAAAATAATAGGATGATGCCTTTATAGCTTTGGTCATAGCAAGAAATATTTTTGAAAAAATAATTGGCTTAAAGAGCATTTTTGGCAACCTACTTTGTGTATGATATTCTGGAAGGAACTTTGGAAATGGAAACTGATTAGGACCTGTCCTCTAAATGTTTAAAATCTAGTGAAACGAGAGGGTCAATATAATAAGTTCTTTTCTCACCATGAATGTAAAGTGACCTAAGTGAAAAAATAAAGAAATGAAAAATGTGAAAAATGTGGGCCAGAGGAACTGGAGACAGAGCGATTGTTGATAGGAGTAGAAACGTTGATAGATTATTGATAGGAGTAGAATTATGGACCAATCTAGGTCAAAATAACACAAGACAAAACACAAAAGCAAGTAGAAAAAATAACTTCAAGTGGCTTGTTTTGTTTTGTTTTTATTGAGTGTGAGGAATCAACCAGACATTGAGTTAAAAATTAGAAGTAAGCAGATGGTTCTACAAATCTGAAGTTAAAGATAGATGTTTTGGTTTGGAATCGTGTTTCTCTCTCTCTCTCTTTCTCTCTCTCTTCCCCCTATATTTCTTGCATTGCTAGCTACTAGGGTTACAATGATAAATAAGAGTGAATCAGTTCTCAAGGAGCTCACACATTAGTTGGAGGTTAGACATTTAATCCAACAATTTTTAATGGAATAGGATATGTGTCATATTAAGCTATTAGCAAGGTGCTGTTAAGGGAGGGTCTGACATTTGCTTAAGAAAATCAGGCAAAGCTTGACAGATGGTGATGTTTCAACAGTGTATATAGGGTATAATGTGGGCAACTTCCCAAGGGAAGGAGTGAAAACATGCCAAACTGCCAAACTACAAGCATCTTGTTATGAGCGCAATATTGTGTACATATGGGAGGAGTAGATAAGATAGTACCAAATGAAAAATTACTTTAAATATCATTCTAGAAATGTTTAAGATTCACCCTGTACTTGAAGGTACATCTTTGAAGGAAACTAGTTGGGAGGGACTATCAAATATATTTGTGTTTTAGAAACAACTCTCATATTGAACTGTATTAGAATGGGTCACAACATGAGCAAGAAAAGCCCTTTGGCAGGTTATTTCAAAAAGCCTGACAAGACATAAGTAGTGCCTAAAATATATCAGTATCAGATATATTTTATTTTCAAAGAGAGAGTTTTGTATTTTTCACCTTGTGGACCATAGACTTCTGGGTGTCATGGAGTACTATGTGATATAGACATTGTATGAAAATTGGATAAATACACACACACAGTATTAAAAGTTTTTATATTCCTTTAGTGATAAATGAAATACAAATATTTTTAAATGTGTAATTCACAGTAGCTTTTATTAATATTCTTGATTAGTGGATATTAAAAGCTATTTTCATGTTGGATTCCATCAAAAATTAATATTATATTCATGCTTGAAAATATCATATTATTTATTGATGTTTAGCTTATTTTGACTTATGTAAGTGGATAGATAATGGTGTCATTCACTGAAATTAAGAGATACAGAAAAAATAGAAAGCTAATGTGTTCAGGTGTGGACTGATCTTGAAGTACCTACTGAATTGTCCCAGGAGGTGTTTAAAAACAAGAACATGACTGCCTGTTCTTAATTTTTGTTAGTCTCTACTGAATTCTATCTATAGACAATTATAGAAGTATATTCTTTTAAATTAAAAATAGTTAAGCAATCATTTTCCTTCCTTATTAGTAAAGTTAAAGTAATAGTTAAAGCAGAGAGTTAATGTGACACTTTGTGCATAGTATGGTATCTGGTATGTGAATATGTGACCCTGTTTGATGACATTAGGTGAGACTGAATAATTTGATGTAATCTTACCTCTGTTATTTTCAGAATGACAGGTAAAGAATTCTCAGTGTGAGAAGTGCCTCAGAAAAATATATGGTTTTAATATTTCTTAATATCTAATAGTTTGCAGAAATTGCTTATGAAAGGAAATCTTGCTTAACAAGGCTCACTTGTATTTTGTTTCTTAGAAGTTCAGTTTCCAATGAATTCACCCACATTTTTTGTACATTTAAATTTTGAAAGGGAATTGATGAGAAGTAGCTAAACATCTGTAGCACACATCTAGCATTTTGACATGTGGAATTTTAAGACTTTCAAAAAGATGTAATTCTAAGCTGTCATCTGTTGCAAAGATCTGTATTTTTTCCTTTTGCTTGGATGAGAAATGAAAGTTTCAGGAAATAAAATTACTATTACTGTTGAATTTATATATAAAAATCATTAATAGTCTTGTTGTTGGTATTAAATCTACTATCAGCTATGGCTTGTTTTGGCTTAAGAAACAGCAAATAAATAGCACAGATACTTTTAGAGACATTTGTTTTTAAACAGTTTTTGCTGAATTACTGAATTTTTCCACGGGGTAAGACTGATTTTGCTCTTGCCTTCTGTCACTTAAACATCAATGACCAGCAAAAGCCTTTCATTTTCTCAGTGTTATTCTTGAAAACTCCCTAGGCTCCAATGACCAACTAGTGCCAAAGTGGTGAGGACACTTCAGTTATCTTACTTTAGACCCTGAGCCTGAGCTTTTTACTTATGGCTGTTAGCAGCCTTGATAATTAGATTTCTTTCTGGGTATAAGCTAAATTCTGTGAAGGATCCTGGAGTTATACAAGTACACCATTCAGTTTACCAGAGTCTAAATGCAACTTTCCTTTTTTTCTTTTAATTTCTCTTTCATTATATATTATCTTTTGTATGTAAATTACTGTTGGAAAGAAAAAGTACCTGTTAAAATTACTGAAAATACGTCCTATCTTTAAGAATTGCCTGGTACATTTTATAAATAAATTCTAATTTAGTAGTTGATATATTACTTAAAATTTAGATGTTTAGGTTATGGACTCATTCAATTCTCACCTTTCCTATCTGAAATAGCATTTTACCTGAGATTTTTATATGTTTTGTTTTCATATTGCTTTTTCACTTTATATATTCATTAGTGGAATACCAAAGCAAGATTAGCATATAGCTGCATCTTGAACAGCAACCCTTAAAAAACAGTGTTGTGTTAATTAATGAAGTTAATAATTATAAAATACTTAGAATACAAGAAAGTGTATATAAACATGATTTTGTACTATTGTTTAATCACTTTTATATACTTGCAATTATCCTATTAATGGGTTTAGTCAGTACTTGCAGCTTGTTCCAATATAATTAAGATAAATTTTGTTGTATTCTCAATTTTTACCACAGGGGTGATAATATAATTCTCTCCTAGTGTTCTTATAGACCATTTTTATACAAACTTCTCTGGAGATCCAATGGACTACTTTATGAGAAATTAGAGCTTGACTATATTTTTCATTTTCGAGTATCTAATATGATATTTAAATTTACTTTATTTGAGGTAATAGAAAGTATTTTAAGTTTTTATACATTTTATACTTAATGTCACTATTTTAATTTAAATCAATTTTGAAGCACTTAATTTGATTATTTTTGAGAACTTCAACTTATATAACTGAATTTTTTGTTAAGAGCAATTTCAGCAGCAAATCCCTCACAGATGAGATTTAGCATTTTCACTGTTACTGTTTCTCTGAATGTGATTTTGTGAGTGTCAGCTCCAGTAACTACTCTTATGGCTTATTCTCAAACTTATTCACCAAAAGACATTCAGCTTTGGTCACTGAATACCTGCTTTGTTACCTGTGTCCCAGTCTCTGCCTTATCCCACTTACCCTGGTCTATGAAAGGGGGCCCTTTCCTACTTTTTCAAAATTCTATAATCCAGTGCTATCCTGGCTGCCTGTCTTGTCCCTGCTAGGGCCCTGCTGTAAATTGACAAACATCTTTCACACCATCTACTTGACTGCTTGGATTTCTTATTAAAGCCATCAAATATAATCAAATCAATTTTCTACGTTAGGAGGTCTTTTTCAACACTCATCTACCCCTGTGAAAGAACTGTTTGCTTAAGATGCCTTTTACTGTTATAATTAAAGAATAAGAGTGTGCATTTTCAGTAACTGAGAATTGCTCTGTATCTTCCTTATGCCCAAGGCAGGTCTAGCTACAGTGCCTATTTCTTCACGCTGGCCTCATCTCACAGCAGTTAGCCTGATAATGCTCACCATTCTGGCAGCATAAACTTATGTATCAGGTCTCCAAAATATAATTCATAAATGAGATTTGAAAAAAAATACATCAGAGTAAGCATATTAAAAAGTTCCACCTCAACTGCCCTTAAAAAGTTTGAAAATTTTATTGGTTACTGTTGGGGCAAGGAGAGAACTGAGGAGAAGGGAAAGACAGAATATGCACAAGGCATGCACAATTTACAGTGAAAAATTTCAACTTCTTGAGTCATCACAGCAAGAATGGCGGCCCAATCAGGGCCTGTGAATATACTAGAGTAAATTAATTTTCTATGGCTTTGTAACTAATTACCACAAACTTAAAGACCAGCAGTGTTGATTCAGGGTTGGAGAATAAGTAAGACTCTTTCATACCCCCGTTATGAATTTCAAAGGTGTTAGCAATTTTAACTCCTAAGGGTGATTTTATTTATTTCATGTTGAATCTTTCAAAATATAAAGTAGTATAAAAGCAATGTGCTCTCTTTATAAGAATTTAGGGAACACAAATAGCAATTTTAAGAGTCATGGTCCTAGGACTCAAAAGAATAAGCATTTTTTGTATGTGTCCTTCTAGTGATCCTTTTTCTGTTTACAAATGTTTAGTTTTATCAATAAAAGCATATAAGCACACATACAAAATTTTCACTAAACAAGAATCACCTAAGGAAAATAATCATGCAGCAACTTTTTTTTCTCTTAATCTTATTTTAAATTTACCCCATTGGAGTTATTCTTACCTTTCACCAGGATCCAAATTTTGGTCAGGAACAAGAATTTCTGAATAGTAAAAGTACTGGAGTAATTTTAAGTCTGTAACTGAAAAATTAGTGATTAAAATTTCGGGTTCAGGACAGAATGAAATGTGTGAAAGTTAACACTGCCATTGGCATCAACTAGAAAAAGGCAGACAAATTAGTAAAACATATAACTGAATGCATCAGGGAGTTGTGGAAGCAGTAAGGACAATATATTCAAAATTTTCAGAAAGGAAGACACCTCGCTAGAAAGACAGACCAGTGGGAAAAGGATTGCTTTTTGCTCACTGTCAGTTATCTCCTTCAAATCAGCTGTCACAATCTGAAGCTGTGTCATCAGGATACTGGGGGGTCAGACTAGGAAAGTCTGAGGGTCAAAAAACATCCTTTAGGTTTTAGAGTTCCGTATACAACTTCCAGGGGAGAAATAGGAGAAACAAAGAGTATTTTAGTTTTATATTACTGAGCCACAAATTTCCACAAATTTAGCAGCTTAAACATCACCCATTTATTATTTCACAGGTTGGAAGTCCAGATGAATTCAATTGGGTCTCTGCTTCGAGTCTCCAAAGGCCAATATCAAGGTATCAGCTTGGTTGGCCCTTGTCTTGAACCTCTGGGGTAGATTCTACTTCCAAGATCATAATCATTCAGGTTATTGACTGAATTCAGTCCCATGTGGTTGGAGGACTGAGGTCTCTTTTCCTTGTTTGCTGTTGGCTGGGGTTGCTCTCAGCTTCTAAAAGCCACTCTCAACTTTTCTATCTAAAAAAAAAGGAAAAGGCAGAAAACTTTCTAGAGGAATAAAACATCCACTAGGGCCTCTATAGCTCTTTTATAAACAATATTCCACATAGTATATTTTAGAAAGGAGATATGCAAATAGAAAAGAAAGTGTGATGAATAAGTACCAAAAAATTGGACAATATAAGCAGACTAACAGCTGATTCAGATTTTGGAGTTTGACAGATAGGTCTTTAAAATAACTATTATTGATAGATTACAGACAATAAAGGTAAAATGGAAAAGCTATAAAAAAGGAAGAAGAATTAAAACAAATAATTATAATACGTTATTAATGATTCTGGCCTCCCAATCCAACGTGTAACAGGAAAATAGAAATAGAAAGAGTAAGAACTTGCATTACTTTGTAATAAATCAAGAGTAACTGCTAAAACATAATAAAAAAATATGTAGAAAGTTAATAGAAGTGAAAATGTAGTAATAAAATATTGGATTAATACCAAAGAAGTAAAAAAGGAATGAAAGGGGAACATAAACCAGAAATGCTAGGGAGAGCAAAATTATGATAGTAGATATAAACCCAAGTGTCTGAGTAATTACATTAAATATAAGTACATTAAATACAAAGATCATCAGACTGGAGTAAAAGAAACAAAACCAATATATAACATTCTTACTGAAACAAACATGAACTGTAAGGGTACAAAGAGTTTTAAGGAAATGGAAAAAGTTGTAGTATATAAACAGTAAGTTAAAGAAAGGTGAGGAAGCTGAACCCATATAAGATAAAGTAAGCATTTAAGTCAGGAAGCATAGTTGCAAAATCTGAATTCAGAGAAGGGGATGTCTGTGATGGGCTTCCTTTCCTCTTCTTCAAGTAGTTTTTATACTCCTCCTTCTCTATCTCTCTAAGCACAGTTTCTGACTACAGTGCACCGACACCCTTCCATATTTGGAGATGGGGGGGAAGGAGCAGTGACAAGTGGAACAGGAAAGTTCTTACTTGACTGGTATTGTCATGGTGATGTATCATTCCTCTAGGTTTTGTAAGTTAATTTTGTAAGCAATTTGATGGGTCATTAAGAAAATCCTTCATGTCTCACATCTCTCACTATTAGTTTCCTTGACAAGATCTCATCTTTCTTGATTCCAGGTGATTGCTTGAAATATCTCCTAGAGAATCAGTTTCCTACCATTAAATTTCTCTAATCCTTCCAGGTGGCTGTCTTGAATGGGATTTAAGAAAACCCTAAGCAGACTTCCTTGAAAGTATGTCCTATATCTGGTCCATAGAAAAAGCTCTTGAATTCTTTACTCCAACAAATTGAGAGTGCAAAGGAGTCCTTTGCTTTCTCTCTCAGTCTATTTTAGCCTGGTCTTGGCAGTTCTCTGTAATAAATAAAAAACCAGTTCACTGGGTTCCCACCAAGTTCAAAAGTTCTCCTTAATAGCATCTCCCCTGAGTTAAGATGGAGTGCGGGCAGTCTTACTCCTCTCTGTGTAATAGAAAGACAGAACGGCTCTTTAAGAAGAAATTCCACTCATGAATCACCTATGCTCCACCACTTGCCCTTTCATGCCCTTGATATGGCTTAAAAGTCATTCAACTGATTCTTAGACAAAAATTGTGAAAATTCATGTTAGTTTAGTACCTCGCTTTGGAAACTGCCTCAGATAAAACTTCCATTTTAATATCCAATTAAACATTTATAATTTTACAGGAACGACTAAAAGTGATCATATCAAATTTATTATTATTTCTTAATCTTTTCCCAATTGTGTCCAGAATCCTCAAGACCGTTTTCAGCATTGATAATTCATTAGAAGGATCCGTAGAACTCAATTACAGTTCATTACAGTAAATGGAAATGGATTAAAATAAGTAAAGAAAAGGTGCATGGGCAGAGTCAAGGAGAAACCAGGTGCAGACTTCCAGGTTTCTTCTCGCAGTGGAGTTACATGGAAGTGCTTAGTTCTTCCAGCAACAATGTGTGACAACATTTGCAAAGTGTTTTCAATGAGGGGAAACTCACTTGAGCTTTCTTGTTCAGAGTTTTATTGGGAGTCAGTCACGTAGGCATGCAGCATCTGCATGACTGACCTCAGTTACTCAGACTCCACCCCTTGGAGCAAAAACAGGCATGCATCATAAATCATGTTGTTAGCATAAACTACCTGATCAAACTGTCACTATGTGGCCCGACCAGCCGACGATTATCTCTGCAGACTTTCTTTGCCTTTCTTGGGAATGTGCAGACTTTGAACAACCCAGGACTGCTGAGTTAACAATTTGTTCTTATTCATTTATATAGATTTAAAAAAAAATTATTGGTTACTGTATGGAAATAAAACTTCTCTGGATTTCTCTATCCTCCTATAAAAAGCCCTAGCCTCCTGAGACAGACAAATGTATAAGATATAAAAATAGAAATGTTTGCTTTTACTCTCTTAGAAGCATTTTATTCTTCACATGTCTTGAGAATTAGATTTGTGTAGTTAATTGCTCTGACCCAAGAGGGCCAAATGATGACAGACTGAACTGGGTCCCTAGGTGCCAAGAAGGCTATAAAGCTATTTCTGTAGGTATTTATGTTTCAAAAGTGATGAAGCTCTAGAATTTAAACACATATCTAGATCATTAAAGCCAAGACACATAGGGCTATCTAGCTCCTGCTCCTGGAGAGATTTTATCTATACAACAATGGGATGGAGTAAGGAAGAGACCCTCTCAGGATGACAGGGGGCCAGCTGTCCTTTCCGCTTTATAAGAAGAGAAAAAGATTTTTTTCTTGTCCCCATGATGATGGACTGTCCAGCCAATCATGTAGGAAAAAAGTCCATTGGCTCTCATCATGTCACCTCATGGGTAAGATCTGAGACAATGTAGGGGAGGGGGCAACATATTTTAAAAAAATTTTTCTGTAAAGTAATTAATACATTTTTTCTTCTTATCCAAACACCTCATGTGTGCATTCAGGATAAAATCAATAAAGATAAATATTAAGAAGCCAAGAATTAAGTGACAAGATATTTCCATGAAGCCTGATATTAAGGTGGGGACATACCACAAGCAGCAATGAAACCAACAATTTATAATAATGAAGTAAGAAGCCAATGAAAGACAAAATGGCTATAGCACCGAGAGCTAGAAAATCCTAAATCTGCTGAAAGGATGCTTCCTAGAAAACTCCACAGATCAATCTGGAGAAGAAGCTGAAACTTGGACGTGGGTGCACCTTACAACCTATTAATAAGTGAATGCAAAGGTGGGGATGTGGTTAGGTCAGAAGAAAGAATAAACACCACACTGTATAATGCCATAAGAAAAGTTGGAAAATAGGTACCTTTCCAAAATAAAAAATAAAGAGAGAAAAAATACCTAGGATACTGAGAGAGATATCAAAGAAAATAAAAGAAAAATCCAACACACATATCATAGGCAGAGAAAAGGGAGTGGCTGTGGTCAGGGGGAGAATGTGAAAGGATTAAAGGAAAAAGTGCAGGTTCTTGGGTTTGTCTGTGATGTTTTCTATGGAAAAATGAGGAGGTTTGATGGAAGACTGTGCTGCCTTTCAAGAGATTATGTTGGAGGAACCAGGCTGTTAATTCAATTGGGGTGATGCCTAGAGACATATTTGAAGTTATTTAAATCCTGCAAAGTACGAAGTTTAATGTGAGCTGCAAATCAGCACATGAATTTAATTTATTTTGGTTACTAACAGGAGAAAATGGAATAGTGTTAATGGGAAAACCTGTGGTATTTTCTTCAGACTAAAGTGACAGCATGTTCTTTCTCAATAGGAATATAATAATGACTAAAGGAATTGTTGTGGTCTGTCTAAAAATTTACTGTAATAACCTAATAATATCTATAAAATAGGAGGTCACATGGGAACTAAGTAATACAAATGATTAACAGTACTGAGACAAGGAGGGCAGGCATAGCAAAAGGGAAGTAAAGACCTCAGATGAAAACCGCAGAGTCTATTGGTACAGCGTCAGCCTCAGTGTTCTTTTCTTTGACCAGCCCTAGGGATCTGGCTCCCTAGCACTTTATGTCTACTGTCTTTCCCGACTATAACCTGTAGTCCCATGGCTTGCTGTGGAGAGGACCCTGGACTCTATCCCTACTCTCTCCTGCTTAATCTCAACAAACTCAGAGTCTCTTAGGTTTAAACACTAGTAACTGTGGGAGATCTGCCAAAATATAACAAAAATAGAATATTATTGAGAAGTTAGAGAATTCTGAAACCCCTAAAACTACTATCAGTTGTTCTCTTTAGATAACAATGAAATGAAAATGGAATTAGGATATGTCTTTTTTCAGATTTATAATTTGCAAATAAAGAACTCTTACAACTCAGTAATAAAAAGGCAAATAATTCAACTTAAAAATGGACCAAGGATTTGAATAGACATTTCTTCAAGGAAGATATACGAATGGCCAATAAGTGCAAGCAAAGATGGTCAACATCATTAGTAATCAGGGAAATGCAAATCAAAATTACAATGAGATACTACTTCACACTTACTAGGATGGCTAGATTTAAAAATTTAGACAATAAGTGTTGGTGAGAATGTGGAGAAATCAGAACCCTCATACACTGATGGTGAGAATATAAAATAGTGTTGTTGTTTTGGGAAATACTCTGTTGGTTTCTCAAAAGACTAAACATAAAGTTATCATATGATCCAGCAATTCCACCCTTAGGTATATACTCAAGAGAGATGAAAATATGTACACACAAAAACTGATACACAAATGCTTACAGCAACATTATTAATAATAGTCAAAAGATGGAAAATATCCAAATGCCTATCAACCAATGAATAAACAAAACGTAGTATAGCCATATAATGGAGTATTATTCTACCATAAAAAGGAATGAAGTTCTGAAACATGCTACAGCATGGATGAACCTTGAAAACATTTTGCTAAATGAAAGAAGTCAATCACAAAAGACCTCATTCTATTCATACTAAATGTCCAAAACAAGGAAATCTAAAGAGACAGAAAGTAGATTAGTAGTTGCTTAATGCTGGGGGATGGAGAATAGGGGGTGATGAATAAAGGGTATAGGGTTTTTTTTGAGGTGATAAAAATGTTCTAAAATTGACTGTGGTGATGTAGCACATATCTGATAATATACTAAAAAACCATTGAGTTGTACATTTTAAATGGCTGAATTGCATGGTACGTGAATGCACCTCAATAAAGTAGTAAATAAATGTAATTAGAATTTCTGTCTCTAGCCTAATTTCTTACTAATTCCAAAAACATTGATTCAATTATACAGATATACGTTGAGAATGACTTTATCGAGATGTCACCAGTAATTTATGTTTTTAAATATGTTTCCCTTCCACATCTCCACTCCATTTCATTCAGGTAGCCAGACTTTTTTTCTTTCTCACCTACTAGCAGGGCAGAAAGTCAAACAACAACATCCTTCCAAGTTCCAGTTACCCTTAATCTTGAGCTCCTGGAATGGGTTATTAAGTAGAGGCATTGAGGGAAGGAGCAGCAATATGGAATGAAAGAGATATCCCCTTACTGAGAAGGGGAAAGTGGTCCATAGGCCTTGTAGGTATTGTAAATTTGGCAAGGATGAATGGATCTATGGAAAAGCTAAGAAGCTGTACCCTAAGCACCATTTCCCAGCCTCAGTACCCAGGCATAGCACAGAAGAATCAGCACTTCAACAAATCATATGTGCCAGGCCCTCTAGTACTTCAATGGTAATCAGTGTGGACCAAAGGAGAATGCTTCCATCTCTGGTTTTGTTTTGTTCTGCAGATATTTCAGAACTTTTGGTGAGCATAGGTGAACAGGGAGCTCCAATAAGACTTACAGCACATTTTCTAGCAATCTAGCATGATCAGATCTCAGAAGAAAGTTAATTTGGTTTAAAAGAAATTTAAAAAAAACACTCTGTTTTGCATATGCCAATGGCATACGTGTTTCAAGGACTGGATTCCTGGCACTATATTAAGTAATATTCAGAATAACAAAACATGGGCTTTGTTCTAAAAAATTCACATTATAACCTAATAGACAAAAATAATCATGATACAACATGGCAGTATTATAAGAATTTTCACTAACCATAAGAGTTACACAGGGTTTCATTGTTAAAGAGGACTCACAAGAGTACAAAGACCAATGCTTACAAATGGATGGTTTATTGAAGGAAAAGGATATAAATGGTAACAGCATTAGAGTAAGGATATTCATAATTGCTGAGCTGCCTCACAGCAAGGGGTACAGAGAAGCCAGGACCAGCGCTCTTTTGTTCTCTCTCTCTCTCCTTCTCTCTTTCTCTCTCAATGTGCATGGGGCACCACAAAATCAGGGAACCCAAAACGGAACCTTGAGCAAGGTGTTTTTTAATACCTTGCTTGTCATATACATTCTTGCTATGTATCTCTCCCCAGTGTAGAATCACCCTAGGGTCTCACTGAGATCAGGAGCAAGTCATGAATTTCACTGTTCTCAATAAGCAATGCTGATGAGCTGGTGCAAATTACCCCCAAATTGCTTTGTGTGTGACATCTTTTCCTTGATTATATCTAACTTCATATCAGTGATATAAATGTCATTATCCCATTTTAAAAAAGAGGAAAATGGAATAAGAACATGGCTTAAGGGCCATGTTCAGATAATATATAAATTGGAATTTTAATCCATGTCCCTGAGATTTAATAATTTTTTCATTTATTTAATTTTAAAAATTAGCTTTTTATTATGTGCTGCTCCCCTTCTCTTTTCCTCTCTCTCTCTTCATAATAGTTAACACAGTTAAATTTTTGTATTCATTTGTGCAATGCTTTGATTAACATAGATGGTGTAGTTTACTGAACATGCCTCTTGATCTTCACTACTGTCTTCTTCCTATCCAGATCATGGGACAGAGTTTTATGTGGTGGGATAATTATTGAGAAATTAATTTACCATTTGCTCTTATTACTCTAGATGTCTGGAAGGAATGGGAGATGTTCTTAAATCTCATTTTCCAGAAGGTAACTAACGTTTTGGGTTTCCCCTGGGATCTGTTAATGATAGTAGTGTCCAGGACTTCTGAAAAAAATTTTAGCTCAAACTTTTATTGCTTTAATTAAAAAAAACAAACAAAATCAAAAAATAAAAGCAACCTAGGTTGGGAAGTGTGAATGAAAGCAGAGGGGTGTCTTGAGAGTTTCTCACAATGACTAGGAATGGATTGGAATTTTGAAGGACTCTCACCCCATTGGGAAATCATGCTCCCTCATAGGAGAATATAACCTTGGAAGGGGGTCACTATGCAGTGCTCCCTCCTTGGTAGCTGTACTTGGTCCTTCAGTCCTCAGCTCTGAAAAAATAACTGAATTCAATCCAAGCACAAAGGCAGCAGAGTGGCCATTGTCAAGGGCCTGGATCAGTAGCACACCATTAAGAATTTGTGTGAGTAGACAAAAAGAGGGTCTCCCTACTGGGATCTTAAGTGGGATTCTAGAGAATATATAACCTCTTCCACCTCACCCTTAAGTCTATGACTGAAAAATAATTTCACCCTATCTTTCCATCGAGAGAGTATGTAGAGCAGGTTTAGCATGGTTTCAGAAGATAAAGGGGTAAACATTAAGGTGCATAAACCACAGTACTTAATTATATTCAGCTAATCCTTTCTTTAAAAACAACTGTAAAGAAAACTTGACATGGATATGCTTTACTAAACTCTCATTACTAATTTTGAGTTTGCTATACTATTTTCATCACAGTTGCATATTGTATTAATTTGCTAGGTCTGCTATAACAAAATACCACAGACTGGGTGATTTAAACAACAGAAACATGTTTTCTCATGGTTCTGAAGGCTGGAAGTTCAAGATCAAGGTGCTGGCAGGTTTGACTTGCAGGTGGCCATGATCTCGCTGTGTCCTCACTGGGCCTCTTTCTCTGTGTGCCTGTGTATTCTTGGTGTCTCTTTATCTTCCTATAAGGACACCAGTTGTATTGAATTAGGGCTTCATCCTTGTGATCTCATTTAACCTTAATTACCTCTTTGAAGGACCTGTCTAAAAATACAGTCACGTTAGGGTTTAGGGCTTTAACATATGAATTTTGGGAGAATACAATTTAGTCTATAACACTTATTAAATGCTTCATTAAAATATCATGGAGTTTAAAGACTCTTATAGGAGGGTCCTGTATGATGTGCTGAAACACAAATATTGTCAACATAGATTACCTCCAGATGATCACATTTTGCTTTGTTATGATTTGTGTGGAGGAAAAGATAGTCAGTTATACAGCACTGAAATTTCTATCAGCCTTTCTTTTAACTTTGTCAGTCTCAGAAGTAATATAAAGCAGACATTCCCTGCTGTGAAGAGATTAAGGAATCCCTGTGCATGACCACTGCAGAACTTACTTGTCATGCATATTTTCACCATATTTCATTTTATACAAAAATCTATGTGTAGTAATGCATATTTTAGATAAGACATGTTTCAAGAGCCTCATAATTACCATTTCACTGATATTTTCTTGCCACTCTTGTAATAAATGATTGTGTTAAATGGTAATTGTGCCATGATTATATGACATCTTTTGTGACATTTACAGCCATAAAGTACATAATGATTTTTTTTTTCTTTCAGATACTTAAATGGAGGAGCCAGTGCTTCCAGATGATGGAAATAATTTCTAATATAATTGGTGAAAGTGAATTCATTTCAGTTTTTAAGTGAATAATTTGTGGAGGTGTAATAAATAAATATGAGAGAAGTTCTCATTTAGTCACTGCTTAAATACCTATCTAGGTTAAACCATGATCTTCATTTCCTCTAAAAATATACTCATTGATATTCAACAGAATGCAGAGAACTTCTGAGTAATCTTGTCCCATCAGTGAGTCTCTAAAGTTGTTTTGTGTTTGTCATCAAAACTTTTTATCCTAGTTGTACTTCTTGTTGTAATTATACAATTTAGTTAAATATTATAGAGCAGTGAAGTCTGAGTTTGAAACAGAGTTATTTCTATGAAATAACTGAGTTGAATATTTTGGAATTACACCAAAAAAGTGAACTGCTAAAACTTGATGTTAAATTAATATTGATACAACTTTATAAATTTGGATAAATCATAAAAATCTAGGCTTATCTACTCTTATTATTTCATACTGTTTTTCCATTTTTCTCTAAAGGAGCTGAAAATAGAAAATTGGAATGAATTTACAAGTAAAATAATTGAATTAGTATTAAAATTCATTCCACAAATAAAAGTCAAGTCCAACCAAATATAAAAAGAAGAAATAATACTAGATCTTTATAAATTCCTTCAGAGAATAGAAGAGGGAAGATACTTCCAAACTCATTCAGTGAGGCCAGTATTATGTTGATCTGAATAACTACATTAAAAAAAATGATTAATGTTCATCACTAATAATTACACACAAAAGGAAAGTATTATTTGCTTAACAGTTGATAGAATAGATAATTATGTTAGTGGAAATAGATTAAAAATAAAACCTGGATTAGAATGATAGAATGTTTTCTAATACCATGTTTTCAACGAATAAGTATACATAATTTCCAAGTTGAGATTGCTATAATTAGCTAACTCTTTTCCCCATCCATGTATCCCAATCAAATGACTATCTCTATAATATTCTTGTCAAATTAATCTTAATGCAGGACATCTGAACCCTTAAACTACCTAAGTATCAATGATATTTATATTTATATTTTAAGAAGCCCTCAATGATCTTTATAAAATATCTCCTAAATTATGAATTAATAAGAAGTTACAGACCATATGAGTGCTAATTTACATGATTCAAGTTTTTTTCACATCTATTTCTGAATATTAAATTGAGTTCACAGAGTTCTATTATAGAAAATTAGTGATCATTGCTAAACAAATTTTGGTGAATGCTATTTTTATTTAATATGCTTCTTGAGTTTAGAGACAGTGAAACTAAACATTAGATTAAGGTACAATGATTAATTATATTATTAATAAAGATACATAACGAGCATACTAAGAATTGTCTGCTTCACTTTATGCATTCTACATTTCAGTGTTTTACATTAATATCTGTTTTTCTAACTCTGATATCTTCCAACATAGAATTAAGCATATTTTGCAGTCACTCCAGACAGTGAGACAAGCTGTGACATAAGAGTTACTGAACTCTTTGTATTTTATTAGTCTCAGCCTTCCTGTTTAGGTCTATGTTCCATAGGATTCAAAAATAGGCAATTGTTGGTATGAGTCTTCAGACAAAAGTGTTAAGATAGCCCTATACGAGAGACATGCTTAAAATATATTAGCTTTTTAAAAAAAAAATTGTTATTGGAGTATAGTTGATTTACAATGCTGTGTTAGTTTCAGGTGTACAGCAAAGTGCATCAGTTATACATATACATATATCCACTCTCCTTTTTTTTTTAGATTTTTTTCCCATATAGGCCATAACAGAGTATTGAGTAGAGTTCCCTATGCTATACAGCAGGTTCCTATTATCTATTTTATATATAGTAGTGTGTATATGTCATTTCCAATCTCCCAATTTATCCCTCTCCCTCCCTTATCCCCTGGTAACCAAGCTTTTTGTACAAGCTGCATTGGCAAAGTCATTTCAAATTTTAATGGATGAGTGTGGCTTGTGAAATGCACTGGTCAAAGTAGGTCTTCTAGGGTAGTTCCAGAAAATGGACAGATATATACACAGCCAGTCAAATACTTAAGTCATACTTAAGTAAAAATGACAGTATCTCTTGGAATATGTCATATATAAGACCTTAGTCATATGTATTATGGGAATAGATTCTTATTTTATGCCTCTTTACCCTTTCTTCCAGTGAATCATAATAAATATTGCCTATAGTCAGTTATGTCATGAAAAGAAGTAAAAATTTCATTGTTTAAAAAATAAACATGAATTTAGTTGAAAAATGAATTGCCTCTACACATTGAATGATAAAGAAAATATTCAAATGTATTTTTATATGTAAATATTCTATAACTTCTTTACACTTAGGATTCAGATATATAAATCAATCCAATTCTGCTGTTTTTCTCAAAAGCAAAAACTAGCTATGTTCCAATTGCTTCATATAAAAACATGTTCAGGGGAATTCCCTGGCAATCCAGCGGTTAGGAGTCGGCGCTTTCACTGTGGTGGCCCGGGTTCAATCCATGCTCGCAGAACTAAGATCCCGCAAGCCACACAGTGTGGCCAAAAATAAAAAATAAAAACAACAACACAACAACAACGAAACAAACATGTTCAGGGATGAGCTTACAGGGACAATGAGTGAGAATACAGTTCAAACCCATAGGGATTTTTCAAGTAAAAATATAGTTGTCACAAAACATAGATGAAGAATTCAATAAAAACAGTATTTGTATTACTACACACACAAATTATGCTGTTCAAGAAATAAATCTTTTGAATTACAATGAAGAGGACTCTATAAAAAGTAAATATGTATATGTATATATGTGTGTGTGTGTGTGTGTGTGTGTGTGTGTGTGTATTTCATCAGAGCAAAATAACTTTCAAATACAAAAGATACTTGAAGTGGAAAGAGTCTGCCAACAATACTTTCAAAGTTAAATGAATTACTAGAATTGACTGGTTTTTAACAAGTCAGATTTTATTGAGAATCCAGAGTCTTGTGAACTGGCATCAATTTACAGGTTGGGGTGTGGGTGGACTGGTCAGTCTTGAATTTTCTTGGCGCTGTATGTGTAACATTGGTAAAAATTATGGCTTCATTAATGATGGGTCTCCAGTGTGATGCTCACTGCCAGAAGCAGCCTCCTTAAGATCTCTGATAATTTGGTTCTGCCACTGAGTTCTTGAGAAGGCTGCTGAAGCAAGTGCTAGACCTGCAGAAATGACCACCTATTTCTCATGCTCCAACAAGTTTTCAGCCTGAGCTGACAGTTTAGAAGGAGCAATATCCTACGGATTAAAAAAAAATTCATCATTTTCCCAAAAGGAACCTGAAAACAGGCCTATCTACATAAAATTAGAAGTGTGTAATATTATTCAACCAATCTCTTACTTAGCTAATTAAAGCAACATCTTTAGGTAAACTATTATTTTCCACTCAAAATGAGATAGATAAGTGAATTCAAAGACTAAAAACTCAATTTATCTTGTAATTGTACCTCACAATCATATCTGTGTATGTATCGTACAAGCTTCTTTATTTGTACAGTAAAGGTGCATTTCATCGTGCAGCCAACTTGCATTCAACACAGAATAAGTCTTTACAGCAATTCTGTAGCTGTACTCTAAGTTCAAATAAAGCATGTAATTACAATAAAAAACCCTTTATACTTGCTTAGGTTTTAACAGTGCATTAAATTAAAAAGGCAGCTTACCCTGAGAAAGGTAATCTCTGGGGAAAGGGGGAAGTTTTTAATAAAAAGTAATGCACTTTTAGTGAAGCAGCTAACTATTGATGCTACTACTGGGCACTTATGTTTCCAACAGCCAATTTCATAGACTCTCTGTTGAGTAAAACCCAGTTTTAAGATTTATAATGCAATTGAGTTTTGTCAAGAGAAATAAGAGTTGGACACAGTTGGAAGGGACCTGGAAATCACCAAGTGAAATCTCCACTTTTAACCAAAGAGAAAATCAATACCAAGAAAGGTCAAAGGAGTTTTCCAAGTTTATACAATTAATTACAAGATAAGGGTTAAATTTCAAACCACTGACTGTCAGTGTTTTTGTTCTAGCAGAAAGAGACACACTGTAAGGCATAAACATCATATAATGGTAAATTATGCCTTATGTAGAAGGTGGTAAGAGTCATGTGGAAAGAAAAGAATTAAGCAGTAAGAGAAATATTGAGATTGTCAAAGTTGAGAAAAAGTGAGGTAGGGGTATACTGCAGTACCAACTAGAAGAGTCAACATTTTCATCATTGAGAAAGTGAGATACGAGCAAGGACTTCAGAGAGATGTGAGCTAGCAATGCAGAAACCTGGGGAAGAGTGCTTAGGTTAGAGAGAACTGATAAAAGAAAGGCCCTTCCTTAGTGCAGGGACTGTCTGGTTTGTGAAAATGCTCCATAGCCAGTGTTACTAAAGTGGAATGACTGAAGGGGAGATGAGGAGATCTTACAGGATGATGGAAGAGAAGTGGAAACCATTGAAGAGTTTCGAATAATGAAATTATTGGACTTAGTTTCAAAGTAAACCTTCTAGCTACTGTTTTTTTTTAAAAAGTTGATAGAAGGACAAGAGCAGAAATAGTGAGACCTGCCAGGAGTAGTATGGTGATATATGCTGGTAGTTTAGACCAGGGTGATAGCAGTGATGAAAGTAGATGGAATTCTCAATATATTTTCCAGCTAGATCTAATAGTGGCTAGATTAGATATAGTATGTGAATGGCATGTGATACTGTTGACTCAAAAAAGCAGAGTCAACAGTGACATCAAAATATATGGCTTGAAGAACTGGAGAGACAGAGTTGCCATCTTGGGATGAGGAAAACTATAGGAAGGCAAGCTTTAGGGAGCAAGATCAAGACTTCAGTTCTGGTTCATTCATTTGACCTCCAAATTGAGATGTTGCATAAACAACTGGAAACATGAGTTAGGATTTAGGAAATAAGTGTAGAATGGAGATGTATATTCAGACATTTTGGGCATATAGATGTTAGTTAAGCCCACGGACTGGATAAGGTCTCCAGAGAATGAAAGTAGATAGCGAAATAAAAAGATACAAGAACTAAGTCTTGGAAAATTGATATTTAAAGGATTGAGAGAAGAAGAGGAATCAACATAGGCAAATAAAAAGGAATTTCCAGTGACTAGGAGGAAAATCAAGAGAAAGAGGTGTCCTGGAAAGCAAGGTAAGAAAGTCTTTCAAAGATAAGGAAGTAAACAAGTGTGGCAACTGTTGTTGATAGGTCAAGGCTGGTGACACTAAGAGATAACTTTAAAATAAGCTTTAAGGAAGTTAGTGTTGACTATGGGAAGAGCAGTTACAGTGGTGTTACAGAAAGAAAAGCTAGAATGCAGTGGTTGTATAAGAACGTATTCATCAACCTATTCTATCAAAAATAAGATATCATTGATTTTTTCTATTGCTTTCTTCATCTCTATTTCATTTATTTTTGCTCTGATATTTACAATTACTTTCCTTCTACTAACTTTAGGTTTTGTTTGTTCTTCTCTAGTTGCTTTAGGTGTAAGGTTAGGTTGTTTATTTGAGATGTTTCTTGTTTCCTGAGGTAAGATTGTATTGCTATAAACTTCCCTCTTAGAACTGCTTTTGCTTCATCCCACAGGTTTTGGATCATTGTGCTTTGGTTTTCATTTATCTCTAGGTATTTTTTGATTTCCTCTTTGATGTCTTCAGTGATCCATTGGTTGTTTAGTAGTATATTGTTCAGCCTCCATGCGTTTGTGATTTTTACAGTTTTTTTTCCTTGTAGTTTATTTCTAATCTCATAGCATTGTGGTCAGAAAAGATACTTGCTATGATTTCAATTTTCTTAAATTTACTGAGGCTCGCTTTGTGGCCCAGCATGTGGTCAATCCTGTAGAATGTTCCATGTGCACATGAGAAGAATGTACATTCTACTGCTTTTGAATGGAATGCTCCATTAAAAAAAAAAAAAAAAAAGGAACCAAAGGAACCAGGGATGCTCTAGAATTACTAAACACAATAGACTTATACACCAGTCTTAGGACACTTTAACACTGAAGCCTTCTACTAAATAATTAAGTATAGTCTATCTTTGCAACCTAAATACTCACTAATATGTTTCTTTCATTATTAATGGGCCTCTTTTGTAATTCAAATATAACTTTGCTGGTGATGAATCCAAGAGACTAAACATCTTAACATTCTGATTAATTTGAATCTTTAAAGGTTATAAGAACAGTTTCAACTATTTATCCCTCCATAAAAGTTATATAATCATTGTATCTCCCTTGTCTTATTTGAAAAGTCTATATTTGTCCATATATATTAATTTTTTTATATGTTGCAAAGTCTTTCACCATCTGTAAAACTACAAGACTACTACCAAAATAATAGAATAGTTGAGCAGTCTTTCCCCACTGACCAGAGGCCATTAGAGTAAAGAACAGCCAAATTTTTTTTTGGCTTTTACATTTCCTCAATTATCCTATGGCAATATGCCTTAGTAAATAGTAAATACAGTGGTTATCAAATGTCATTGTGTATCAAAATCCGTTTGAGGTTTTTATGAGATATTCCCTCATACCACACTCCACTGATTCAGAATCTCAAATGATACTTTATAGATATTTATATTTTTATTATTTTTTCTTTGTATGTTTATGATGAAGTTAACATATTCATAAATAGAATTAAAGGACTTTCCCACGTTCTCTTGTTATTTATAAATATAGTATGATGTTAAAACTTTTATTGTACTTCACTATAAACAGGGACAATCATGTAACTACTTAAAAATTAAGTTGTTTAAAAATTTTTTTACTGGCACAACATATTTTATTTTTTAAATTGAAGTATAGTTGATTTACAATGTTGTGTTCATTTCATGTATAGAGCAAAGTGATTCAGATATATATATATATATTCATATTATATGAATATATATATATATATATTCTTTTTCAGATTCTTTTCCATTATAGGTTATTGACAAGATATTGAATATAGTTCCCTGTGCTATACAGTAGGACCTTGTTGTTTATCTATTTTACATATAGAAGTGTTTATCTGTTATTTTCAAACTCCTAATTTATTCCTCCCTGCCACCTGCTTCTGCTTTGGTAACTGTAAATTCATTTTCTATGTCTGTGAGTCTATTTCTGTTTTGTAAATAAGTTCATTTGTATCATTTCTTTAGATTCTACATATAAGTGATATCATATTTGTCTTTCTCTGTCTGACTTACTTCACTCAGTATGATAATCTAGTGTGTATACTAAGAGTGTCAACCTTGAATCCAGATTGACTCAATTTCTAGCCCCATCTCATGAACTGTGTGGACTTAGACAAGTTATTCCACCTCTGTGTGTGTAATCTTTATCTTTGAGCAATGGGTAAGATAATAGTACCTAACTTATATTGTATTGTTTATTGTTGTAGATTTGTATACAACTGTATAGAAGATTATTATATGAATTAAAATAGTTCATGTCCCATGTTTAAGAACAGAGCCTGGTATATAGAAAGCAAGCAATACTTGTGAATTCATGTTTTTATAATAGTGGTAGCAATAAGAAGAGATATAATTAAGAAGCAGCATGCATTCATTCACTAAGTCCACAGTGATCAGAAAGCTGAAATCCATGAAACAAAAGTCAATGTTCCTGTGTATATATTTGTCTCAATTCATTATATATTAGGCCAATATAGTAATTTCGAAGTGTTGGTTGTTTTTTAAGAATCCTTTTATTTTAATTTTTAACACTCACTTATAAGTAAAATCACCAGCTGGACCCTATGTTGATTATTAAAATCAAGAGTATGGTATCCAATGTGGGCAACTCCAAAGTGATAAATTGCATCTCTAAAATTCTAACAAGTCTTAATTCTTATCTAGATGTATTACACATGAGGCTACATGTTTAATTAAAATAGGGCCAGCCATAGATGGAATCCTAGCAAAGTGGCAGACCCAAGAAGCAACAAAAAAAACAGTTGATACAGAAAGTTTAAAGTCAAAGGAATAAACATGGGACCCATTGCACCTTCTCTTCATTTTAATTGTTTTGTGGTAAGGATTTTGAGAAATGAATAACTTTTTTTGTGTAGGATGAGAACATTCAATTTATCACAGGTCCCAAGAGTTATCAATTTTGCATGCATATTAGCATCAATTTCGGAGTTATTTTTAAAATAGCCATGCCTAGTTCATGCCCATATCAATTTAATTAGGATATTTGGAAAGCAGACACTGGTATATTTAAAAATTCCCTAGGCAATCTAAATGGGTAATCAGGGAAATAAACTACTGAATTATATCATCATATAGACATGGCAAGCTAATAATCAAAAGGAAAAATGGTACTAAATAGAAAAAACATGTAGCAAGGCATATTAACCTACCTTTGCAGTTTTCAAAAATCTGTATTAAAAATCAAGTTACAAACATCATAATTAAAACTGGTGAATGTATTTTATTGAATGAGAAACCAGCAAGATATTCAATGCATATATTAGATTCCTCTTATAGGCTATCAAAACACACTTGTGATGTATAAGTATGTGATATGTATGTAATATGTAATTAAAGTAAAATGGATTTTTAGGGTATATTTATTACCAAAAGTTCTACGTTCCTTTTGTCTTGTGAAAATTAAGTGATTCTTTTTTATTCTTCCCATGATTTCTATGGGATATTATTATTTTCATATTTATATATGTATGCATAGATTCTACATTATATAGAGTTTGAATTATATAAAACATAAATGTTGAGTCCAGTATATTAGATCTTTTTGTTTGTTTGTTTGCACCTGCTTTCTTTCTTTTTTGAATTCCTTATATTGTGTTTACCACCTTATAGAATGGGTAGGTAAAATATGCAGAGCAACCCTTTTGAATCTGGGGATATTTTAAACATATTTCTGGGTTGTTGAAATGCCTGATTTAATACCCACTCATATCTCTGGCCCTTTCCAAGACAAAGTGGTAGAGCTACCTCCTTTTGTATAGTACCTTAACTCTCACAATTAATGACGGAAAAAATCTTTGGCAGATCAGGTACAATGTTGTATTAAACATATCCATAGATGTAGGCCAAACTAAGCATTTGCAAAGTTGGATACAAAATTTTATAGACAGAACTTAAATCATGTAACATCATAAACTATAAACTCAGTAAGGGTTAGTGGGCAGCCATAGTAGTGGTCATTACTGTGCCTACTAGTTAATGCAAGACTGAAGACTAGACAATAGACCAGGAGTGTGTCAACATCTGCACCTGGTAATCATTTATAAAGTCTGGTTTAAAGAATTTACTTTTGAATACATGTAAGTATCTGATAACGTATTCCAAACCTCTCACATTAGATCTTTACATGCAATAAAATCTTACTAATTATAAGGATAATCCAAATTAAGATAGCCAGAAAGGTAAATTTATTTCTTTCAAGAACATGTAGCACATAGGAAGCAATATTCTAGATGCTAAAGGTTACACATTTGAAATTCATTTGGTTCTGATGTAGAAAATAGATAATAATCACTTATAAGGAATACTGCTTGTATTTAAACAAACTAAGCTAACATCCTCACAATAATGCATTCTCTCTCATGCACTAAACAGTTACTATTATTTTTCTGTATGTTTTGCCTTCTTAGTTATCACAATATGAATAATTCAAAGGAAAACTTTTGCAGCCTGGAAAACTTTTGCAATTCTGAATAAAGTAATCCTGATCAGTATGAATAAAGCTAATCATATGCAATGTAATAAAAATCAAAACATAAGAGTTCTCTAATAATACCAATAATGTGAAACAGTTCTAATTCACTGAACATGGAATTAAGGACAAATCTAAAAATTTGGGAAAAAATGTAAGAAATACGTATAGAAATGCCAAACATGACCCAAAAGTTCACTAAATTGTAGATATTAGTTTTCGATTTTAAATTTTTTAAAGAAACCTATTGTTGAGTATAAAATTACACTCATGTGAGCATTTTATTTTACTCTTCAATTTTACCTATATAATTTAATGGAATGGGTCAGTAATACCATTAATCTATACTTATGTATATACTCTGTACTTACATATTTAACTTGATGCTGTGCTCAATAACTCCCTTGGGAGCTGGAAATTTTTGCCTACTCCCTCTGCACTGAGCCAGGGAAGATAGCTGTGTAAAACTGCCTCTGTTTTCTGGGGTCCCAGGAGACTTGTGAATGCAGAGCCCTATGGGCTCTTAGAGTTAAGTGATTTGGGAGCCAGTCCCTTGGGTGGCAGCCATAAAAGTTGGGATGCTAGATCTGTGGTCCAATCCCTTTGTTCCTCAGGGGGAGCTGGGTGTTGGCGATTCCCTCCCAATTGTAAAGTGCTGTGCTGGGGATGGGGGCTGGAGTGTGTCTCAGCTTTTCCTACCTGTTTCAGTATAGATATTTTCTCAGTCACCTGTTATATAGGAGGTTCTCAACTAATTTATAGATTTTTCTTGGAGGGAATAGTCCATGTGTAACTGTGTATTCAGTACTTCCTTTGTAGGAGGAAAAGTCAGGTACCTCTTCTTCTGCCACTTGGCTAATATAACTCTCAACTCATCTTTTTAAAAGAGTTTGGGAAAAGAAAAAAAAATTAAGTTTAAGAGCACTGATGAAAGTTCTGTTAGATAAAAGAGATCAATGTTTCCCAGGTAAAATGATAAGAATTAATTTAATCAATTTCCTTTGGGTAGAATCCATATATAGGTGAGATTCATTAAATTGGATAGTGTGCGTATAATTAATTCTATGACAATAGCAAGATATTTGTTTACACAATATTACTGTTTAAATTCAGTATACCCTGAGTGGGTTAAATAACAAAATAACCTCTATTTTTAATCTGCTTGAAATATGTTATTTATGGTGTGAAGTTCTAAAACAAAAAAAGCTCAAAATCTATGAGTTTGCGTTATATATGTCGTGTGTGTATGTATATGTACATGTTTTCCATTTCTTTAAAAAGCACAATTGCTTTTGTTGTTTTCAGATTTACTGTCCTGTTGCTATTTCAGCTTTCTGAGAAAAAACGTTCTATTGATATACAGGACAGAGGCTGCAAATAAACTGAATGGATGGTAATTCCCTACAGTATTTCAATAGTAAATTTTAACAGTATAATTGACACACAGTGAACTGGCCCATTAAATTAGTTTTACTACTATAAAATCTTTCATTCCAAACTGAAGTGGTTGCCACCATTACCCACACAGTGATACAGTCTTATCTAAGTAATTTCCTTTTCCTCACTGTGCAGAATCATAAACTTCATTTTGGTTACATGGTTTATGTTTTAGTAAAAATCAGCTGGCTCATTGACATTTTTAAAATAATGCATTTGACAATGCTTTACCTGCTGGGAGACCCATGATCCTCTTCTGTGAGTATTAAACTAAAGATGACTTAATGAATTTATTTTAAAATTTCTGTTCAATTAATCAACTTATTTGCAAAATGATGTCAAGAAAGTCAAATGATTGCTATGCTTATAATAGCAGCAATTATTATACATATATTCCACTATATTTTGATGGCCATTTTATACTTTTAAACTTCAATATAAATTTTAACCTAGTATAGAAAATATTTTTTTCATTTTTTAAAAACACAGACTAAATTTATTGTCTACTTGCAAAAGCACTGTGTTTTTCACTAAAAAATTGCCCATCAGAGCATATTTGGACCTATACATATTTTGTATCCACATTAAACAGATAATACAGTCTGTAACACTATTTGGCAAATATCAGTAAGAATTGAGCTAATAATGAGGTGGAATTATTTTTCAATATGATGAAATGTGCTCTTAATCAGTATTTAAGCTTAATCAACAATTGATTCAAATAATTAAACCCCATACAAAAGAAGGGTTATAAATAGTCTTTGTCGTATTAAATCATGTGATAAGGAAGCATAGGTATGTTTTAATCAATAATCATACTGGATGGATCTTATAATTAATAAAGGGGAAGTTAAATCGTATTTAAAATCTTTCTCATTGGAGTCAAAAAGACCTGAATCACTGACTTGACTCTGCCTCCAACTGTGGTATCACAGTTGGTATCACAGGGATATTAACGTCTATGTTTTTGTTTCCTCACCTATAAAAACAGGTATAATTACGGAACTTAAAGCTTAGGTTTGTGTAAAAATTAACTACGGTTACATATGTAAATTGCTTGGCACAGTGCTTGGCATATTGCAATTATGAAATAAATGTTTGCTATGATTATAAATGGTTGCTATTATTTTAAGAAAATCAAAATATTTGAGTCTCACAGATTTTGTTTAAATGTACAGTATAGAAACATGTTAGAGGTGAATGTATTAATTCAGAATTATTGAAAATTCAGAGATAGGAGCTGACCTGTAGTATTACCTTTGCTTCAAATACCATAAACTTGAATTGAAAACTTTATTATTTATCAAGAACTAAACAAGGTCCAGTGAATTATAAGAGAAATGAGAAAGAATCCTCAGTGGCAAACAGAAAAAAAAATTTGCAATAGGATCAGAAAGAAAAATTATGAAACATAAATCTAAAACAGTATTTAAAAACTCTATGTATATAACTATAAAAAATCTTTGAGAAAAATGAAAAACACTTTTAAAGGAAAGATACACCTTATTTTGGAATTAGAAGACTTAACATTGCACAGATGTCAATTCTTTCTAATTTGATCTCTAAAGTAAATGCACTCCCAACACCTTTTTGTAATGAATATTACTAAAGTTGTAATTCTAAAATGTATCTAATAATGCCAAAATTCAATTACAGTCAAAGGAATATTTCTTTTTAGGATATAACTTACATATTCTAAAGTGTATAAATTTTAGCCCAGATTGGGAAAAGCCTTATCCATATGTGTGTGTGTGTGTGTGTGTGTGTGTGTGTGTGTGTGTGTATACATATGTTCTTCATTTATTCTGCAACATTGGGAGTATCTGTCCCAGACTTAGTTTTTCCAATCAGTCAGCCATTACAGAGCTGATGTGGATATTTTCATGTTACTGTATAGTCAAGGCTTTTTGAGCAAAGATTTCTGGCAACGTGGGTTAAAGGATGAGTAGATGGCAAACAAGCATTAGAAGTGAAAGATAGTGAAGCACCCAGACAGACTGACAGGTTTATTTCCCTGAAGCCATTTGTTCATTTTTCAAAGGGGAATTAAAAAACCCCCACAAAACAGGGCCATTTATTTACATTACAAGGTGTTGTAACAATTTAAAGATCTTCCTTTTCTCTTCCCAGAAGTGGTGTGATTACATTAGAGAGCAAAGATTTCTGTCCCTCTCTCAGGAGGAAAGGAATATAGCTGTGCAGCCATTCCTAGGAAAGCTCTGAAAGTCACAATTTCAGTGTTTCTCTCCTGTAGTATATTGATGACATCTACCCTGATCATGTCACTTGATGGAGAAATGGGGCATGGGGAACCAATGCTAACATATTCTGTAAGTAAATAATTGGTCTGCCTCTGATCCAGAAAACTTGTGTTTGCTTTCAGGATAAGATCAGTAGATAAAGATACTAAGAACTTATCACTATGTAACAGGGACAGTTCTAATTTCTATGTTAATATCCTTAAGAAAATAAACTTTCAACCTCCCCGAAATTCTCATGCTAATTTAAATCTTTATTTTGTATTTTTTACTAAAGCTATTTCCTCAGAACCTTCAAAAGGAACCGGTACAAGTTTTGTTGTACACAGGCTATCTCATTAATTTCCTATAATAACTTATAAATCGCAACTTCTATATGTGGATATAGGTTCAGAAAAATTTAAAAAACTTGTCAAAATAGTGGAGTAGAAATAACACACCGGGTCTGTTTGATTATTATTCACTCTACATCACTGCTTCCTTTAAATACATTTGAATGAAGGAAGGAATGAAAATGTTTTATGTTTGTGTGCCTTGTGTGAATTAAAGCTGATACTTAAACAATGGATAATTGAAAGAAATAAAACAGTACTTTATCAGACACATTGATTCAGACCTTCCCCGCTTGCCCAAATTAATCAAGTTTTACTCTGTTTCTAAATAGACCAACTGTGTCTCAAAGCAACTGCTCCATATCTAACTCTAAGTGATGAATAAAGTGCCTTATACCTCAGTGAACTGACCTAAGTAACAACCATCATCATCATCACCATCATTATCATCGTCATCATCATCATGATAGCTTGTTATATACCAGGCAGGTATTAGCTTATTTAATCCCCATAATTACCTTTTTTTGGCTGCGTTGTGCAGCATGTGGGATCCCAGTTCCCCGCCCAGGGATTGAACCCGTGCCCCCTGCACTGGAAGTGCAGAGTCTTAACCACTGGACCGCCAGGGAATTTCCCCATAATTAACTTTTAAAGTAGATGAAATACAACATTATCTTTGTTTTACAAATGAAGAAACTGAGGCACAGAGAAGTTAAGTGAATTCCCAAGGTCACAGAGCTAGTAAATGACAGAAATCTGATTCTAGTTCAAATAGTTTGGCTCTAGTCCATGCTCATAGGCTTTACAGGCTATCGTCTCTCCATAAGGTGTATATTCTTTCAAATGCCCTCATTTTCTGTGAACTGTATTTACACTTTGGGGAATATAACTTATTCATGATATCTCTTATTACATATGTATTATCTATTAAATCATTAATCATCCTTAGATTGCATATTGTACTTTAGATGGCCAATGAGTGCTAAAATCAAACTGGCTACTGCAACAAAACCGTGCTCCAAGAATGCCTTGCATAATTTATATTAGATGTGAAAACAAGCAAATTTCCTTAAAAAGTCATGCCTGTAGCATGGCAGGTGCATTTTCTATAATCATGTTTCATGAAATAAACATCAGACTGACTCATTTTTGTTCTGCAGGCTCAGTTATTATAAAGAAGTGACAATTTACACAAAGATCTGAAATGAAAAGGTCATCCTCATCAATCGGCCCTACTTCATAATTCCCAGCTCTATAAAGAGAATATTTTAGATATATTCATCTATGCAGATTGTTTAAAATGAAGGCCATAAATTCTAAAATCATTGCCATTCTATTCATAAAGCAAAGGTCTCAAAATGTGTTCAAGAAGGAAATAATTTCAAATGCTTTGGTCAAAATGTACAATAATATACTAGGCATTTATTCAACTGTCCACTTTTAGAAACTTAGAGAGAAAAGTTATAAAAGCTGAATATCAGTCATGAAAAGGAGATGTGTCATGGTTTTCTCAAAAACTTCTAAACTTTTGGACACTGGAGTAGGCTTAACAAAAACTAGCCCAGGAGCAGAAAAGATACACCACTGTGTCAATAATTATACATGCCACGATCTCATTATTCTATAATGAATATTCTCCTTATTCATTATTTTAGGTTCCAAATAAACATTACATTTTCACAGAGACATTGGATATAGTATAAGAGGTGAAATGAATATTAGCAAATGAAGGTTCATGAACAAAGATCAACAAGGCAGAACCAACTCATATGAAGGAAAACACCAATAAGCTGTGGTTAGATTACCAAAAGCACAATTTTATATAGTGTATAAAAAAGGTTCAGGACTTCCCTGGCAGTCCAATGGTTAAGACTTCACACCTCCACTGCAAGAATCGCGGGTTCCATCCCTGGTCAGGTTACTAAAATTCTGCATGCTGCGTGGCGCTGCCAAAAAAAAAAAAAAAGTTCAATGCACGTGAAGTTTTGTGATTCTTAAAATATTTCAGTCTGTCTTCTACTTTAGCACAGAAAAAGACCAAACTACTTGATTTTTGAAAAAAATATTAAGACAATTTTTTTTAGAGCAGTTTTAGGTTCACAGCAAAATTGAGCAGGATGTAGAGTCCTCATCTACATCTTTCCCTGTCCCCCAACCCCCATAGCCTCCCCCAACCACCAGCTTCCTGCACCATTGTGGTACAATGGATGAAACAACATTGACACATCATTATCAATCAAAATCCATAGTTTACATTCATTGTGTGTATTGGACATTCTATGGGTTTGACAAACATACAGTGACATGTATCTATCATCATAGTGTCATGCAGAATATTTTCACTGCTTTTAAAATTCCCCTATGATCTACCTATTCATCCACCCTCCTTCCAAGCTGCTTGCAATCACGGATCGTTTTATGGTCTCCATAGTTTTGCCTTTCCAGAATATCATATAGTTGGAATCATACAGTATATAGTTTTAAGATTGGTTTCTTTCACTTGGTAATATGCATTTAAGTTTCCCCCCATGTCCTTTTGTGGCTTCAGAGCTCATTTCTTTTTAGAGAAATGGTTGCTTCCAAGTTTTGGCAACTGTGAATAAACTGGCTATAAACATTAACATGGAGGTTTTTGTGTGGACATAAATTTTCAAGTTGTTTGGGTAAGTATCAAGGAGCACAACTGTTGGATCATAGGGGAAGAGTGTGTTTAGTTTTAAAAGAAGCTGCCAAACTCTATTCTAAAGTGGCTGTACCATTTTGCACTCCAACCAACAATGAATGAGAGTTTCTGTTGCTGTACATATTTGTCAGGATTTGGTACTGGCAGTGTTTTAAATTTTAGCCACTCCAATAGGTGAGTAGTGCTATTTTGTTGTTTTAATTTGCATTCCCTAATGAAGTATGATGCTGATCATCTTTTCATATGCTTAACTGTCACTTGTATACCTATTTGGTGAGGTGTCTGTTTATATCTTTTAACTGTTTTGAAATTGGGTTGTTGTTTTACTGTTGAGTTTTAGGTGTTCTTTTGGTTAAGAGTCAATTATCAGTACAAATATTTTCTCCCAGCCTGGTTTGTCTTCTCATTCTCTTGACAGTGTCTTCACAGAGAAGTTTTTTAATTTTACTGAAGCCCAGTTTATCAATTCTTTCTTTCATGGATCAATTCTTTCTTTCATGGATCATGCCCTCAGTGTTGAATCTAAAACATTCTTGCCAAATCCAGTGTCATCTAGATCCTCTTATGTTATCTTTTAGGAGTTTTATAGTTTTGTATTTTACATTTAGGTATATAGTCCATTTTGAGTTAATTTTTGTGAAGGGTGTAAGATCTGTGTCTAGATTCATTTTATTGCATGTGGATATCTAGTTGTTCCAGAACCATCTGTTGAAAGGACTGCCTTTCTTACATTGTACTGCCTTTACCCCTTTCTCAAAGATCAGTTAACTATAACTGTGTGGGTATGTTTTTGGACTCTATCTTCTGTTCAACTGATTTGTCTGTTCTTTTGCCAATACCACACTGTCTTAATTACTGTAGTTTTTATAGTAAGACTTGAAGTCAGGTAGTGTCACTACTCCAACTTCTTTTTTCTCCTTTAATATTGTGCTGGCTATTCTGGGTCTTTTAACTCTCCATATAAACTTTACCATCAGTTGCTGATATCCACAAAATAAGATTTTCATTAGAACTGCATGAATCTATGTAGATCAACTGAATTAAATTGAATCTATAGAAAACTGAACATCTTGCCAATATTGTCTCACTATCCATGAACATCGAACATCTCTCTACTTATTAGTTCTTTGATTTCTTTCATCAGAATTTTGTTGTTTTCTTCATATAGATCTACGCATATTTTGTTAGAATATATGTAAGTCATTTTTAGTGTTAATGTATGTGGTGTTGTGCCTTTAATTTCAAACTCCAATTTTTACTGTTGATATATAGGAAAACAATTGACTTTTGTATATTAACCTTGTATCCTGCTACTCTGCTATAATCATGTTTTAGTCACAGAATTTTTTTGTTGACTCTTCAGGATTTTGTATTTAGACAATCATTTCAACTGCAAATAAAAGAGTTCTATTTTTTTCTTTCCAGTCTGTATACTTCTTACTTCCTTTGCTTGCCTTGTTGCATTAGCTAGGACTTGCAGTAAGATGCTAAAAAGGAGTGATGAGAAGGAACTTATTTGCTGGTTCCTGATCTTGGCAGAAAACAATCTGGTTTCACACTATTTAGTATGAGGTTAACTAGATTTTTTGTAGATTTCTTTATCAAGCTGAGGAAGTTCCTTTCTATTCCTAGTTTGCTGATTTTGTCATGAATGGGTGTGGTGATTTTATCAAATACCTTTTCTGCCTATTGATTTGATTATGTGATTTTTTTCATCTTTAGCCTATTGATGTGATGGATTACCTTAATTGATTTTTGAATGCTATACCAGCCTTGTATATCTGTAATAAATGCCCTGTGGTCATGGTGTATAGTTCATTTATACATTGTTGGGTTTGATTTGCTAATATTTTTTGAGAACTTTTGTATCTACGTTCACGAGAAATGTTGGTCTGTAGTTTTCTTTCTTTTAATGTCTTAGTCTGGTTTTGGTATTAGGGTAATGTTGGTTTCATAGAATATGTTAGGAAGTATTCCCACCACTTCTGCTTTCTGGAAGAAACTGTAAAGAATTGATATAATATCTTCCTTAAATACTTGGGAGAATTTACCAGTGAAACCATGTGGGCTAAACCAATGGTTTCTTTTTACAACTGGGAGAAACCTTATTGAAATTCATAGGTAGGTAGCAATGCTTTGAAGCGTTTTGTAATTAAGCAATTTCAATGTAAGTTACTCCTTCAATCACACAAAAATATTCAGAAAAAATTTAAATAAAGGCTATAGGATTACCGCTCATACGATCATGACCATACAAACTGGGCAAAACTTTAAAATACCCTAATACAATGCAATAGTGCATAAAAAATATTTTATACTTTTCTGAGAGAAACCTCACTGGCCAAAGAGGACAGAAAACAAAGATACCTGCTTCCTCCAGAAAATTCTGGCATTCACATGCAAGATTTTTAAAAATATTTATTTATTTATTTATTTGGCTGCACCAGGTCTTAATTCCAGCATGTGGGATCTTTTAGTTGCGGCATGTGGGCTCTTAGTTGCAGCATGCGGGATCTAGTTCCTTGACCAGGGATCGAACCTGGGCCCGCTGCATTGGGAGTGTGGAGTCCCAACCACTGGACCACCAGGAAGTCCCACGTGAAAGATTTTTAGTAATGCAGCATATTATTCAATGATTCCCATTTCACCATAAATTTCATAATTTCAAAAAAAGTATCCATTATTGATGCCAGTAATGATGTCTTTGATTGTCTTATTATACACAACTCACTTTCAAGGCCCAGTTTCAAGGTAACCATTATATTCCAAATATTCTCAATGAATATTGACCACATATCCCCACTTACTACAGCCTGTGTCTACCATTCATATTCTTTGGGATATAGCAATGAGGTTCTTGCAGGCATTTTACTTAAAATACTTAAACCTGAAGTAATTGTAATATTCATGAGTAAAATAAATATTTTACCAAAAACTCAGGAGAAAGTGGTGACTACTGCATATTATCATTTATATGTGATGTATATAAATATGTATGTGTAAATGTATTATATATTTATAAATATGTCTATATTTGTGTGTATGATTTCTCAACTAAAACAATTACACATAATGAAATTAGAGATAGCCAGAATGTCAGATATCTCTGGATGTTACAGGCAGCCCATCTGCTCCTATATCCATAATGAACTTTGCATAAGTCAAATGAGACTGATGAAAACATGCCCAGTTGGTTTCCAGAACTCGGAACATGTCAGCACAGCCAAGTGGAAACAATGGATAACACAATTATCTAATGATCCTGAGCTGTCGTTAGGGCCAGTGATTTTCACACAGCTACTCAACAATTTTCCATAAGATTAAAGATAAGTTCTATATTTAATTAAACAAGTCTGGCTTTAGGAAACTCAAATTAATAATGTAAATAACTTAGAAACCTGAAATTTCTTCCAACTACATGCTACAAAATATCTCCTGCGCTGCACGGGGATTTGTTAAGAGTGTTTTTTGACTTTGCTTCTACAGATTTCATGGGAGTCTCCAGTAACCATGACTCATCCATCACTCTGCAAGGTAAAAACAGGAAAAATGAATTCATTTTCTACTCTTTGTACAAAGTAGCAGTGATGATTAAGATAGAAAGGCAGGCTTCCATGGGGAAAAAAGTTCCTCTTATGTCCGTAAAAATAATTTGCTTTTCATTCTGCATGTGCATCTAAATGAAGATTCTTTCATATAATAAATATTTTTGTAATGTTATCTACCTCTTCAACTATCTTAAATTTAAAAAAAAATTATGATCACAGAGGCTTCACCTACTTTCTCCTTAATTCATAAAACAGACAGTTACATTATGTGTGAAAAAGCCTAACACTTAAAAAACACAGACAAAAAGTTACAGAAGTTTATTTTAATTCCATAACATCACGGAAATAAAGCTAGATTAAGAGCCAACAGATTCCTATTCTAGTTTCAGCCTAGAACAGGTCAATATCTATGTCTTCATGAATTAGGCCAAGATACTTCACTTCTCTGAGTATCAGGGTCTATTTTCTGCTCAATGAAGGGATTGAACTCAGCTTCAAAGTTTCCTTTCAGCTTTATTACTCTATGCAATATTTCTCAAAATAGATTTGTCAGAACTCTGGTCTTGCAAGCTATTTCATTTGAAAATGAATGTTTCATGATTAAATTCATTTGGGAATTTGCACACTTCATTTATTCAATGTACATTTATATAATAGTTTTATAGTGTGAACTAAGACTGCCTTGAGGAGTCAGTTAATATGTTTTATCAAGGAGACAGCATTAATAATCATGCAAATAGGTGTTTAAAATAGCAGTCGTAAAGTATCATACAGACAAAATGTACTTGATATTCTGAGGTTCCTATTAGACTGGGCATTCAACCAAGGCTTTCGTGAAGAAGTGACAATTTAAATGAGATTAAATGTTTGCATAGTATTTAAGTAGGAAAAGCAGGAGGGAAGATATATCTAGTGAATGGAAAGTATGAGCAAATGCACAGTGGCAGAAGGCAGAATGACACTGTAAGGCAAACTTAAAGCAGAACCAGATGGCAGAGGGAAAGAAAGCACCCCAGACTGTAGGAGTGATGAAGATCAGGCTTTTACAAAGCCTTTAAGCAATTAAAGGTTTTGCTCTTAGTAAAGGAAGAGAGCTATTCAACAAATATTTGAAAGAGGCATGAAATGACCATACTTGTGTCAAGAATATCCTGGGTTAAAATACAAGATTGGAGCTAAACTAGAGCTGTCTTGAATAGACCAGTTTGAAGATTGAGATCAAGATCACAAATGTTCTGAGGTTGATCCAGGCTATTAGTGATAGAGATGAAATACATATATGAGATACTTAGAGGACAGATTAAATACAGAGAGAGGCAAGAAGAGAATCACAAGGATGAACATTAGGTCTCTGGTTTGCATAATTGTTAGGAAAGGGCATGTTCATTGGAATAGGAGATCTGGACAAATACGTGACATAATGGTCATCTATTGCTGCACCTATTGCATAATTTATCTATCATATAAACTTTGTACCTTAAAACAAGACACATTTCTCATCTCACATTTTTTATTATTAGTTTTGTGTGTCAATAATCTGGTAACAGTGTAGCTGGGTCTTCTATTTTAAGGTCTCACAAAGTTCCAGTCAAAGCGTTAGCTGTGGCTGCAGCATTATTCAAGGCTCAACTGTGAAACCACCTGTTTCCAAGCTCGGCGGCTGTTGGCAAGCATTGCTTCTGTTGATTTGTAAGACTGAGGGCCACGGTTTCTTACTGACTGTTAGTTGAAGGTCAAGCTCAGTTCCTTACCATGTGGCCCTTTCCAAAATTGCTGCTTGCTTCCTGAAAGGCAGCAAGGAAAGACAGTTTCCTCACAAAACGGATGCTGCATCTTATATAACCTAAACACACATACATGATCATATACATTCTGTCATTTTTCTTGCATTCCGTTGGTTAGAACAAAGTCTCAAACACACCAAAGGGGAGAAAATCACAAAAGGGCATGAAAACAAGAAAGCAGAGATCAGGGGGCCACCCTAGAGTCTGTCCACCATACTTATGCATGGAAATTTTGAGATCAGTTTTGGTTATACTGAAACATCCTCTACATGTCTGAAAAATTCATGAGAATACTGACTTGAAGTTATAAACTTGTTGGTGCTCCCTCATTTAAATCCAAAGGTTGTTAACGCCCAGGGAGAGAAATATGTATTGAAGAGAGAAAGACGCTCAAAAACAAACCCAGAAGAACTCTAATAGTTACTGTCTAGGTAAGGAAAGATGATCCTACAAAGAAGTTGAAGAGCTAGTATACTAATATACTAATTATACTAATAATATTATATATACTAATTACATATTAATATAATACTAATAAGATATATTACTATAACAGTAATATAATTATCTTATAATAAAGTTATTAATTAAATTTAGTTACTATCATTATAATGCAATTATACAATAATTATACAATAATTATGACCAAAATTATAACTGTATTAATTATATTAGTTACCACATAAAATTCTAAAAGAGAAACTACCATAAACCATAAGAAATGAGAAAATTGGAAGACAATTATAGAGGAAAACCCTACTTTTTAAATATAATAATCTGAATATATTAAATAACTTTGGTTAAATTTAAAACTCTCTCTCTCTTTCTATATATATATGTATATGTTTCTCTATGATATGAGTTACAAATCTCCCTATTTTGTGACCACCTAGAGGGGTGGGAGGGAGACTCAAGAGGGAGGAGATATGGGGATATATGTATATGTATAGCTGATTCACTTTGTTATAAAGCAGAAACTAACACACCATTGTAAAGCAATTATACTCCAATAAAGATGTTAAAAAAAAATGTGTCCATCAAGTTATAAGAAAAAGATCAACATTAATCTAATAGAAGAATGGGCAAAGCATATAAAAAGACAGATCAGGGAATACAAGAGACTCTTAAACCAGTGTAAAGATAAGATACTCAACTATGCTCAGATTAAGAAAAATATATATTAAAATAACACTGAGGTAGTATTTCCTAACAGATCGGATAAAAACAAAAATACTGGCACCACCTTCTGCTGGTCAGACCGTGTTACTATTGTCATGTGTTTGATGTAACCAATGGATGGCAATTTGACAATATCTATCAAAATTATAACTGCAGTACTTTTTTACTAGGTGACTTCATTTTGGTGAAGTCATCACTCAGATATATCAGCACAGCTGCAAAGTAATGTGTTGTCTGTAGTAGTGATATTTTGGAAACAGCTTAATATCCAACTCTAGAAATAGATTAAATCAATTACGTTATATCTATAGAACAGAATCTTATCCAGCTGTACAAACAAAACATAACAAAACAAAAAAACAAGAAAGCTATTTATGTATTGTTTTTGAAAGATCTCCAGGATATTCTATTAAGTAAAAGGGCAAGGTGTTTACATATTCTAATCTGTGTATTGCTATGCTAATATGTGTAAAATAGGACAAACAATGTATATAAATACTAGTCTATGCATACAGAAATTGTGGAAGGATAAACTAGACACTACTGACACTGAATATCTGGGCAGAGAGAATGGATAGGATATGGAGTTGGTTGAAGGAAGATTTTCACTTTATACTTGATTATACATTTTGATGTTTGTAAATGCATTGCTTCTTCACAATCAAATAAAAACTTGAATTGTGAAAATAAAGAGGAGTCTGATGATGTTGAATAGGGCTGAGAAGTAAATTGGGGACTGAGGAGTGTCAAATACTTTCACTCTCATTGATGCTCTTAGTTATTGTACATAACAGACTTTGAGAACATCTGCATTAATGAAACTCACATAATAGTTTAATTCAGTGTTTCCAAAATGTATTTGATCATTGAATTACTTAAATATCACACATTAATAGCCAAGTAAATTAGTGCTCTGTGAAACACTCTGGGAAAATACTGATCCATGGCATTGAAACTTTCAAGTACTTTATCAGTCACAGACAATGACTATCTTAAAAGTTCCATTATCTAGTGGACACACAAGGTATATGTTTTTATGAATTTAACTATAAGTGTTTTCAAAAGGATAGCATATATAATTATAACCATTATGAAAAATGGTTTGCAGTAGAATGATAAGGAAATTAAATTCTTCGTATGGGTGAGCTTGAAATTTCTTCAAGCTTAACTAACAACCTTAATCCTTTGAATAACCTACATTTTTAATTTGGCATGAAAGATTTCAAGCTGTGTAATAAAACTAATGAGGCTGCTACAACAGTGCAAAACAATAACCAACATATATTTTATTGTTGGAAACTGTATTAAGTCCATGCATGGGGTGAACTAAGACAGCTTTTTTGTTTGTTTGCTTCAGAAAGAAGGATGATATGTATTCACACTGCTTTCCTTAAAGAAAAAAAAATAGCATTCTAAATATGTACAATGCCTGGAAGAAATTCAAAAGTATTAGTTATTTTCAAACAAATGTGGAACTCTGAGAATCATTCAATGTAATGATATTAAAACACAAACGTATCTTCTCTGCCTACCAATTGGACCTAAACATACACCTATAAACATTAAGCACATAGCTTCAACCAACAGATTCTATTCATCAAAACTGCTGGTCTTTCTCTATAGCAATCATGATCTGTGGCAGTATATACTATCTGTTAGCATAATACGTCTGGCAGCTGAAAATGAGTTCAGATTTATCCAAGTGATGTGCAATGTCAGAAAAACTGATGATTCTCATATGAATGAACTATAGTGGCTTTTCCCTACAATATGTAAGCTGAATCAAAAGAGTTACTTTAAATTATACACTGCAGATTTTCAGAAAATGACAATAAAAAAACTACTTAAAATGGCTCTTTGTACCACTCTACTAAGATGATGGGTGAAGTATAATCAACCAACACAAGGTTGTTTGGGCATTTATTCATCAATTCATCCAGCCATGCAGCTACCCAGTTATCTATTTGATTTCTTAAATTATTACTGAGTGTAATGAGGTCTCAACTTTGGGACTACATATATAATTACTCCACAGCCCTTACCCTCAAGGAGCTCACAGTCTGGTGGAAGACATGTGTTGCTCACATTACTAAGTATTCTTACCATGGGAGCAAAAGTGGGTGCATTATGGTGGTGGGATTCATCTAACTCAAGTCTGGGATCAGGGAAGGCTTCTTACAGTGGTGACACTTGAGCTCAGTCTGACTAGACTGACAGGAAGCCAGTCAGGTGCGGAGGGCATGTAAAGCCATTTCACAGCCATGTTCGAGGACATAGAAGGAAGAAATAGCCAGAGGTACATAACGAATGACAACCAACCCATTGTTCCTGAAGGAAGAGAGGATCAAGGTAAGAGAGCAAAGGGGTAGATAGAGGTCAAAAAAAGGTGCACTTGAATTTGAAGTTTTAGAAATAATTGTGAATTTATAGAGAATGCCAAAAGAAAAAAAATTATGAGAAGTAACAGAAATGTCCTGAAAAAAAAACTTATAAACATAGCACTTAAAGCACTTGGAATCAAATGCCCTATGTAAATGTGTATATTACTGCTTTCTCAGTCTGAACAGTTAAAGGCAAAAAAGTGCCTATTTCTTTTATTAAATTAAATGTTGCTTTAAGAAAAATATGGAAAAATAAATGAAAAATATTATATTGTATGAAGGAAAATAATCTACCTTGTGTGGGCAAGAAAAAGCTTGGATAATCAGCTTTGAAGGGAGCAAGTCATACTACATAAATAATGTCCCTATTATTTTAGTTTTGGCATAAAAGACCATAAGAAATGTTTTAAGTCCCCTTCAAAACTTTTAAAATAATATTAATATTTGTATTAGGATATTGAAGTTCTCAATTTTATGAAATTCCATGGATATGCTTCTTTCTATTGTTTCTCTAGGAAACAAAAATTATGCCACATAATTCAAACATTTTCTAACACTTAAAACACTGTTAAATCACACTAATTTGTAACTACCTATCAAGTGTTGTCATTTGAATTCACTGATTTAATTGTATCTAATCCCTAACCAACATATTAAGGATATTAATTAAGTTCTCAAGTATTCTATAGTCTACTATAAGTCATTAAGTCTCTCAGCAAAACTTGTAGGGATAAGGAGAAATCAAACAAGCAGTTTTGTTACACAGATTTGTGGGTTATACTTAAATATGCTGTAATTCTTTCACTCCTTCTTTTTGTCAAGTAGTATCTAAAAGGTTATGTCTTTGTTATTAAACGAATGACGTTCTAACTTTAAAATCTATATCTTATGATTTCCTCTATTTATTACATAAGCTGCCTCTTTTTAAACATGGATTTGAAATTTTTTAAGAATAATTACTTTTATTTTAGAAGAAAATCAATATGTTTCAAGAACACTTGTCTAAAAAAAATCAAATTACCAATTTAGAGGAGGATAAATAAACATTTTAATGAAGTACCTGTGTAGCATCAAACAAAAGAAATTATCATAATTTGGAAATAACAATAAACTATGTCTTCTGAATTATAGAAAAATTGTATAAAAAATTCACTGAAACCATTTTTCTGAAAGCGTAAGATATAACATGCTTTCAAGAAGAAGGAATCTTCTATTTCCCTGTATTTCTATGTCATAAAGAGACAGGTATTGTCTAACTCCTCAGATTTGTAACCATCTGATTTATTGAAGCATTTGAAAATACAGGATATGTAGAAAGCCTGGAAATTCATAGAAAGACTGTGGATATTAGTAATGTCACACATTGATTTGCAATGAAACTTAGAGTGTGTATGTCCCCTTGCAATGAGTTGGTCAAACAGAAATGGATTTCAACGTCAAGTATATGCAATTTATTTGATTTAAAATATATGGTAGGTATATTTATCATATACTGAGAGCATGTCTAACAGATAAATCACTTACTTGTTGGCTCTCCCACTTGCATTTTCTTCTTTTGGACAAGTAGCAAGTGACTTCAATTAACTGCATAATTGTCAAGAGGAGATATACAAACTTGTTTTTTTTCCAAACAAAACTTAATCACCAGAAATATGTAGAGTTGTAAAATGTGTATTTTCCCTATCTAAAATAATCTGAATATACAAAATATAGAAATTGGCCAGCATATTAATATTTTATATACCATTTTTTACAATGCATCCTAAATGGTGACAACGAATGTGTTTTTCTCTTCAGCAATTATTAGTTTTTAAAGAAAAGAAAAGAAAGTGAAATTAATTTATCTACAGAGCAGTTCCAATTCTCATATAGGGAACATAAGAAAAGTTGTTTCTATAGTGTCATACCATCTATGTATGGAGATCTACAATTTTGAGAATGGAGAGTCTCTTCCCCCCAAGAGTTCAAAAGCTGCATAATTCTCCACACTTAAAAATGAAAGTATGTTATTGTTTAAAATTTCATGTTTTCCATCTTTGAAATTTACATTTACAGAGCATAATTTCTACTGTTCTCCTTTTAAAGTTGAGACTAATGTTATCTGTACTAATATTTGGTAAATAACTAAAAATTAAGTGTACTTTAAAGGGATCCTTAAAATAAAATATTAAAATGCAGTATATATGGTAAAACCAGGTGATTATTATGTATGGATATGGATAAATTGTATGCTCTTAAGAACCAGTAAGAAATTTTACCTTGAGTGAAGTGTTGTATGTATTCAAAAGAAGGAAAAGTCACTTTGGGGAGAAGTCATTGTTCGGGGTGGGGTGAGATTCCAAAGACAGACCTCAAAGGAGGTCTGCAGATGGCTTGCTTCTATGGATGGATCCTGCTAATTGGAGGGCCTTTTATTTTTCTGAGCTCTGACATGGGTGTGACAAAGGTTTGAAAATAAAGAGATATTACAAATATGAGAAGCAAGGTTGAGGATGGATCTTTGGCAAAAAGACACTTTTTTGGGTGAAGGGTTCAAGTGGTATTAAGAGACATGGAGAGCACACTCACTTTGTTTAGGATTAAGGAAGAACTCATTTTCAATTGTTGAAATTAAATATTCAAATGAGTTAATAATTGAGATATTAAAAGGCAAATTAAAATAGAAGCAAACTACATATACACATATAAAAACATTTACCTATATATCTTATAAACATATATATACATGTAAAACATTAAACATAAGCCATTTTGATACACTAGTCCCTGAAACCTCATTGAGCTTTTGAAAATATATTTATCCTATTTTTCGTCAAATTTAAATCCCTTTCAAGTACATCTTTGTTCTTCTGACATTTTTTCAAAGAAAAAAAGGAAAGAAGAAATTAAGCCACCTAACTGCTTAATGAATCTCACCTGTACTAATTAAAAATTTTAGCAGTATAAGAATCCATTAAAAAGCAAAGATGAAAACATACAAAAAAATTGCAAAAGTATTTAAATACCTGTAAGTCTTAGAAGACTAACTTTGTAAACTTTTAAGTATTGAGTAAACACACCATTCTCAGATTCAGCTTATTTATATAAATTATAGCATATGGCCATTGCTTGCAACACTAATATTTCTCATTTTTTCTAACATTTAATTATCCTAAAAAAAATCACATGATGTGATTGGTCTTATATAGAAGGTTTACAAAATTTGCCTTCTGCTTTTTCCAGTGTTTATAAATAACTATGAGTTTATTCAATGCTCAATTTCCTCTATACTAGTTTTCTTCCCTAGTCAATAAACTAAAATTTACTATTAGGAAACTGAGACACAACGTATCAAGGGGCTTGAGAACGTATCACGAAGCATGTCAGTGGCTGAGCTTAGGGATGTATCCATCCAGCACCAAAGCCCAGGCTCCTTCATGCTATCACACTGTATCTCATTTCATTTGGGTATTTTAACATGCCGAGCTTAAGAACCTCTACTAACTTGTTTCATAAAAAGAAAATTTAAAAATCAGATACCTGGAATGCTATGACACCAGAGACATACAACTCAATGTGAGATTTTTGTAAACTAAGAACTTTCAATAACATTTTGGTATAGTACTCAGAGAACGCAATTGGAAAAATCCTTATGTAAAGGCAAAATCCTTCATTCTGTATCCTTGAAGTTGCCTTATCAGTATTACCAGAATTTTGAAAGATATAATATCTTAAGTTACAAATATATTTATTCTAATTAAGGAAAGTATACATATGAATGAAATAAAAGTTGTTATTGGAGTCTAATTATTTATGATATTGTTCATTCTGTAAAACACTTCACTTACCTTGGTTTTGTTCTTCAACCATCAATATGAGCACACATTATACATTAATTTGCCAAGGAGGAAAATGCTATTGGAACTCCAAAAAGGGGGCTTGGGATAATTTGGAGAACTTCAAAACAGCTTTCAAAAATCTATGAATTATTAATGTCCTTAACCGAACTTCATGGCTAACTAAAATCATGTATAAAATATAGTATAATTCCTGATAACAATAATCATTATATACTAAAATCTTACTTTTAATCAATTTGAACAAACTATGAATGCTCTCATTGGCAATTTACTACAAATATGGCAGTGTTAGTAAGGCTCAATATACTGAAAATTGAAATTAAGTATATCAAATAAAGAGACTGAAAAACCATTTCAAAGATAAGGGATAAAACTTCTGATGACATTTATACACATGCCTGGTATTCACCATAGCAGGAAAACAAGATAAATGTTATGAACAAAAAGCATGATGTTCCTATCCTTTAAAAGTAGCATGGCGGCCCATCAAGTAGTTTAAAAAAATATGTAGTTACCACAGTGCATTCCTAAAATAAAATTATATATTCCTTAAATAGTGATGGAATTTTGAATCTGAAAAACAAAGTGATTATACAAGTTTCCTTGAAGGCTGAATTTTATTATTATTACTGTTATTACTATTACTATTATTTATTTTCATCAATAGCACACGTGCTGTGGTTGGCACAGTGTAAATGTTCAAGTATTGCTTAAAGTGATCTTTTGTTTCATTTCTCAAGTTAGTCACACAGATTTTAACTAAGGTTTGCAATGATGTTCACAAAACTTTCCATCTCACCCAAGTTACCTTATATCAATACTGCATTGATGATTCCCACTCTTAACAACAGTGATCTATTTTCAAATTTCACTATACAGTGACACAATTTCTATATGCTGCCTTCATAACTTGCAACAATGCTAAACTCACTAGTTATAAAAGCATTTTTGTAATTTTTGGGGATTTTCTAAACAGATAATCAGGTAATTTAAAAATAGCGACAACTTTATTCCTTCTTTTGCAAATCTACATGCATCTATTTTTTCTTGCTTTATTGCACTAAGACTTCTACTATGAATTTCAATAGGAGTAGTGAAAGTATATATATATATATATATTTTTTTTTTGCAATCTTAGGAGAAAAGCATTCAGTCATTCATTATTGAAGATGACGTTAGCTATAGTTTTACTGGAAACGTTCTTATATTGTTCAATTTTCCTTCTCTTGAAAATGAGTTTGAATTTTGTCAAAAGCTTTTTTTCTGCATTTATTAAAATGTGCATATTATACATCTTCTTTGATTTGTATATATCTATATATTGAAATACATTAATTGGCTTTCAAATTTAGAACCAGGTACTGCGAAAAATCTCAACTGACCATGATGTATTACCTTATTAAAAATTTCTTAATATTTTGTTGAGGATTTTAACATCTATATTGACAAGGAATGTTTGTCTATTGCTTTCTTTATCATAATGTATTTGTCTGGTTTTGGAATCAAGACAATGTTAACCTGATAAAATGACTAAAAAGGTATTCCCTCATCTTTTATTTTTTGGAAGAGCTTGTGTTGGATTAGCTTTTTTTTTAAAGTGTTTTGTAGAACTTTCCAAAAAATCCATCTCTGCTTGGAGTATTCTTTACTGGAAAACTTTTAAACACAAATTAAGTTTAGTAATACAGGCATACCTACTTTTATTTTGCTTGGCTTTACTGTGCTTCGCAGATACTGTGTTTTACAAATTGAAGGTCTGTGACAACCCTGTGTTGAGCAAGTCTATCAGTGCAATTTTTCCAATACCATTTTCTTACTTTGTGTCTGCGTGCCACATTTTGGTAATTCTCGAATATTTCAAACTTTTTCACTGTAATTACATTTGGTTTGCTGATCTGTGATCAGTGATCTTTCATGATACTATCGCAAAAAGATTATGGGCTTCCCTGGTGGCGCAGTGGTTGAGAATCTGCCTGCCAATGCAGGGGACACGGGTTCGAGCCCTGGTCTGGGAAGATCCCACATGCCACGGAGCAACTAGGCCTGTGAGCCACAACTACTGAGCCTGCGCGTCTGGAGCCTGTGCTCCGCAACAAGAGAGGCCGCGATAGTGAGAGGCCTGTGTATCGTGATGAAGAGTGGCCCCCGCTTGCCACAACCAGAGAAAGCCCTCACACAGAAACGAAGACCCAACACAGCCAAAAATAAATAGTAAATAAATTAAAAAAAAAAAAGATTATGACTTGCTGAAGACTCAGATGACGGTTAGCATTTTTTAGCAATAAAGTATTTCTTAATAAAGGTATGTACATTTTTTAAGATAGAATGCTATTGCACACTTAATAGGCTACAGTATGGTATGACCATAACTTTTATATGCAGGGGGAAACCAAAAATTCCTGTGACTCACTTTATTGCTATATTTGCTTTATTGTGGTGGTCTGGAACTGAATGAATATCTCCAAGGTAGGCCTGTACATGATTTTTAAGATGATTTCTTAAGTGAGTTTTATAATTTGTATTTTTCAAGGCATTTGCTTATATCCATTGCCAATTGTATTAGAATAAAATTCATAATATTCTCTTATTCCATTAATGTATGTAGGATCTGTAGTGATGTCCAATTTTCGAATCTTGATATTGGTAACTTGTGTTTATTCTCTTTTTATCTTGATTAGTCTGACCAGAGGTTTATAAGTTTTATTAATCCTTTCAAAAAACCAGATTTGCTTTCATTGATTTTCTCTATTGTTATTTTGTTTTCAATTTCATTTTTTATGTGTTCTCTTCATTATTTCTTTCCTTTTGTTTACTTTGAGTTGAATTTTCTCTAATATTTCAATTTTTATGATAGAAACCTTGAGCTTTGATTTTAGTTATTTCTTTTTTTCTAACATATTTCATGTCATAAATTTCCATCTAAGCACTGATGAACTGTGTCCACAAATTTTGATATGTTATAGTTTTATTTTCATCTAATTCAAACTATTTTATAATTTCTTTTATGACATTTCTGGCACACAGGTTATATAGAAGTATACTGTACTTGTTAGATATTTGGAGATTTTGCAGACATATTTTATTCAGTGACAGATATTCAATTATTAATTACTGTACTAATTACTAGTTTAATTTTTTTTCTTGTCAGAGCAGATACTTTGCATGAATTCAAGTTTTAAATTTGTTGATGTGCACTTTAGTGGACAGAATATAGTCTATTTTGGTGAATCCTTTGCACATTTTAAGAATATATATTTTCTGATTTGGGGAGGGGTTTCACAAAACTGTCAATAATATTGCTAGTTTTGTTTGGTACTCAATATCTCTAATTTTATGACTAATTTTTTGTTGTTTACTGAGACAGGAGCATTAATGGTTCCAACTATTTTTACAGATCGTTGTACTTATTTCAGTGTCATCAGTTTTCCCTTTGTGTATTTTCAAGTCCTCCATTAGGTGCATAAGTATTGCAGGATTGTTATGTCTGCATAGTGAAGACATATGTCTTCATACACCATTGTAATTATAATGTTCCTTTTAAAAAATATCTGGTAATATTCCTTGTTCTGAAGAGCTGGGCTGAGAGACCCTCCAAATCTCTTTTGATTGACGATTGCATCGTATTTTTTATTCCATTCATTTACATTAACCTGTTTCTGTCTTCATATTTAAAATGATTATTTATAGACAGCATATAGGTGGGTCTTGCTTTTTTATCCAGTATGATGATTTCTGTCTTTTATTCAGTATTATTAGTTTTATTGCTAGTTATTTCTTATTTGTTTCATATGTTCTTTGTTCATTTTTCTTCTTTTTCTGCTTCGTTTTGTATTAATTCAATATTTTTATGATTTTATTTTCCACCATGGGATCATTATTAATTCCTCTTTTAAAATATTTTCAGTGGTTTCTCTAGTATTTAAAATATACACATTGAAATATTACATGGACATCATGTTAAAAATGCATATTTTGATACAGTAGGTCTTTGGTGGAGTTCAGGAGAAACAGATGCTGTAGACACTATTTTGAATAGTCAGATGCTGGAAGAGGGAAATTATATGCAATTATATTTTATTTCAGATTAAATATATGCCTTGTTAATACATAGGGAAAATTCCAGTCTCAGCCTCTTTTTCTGTATTTGTATAGATACTGCTCTCTACTTCAGAAAGTTATGAGAGGAGAAATAATTCTTATAAAGTGTTTAAGACAGTATTTGGCACATAATGTATGAAGAATTCATGTTAGAAAGTACTAGGCAAACTTCTGGAATTGAGTCTTAATGATAATGCTATGACTCAACCACTATTTTAGGTTTATATAAATTAATTCAAAACAGAAATTATTCATAATCACCATTTTAAGGGTAGGGAAATTAAGTGACTGGAGGATTAGGATTAATGTGCCCAAACTCACACAGGTAATAACTGAGAGAACAGGGATTCAAATCCATGCAGCTTCACACAAGGACCAAAACTCTGAGCTAACACACAGGGTCAAATTGTCAAATAAAACAAATTAGAGATTATGCCCAGTATCAAGCTCTACTAAATAATATCAAGGCTATAGCCAAGTAAAGGTTCAGATGAAGCATAGAAATGTCAAAAGTATCTCCCTAGATTTTCCCCTCATTGAACATAGCCCTTTGATCCAGTAAGATGTCTTGAAGTGAGATTCCTAACAGCACCTCATGCAATAGGAAACATTAAAATTAACAAGTACATGACTTTCTGCAGGGAGACATACCTCACGTATTTGGGTTCTATTTACTAAAGGTAATTCTTAACAAGGGAAATATTTCTAGGTACATTAGGTCTCTTCTCCCTGGGAAATATCATTAGTTTATTGACTTGGTTATTGAGTTGACAAGGAGATTATCTCAGGTCATCTTTTCTTTCTTGGTCTCCCTAACCAAGAACTGAATGGACCACAGGCCAGCTGCTTTTACTCCTACCTTCTAGCCCTTAAGAACTAGGCAATGTAGCTGCTCAAGGGCTCGGGTGGTACACATAGACATAACAGATATGAATAATGAATAATAAATGATAATGAATAATGATGATAAGAGAATGAGAATATTTTTTACAGCCGTATTGGAGCTTGTTTATTTTTCTGCAAGGGAATCACTGACAGAGAAGGTCAGACAAGAGGTAGGTCATAAATTATGTGATGGACAGCATTACCAATCACTAAAGCAGAAAGCAAGGCACACAATGGGGGCTCAAAAGGGTAAGACATCACATAAAAGCCAAGAAGCATACAGGAGAAAAGGGCTCGTCAGAAGCCAGTGACAAAACCCCCTCACACAACAGTAATAAAAACTGGAATACTGCTTTGGTTCATCTAAAGACTTTTCAATAAATTCTGATAAGGGAGAGAGAGGCCAATCCCATGTACCTTGCCTGGGTCTTGGAGGTTGAAACTACTAATTGGTAGCAGCTGCCTGGGAGCAGCACCCAGGCTGGGGTAAACAGAAGCTGTAGGGATAAACACAACTGGGCCCACAGGCTCTGTGAGAAGGATAAGCTGGGGCCTTTTTGAGACTGAACAAGTTTGTTCAGTTTTTAAAGGAAAACGCATGCCATAATTACATTTTCATTAATTAATTAATTTAAATATCATAATTTGCCTACGATTTTGGTTTAGTCAATTTTGTTTCTTATTGCTTCCCTTTATCCAATGTTTTTTTGTTTGTGCTCACTTTCCTAAGCAGAACTATGCACCTACCAAGGATAAAGCCAGCACCTTCAAGTTGAAGTATACAGCACAGCACGTGGGGAAAATGCTCTCTCATACAGTGGTTAATGTAACTTTAATCTGATTACATCAGCACATTTTACATATTAATCTACAATCTCAAAGCAGGTGGGAAATTTTGTGTCCCTCTTTTGTCCTGGTATGATGAAAAATGAATGAAACAGGATTGATTTTAAAGGCTCAGTGTGGCTGGGGATTACTGGGAAACAGCATTAGGGAGAGATACTTTATGTTTTCTTGAAACTGAAGAAGAGTGAAACTCAGCATTTCCAGGAATTGTACAAATATATTTTGAAATGTACAGATTAATAAAAATGTTTAACAAAATGTTGACTAGACGTCTCAAAAGAGCTCTCAAAATATCAATAGCGAATCTAATCAGAAATATGCAGGATGATGCTGATTTACCAAATAAATCATCATCTATATCTACTGGGTAATGAAAAAACTACAACAGAAACACACATTTGCTATATTTTTTAATTATTAAATTTAATTTTATTTATGTTTTCATAGAGCAGATTCTTATTAGTCATCAATTTTATACACATCAGTGTATACATGTCAATCCCAATCACCCAATTCATCACACCACCACCCCCAACGCCCCGCCGCTTTCCCCCCTTCGTGTCCATACGTTTGTTCTCTACATCTGTGTCTCAATTTCTGCCCTGCAAACCGGTTCATCTGTACCATTTTTCTAGGTTCCACATATATGCATTAATATTTTATTGATTTCCTCCTTCTGATTACTTCACTCTGTATGACAGTCTCTAGATCCATCACGTCTCAGTAAATGACCCAATATCGTTCCTTTTTTATGGCTGAATAACATTGCATTGTATATATGTACCACATCTTCTTTATCCATTCGTCTGTCGATGGGCATTTAGGTTGCTTCCATGACCTGGCTATTGTAAACAGTGCTGCAATGAAAATTGGGGTGCATGTGTCTTTTTGAATTATGGTTTTCTCTGGGTATATGCCCAGTAGTGGGATTGCTGGGTCATATGGTAATTCTATTTTTAGTTTTTTAAGGAACCTCCATATTGTCCTCCATAGTGGCTGTATCAATTAACATTCCCACCAACAGTGCAAGAGGGTGCCCTTTTTTCCACACCCTCTCCAGCATTTGTTGTTTGTAGATTTTCTGATGATGCCCATTCTAACTGGTGTGAGGTGATACCTCATTGTAGTTTTGATTTGCATTTCTCTAATAATTAGTGATGTGAGCATCTTTTCATGTGCTTCGTGGCCGTCTGTATGTCTTCTTTGGAGAACTGTCTATTTAGGTCTTCTGCCCATTTTTGGATTGGGTTGTTTGCTTTTTTTAATATTGAGCTGAATGAGCTGTTTATATAATTTGGAGATTAATCCTTTGTCCGTTGATTCGTTTGCAAATATTTTCTCCCATTCTGAGGGTTGTCTTTTCGTCTTGTTTATGGTTTCCTTTGCTGTACAAAAAGCTTTGAAGTTTTCATTAGGTCCCATTTGTTTATTTTTGTTTTTTATTTCCATTACTCTAGGAGGTGGATCAAAAAGATCTTGCTGTGATTTATGTCACAGAGTGTTCTTCCTATGTCTTCCTCTAACAGTTTTATTAGTGTCCGGTCTTACATTAGGTTTTCGAATCCATTTTGAGTTTATTTTTGTGTATGGTGTTAGGGAGTGTTCTAATTTCATTCTTTTACATGTAGCTGTCCAGTTTTCCCAGCATCACTTATTGAAGAGACTGTCTTTTCTCCATTGTATATCCTTGCCTCCTTTGTCATAGATTAGTTGACCATAGGTGCCTGGGTTTATCTCTCGGCTTTCTATCTTGTTCCATTGATCTATGTTTCTGTTTTTGTGCCAGTACCATATTGTCTTGATTACTGTAGCTTTGTAGTATAGTCTGAAGTCAGAGAGTCTGATTCCTCCAGCTCCGTTTTTCTCCCTCAAGACTGTTTTGGCTATTCGGGGTCTTTTGTGTCTCCATACAATTTTTAAGATTTTTTGTTCTAGTTCCGTAAAAAATGCCATTGGTAATTTGATAAGGATTGCATTGAATCTGTAGATTGCTTTGGATAGTATAGTCATTTTCACAATATTGATTCTTCCAATCCAAGAACATGGCATATCTCTCCATCTTGTTGGTATCATCTTTAATTTCTTTCGTCAGTGTCTTATACTTTTCTGCATATAGGTCTTTGGTCTCCCTAGGTAGGTTTATTCCTAGATATTTTATTCTTTTTGTTGCAATGGTAAATGGGAGTGTTTTCTTAATTTCTATTTCAGATTTTTCATCATTAGTGTATAGGAATGCAAGATATTTCTGTGCATTAATTTTGTATCCTGCAACTTTACCAAATTCATTGATTAGCTCTAATAGTTTTCTGGTGGCATCTTTAGGATTCTCTATGTATAGTATCATGTCATCTGCAAACAGTGACAGTTTTACTTCTTCTTTTCCAATCTGTATTCCTTTTATTTCTTATTCTTCTCTGATTGCCGTGGCTAGGACTTCCAAAACTATGTTGAATAATAGTGGCGAGAGTGGACATCCTTGTCTTGTTCCTGATCTTAGGGGAAATGCTTTCAGTTTTTCACCATTGAGAATGATGTTCACTGTGGGTTTGTCGTATATGGCCTTTATTATGTTGAGGTAGGTTCCCTCTATGCCCACTTTCTGGAGAGTTTTTATCATAAACCAGTGTTGAATTTTGTCTAAAGTTTTTTCTCCATCTATTGAGATGATCATATGGTTTTTATTCTGCAATTTGTTAATATGGTGTATCATATTGATTGATTTGCATATATTGAAGAATCCTTGCATCCCTGGGATAAATCCCACTTGATCATGGTGTATGATCCTTTTAATGTGTTGTTGGATTCTGTGTGCTAGTATTTTGTTGAAGATTTTTGCGTCTATATTCATCAGTGATATTGGTTTGTAATTTTCTTTTTTTGTAGTATCCTTGTCTGGTTTTGGTATCAGTGTGATGGTGGCCTCATAGAATGAGTTTGGGAGTGTTCCTTCCTCCACAATTTTTTGGAAGAGTTTGAGAAGGATGGGTGTTAGCTCTTCTCGAAATGTTTGATAGAATTCACCTGTGAAGCCATCTGGTTCTGGACTTTTGTTTGTTGGAAGATTTTTAATCACAGTTTGAATTTCATTACTTGTGATTGGTCTGTTCATGTTTTCTATATCTTCCTGGTTCAGTCTTGGAAGGTTATACCTTTCTAAGAATTTGTCCATTTCTTCCAGGTTGTCCATTTTATTGGCATACAGTTGCTTGCAGTAGTCTTTTAGGATGCTTTGTATTTCTGTGGTGTCTGTTGTAACTTCTCCTTTTTCATTTCTAATTTTATTGATTTGAGTCCTCTCCCTCTTTTTCTTGATGAGTCTGGCTAATGGTTTATCAATTTTGTTTATCTTCTCAAAGAACCAGCTTTTAGTTTTATTGATCTTTGCTATTTTCTGTTTCTATTTCATTTATTTCTGCTCTGATCTTTATGATTTCTTTCCTTCTGCTAACTTTGGGTTTTGTTTGTTCTTCTTTCTGTAGTTCCTTTAGTTTTAAGGTTAGATTGTTTATTTGAGATTTTTCTTGTTTCTTGAGTTAGGCTTGTATAGCTATAAACTTCCCTCTTAGAACAGCTATTGCTGCATCCCATAGGTTTTGGGTCGTCGTGTTTTCATTGTCATTTGTCTCTAGGTATTTTTTTATTTCCTCTTTGATTTCTTCAGTGATCTCTTGGTTATTTAGTAATGTATTGTTTAGCCTCCATGTGTTTGTCTTTTTTACGTTTTTTTCCCTGTAATTCATTTCTAATCTCATAGCGTTGTGGTCAGAAAAGATGCTTGATATGATTTCCATTTTCTTAAATTTACTGAGGCTTGATTTGTGACCCAAGATGTGATCTATCCTGGAGAATGTTCCATGCGCACTTGAGAAGAAAGTGTAATCTGCTGGTTTTGGATGGAATGTCCTATAAATATCAATTAAATCTATCTGGTCTATTGTGTCATTTAAAGCTTGTGTTTCCTTATTTATTTTCATTTTGGATGATCTGTCCATTGGTGTAAGTGAGGTGTTAAAGTCCCCCACTATTATTTTGTTACTGTTGATTTCCCCTTTTATGGCTGTTAGCAGTTGCCTTATGTATTGAGGTGCTCCTATGTTGGGTGCATATATATTTATAATTGTTGTATCTTCTTCTTGGATTGATCCCTTGATCATTATGTAGTGTCTGTCCTTGTCTCTTGTAACATTCTTTATTTTAAAGTCTATTTTATCTGATATGAGCATTGCTACTCCAGCTTTCTTTTGATTTCCATTTGCATAGAATATCTTTTCCATCCCCTCACTGTCAGTCTGTATGTGTCCCTAGGTCTGAAGTGGGTCTCTTATAGACAGCATATATATGGGTCTTGTTTTTGTATCCATTCAGCAAGCCTGTGTCTTTTGGTTGAAGCATTTAATCCATTCACGTTTAAGGTAATTATCAATATGTATGCTCCAATGACCATTTTCTTAATTGTTTTGGGTTTGTCTTTGTAGGTCCTTTTCTTCTCTCGTGTTTCCCACTTAGAGAAGTTCCTTTAGCATTTGTTGTAGAGCTGGTTTGGTGGTGCTGAATTCTCTTAGCTTTTGCTTGTCTGTAAAGCTTTTGATTTCTCCATCGAATCTGAATGAGATCCTTGCCAGGTAGAGTAATCTTGGTTGTAGGTTCTTCCCTTTCATCACTTTAAGTATATCATGCCACTCCCTTCTGGCTTGTAGAGTTTCTGCTGAGAAATCAGCTGTTAACTTTATGGGAGTTCCCTTGTATGTTATTTGTCATTTTTCCCTTGCTGCTTTCAATAATTTTTCTTTAATTTTTGCCAGTTTGATTACTATGTGTCTCATCGTGTTTCTCCTTTGGTTTATCCTGTATGGGACTCTCTGTGCATCCTGGACTTGGGTGGCTATTTCCTTTCCCATGTTAGGGAAGTTTTCATTTATACTCTCTTCAAATATTTTCTCTCGTCCTTTCTCTCTCTCTTCTCCTTCTGGGACCCCTATAATGCGAATGTTGTTGTGTTTAATGTTGTCCCAGAGGTTACATTGCGGTTAATGTTGTCCCAGAGGTTACATTGCAGTTAATGTTGTCCCTCTTAGGCTATCTTCATTTCTTTTCATTCTTTTTTCTTTATTCTGTTCAGCAGCAGTGAATTCCACCATTCTGTCTTCCAGGTCACTTATCCGTTCTTCTGCCTCAGTTATTCTGCTATTGGTTTCTTCTAGTGTAGTTTCCATTTCAGTTATTGTATTGTGTTCATCTCTGGTTGTTTGTTCTTTAATTCTTCTAAGTCTTCGTTAAACATTTCTTGCATCTTCTCGATCTTTGCCTCCATTCTTTTTCCGAGGTCCTGGATCATCTTCACTATCATTATTCTGAAATCTTTTTCTGGAAGGTTGCCTATCTCCACTTCATTTAGTTGTTTTTCTGGGGTTTTATTGTGTTCCTTCATCTGGTACAGAGCCCTCTGCCTTTTCATCTTGTCTAACTTTCTGTGAATGTGATTTTTGTTCCACAGGCTGCAGGATTGTAGTTCTTCTTACTTCTGCTGTCTGCCCTCTGGTGGATGAAGCTATCTAAGAGGCTTGTGCAAGTTTCCTGATGGGAGGGACTGGTGGTGGGTAGAGCTGACTGTTGCTCTGGTGGGCAGAGGTCAGTAAAACTTTAATCCATTTTGCTGCTGATGGGTGGGGCTGGGTACCCTCCCTGTTGGTTGTTTGGCCTGAGGCAACCCAACCCTGGAGCCTACCTGGGCTCTTTGGTGGGACTAATGGCAGACTCTGGGAGGGGCTCATGCCAAGGAGTAATCCCAGAACTTCTGCTGCCAGTGTCCTTGTCCCCACGGTGAGCCACCATCACACCCCGCCTCTGCAGGGGACCCTCCAACACTAGCAGGTAGGTCAGGTTCAGTCTCCCCTGGGGTCACTGCTCCTTCCCCTGGGTCCCAATGCGCACACTACTTTGTGTGTGCCCTCCAAGAGTGGAGTCTCTGTTTCCCCCAGTTCTGTCGAAGTCCTGCAGTCAAATCCCACTAGCCTTCAAAGTCTGATTCTCTAGGAATTCCTCCTCCCGTTGCCCGACCCCCAGGTTGGGAAGCCTGATGTGGGGCTCAGAACCTTGACTCCAGTGGGTGGACTTCTGTGGCATAAGTGTTCTCCAGTCTGTGAGTCACCCACCCAGCAGCTATGGGATGTGATTTTATTGTGACTGCACCCCTCCTACTGTCTCACTGTGGCTTCTCCTTTGTCTTTGGATGTGGGGTATCTTTTTTGGTGAGTTCCAGTGTCTTCCTGTCGATGACTGTCCAGCAGCTAGTTGTGATTCTGGTGTTCTCACAAGAGGGAGTGAGAGCATGTCCTTCTACTCGGCCATCTTGTTTCCCATCCACACATTTGCTATTGATTCAGGATACTGTGTTGCTTTCCAGATCACTTGGCATTATGTTATAAACAATGTAATAGCTTCCCAGGGGGTTTTGTCTCCTTGTTTATTTTCTGAGGCCATCACCAGCAGATATTTGAACACTTCTGATTCTTGTAAAGTAGTTACAAACAATTGCCTTTTAGGAATAACTTTTGATAGTTGCAAATATTTAGGAATGCTCAGTTTTCACTGCTGCATTTCTCTCTCTGATTTTGTTCATTTAATATTACATTTAGACCATGATTCTTATTTCTAATCCAGGCATTTTTATCAATGACATCCTTTCTCATCTGTACTTCAGTCCCCCTCTGCTACTGGGTTAAGAAAGGACAAACTGTTCTGATAGCATCTATGGACATATGTTACCCACAGACTTCCTGTGAAACAAAAATATGTTAGAGGCAAAAGAAAGTCTATAGCAGGGGTTGGCAAACTTTTTCTGTAAAGGGTCAGATAGTACATACTTTAGGCTTTGCAGGACACATGGTTACTACTGCTATATTGCAACTACTCAGCTCTGCTGTTGTAATATGAAAGCATCCATAGAACACTATGCAAATACAGTGGTGTGGCTGTGTTCCAATAAAACTATAAAATAGGCAGTGGCCCAGGATTGGCTCAAGGGTCATATTTTTCCAGCCCTGGTCTATAAGCAGCTGCTTACTTTTCAGACTCTCCTGGATTTTATTTTAGTTTCTGGTATTCCAACACATGTTTCTTTTACTGGCATACTTTGATATATTCTCAGAAAGCTTCTGTTACATTATATCTTCTCATTTTTCTTTAGGTAAGGTACAGGATTTGAAAAAGAGATCAGTGGTAGACCAAAGGGGAAAAAAAAACTTTTTCCTTAGAGGATTTAAGCAGAAATCATGATGCCTGATGCAGGGAATTCTCCCAGAACTCTGGGTCTGATATCCATCATCCACCCTGTAGAGAGGGCTGTGAGGAATTTTCATCAAATAATCTTCTTTTTGCTGAGCTGCTCCACCTACATAAAACTATGTCAGTGATTGAACTAGGAACCATAATTAATAGGGGTACTGGGGAGGACAAACTTACTTATTTCAGAGAAGTATCATGCATCAAGAAAACACTACAACCAATGCTGCAGAAGAGAAGGAAGAAATGTTCATTATTTTTCCTGAAGAGTCATGCAAACTTGGAATGCTCATACTACCAGCAGCAGTGCCTCTAACTCTTAGCTTCACCTCAGAATCACTGGGGAGCTGGGTAAATATAAAGATCTCAGGATCAGTAAAAAATCAAGATCTGATAACAGAGACCAGGAAGCCCTATTTTATAGGTGATTCTGATGCAGCTGCACTGAGGCCAGGTATTTGAAAATGACTATCAAACCCTCTAGTCCAAGCTCCTTGTATTCCAGATTAGAAAATTGAATCTGAAAGATTAACTGTCTGTCCTCATCCCCCGGCTGCTCTTGGCAATCTGAACCCTGTTCTTCTGACGTGAGGTCTTTCCACTCCATGGACCTGTTTTCCTATGATCATGATACTCTTGATCATAGCACCTTCTTCTCAGGTTTGCCCAAGCTTCCTTTCTGTGTCTTTCCCTTCCTTCTTTTTCTACAGGCTCAGTGCTCTCATTGTTGGCATCAAAAAAGAAATAAACAAGTAAATCTTCCTTGAAGAAAGGACCTGAAACTCATTGCCACTACAGTATCAGTGTCTTCCATTGCTTTAGCCTTCATATATACATTTTCAGTGCCCTAAAATCTTATTCAAATAAATAACTGATAATTTTTATTATCATTATTTATTTATATTATCCTGCATGCAAGCAAAAATTTCAGAATTGGGGACAGATTTATTACTACTTATTTATAGCAATAAACACACCCCAGTTCATCACTCTCTGGGATGATGCGGGAGGGTAGTCCGATGGATAGACCTGTATCTGCCCAAAGGGGGTTTTCTTACAACAAGGACGAGGAACCCTGAAATTAAGAATCTGGAAGAATGTCCAGCGGTCACCCTCCCCTCCTGAGACAGAGAAAAGAACCTATCTCCCTAATGTGAATAAATTATCTTTAGAAGAGAAGGGGAAGGCCCCTGGATTCTTAACCTATGTAATGTAAATAAACATCTCTGGAGAAGAGCTAAGACAAACATTCAGGGTTATAACCCTTAATATGTTTCCGTGGTTCAAGAATTTGTTCCCCACTGACATGTAAACAAAAACCTCTGGGAAGGTAAATCTTTCTGGAGTTCTCAGAACCATCTAATCACTTTTAACTTCCAAAACTTGTCCTTTTAACTTATATTCCAAATTTCTTTGCTCAGAAAGCCCTAACATTTCAGAAACCGAAAATATTTTAGAAAATATTTTCTCTATAGTTCCATGATTAGTGAATTTATCATATCCTTAAGACTCAGAGATGAGAGGGTGTATAGTATTTAGGGATCACAGAGAGGCGCTCTCCATCTCTTTGGCAACTGTCCATACAGATTTTGTTTAGAGCAGAGCATTACCATCCAGATTTAACCTCCAAAACTGGGCAGAAATGACTTATTTAACAATGCTTGTTTTATCAGTGACTTCCTCATTAATTAATTGATTTTTTCATCCTATAATCTTTATCAAATGACCATTATGTTGCAGCTACTATGCTTCCCTGTTAAGTACTAGTGGCACAAAATAAATTAAATAGCATTACTTGATTTTGTGTTATTCTCAGGCCAATGGAAAGAGGAAGGAAGTGAGGAAAAGAAACAGGAAGGAAAGAAACAAGAAGCAAGAGAAAGAAATACAGATATACTAAAAACATACTACTTGACAGGATGTATACTATGTATATCCACATGATATGTCTTATTTAATTCGAATTAATTAATCCCCGCTAACATCCTAGGAAGTGCATACCATTATTATCCCCATTTCATACTGGAAGAGAAAAATTCAGAGGTAACATAATTAATCAGCTGGTGTGACAAATGCCCCCACTATTATTACAAGCCAAAATTCTGCTTCCTCAGATACCAATGATGTCTTGAACACAAAATACAAATGAGGAATTACCAAATATTGTGGTTAGCAATGTAGGTGCACTAGAGTAAGGTACTATGGGGCACAAAAGACAAAGCCACTAACCCTGCTGGGGACACAATGGAGACATGTCTTGTGAACATTTAGAAAGAATTATCTGATTACCAGAGATTAGCTAGAGTATGCTAACAGCCAAACGGCAATTCCTTTAGCTCATTATTCATTCAAGAAATAGTTATTTCGTACCTTTGGGTATAGGTAGTATACATACTGGGAATCCAGTGGTGGAAAAGACATACACAATCCTTGCCCTTATGGAATTTGGAGATTGTAATCTTTTATAAAAGCATATAAGTACGATATTTGTTACAAAAGAATGATTAGAGGATACTATGGGAAAATGGACCCTAGCCCAATTTAATGGGGTCAGGAAAATTTCTGCGAAGGAAGCCTGAGTCTTAAGGAAGAAGCAAGAGTTAGTTAGATAGAGGGGACTGAACCTGTTGATGGGAAAGGATGTTTTAGAAAGAAACAGCAAGAGAATGTTAAAGGAAGTGATAGAAAGCAAAATATAATGAATATTTTCATTGAAACTGACACAGGCTTTAGTAATATATTTTTACAGATAGAAATATTTGAATCTCAATACTCCACAATAATACTATTCACTACCATTATGGAGGTATTATGGAGGGCTATTATGTGCCAGGTAGTGTACTAGATGCTTTATATATCATTGGTACTCACACCCACCCTATGAAGAAGATATTTTAGGGTTTGAGATTGCTAAAAAATTCCATGACTCAGTGGCACATTTAATAAATTTTTCTTAATATTTTCAGAGGGAAAAAAACAGGTTGAATGAAGGAGAGAGTAGTAGTATTAATGAAAACAAATTATAAAGAATTTGAATTGAGTTTCTCCTGCCACCATGATGTCATCACAGGAATTTTTTATTTAATGGAAAATATCCAGTGCTGGAAGCCATAATATCTGGATTCTCATTTTTACTCTAATCTAACTAGATCACTCAAACTCTTTGTTCGTTAGTTTTGTATTCTTTCATCAATTTAATTTATATATCTTTCTTTATCTATCTAATAATTATTTTAATACAACCTTCAATTTTTTACTCCAGTTTATATTCTTACCATATTACACCTGAATTATGACAATGACTTCCCCAGTTCATCCTTTTAGTATCCTTCTACTCAAAACTATGCCATTAGGATAACACCCTAAGTATTGCTTTCATCAATTTCATATTTCAAAATCCTATATTCTTTTTTATTGAATGTAAAGTTATATTTTCAACTCTACCTGTATCCAAGTCTTTCCCTCCAATTTAGTCAACCATCATTCCCACCCAACATAAAGTCTCTGGATTAGCCAGAATGTTTCAACACAGAACTCAGAATTCACCTTCAACAAAATGAATGGTCTCTCACTGCACTCAGACTCTTCCTTCAAATTACCTTCTTGGTTCTCTTCACATATCTAAATCGCAACCATTCTTCAAGATCCAACTCTAATCAACTTTCTCCCAAGAGGGTTTTCTGAGGTTATTGGAATCAACATTAATTTCTAAATATTCTCTGATTCCTAGAACATTGATTGCTTAATTCATTTGATTAAAATATTAATTACTAGTCATATTTTGTTTTGTGTCCCTTGAGGGCAGAGGTCTCGTCATGTACTTATTCTGAATCATCTATAGTCACAAATGCTGACTACAAAGAAGATCAAAACATATGCAGAGAATTAAATTTGGAAAACTTATTTTGTGTCAGAATGATTTAGGATGTATGGTATAATGACCTTCACTTTGGAATGAGTCATACCACTTCTGTAAGCCACAGAAGCAATGGTGAATAACTGGCAGACCTAAGATCATTCTTTTCATGACTAAGAATGATCTTAGGTCTGCCAGTTATTCACCATTATACATATACAGCAATGATCCCCTATGCTTTTATAACCTAGAATGAGTTAGGCCACCGTTGACATGGGAAGGTTGCCTCGTGTTGTAAAATCAGTAGAGGATACAAAGTTGCTCTCTACAGCTACACTACTGATTATGAAACAAGTATACAGGTGTTTGCATAAATTGGACCTAATTTAAGCCCTTTTCAAAACAGCAAGGGAATTTTGTTCTTGCTGCCTGATTTAGGGAGTCAGTCCCAAACTACAAACTAGACTTGAGAGTGACTTGTGTTCTACCATCACAAACAATGGGATTAGGTGTTTATTTTTTTTGTTTTTTACTTTCAAAAATTTTATTTATTTGTTTTATTTATTTTTTAACATCTTTATTGGAGTATAATTGCTTTACAACAGTGTGTTAGTTTGTGCTTTATAACAAAGTGAATCAGCTATACATATACATATATCCCCATCTCTCCTCCCTCTTGCGTCTCCCTCCCACCCTCCCTATCCCACCCCTCTAGGTGGTCACAAAGCACCGAGCTGATCTCCCTGTGCTATGCAGCTGCTCACCACTAGCTTTCTATTTTACATTTGGTAGTGTATATATGTCCATGCCACTCTCTCATTTCGTCCCAGCTTACCCTTCCCACTCCCCATGTCCTAAAGTCCATTCCCTATGTCTGCGTCTTTAAACCTATCTTGTCCCTAGGTTCTTCAGAACTATTTTTGTTTGTTTGTTTTAATTCCATATAAACGTGTTAGCATACGGTATTTGTTTTTCTCTTTCTGACTTACTTCACTCTGTATGACAGTCTCTAGGTCCATCCACCTCACTACAAATAACTCAATTTCGTTTCTTTTCATGGCTGAGTAATATTCCATTGTATATATGTGCCACATCTTCTTTATCCATTCATCTGTTGATGGATACTTAGATTGATTCCATGTCCTGGCTATTGTAAATAGAGCTCCTATGAACATTGTGGTACATGGTTCTTTTTGAATTATGGTTTTCTCAGGGTATATGCCCAGTAGTGGGATTACTGGGTCGTACGGTAGTTCTATTTTTAGTTTTTTAAGGAACCTCCATACTGTTCTCCATAGTGGTTGTAGCAGTTTACATTCCTACCAACTGTGTAGGAGGGTTACCTTTTCTCCACACCCTCTCCAGCATTTGTTTGCAGATTTGTTGATGATGGCCATTCTGACCAGTGTGAGGTGATACCTCATTGTAGTTTTGATTTGCATTTCTCTAATGATTAGTAATGTTGAGCATTCTTTCATGTGTTTGTTGGCAATTTGTATATCTTCTTTGGAGAAATGTCTGTTTAGGTCTTCTGCCCATTTTTGGATTGGGTTGTTTGATTTTTTGATATTGAGTTGCATGAGGTGCTTATAAATTTTGGAGATTAATCCATTGTCAGTTGCTTCATTTGCAAATATTTTCTCCCATTCTGAGGGTTGTCTTTTCATCTTGTTTATGATTTCCTTTGCTGTGTAAAAGCTTTTAGGTTTCATTAGGTCCCATTTGTTTATTTTTGTTTTTATTTCCACTTCTCCATGAGGTGAGTCAAAAAGGATCTTGCTGTGATTTATGTCATGGAGTGTTCTATGTTTTCCTTTAAGGGTTTTTATAGTGTCTGGCCTTACATTTAGGTCTTTAATCCATTTGGAGTTTATTTTTGTGTATGGTGTTAGGGAGTGTTCTAATTTCATTCTTTTACATGTAGCTGTCCAGTTTTCCCAGCACCATTTATTGAAGAGGCTTTCTTTTCTCCATTGTATATTCTTGCCTCCTTTATTAAAGATAAGGTGACCATATGTGCATGGGTTTATCTCTGAGCTTTCTATCCTATTCCATTGATCTATATTTCTGTTTTTGTGCCAGTACCATACTGTTTTGATTACTGTAGCTTTGTAGTATAGTCTGAAGTCTGGGAGCCTGATTCCTCCAGTTCTGTTTTTCTTTCTCAAGACTGCTTTGGCTATTCGGGGTCTTTTGGGTTTCTATACAAATTGTAAAATTTTTTGTTCTAGTTCTGTGAAAAATGCTATTGGTAGTTTCATAGGGATTGCACTGAATGTGTAGATTGCCTTGGGTAGTATAGTCTTTTTCACAATGTTGATTTTTCCAAACCAAGAACATGGTATATCTCTCCATCTATTTGTATCATCTTTAATTTTTTCATCAGTGTCTTACAGTTTTCTGCATACAGGTCTTTTGTCTCCTTAGGTAGGTTTATTCCTAGGTATTTTATTCTTTTTGTTGCAATGGTAAATGGGAGTGTTTCCTTAATTTCTCTTTCATATTTTTCATCATTAGTGTATAGGAATGCAAGAGATTTCTGTGCATTAATTTTGCATCCTGCTACTTTACCAGATTCGTTGATTAGATCTAGTAGTTTTCTGGTAGCAAATTTAGGAATCTCTATGTATAGTATCATGTCATCTGCAAACAGTGACAGCTTTACTTCTTTTCTGATTTGGATTCCTTTTATTTCTTTTTCTTCTCTGATTGCTGTGGCTAAAACTCCCAAAATTATGTTGAATAATAGTGGTCAGAGTGGGCAAGCTTGTCTTGTTCCTGATCTTAGTAGAAATGGTTTCAGTTTTTCACCGTTGAGAACAATGTTGACTGTGGCTTTGTCATATATGGCTTTTATTATTTTGAGGTAAGTTCCCTCTATGCCTACTTTCTGGAGGATTTTTATCATAAATGGGTGTTAAATTTTGTTGAAAGCTTTCTCTGCATGTATTGAGATGATCATATGGTTTTTATCCTTCAATTTGTTAATATGGTGCATCACATTGATTCATTTGCATATATTGAAGAATCTTTGCATTCCTGGGATAAACCTACTTGATCATGGTGTATTTTCCTTTTCATGTGCTGTTGGATTCTGTTTGATAGTATGTTGTTGAGGATTTTTGCACGTATGTTCATCAGTGATACTGGCCTGTAGTTTTCTTTCTTTGTGACAACTTTGTCTGGTTTTGGTATCAGGATGATGGTAGCCTCGTAGAATGAATTTGCGAGTGTTCCTCCCTCTGCTATATTTTGGAAGAGTTTGAGAAGGATACGTGTTAGCTCTTCTCTCAATGTTTGATAGAATTCACCTGTGAAGCCGTCTGGTCCTGAGCTTTTGTTTCTTGGAAGATTTTTAACCACATTTTCAATTTCAGTGCTTGTGATTGGTCTGTTCATATTTTCTATTTGTTCCTGGCTCTGTCTTGGAAGTCTGTACTTTTCTAAGAATGTGTCCATTTCTTCCAGGTTGTCCATTTTATTGGCATATAGTTGCTTGTAGTAATCTCTCATGATCCTTTGTATTTCTGCAGTGTCAGTTGCTACTTTTCCTTTTTCATTTCTAATTCTACTGACTTGAGTCTCCTCCCTTTTTTCTTGATGAGTCTGGCTAAAGGTTTATCAAGTTTGTTTATCTTCTCAAAGAACCAGCTTTTAGTTTTATTGATCTTTGCTATTGTTCCCTTCATTTCTTTTTCATTTATTTCTGATCTGATCTTTATGATTTCTTTCCTTCTGCTAACTTTGGGGTTTTTTTGTTCTTCTTTCTCTAGTTCCTTTAGGTGTAAGGTTAGGTTGTTTATTTGAGATGTTTCTTGTTTCTTGAGGTAGGATTGTACTGATATAAACTTCCCTGTTAGAACTGCTTTTGCTGCATCGCAAAGGTTTTGGGTCGTCATCTTTTCATTGTCATTTGTCTCTCGGTATTTTTTGATTTCCTCTTTGATTTCTTCAGTGATCTCTTGTTTAGCCTCCATGTGTTTGTGTTTTTTACGTTTTTTTCCCTGTAATTCATTTCTAATCTCATAGCATTGTGGTCAGAAAAGACGCTTGATATGATTTCAATTTTCTTAAATTTACTGAGGCTTGATTTGTGACCCAAGATGTGATCTATCTTGGAGAATGTTCCATGCGCACTTGAAAAGAAAGTGTAATCTGCTGTTTTGGGGTGGAATGTTCTATAAATATCAATTAAATCTATCTGGTCGATTGTGTCATTTAAAGCTTCTGTTTCCTTATTTATTTTCATTTTGGATGATCTGTCCATTGGTGTAAGTGAGGTGTTAAAGCCCCCCACTATTACTGTGTTACTGTCGATTTCCTCTTTTATAGCTGTTAGCAGTTGCCTTATGTATTGACGTGCTCCTATGTTGGGTGCATATATATTTATAATTGTTATATCTTCTTCTTGGATTGATCCCTTGATCATTATGTAGTGTCCGTCCTTGTCTCTTGTAACATTCTTTATTTTAAAGTCTATTTTATCTGATACGAGCATTGCTACTCTAGCTTTCTTTTGATTTCTATTTGCATAGAATATCTTTCTTCTCCATCCCCTCACTTCAGTCTGTATGTGTCCCTAGATCTGAAGTGGGTCTCTTGTAGGCAGCATATATGCGGGTCTTGATTTTGTATCCATTCAGATCCAGTCTATGTCGTTTGGCTGGAGCATTTAATCCATTTACATTTAAGGTAGTATGGATATGTGTGCTCCTATAACCATTTTTTAAATTGTTTTGGGTTTGTTATTGTAGGGTTTTTCCTTCTCTTGTGTTTCCTGCCTTGAGAAGTTCCTTTAGCATTTGTGTACAGCTGGGTTTGGTGGTGCTGAATTCTCTAGTGTTTTTTCTTGCCTGTAAAGGTTTAATTTTTCCGTCAAAACTTAATGAGATCCTTGCTGGGTATATAATTTTGGTTGCAGGTTTTTCCTTTCAATCACTTTAATTATGTCCTGCCACTCCCTTCTGGCTTGCAGAGTTTCTGCTGAAAGATCAGCTGTTAACCTTATGGGGATTCCCTTGTATATTATTTGTTGTTTTTCCTTGCTGCTTTAATATTTTTTCTTTGTATTTATTTTTGATAGTTGATTAGTATGTGTCTTGGTGTTTCTCCTTGGATTTATCCTGAATGGGACTCTCTGTGCTTCCTGGACTTGACTATTTCCTTTCCCATATTAGGGAAGTTTTCAACTATAATCTCTTCAAATATTTTCTCAGTCCGTTTCTTTTTTCTCTTCTTCTTCTGGGACCCCTATAATTCGAATGTTGGTGTGTTTAATGTTGTCCCAGAGGTCTCTGAGACTGTCCTCAATACTTTTCATTCTTTTTTCTTTATTCTGCTCTGCAGTGGTAATTTCCACTATTTTATCTTCCAGGTAACTTATCTGTTCTTCTGCCTCAGTTTATTCTGCTATGGATTACATCTAAGAATTTTTAATTTCATTTATTGTGTGGGTCATCACTGTGTGTTTGCTCTTTAGTTCTTCTAGGTCCTTGTTAAATGATTCTTGTATTTTCCTCCATTCTATTGTCAAGATTTTTGGATCATCTTTACTGTCATTACTCTGAATTCTTTTTCAGGTAGACTGCCTACTTCCTCTTCATTTGTTTGTTCTGGTGGGTTTTTACCTTGCTCCTTCATCTGTTGTGTGTTTTTCTGTGTTCTCATTTTGCTTAACTTAGTGTGTTTGCAGTGTCCTTTTCACAGGCTCAGGTTCGTAGTTCCCGTTGCTTTTGGTGTCTGCCCCTAGTGGCTAAGGTTCGTTCAGTGGGTTGTGTAGGCTTCCTGGTGGTGGGGACTAGTGCCTGTGTTCTGGTGGATGAGGCTGGATCTTTTCTTTCTGATGGGCAGGACTGCGTCTGGTGGTGTGTTTTGGCGTGTCTGTGACCTTATTATGATTTTAGGCAGCCTCTCTGCTAATGGGTGGGGTTGTTTTCCTGTCCTGCTAGTTGTTTGGCATAGGGTGTCCAGCACTGGAGCTTGCTCATCATTTAGTGGAGCTGGGTCTTAGCATTGAGATGGAGATCTCTTGGAGAGCTTTTGCTGCTTGATATTACATGGAGCTGGGAGGTCTCTGGTGGACCAATGTCCTGAACTTGGCCCTCCCACCTCAGAGGCTCAGGCCTGACATCCGACCAGAGCACAAACACCCTGTCAGCCACATGGCAAAGAAAAAAAGGCAGAAAAAAAGAAAGAAAAAAAGAAAGAAAGAAAAAATACAATAAAGTTATTAAAATAAAAAGTAAAAAATAAGTATTAAAAATAAAAAAAAATTAAAAAGAAAAAAAAAACGGATAGAAAGAACCCTGGAGAAAATGGTAAAAGCAAAGCTTACAGAAAAAATCACAAAAAGAAGCATACACATATATACTCACAAAAGAGAAAAAGGAAAAAAATATAGTATCATTGCTCCAAAGTCCCCTGGCTCAATTTTGGGATGACTCGTTGTCTGTCAGGTATTCCACAGATGCAGGGTACATCAAGTTGACTGTGGAGATTTAATCCACTGCTCCTGAGGCTGCTGGGAGAGATTTCCCTTTTTCTTCTTTGTTCGCACAGCTCCTGGGGTTCAGCTTTGTATTTGGACCCGCCTCTGCATGTAGGTCACCTGAGGGCATCTGTTCTTCACTCAGACAGGACGGGGTTAAAGGAGCAGCTGATTCGGGGGCTCTGGCTCACTCAGGCTGGGGGGAGGGAGGGGTACGGATGTGGGGCGAGCCTGTGGTGCAGAGGCCGGCGTGACGTTGCACCAGCCTGAGGCGCGCCCTGTGTTCTCCCAGGGAAGTTGTCCCTGGATCACGGGACCCTGGCAGTGGTGAGCTGCAGAGGCTCCCGGGAGGGGAGGTGTGGAGAGTGACCTGTGCTTGCACACAGGCTTCTTGGTGGCGGCAGCCACAGCCTTAGCGTCTCATGCCCGTTTCTGGGGTCCGCGCTGATAGCCGTGGCTCGCGCCTGTCTCTGGAGCTTGTTTAGGTGGTCCTCTGAATCCCCTCTCCTCGCGTACCCGAAACAATGGCCTCTTGCCTCTTTGGCAGCTCCAGACTTTTCCCTGGACTCCCTCCCGTCTAGCCGAGGTGCACTAGCCCCCTTCAGGCTGTGTTCACGCAGCCAACCCCAGTCCTCTCCCGGCGATCCGCCCGAGCCTCAGCTCCCAGGCCCCGCCCGCCTGGCGGGGGAGCAGACAAGCCTCTCGGGCTGGTGAGTGCTAGTCGGCACGGATCCTCTGTGTGGGAATCTCTCGCTTTGCCCTCCGCCACCCTGTTGCCTGCGCTCTCCTCCGTGGCTTGGAAGCTCCCCACCCTGCCACCCGCAGTCTCCACCCACGAAGGGCTTGCTAAGTGTGTGGAACCTTTCCTCCTTCACAGCTCCCTCCCGCTGGTGCAGGTCCCATCCCTATTCTTTGTCTCTGTTATTTCTTTTTTCTTTGCCCTACCCAGGTACGTGGGAGTTTCTTGCCTTTGGGAGTCTGAGGTCTCCTGCCAGCATTCAGTAGGTGTTCTGTAGGAGTTGTTCCACTTGTAAATATATTTCTGATGATTTTGTGGGGGAAGGTGATCTCCAAGTCTACTCCTCTGCCATCTTGAGGGTCTCCTGCCTAGGTGTTTAAGAAACATTGTACATATTAACAATTATAAAGCTTTAATAAAATTGGAGTCCAACAAATAAAACTAATATTGCTTATAATATGTATATAGTAAGATTCTGATATATGTTTATTGGTATCTTTCTGTATTTCAGGCACTGTTAGTTGCCATCTATATTATTCCATTTAATTTAATTCTCTTAACAAAATAGTAAGGTTGGCATTATTATTGCTATTTTGAAGATTAAGTGTTTGACATTAAAACAATATGTGACTAGTCCAATATCATTATTTTAGTTGAAAAATTAACTTCAAACCCTGCTCCTTTGCTCCCTTTTTCACTGTACTATAGTCAACAACACATACATACACAATTATCGTTATTGCTAAAATGATATTATTTATATAGTTACAATAAATTGATATATTTATATGTCATTACATTTAAGCATATGACCTAGAATTTTTACATATACTGGGAACTTTCTGAATCTATGAGAGTGTTACTGAAGCTCATGTATTTCAGGAAGTATTTCCTCTTCAGTGTCATTGACTTTCATTATAATCTTGCCCCCAAAATGTACTTTTCACAAAACACTTCATTATTTTCCAGAGAAAAATATTTGTCATGGGTTCCATTTCTTTTATCGTATCAGTAGTATAATGAGCGTTTCTCTAGCTCATCATTCTATATCCTGAAAACATCAGAGATGTGCCATCCAAAGTATTCAAAGCAGTTTTTAAAGACTCAATAGTTACCTTTATCTGATTATGAGACATAATAGCTTTTCTTCATTTCATAAAATGAAAAACTCAGTGACTAGCTAGAAGAACAGATACAATTTGTTTCTACAAGAAAATGAAATCCTACTGTCCTATGATTAATGATCTGTTGTCTGTTTGGTGTTTCTGAGATTTTTTGTTTAACTTGACAACTGTTTTGATTTTAAAACAGAGTGCATTACTTTTGGAGAGCTTGTTCTCTCAACTTTGTCAATTATAGATAAAATCCAAATCACAAAGACAAAGATGTTTTGCACTCCCATGCATCACAAATGCACTCAGCATTCACTCAAGTCATCACTTCCTGTTAGAATAAGCAGATATGCTAATACTACATGAGGGAACTATAGAATTAGGTGGCTCCAAGGCTCTATATCAAAACTTAAAATTTAAGATTAGGACGTTTTGCTTGCACAAAAGTGGAGTTTGTTAATTAGTGTGCAAGAATAAATAAGATGTATAAGTAAACATATAAGAAAATACAGATCAAATTATCAAAGATCTAATGAATTTTTTGAAATAATATTTACACATTTATGGTTTTTAATATGCACTCTTGATTTACTGCACTTGGAGTTACCTCAAAATTATTCCTTTTAAATCAATAAAGCAATGCTTTCAGTACTAAAGTTACCTTAAGATTAAATTTTTCTGTTTTTTCCCTAATAAGATTTCACGAAGCATTACAATCAAATAGTTAAACCTTTGTTATAAATGAATTATTGGAGAAAATAAGAATCATTGTATTTCTGTATTTGTTCAGTTTCTTCATTCAAATAAACAGAATGCTAGAAGAAAGGAAAATTTATGAAATTGAATGTTCTACTTAGTTGAGGGCTCAGTAGAAAACATTTTAGTATAAAAATATTTTTAAGTTTAAAGTTTGTTTTCTGAATTAGTAGAGGGCACAGGTATTTTCCTGCATTAGTGGGATAAATACAAATTGATTAGTGGCAATTGGACATCTAGAGAATTTTACAGGTTGGCTAGTTATATCTAGAAGTCTTTGACAAATACAATTAGCACATATGTTTTAAATGATACTTTTCTTTTTTTAATTAACTAATTAATTAATTAATTTATGGCTGTGTTGGGTCTTCGTTTCTGTGCGAGGGCTTCTCTAGTTGCGGCAAGTGGGGGCCCACTCTTCATCGCGGTGCGCGGGCCTCTCACTATCGCAGCCTCTCTTGTTGCAGAGCACAGGCTCCAGACACGCAGGCTCAGTAATTGTGGCTCACGGGCCTAGTTGCTCCGCGGCATGTGGGATCTTCCCAGACTAGGGCACGAACCCGTGTCCCCTGCATTGGCAGGCAGATGCTCAACCACTGTGCCACCAGGGAAGTCCTAAGTGATACTTTTCTGTTTTTTGTTGTGTCCTTAATCAGACTCACTCAGTGTGATATATTTTATTTTCTCTTGTCACTACCTCAAATCATACTGTGTTGAATTGCTATTTTCTGTATTTTTAGTCAGATAATACACTTTTCCAGTCATTTTTGATCTATTCAATTTAATATTCCAAGCTCAAACTATTTACATTCTATCTACTTTTCACCCTCTTGTTAAGTCTTGAGCTGATATCCTTACCGTTTGGGGAAGGGATGGGGAATGATTCTGGTTCTGAGATACCTGCTTTATCCTTTTTATTGAAATCCTACTTCCTTTTATGTGTTAGAGTGAAGAAGAGATGTGTTAGTGTTAGGGGTGGTTGGAAAAGGGACAGATATCTCTCTACTTAGCTGGCTCTTACATTCCTCTCTCAATTGTCAACCGACTGTCTGGACAACTCTGCTGATCCTCAGTGCCTTCTCTGTGAGCTTGCTTTCTTGAGGCTCTTGTGTGAATTATTTCCAGTGCTCTGTAAGCACTCTCATTTCTACAGATCTCCATAGGGTGTTCCAGTTTCAGCTCAGTCTTTCACATTTTCTTCAGTTGTGGCAAATAGGGTTTAACTCCAGAGCAACCTGCTGTTGGGGGTCCTCTAAACCGCAAGATAGCACTAGCCTAGTCAACTTCTCTAAGTGTCTCAGGTCCCCATGGAAAGATCAAACATCCTTGATATGCTAAACCTGGGGAAAGCCATTACACACCTCTCTCCTTCTACACCATGCCATGTCTCCCCAGTCTCTCTCCACCCAACTTGGCATAAGATTAGCCAAGGAGTGTTGCCCAAAATGTCCAACAGTTATACTTCCAGTCTTTAACACTGAATCTCTTGGAACCAAATGATGTCTCGCTTTTCCTACTAAATGTGGGTCTTTTACATTGTCAACATCATTTGAGAACACTTTATAGCATAGGAGTTGCCTATCTGTGAACTGCTGTCCAGAGGTGGTTTGAAGGCAGACATTTAGTGGAAGGTGGTTTAGTTGTGAAATGTAGTTTCCTCCAAACTACTCACGTGCGTATGTTGCATACCCAGGCACCCAGGTCTACAAGGTATGACTTTTATATACCCTCAGTACTCAAATTTCCTTTTCATACAAATTGAGATAAATAGTACAGCAATTAGCAAAACTTGTCAGGATGAAAAGATCTGTTTCTGAGTCACCAAACATCCTTTTTTACTTCTTTATCACCTTTAATGAAATTTCTTTTCCCAATTCAAACACTGTGGTGACTTTCAGCACTTTTCCCCTCCCAAAAAGGGGAATGTACCTGATATGATGTTTACATATTGTGATGCACATTTATTTAAATGTGAAAATTCTCCCATGTGTTTGCCTTTTAAAAGACTTTATCTTTTAACTACGAAGTTGAAGTCTTTCTTGTTATATAAAGTTTAATAATAGTAACAGGTAAATATAATTTATTTGGGTAGAGAGACCATTTAAATAAGCCTTGAATGCATATTCCTGGCTCTGGTGTCCACTTGGGGAGGAAGATGAGAAGAAACAGGTCTTTTACTTCTCATTTTTTTTTTTTTAACTTTTCCCAGTCCATCCACATTATCAAGACCCCTCCTGGGTTTCTTCTCTGTCCATCACATCACACCACAAAATCTGGTGGTGCTTCAGAAGTAATTAATTTCTTAGGGTTTCTAGTCCTTAAAGACTCCACAATCCTAGTCTAAGGGAAAAAGAATGCCCACAGGATTCCAAGAAGAATTGGAGAGGCCTATGGGGAAATGTGAAATTGGAAAAGGTGAACTCTCAACCTGGAATTTGGCAAGAAATGTTTGGGTTCAAGAGAACCCTATAGGGCTTCCCTGGTGGTACAGTTGTTGAGAATCTGCCTGCTAATGCAGGGGACATGGGTTCGAGCCCTGGTATGGGAAGATCCCACATGCCATGGAGCAACTAGGCCCGTGAGCCACAATTACTGAGCCTGCACGTCTGGAGCCTGTGCTCCTCAACAAGAGAGGCCGCGATAACGAGAGGCTCGCGCACCGCGATGAAGAGTGGCCCCCACTTGCCGCAACTAGAGAAAGCCCTCGCACAGAAACGAAGACACACACAGCCATAAATAAATAAATAAATAAATAAATAAATAAATAAATAAATAAATAAATAAAAGAGAACCCTATATATTGGGGAATCCAATCTAGAACAAATGTGAGTGTCCATGCGTATGTCTGAGAACTTGTGTTATTTTAATTATTGATGATTATAATTAATTGTATGTAGTTTGTGAAAATTTACCACAGCAACTGATTTTTATATATTAAAAAACTAATAAACTAAGAAAAAATTACATTTGTAGAAAGCACTAAGGAGTGTGAAATGCTATTTATACCCAAATACATGGTGTACAACAGTTATTGTCCACATAACTAAAGGAATATAAGATTAATTTATTTCACATCACTGTGACAATAAACAATATACATAAATGTGTACCTAAGGACATCACACTTACTATTCTAGAGCAATTGGCTGTTTCTAGAGCATAGTTATCTCCTTCCAACAGTCTTATAAAAGACAGAGAAAATGTGTTCTGCATGAAGTCAGGCCACTTTTAGATGATTCAACACCCAATATTCAGCATCCATACACTTCATCAGTACTAAAAGGAGAAGGACAAAGTATTTGAAAGTTTGTGGCTATTATATGCATGTTGATATAACTTAAATCCTGCAATTAGTTGACTGAGGTCCACATTTACTAGCTGTTGGCCAGGTAGTTCTCATCTCCTGATTCCACCTTTCCACCGTGGCATCCAAAGGCAATTCAAAATTGCACATTTACTTCCTTTCAGGCTACCCTGAGCACATCTCTCTGGCCTTTCTCTTCTGCTATTAATTGGAGAAAACTCTGCTTTAAAGAAGCTCTTATGACTAGGTTAGGCCCCATTCAGAATATCTCCCTGTTTTAAGGTCAAATGGTTAGTAACCTTAATTATAGTAGCAACAGCACTTTTGCCATGTAAGGTAACATAAGTACAGGACTAACACCAAGGGGGCAAAGTCATGAGAGCCATCTCAGAATTTAAAGCTACTTCATAACAGGCAGGTATTAACTTTTTCTGAACACATCTTTTTCAGAGCAGTTCATTCATACACACTGCTTATATTTTCTTGTTTAAGACATACTCTGTTAAAATTTCTGAAAGATTTTCATAAAATGCAGTGATAAAAGCAACAAGTGGAGGTTCTTCAATGGCCAAGAAGAGTAGCTGGGTGGACTGACAAAAATTTGGGGTACTTTCTAGCTTTATGCACTTTGGATACTGATGATTAATACATGCATAACTATTCTTTATAGGTCATAGACAACACTATTGGTCCAAAGCAGAAAATATACTACATTTGACATAATCAATATGTGGGTCATAACTGTCTGCCTATTGCGCTAAATAAATGTCAAGCTAACTCTGATCTCTTTTCACATGCACATATTGCCTTATTTTATTTACAGGTCTTTTAAGGCATACAAACAGATGGCTTTGATTTAGAAAGCTCTGCCTTATCCAGGAAAATTAGGTTCGGTCCAGATGGACGTACAAGCTTCAGTGCCAATATTGTACCTTTACCATATGGACAGAAAAATTTATGGCAGTGGAAACTATGTTCCACCTTCATACTTTAACACAGATAACATTTGATTACTTGTTCATACCTCATTAATTCTTGTCACTAGGGAACCAGGGAATAGGAAATCCTATAAATAGAGTATTAAAACCAGTAATTTCAAGATTCCTTGCAAGTTCATAATTAGCAAATGGCATATTAGTACTTTATATTTTTTCAAGTTTATAAAACTTTAAACATGTAAAACAATTAATCAACTTGTATAAATTAAACAGGAATTCTAATTGACTGTCAATTTATAGAGCAGAAACACTCACAAACATGACCTACAATTGACAACAGCATAGTTAAGGCACAGTGTCAAAACACTAAAAATCTCTTATAACCCACAGTGAATTCCTGAGGGAATTAAATTATGAATTAGATCTTGCAATGAGAAAGGAGCACATTGTTTTTTTTGTTACAAAGGTCACTTTTTAAAGAGGAATGGGTTAAAATTTTACTTTTCTTAAATGGAAACCTCTGTCACCAACATTCAGGTTTTAATAAAAAAAAACTATACATATGTTAATGAAAAAACTATATATATAGTTTTATTATATTTTACATTTATTATATTTATTTATATATATAAATGAATATATATGTATATATAGATGTGTTTGTGCATATATATGTATGTATGTATATATATATATATATATATATATATATATATATTTGTAATCAGAAATGTCTCTAAGAGTTCTGTAGAGAAGACGAGCCATTTTCTTTGCAAATCATCTCCACTGAATCTCCACTGCAGGTCATCTTTATCACAAATATGTCACACTAGTCATAAAAAAACAAAGTCTGTGTCACTTACTAAACCAATCTTCATGTTAGCAAAAACAATGAAAACTTGGGTTCTTAGCAGCTGGTCATTAATATAATTTCAAGAAAAATAAAAAAAAACCTAAGTTTTAATGTGAAATGAAATTAATTAACATAATTTCAGGATTTGTAATATGGAATATTTGACCATATCAGTTTTTCAAGTTTTATAATCAAAGGACTGCAATTATTATTAAAGAGTTGGGAGAGCCCAATATCAAAAAAAATCACTCAACCCCAAGAATGAAACTATTTCATATTCTTGAATAAAGGATGCTTGAAAACACTCTCATAGAACTTTGAGATATTTAAGCAAGTCTTGAAGTTTGCATGTTATTAAAATATGTATATTGGCTTTACCAAAATGTCCTAACTTCCCTAACCTGATTTTTAGGAAGTTAAATATCTGAAGATAGACTTCTGAACCAAATAACACGGAGATTTAGAAGAAAATGTTTTGGAAGAAAATGAGGTAGGTAAATGTGAAGATCTTAAGCCAAGGGCAGTAAAATACATGCATAAAATAGTCCAGGCTCATGGCTCTATTTCTGCATGAAATTTAATGGAAACTGTGTTCATATATGTGACCTGAAGAACTATAGCATGCTAAAACACATTTGCAATAATTAAATAATAAATTACTTTCAATAGCTTATTAGTGTTCATGGTTGCATCAGACACTACTGGTTGCTTGCTGCCCAGTAGCCATTTCTCTGATTTCGTTAGGGTAGTAATGTGCCCAGTCTAAAGGGATAAATCATAATTTAAGCAATTCATGGCTTTCTCATCACATTTTGTCAATTATTGCTCCAAGAGTATGCGTAGGACTTGGTTTCAGTCAATAAGACATAATGGGACATCTGCTGAGAACTTCTGTTCCATGACAAGAGAGGTATAGGAGAAAAAGCTTTCTTTCCAGTAACTCCTTTCTCCTTATTTTAGATGTTGCTGTCATGTGAGGAAGGCGTGCTTCTTAAAGCTGTAGCAGCCATATTGGCATCAGATTGAGATGGAGAGTCAGCCATCACACTGGGGACAGAAAAGGGGGAAGGGCCAACTGAGCCTGGATCCTTGATGACACTGATAACCAATGCTGGGTCATCTACCCCTAAAATGCAATTTAAAGCCTAAAGCACATCATGAATGTTCTCAAGGATTTAAGCCAAAGTTAGTGAGTTTTCTTCTTAACTGATATGATGATATTTTGTGGCATGCTTATGCTTTGGAAACTCAGAATTCTCCATTTACTAGCGTAGTTGATTAACTGCAACATGTTAGTCTCTCAGATCCCATGTATGTATATTTGGGAATCCGGGAGATATATATATATATACACATACACACATACATATATATATATATATTTTTTTTTTTTTTTTTTCTCCTTTGACTTCCACTTCTCCCTCTGTTGACCCCAGAAATCAAAAAGTCTTGTAAAATTCTGTTCTTTCTTGGTCTGGCTGGCACCAAAAATCACTTAAAGTGGTTCTTATAAGTATACTAACCCAGATCATATCAATGGAGCTTCTAATTCATTAGAACCAAGGTAGGACACATGAATCTGTATTGTAATAAGATTGGGAAGAAAAATAGTTACAAGTTCCACAGATGGCTTGGGGATTTCAGTCTATTATAAAGCAACACAGACTCTGAGTTTGGGATAATGGATTGTGGATCTTATTAATCTTAGTCCTGCCTCATTGCAAAGTCTACTAACAACATATATTTATAGAATATTAAGTGCACCAATAGAAAAGAAAGCAATTATCATGTTACAAACTATAGGTTAATCTGGGTAATATTTTATAGAATATAATACTCTACAGCAGTATTCTCAAGATTTGGCCAAAATGAGAACCACTTGGAGGATTTGTTAAAATATAGATTGTTGGGTCCCATAGCCAAAAATTTCAAATCAGTCAATCTAGGATTGGTCCCCAGAATCAACATTTCTAACAAGTTCCCAACTGATGGTGATGGGGATGATGTGATGATGATGATAATGTTGGTTCAGAGATCACCTTCAGTTAACAAACTTTTCTCTGTAAAGGACAAGATAATAAATATTTTAGGCTTGTGAGCCATATGTCTCTGTCACAACTTCTCAACTCTGGCACTGTTGCTCAAAAGCAGACATAGACAACATGTAAACAAATGATCACGGCTGTGTTCCAATGAAAAGTTATTTACAAAAACAGGTTGTGGAGCAGAATTTGGCCCATGGGCCATAGTTTGCCACCCCTTCTCTAGAGCAAGGCTTCTCAAGATCGGCACTATTAACATACTGAAGTGGATAATTCTTTGTTGTGGGAGGCCTTTCTGTGCCTTGTAGGATGTTTAGCAGCATCCTTGGGCTCTAACCTCTAGATTCCAGTGACACTTTCCCAAGTGTGAAAAGCAAAATGTCTTCACACTTGGTCAAATGTCTCCTGATGGGCAAAATTGCTCTGGGTGAAAACCACTACTCTAGAGGAAGAAGCTATTATAGGAAACTAGCATGTCATGATAGAAAATGCAAGAAGCTGGATTCTGAGAAAAGGAAAGTCTGATCAATCTAAGCAAACATTTCTGATTCTTCTCTTTATCATGATTTCCAGCTGGGATTCCTCAGGAAACAAAGCAATCATGTTGAAGCCAACTCTTGAAACCTGTTAGAGAGCTGAATAAAGCTGTTATTTTGAAAACTGTTTAAGAAGTGTTACCACAGATTAAAATCTGGCTTCTTGCCAAGTGATTTATGTGAAGAGTACCATCAAGTACATATTTCCAAGAGTATATGTCCTGGGAGTAGATCAAGTAAACAGATTTATCTTTAAGGATAGAGAGAAGAACAGACTTTGGTCACTGTTAAAAATAATAATATTCAAACTGTTAAAGAAAAAAATCATCCAGTGACAATTGTTAAAGATAGTAAGGAAGACTTTCTTTAAGGGAAGACTACTGTGATAGTGATAGGGATAAGTACAATGGAGTCTTGCAGTGGCCAGAGAGATTGGGCTCAACCCTGAAAACAACAAGGAAAAGTGGAAATTTATAGCCAGGGACAGGTTGTGGGTCAGTAGAAGCAAAATTACCAAGAGGAAACATCAAAGGAAGGGGGATTCTAACTAAACTGACATTATAGGATTCTCACTGAAGGCAGGCCAAGGTGCTCAGACAACATCTGTAGGGTGGTGGAGGATAAGAACCTGATTAGATAGATACCCAGGATGATCTGATATGGAGGATGGGAAATTCTGGCTAAACCGACTTAGCAGGATTCTTGTTAAAACTGAACAAGGCAGAGAGGAACATGGAAGTCCAAAAGTCGAATCCTACTTGAAAAAGAGTTCAGGGGTGCCTGAGTAGAGTTTGATCAAGAAGAGAATCTAGTTACCACATAACGTATACACTTCTTGGAGAGTCTAGCTGCAACCACTCTCTCAGTCAACATCAAAATTAAATTGTAGGGTAGGGCTAAGGCAAAGTTTCTCAACACGTGTTTCTTGACCAGAAACATCAATGTTCCCTGGGAATTTGTTAAAAATACAAATTTGGGGGTCCATCCTCCACCTACTGAATTAGGCAGTCAAAAGTTGAGGCCCAAGCATCTGTGCTTTAATTTTAAGAAGTCCTTCAGGTATTTCTGATGCATGCTTAAGTTAAAGAGTTACTGGGGCTAAGGTTAATCCATTCTCATTTGCACATGAAACAAAGTTTCCAACTTCCCTCTGTTCCCCTCCTGGGTTGTTTGTTTTTTTGATATTGAGCTATATGAGCAGTTTGTGTATTTTGGAAATTAATCCCTTGTCTGTCTTGTTACCCTCTTTACTGTCAGATGTTGTCTATGCCTCAGAAAAGCAAAATGCTGATTTTAGTAAACATCACTGCTTTTAGAGCTGGGAGAACGAGCAGACTTTCAGGGATTCTGAGACAAGGTAGGAAGAATAGATTTTTTTCAGGTACCATTAGGTGTGGATCAGTGAAACCCTAGGATGCTCTGTGAGATTGCACTGGAGCTGCCAAGAGTGCTAAGACAAATAGTCCCCTGTAGAAGATATATTATGTAAATAAATAAAAAATGTTGTGCTAGTTCTGGTTGATTTTTCCATCACAAGTAGACAAATGTATTTAGAAAGAGTCCCCTAGAGTCTACTAGATCGTCTTAACTCAAGGATGAACATGAGTGCTAGAAATAAAATACTAATACTTAAGTGCATTTCTTTTTCCTCTAGTTCCCTTCTATATATATATATATATATATATATAGTCTTTAGAAAGAAAATTAGGGCTTCCCTGGTGGCACAGTGGTTAAGAATCTGCCTGCCAATGCAGGGGACACGGGTTCGATCCCTGGTCTGGGAAGATCTGACATGCTGCGGAGCAACTAAGCCTGTGTGCCACAACTACTGAGCCTGCACTCTAGAGCCCGCGAGCCACAACTACCAAGCCCACGTGCCACAACTGCTGAAGCACGTGCACCTAGAGCCCATGCTCCACAACAAGAGAAGACACCGCAATGCAATGAGAAGCCTGAGCACTGCAACGAAGAGTAGCCCCTGCTTGCCGCAACTAGAGAAAGCCAGTGTGCAGCAACGAAAACCCAACACAGTCAAAAATAAAATAAATAAAATAAATAAATATATTTTAAAAAGATTTTAAAATTGGTGAATTAAAAAAAAAGAAAAGTATCATTACAGTATACATTTCTCTTATTTATCTGATACATGTTATGCTTCTAGTGTATATGGAATCATTCTTGCTGTCAGTTTTAGAAACTAATCCATTAGCTCTATGTTCTTCTCTTTAGTCTCTAGATATGCATTCTGGCATTCTCACTCTATCCTCCATGTCTCTTAATATCCTCTTTTCATATATCTTTCTGTTCACTAATTCTCCTTTCAACTACGTTTAACCTGGGGATTAACCTGTCTAGTGAGTTTCTTATTCACTTTATGCTTTTCATTTCAGGAAGTAAATCACTTTTCTGCCTGTTTATTTTGATAGTTCCTTGACAATTCCTTACGTTTCAGTGAATCCTGTATTTAAAAGAATTGCATATTCTACATTTTTAATCTGATCTTCGAAATTTCTGTAGTACCTGGGGGATTAACTTGTTGCTTTTGATTCTATTAACTCTTATCATTGTGGTTTGCCTTGTAGTATTTTCGATACTTTGTTTTGGTGAGCTTATTTCTCACTCTTATTGTATTTTATGGGAGTCTTGCAGAAATAACTTTGAATAAGAGATTTTTTTTCTGTTCTGCTAGTAGTTTGAGAGTATTCCCAACCTAGGACCATTTCAGTATCCTTGACGGTTTAGGTTCAGAGAAGGAATTAAATATCCAGCTTCCTCACCTTTCTTTTCCTCCAAAATTCAGAATATGCAAGAGGAATCCAACCTTAGGGCAACCCCCATCCTTTCAACTATCAGCTGGGCAAGCACCCTGATGCTCTAGGTTCCTACTTCTGTGGCCTAACCTCCCAGTTGCTGAAGCCTAGGGGACCACCAAAGCCCATCTCCTGGCCTTCAAGCACAGCCTTGGTTCACTGTGGGCCTAGTCATGGTTTATTTTATTTGTTTTGAGAGACTGAATGTATAAAAAATGGCCAGACCATATATAAAATTAGAACTTTGACCCATAACCTGTACCAACCTGCACAGGAAACCAACCCACACAGGAAACCAACCCCTCCAGTGCAGGAAGCCAGGATGTCACAGATTAGACTTGCAGGAAGCCAAATTGATATTTCTATTAACAAACTAGGAAGGTAAACAATAACTTCTGTAACAATTGGCCCAAATGGCTAGGAATTGACAAATAACTTGACACTTCTCTAATTTTTGTCTGTGCTTCCAAATTAGGACCAACCAGAGAAAGACAAATATGCACTCCTAATCAATCACATAGGATACCCTACTTCTAGTTAGCTTGCCTAAAGCCTCCTCTATGCCAACAGCCTTCAATCAGGCCATGACTAAAGCCATCCATTTTTCCCACTTATAAAGCTTTCCCACTCCTCTGCTTGCCTTTGAGTCTCTACAAAAACACAAGTAATGGAGGCAGATTCCTTTGCTAGAGCAAGCTCTGAATAAATAGTCTTTGCTTTTCTCATTTGGTTGGTTTTCAATTATTTCCATTGTTCGCTATAATAGGAGTATTTGTTGAGTTCTCTCTTACCTTTTAAAAATGAACAGGACTCCAAAAATTGTATTTGATCTGAGATATAGTTGTTATGGAATGGGAAGATTTCTTAGAACTCATAATCATTTATGATACTAGAACTGGAAATTCTTTGTAGATAATTTTACTACACTCATCTCTTAGGGCAAGGATTTTGGAGGACAATACAGGAGCAGAAGAATATAAATGACTCCTCCTCCCCAATTTTTCCAATTGTTTCTTTGTTCCTTCTTTTTCCATTGTAATTTCATTTAGATATTGCTTCTAATGCTTCACTTTAATTTTGAATTTTTTTTAACAATTCTACTCTAGCCTGATACATTTTTGCATAAGAAAAAGATCTGATGGACAGAAGCATCTAGACGTTAAGTTAGGTTTTCCTAGGCAAGTCCTTCTAAATGGCCGCCAGAGTAAGTACGCATTTCCCCCCATAACTAGTCACATAAAATTTCTTAAATACATTTGGCAGTTGACAAATAGGGACAGCAATCTCACTTTTTCTGCTTGGTATTTCAGCTGAACACTAAGGGGCACAGCCACCCTCTGAGGCTATTCTACAGCATAGCAACAACTAAATCAGCCCACTCAGGGAGGTATTTTCCCACACATCTGTTCATGACAGTTACCATTATAGATTTATAAATGGTTAGACTATCTTCATGTTATAAAACCTGGCCAGCATTTTGGTCTGCCTTACAGAGATGTAAATTGACAGTCCATATCATCTTTTTCTTAATTGCTCTCATTTTTCATTGCACTTTTATTCATAGTTCTCACCCTTCTCTTCTAGACTCATACTTCATTGGTTCTACAAGAAAGAATGCATATCTTCTCAACCATGAAGGTATTATCTCAAAACAATAAAATACCCAGTCCTTAGTGACAGAAAATAAACCTCCTTTCTCTTATGTGAAATGGACTATTACATATGACTAGTAGAGGTCGTTCTGTAGGTGGGAATATAAGAATAAATTAATGTATATGTTCTATTAACACTTTTGAAATCATGCATTATCACAAAACTAAATAATACCATGGGGGTGTTAGATTTAATCATTTAATTTTGGAAAGGTAATTTAAAGTATCAAAAATTAATTTTAATATTTTAAAAATATTAAAAAAGTGAATCTAGGGATGGAGAGAAGAAAACTCGTTGAGATAAAAGAATATTTGGTAAAATTCAGGTCATTTCTTATGATGAAAAGCCATTATTTTTTCTAAATGTTACTTAGGACTTTTAGGGAAATGTTAGAAAAGTCTTTTTTTAATTCCTTGAATAATGGAGATCGATCTTTCTCTCTCTCTCTCAACAGATTTCTGATTCTCCACAAAAGCCTTAAAATTTACATTTTATTTACCTAATATATACTTGAAATATTCCTGATCATATAGAAAACATAATAATAGAATAAGCGCAAAGTAGAACCATGATTTGAGAGAAATCTATCAACCTAACAGACACAGAGACAACAGTTAATATTGTTACTTTAACATAGATTTGGGATCCCAAAGATCACACAAAATTATAAGGTAGCCTTGTACACTGTGGTAGGCTGAAAATGCAAAAAAAAACCCAAAAAAATCCCAGGCATGTCCTAATCCTTGGAACTTGTGAATGTTACCTTATATGGAAAAAAGGGACCTTTACAGATATGATGAATTTAAGGACCTTGAGATAGGTAAAATTTCCTGGATTTTCTAGGTGAGCCCTAAATGCACTCACACGTGCTTTTTATAAGAGTGAGGCAAAGGGAGATTTTACATACACAAAGAAGAGAAGGTAATGTACCCATGGAGGCAAAGAGAGTGATATAGCCACCAAAGGCTGGAAGAGGTAAGGAATGGATTCTCCCCTAGAACCTCTGGAGGGAGTGTGGCATTTCAGATCCTGGCCTACAGACTGGTGAGACAATAAACTTCTGTATTTTTAAGCCACCAAATTTGTGGTAATTTGTAGTATCAGCCACGGGAAACTTGCACACACATACATACACACACAATTAAAACATAAATGGGGGCTTCCCTGGTGGCGCAGTGGTTGAGAGTCCACCTGCCGATGCAGGGGACACGGGTTCGATCCCTGGTCTGGGAAGATCCCGCATGCTGTGGAGCGACTAGGCCCGTGAGCCACAATTGCTGAGCCTGCGCGTCTGGAGCCTGTGCTCCACAACAAGAGAGGCCGCGATGGTGGGAGGCCCGTGCACCGCGATGAAGAGTGGCCCCCGCTTGCCGCAACTAGAGGAAGCCCTCGCACAGAAATGAAGACCCAACACAGCCATAAATAAATAAATAAATAAAAATAAAAATAAAAGAGCTTAGGATGTTTAAAAAAAAAAAACATAAATGGCTGCTATATTTAAGATAATAAATTCAGAGAAGCACAGTATCAAAAACTTTATAATTGTTAATACATAAAAGTAATTTTTAAATTATCAAATTTTTTAATTAATCAAGAAAACATGCAGCGGACACGGGTTCGATCCCTAGTCCAGGAAGATCCCACATGCCGCGGAGCAACTAAGCCCGTGTGCCACAACTACTGAGCCTGCACTCTAGAGCCCGCAAGCCACAACTACTGAGCCTGCACTCTAGAGCCCGCAAGCCACAACTACTGAGCCTGCATGCTGCAACTACTGAAGCCTACGTGCCTAGAGCCTGTGCTCCACAACAAGAGAAGCCACCACAATGAGAAGCCCGTGCACCGCAACGAAGAGTACACCCCGCTCACTGCAACTAGAGAAAATTCACATGAAGCAACGAAGACCCAACGCAGTCAAAAAAATAATAAATAAATTAAATAAATAAACAAATAAACAAACAAATAAATAAACAAAGAATAGGAAAAAAGAAAGAAAACTAAAACAATTATGAAAAATAAAGGTCTTCATACTTATTTACTGCTGAAATTTTATAAATCCAATTCAGGTAATTCAAACCAAGCCTTTAATTTTACATTTCTTTTATGAAAGAGAACACAAACAAAAAACCATCATATTCATTATGCTTTGTTGTATATTGAGGCATACTAAATAGAACTTACCAAGATAACAGACTATCATAAATATCTATATCTGCAATGTGTATCATACTGGAAATAGAAAAGCAAATTATGTTTTGAACTTCACTACCCTCCCTGAAGATTTTTAAGCAGTAATAAAAAGGCAGAAAATCAGAAAAAACGTCTATACAGTTAGAGAACAGTCCCCAAGACCACCCTCACTCTGACACCAACTGCAAGTCCAGGTGTCCCCAAGACCACCCTCAGGTTTGAGAATTTGATAGAAGGACTCACAGAGGTCACTGAAAGCTGTTGCACTCGTGGTTATTACAGTGAAAGGTTACAGACTAAAATAAGCCAGTGAAAGAGATATATGGAGCAAGTCCAGGGAAGTTCCAAATGTGGAGCTTCACTTATCTTTTCCCACTGGGGTCATGGACAATGCTAATTTCCCATAGATGCTGTATGATAATACATATGGACTACTGCCAACCAGTCAAGTACACCAGAACCTTGAAGTCCAGAGTTTTATTGGGGCTTGGTCTCCTAATCTTGATTGGCCATCCACATGGCTGACCTCAGGCTCTAGACATTACTCTAAAACACATTGTTAGACTAACTGACCTGGCCCAAAGACCCCAGGTAAACAAAGACATTCTCATTAGGCATAACATGCCAAGGGCTTAGCAATCACCTTCCAGGAGCCAAGGGTCAAGACTGGACCTTTCTTTGGATAAGGTTAAGTTTTTACAATATAACGTTTAATTTTTCTAATACTATACAATTTTTGTATTCTGATTATTTCAAATCAAGATCAAATTCCAACCCTATTAATTTTTATGTAAACTTTTACGCTTCTTCCTTCCTTTTCTAACAGCCCATAGACGTGTGCAATTCAAAATGGAACACTCGTTTCTAAATGCTAATATGGGAATTTAAAAACTCATGTCTATTTTTAAAACATATGTTTCCCATACATAGTATGTCCCACTCACACTGTGCTAGAAATTCACATCCATTCAGAGAAAATGAATTTTAAATTATTTGTTTAGATGCAGATTCTCTAGTCAGAACCACAATGTCTCAAAACACTGTTGTTCAACTACATGGACATTAATGTAATGAGATGACCATTATTTCAGTTCAAAATAAGTACTTTTTAATACAAATCTAATCTTGACAATGCACGTTTTAAATATTAAGCCCAGCTCTAATAGAGAAAATAAATCCTACTATAATAAAGATTATGTGGAAATATTTTAGAAAACCTAACTTTTCCTCAGTCGATGCAGACAAGCTTTTTTTTTTAAAAACTTTTTATTTTATATTGGGATATAGTTGATTAGCAATGTTGTGATAGTTAAAAGTAAAAATAAATAAATATATAAATAAATAAATAAATAATAAATTAAAGCAGGAAGAAGATAAATGGTCCAACCATAGGAGCAAACAAAAGTAGTGAGAGTATAAATTGTGTCCATCTGTAAAAACTTCCGGATGAATATAAGGTAAGCACAGTTATGAGTAGGTACACTGTGTCCCAAGTGTTTTTGTCTGAGATATTTGTCAAGTCATAAATATAAGTCACAACCAGACTTGGAATAAATCCAATCAGTAGAAAGTGTTAGATGATTCATTTTACAATTACAAACTCAATTTTTAAGTTTGAAACTTCAGAATGATTCATGAGATATACTATTCTTTCTATGATGATATTATATTGATAAAATTATGACGTTGAACAGCACTTTTTCTATATGATCAAAGTCATTTCCCTTTCACTTTGAATATTTCTAAGCCTTAGGCAAAGATCCCATGAAATCAGTAATGACCCACTGTATGTCACATTCTCAGCTGATTTTGTGGACAAGCTTAGAAGAAAAAGGATAATCATCTGGCTCCTTTGAAATGTTAATTGTTTTGTTTTTTTCTTTCCTAAAATAGAGTATGTCCTTAGATAGCTCTGATAGCTTGTATTGGGAGGTAATCATAAAGAATTCCTTTCTTTGTATCAATAAGAGTGAAATTGTTTATATTCCATATGAATGATTAAAATTCAATTTTACAAATAAGTTATCAACTTTTTTGCCATCAGAAATTTTTTTCAATTTTCTCTTTCCATTTTTGAAAGAACAACTGATGCTTAAGATCGTCACTATCACAGTAATATTATTCTGCATGTGCTGTAGGCTAGGCTCTAAGTACAGTACATGTATTATCTCTTTTAATTCTCATGACAATCCTGTGGTGAATACATTATTCCTATTTTACAGATAATGAAACTGAAAAACTGAAAGTTTAATTAAACTTGACCATGCTACTTAGCTAGTAAATGGTGGGGCCAGGATCTGAATCTAAGGCTGTGGCTTCAGAGCTTATTATTGGTCCAATACACTGCACTATAATATCTCAGTATTAAAAATGCTATATTTTGATGTACATGCTCCTTTATTTTTCCATAAAGATTTTTAAAAAATATAATTTCTAGTTTTTTTTCCAATGTGAAGATTTAAATGATTAAATAATAATAGAGCAGGTTTAAATGCCTAGGAAGAAGTATACCCTGTCTCTCTCTCCCAACACCAAGCTTGGTTAGATTTTGACTCATTTAAAGGCATATTAAGATAAATCAGTGTTAGGGACTAATAATTCATTTAATCAATATTTATTTAAACCATACTATGGAGCTGGATCACTTCTAGAGCCTGACATCTATTGCAGAGAAAGATTCATACATATGTACTGAGAGATACATAAGGGTGTTGATTGCAGCATCATTTGCAGTGCATGGGGTCTCTGTCACAACTATTCGACTTTGCCATTGCAGTATGAAAAATGCCATAGACAATGTGTAAATGAATAGGCATAGCATGTTACAAAATAACTTTACCAAAACAAACAAACAAACAAACAAAAAGGCAGCAGACTGGATTGGGCCTGTTGGCCATGGTTGCTGAACCCTGCTCTATAGTACTGCTTTATGTGATGCTAATTTAATATAAATTGTATGTTAACGTATATATGTAACTTGCTTCTTTCATTACATCATATAATTTGGAGAAATCTTGTGTTAGTCTATCTCACTATTTTTTAACTTCTGTCAGTAATAATCCTCATTATTAATACACTAGCATATTTAGCCATTCCTGTCTTGATCAACATTTTGGTTGTCTTCATTTTTTTCTTTGTGGAAAGGTTTTTATTGCTAATTAAAATTTTAATATAATTTTAATTCATTAGGTATGTGCTTTTCATTGCTTGTCCATACTCAAATGTGAACCTTGATGAGTGAAGCACAAAGATGAAAATAGTGTTTTTATGTATATATGTAGGTAGATAGGTATGTAGGTAAGTTGGTATGTATTTAAACCATAAATTCCCAGGGGTAGTATTTTATCTGATATCTGTCTGTCTTCTCCTGAGTGTTGAAGAGGAATAGACTTGTTTTTAACTTCACACTAACTGTGCAATTCAGGACAGAACACCAAGAATGTTTCCTGCCAGCATTATTCTGACAGTGTGGTTTACCTTGTTTATTAGTTCATTTTTAATAAATGAACTAACATCCAATAAAGATGTTAAGATAAATAAATAATGACAAAAAAAACATTGGTTTTTATCAAGCATCTACCAGGTGTATTGGTTCCAAGTATTATTCTGGCCAATACATCAACACACTGTATACAACAAGGAATTATTCAAAGAAGAAAAATACCTGCTCTCCACTCTTGAGGAAATAACGTCGTTTGAAATTTGAGGAAGGAATAGAAAAGGAACTATCACCTATTATGCACATGCTATGTGACAGATAATGTGATGGACACTTTACCAACTTAATTTATTTTATACATGAGAAAATTTAAGAAGTACACAAAGGTAAAGAACTCAGCTTTAGGGCAACTCACCAGCTGTAGCGTGATCAGCTTACCCTAATTTTCCCAGGAATGTCCCAGTTTTAAATCTGAAAGTCCTGCATCCCAGAAAAACCCTCAGTGCCAGGGAAACTGGGACAACTGGTCACCTCACAACTAGTAGAGTCAGAACTGTATTCAAATTAAACAAATTGACAAAATAAAAAACAATCTGCTCTGTTGAACATTTTATGCAGCCTTCTTGACCCAGTTTATTTACCTGTTCAATCTTTTTCTAAAGGTTTATTCCTTAGTCAATCAATTAAAAAATAAATGTAATAACCAAACAGGATTTAGTCAACAAATGGGTCAAGAAATAGGCCCCCAAAGAATCACCTGTTGGTGATCACATTTGTTGGTGCTGTTGAATTTGAGATTGAGAGCAAACCTTATGTATTACTTGGTATGTCTACAGGTAATGTGAAAATATCCCTCCTATAAAATCTCTCTCGTGTGTGTAATGAGGGTAGGATCATGTCAGTGGGTGGGAGAGAGCAGAATTAGGAAAGAACTCTGATAGTCTCTAGTATTAAACAATGGCAGTCAACCAGAAGTCCCATATTCTAGTATCACAACACAGTGCTCTTTATCTTAAGAGTAATCGTACCTGTGTAGTGGCCTCACTGAAACCATGATAAATATAGCTGTTCCCCATTAATCACATTATGAACATATGCAACAATTACTCATGCAGAGAATAATGATTTAGCAGCTGTGCATGCTAGAATAAGACTTGTGTAAGATTTAGGAAGACAGGGATAATACACATATCATTCTGACAAAAGCTCCAGGATCTATGATTTATGATTTTTTCCCCTTAGTAATAAATACAAATTATTGCTTGTGAAGACATAAAACAAAAGTATATTACCTTGAGCAATGTCCATGTCTGTTAGTATTTGTTGGTGTGCATTTGGTTAATTAATTTAACAACCAGAAAACAAATTGTTGTTGTTTTTAAGTTTCTCTGAAAGTTTCTCATTTGATTTTAAACTCTCATGTACTCAATTGATATTTTTAAAGTAACATGTGAATTCTCTGCATTAAATGCTTTAATAGTCTCTACTTCCTGTTTAGGATTAGGTCATGTGGTTGAGAGCACAGATTCAAGAGGACTGCACTCACATTCCTCTCAGCCATGTGGAATGTTAGCTATGTGATTCTTGGGGACTCTTCTCTCTTTATTAGCTCCCTTCTTTTTCTGATCCTCTCTTACCTATTATATCATTTCAGTATTTTAAATGTTCAACTTTTTTAATCTGCAGAGAAAATCCCTGCCCCAACTCATGCCAATTCCCTTGCCATCTATCTCCATCCTTTAACAACTAAATTTTTTGAGTTCTTTGCATTCACTCTCTTATTTTCTACCTCCCTTTAACTACCCAAACTACTCCAAAGTAATTTTTTCCCCAACCACTTCACTGCCTCCCCAAAACCTCCTTGTATCTTAACCTAATGGACAATTTTCTTCCCTCATTTTTCATGTAGAAGCATTTGGCAAAACTTGGCTTTCATGACCCTGTACTAGTTTCTTCATAAATCCCAAATACACATTTTAGGTGCAACCAGTGTTCTGCTAAAGAAATCTCAAGATGAGGGTGTTCCTTGAAGTTGTGTTCCTTAATGTGATCTCAGTATCATTTATTCCCATAGCTCCATTGCCCATCTAAACACTGACACAAGTCTCTATCTCCTGCCAGATTGCTTTCCTCTGCTCTCCACATGTGTATTCCACAGCGACTTCAAAGTCACTGAACCCAGAATTAAAACTTCTGAGAACTGCACCCCTAAGGCAATCTCAATTCCTAACATTCAGGTCTCTGTCTACTACCAATTAAATTTCAAGTGTTACTCCTTGTAATACCTCAACTCCAAAAAGCCTTTGACTCCACTGAGACCTTCAATCTTTTCATTGTCCCTCCTCCAACGCATACCCACTTTTTCCTTCACACAGCTGCTTAAATACAATGGTCCATCATTATACTCACTCTACTGCATACACCCCCTATTATATTCACCTGGCTAAATTCCAATCCTACTCTATCTGAATCAAGGCAGATGAATGTATCTTTGGAGAGGATATAAACCATGCATAGGTACCATTTTATATTCACAGCCAGTAACTTTATATAGGTTTATAAATATACCTATTGCATTCACTTCCCTAGGAAAATATTTTTACAACTTTTACCCTCTAATCAAAACTCTATAAAATCCTAAAACCTATCACTAGGCTTATGACTCTTGCTTTCTACTTCTTTGAGAAAAGCATTCAGAAGATAATTTCCACAGGTTTCCAAAATTATATACACTATCCTCTCGGCAACTGAAGCCGTAAGTTCAGCCTTCCTTATGCTATAAATACCATGTTCAACTTTGTTTCTAAAGCTGACTCTGCTCCAATTTTGTACAGGACCCACCCCCTCTTGAGCACTAAAGGACAGTAATTGTCCTCTTATCTTTTTACTTTATGTCATATTTTTCTTGCCCATTAGTGTACATCATTTTAATCTGTCCTTCTCTATATCTGCCTCCAGGCATAGAGTCATTTTCTCTGATTTCCTTTAAGTACCAAAATAAATAAATAAATAAATAAATAAATATCCCAAAGATTTGCATGTATTAATTTTCTGCATTTCCTCTTCTTTAATTTTCTCATTTTCCCAAATCAGGCTTCCATGATTGGCCTACATGTATCCAATTGCTAAACATCACCTTATTTAACAATAAAAACATGTGACAGTGGTGCTAAATCTGTCTTGAAATACTCTCTTCACTTAACTTTAGTGACAGCTAGGTCTTCTGCTAGCTTATAAGACAATTATGTTTGAATTACTAAGACACCCTTTCCTAAGGCAGATGCAGCCCTGACCAAGAACTTATAGCTTGGCAGGTAGGACATATGTTAGGTTTTAGCCTCTACTTGCCACTTGCCCTCTAGGTAGGCATCCTTTAACTAGACTCGACTTGCCCAACTGTACCAGGCAGCCCTGAGAATAAAACTCTCTCTTTAGTTTTCTTTCCGCTTTATTGCCTATTGCCACCTCACTTTCCTAATCTCTAAATGTCAGAATGATCCCAGGGCTCAAGTTTTAGATGTTTTCCCTATTTATGCCAATTTCCTAGGTGATATCATTCAGTCTCATAATTTAAATACCATCTACACATTGATAGCTACAAAATGCATATCTCCAGGTAGAACCACTATTTTCCCTGAAATCCAGAATTGCATATGCAACTGCCTACTCAACATCTTGATTAGGAGATCTAATATTACATCACAAATATATTATGCCCAAAGCCAGTTTCCAGGTTTTCCTCCCCAAATCTTCTTCTCTCCTCTCTTCCTCATCTCAATAATTGGCAACTCATCTTCCATTTTCTCAGGCCAAACCTTGCCTCCTCTCTTTTTCTCACAATGTCCATCTAATGTATTAGCAAAACCTGTTGACTTTACCGTCAATGAACTACTGAATTTAACCACTTCTCACCTAACACACTAATCCAAGTCACCATTTTGTGCCAGATAGGAGACTATTAAAAAAATCTCTTGTTTTTCTCCCTTCTTCCTTTAGCCCATACAATCTCTTATCAAGACAAAAACCAGAATAATCTTGTTACAATGTAATTCATATTATTTCACAGCTCTTCTCAAAATATTCCATGGCTTACCCTCTCACTTAGAGTAACATCCAAAGACTCTGCCATGGTTTACAAGGCCATACCTAGTCCACTAATTGTTCATGGTGCTCTAGTGCTACTAGCTCCCTTACTATTCCTCAAACATGACAAGCACACCTCTACCTCAGCGTTTTTGCATTGGCTATTCTCTCTGTCTGGAGCACACCCCTACAAGTGTCCAATGGCTCCTTATATCACTTGCTTCAAATAAATCTCCGTTCAGATAGCACCTCAGCAGTCTTACCAGTTACTAAGCATATAGTTCTCCTCCTTGCATCCACTTTGTTTTCTTTTCTCATGTTTATATCCCCACAACATAAAACAGGGCCTGACATACTGTGGGCATTCAAGAAACTTTTGTTAGAAGAACGAAAGTGTAGTTGTGGGGTGGTGATGCCTCTTTAGCCTAATGACATCTCATCTTTCACAGCATTTTTTATTTTTAAGAGCATAACAATGGTTCCAATATAAATAGACTATTGACAGTTATGTTAATGATCATTTTCCAGAAAAATAAATTGCAGCATTTTGTCTACTTCTTTTGAGAGGGACGCTCTGGCTCTACAAACATTAGCTGGAAATACATCCTGTGTAGGACAACTCATGTAATTCTGTAGCTAAGATATTTCTCCACTGTCAAGTTCCAATGCCACACACATTTTTCCACAATTGGCTTTGAAAATTAAATCCATTTTGATTACTGATGATATAAATGACAAATGTGTGAGGTTCCTTTCCCACTGGATGTAAAATATAATGCATTTGACTTAATCTGTTTAACTAAGCATTTTGAAAGAATGCATACAGAATAAAGCTTATTTTTTGGTAAATAATATTATAATTCAGCTGTGGCCAGAAATTATTAATTAAACGTCAATGTTTATAGCAAATTATACACAATTTAAAGGATGTATCTTTTCTTCCTCCTTTGTAAGATGCTGTAATGTGCTAATAAACACATATACTCTCATGTTTCAGGAAAATTTAGAGAGCAGGAAAAGGAGAGAGAATAGTATTTATCATATGATCCCTGAAAAATACTGCTTTATAATGACTAAAATATCATTTTCTTTGAAATACCACAGGCAACTGTACTATCTGAAATGACTTCCGTTTCAATAAGCTTTATTCAATAATAAAGTGCAACTTTCAGGGCACACAACCCTTCTTAGAGCCTATGCATGATTATATACATGGCCAGCATAATTTCCTTTGAGATTTAAATAATATATTTCAGAACGTGGGATTCTGAATCCCAAGAATACTCCGGATTCTTCCATCTTTTGGCTATTGTCAATAATGCTACTATGAATGTGGGTGTACAAATTCGAAACCCTGTTTTCAATTAATTTGTATATATACCCAGAAGCGGCACTGCTGTTTCACATGATAATTCTATTTTTAACTTTTTCAGGAACTGCCATACCGTTTCCTATAGTAGTTGGACCATTTTAAATTCCCACCTACAGTGCATAAAGGTTCCAATTTCTCCACAACCTTGCTAATACTTGCTATTATTATTTTATTTTTTATTTGTATTTTATTAATTTTTTACTGGAGTATAGTTGATTTACAATGTTGTGTTAGTTTCTGCTAAACAGCAAAGTGAGTCAGTTACACATACATGTATATCCACTATTTTTAAGATTCTATTCCCATATAGGTCATTACAGAGTACTGAATAGAATTTCCTGTGTTATTCAGTAGATTCTTATTAGTTATCTACAGTTATCAGCTACAGTGTTCAGCTCTGTCTCTGCTCACACTGCTCTCCATAACCACTCCAGGATAGCCCCTCTCTCTGGTTCCCTGACTCCAGAGTCATATGGTTCTAAATCTATATAGCTTCTCCTTACAGAAGGTATATCATATATGGATAGATGATGGGTACAGTATTAATGTTAAAATCCCTCCCAAGGCATTCTCTAAAAGCAGCACTTTTAGTAGAGTGAGAACATTTCTCAGCCCTATTTTACAGCATAAAATAAGCACTGCCCTTTACAAAGAAATCTCAAAAAGCCAAAGATGGCTTTAAAAATTCATGTTATAAGATCTTCTGAAGTCTATTCCAGTAAAAATAATAAAAGAAGCCATGTAACTTTCCTAAAGCAAAACCCGAAATAAAATATTTGCATGTTTCAGATTCAGATAAGCCTTTGAAGGAAACTGAAACACTAATGAAATAAAAGTCAGAACTTAAGTATAGCTTGTAATAAGCTTTTCCCACACCTTATTATTTTAATGTTTTCAATCTTAGTTCATACTGAATATATCATAATGAGGGATATTTTCTCCTAAAAGTGGATGAAATGACTCTCCTCTAGTAGATCACTCCATGTTAGATACACCTTTTCTAAATGAAATCAGCTTGGCTAAGGCAGTGCCCTCTACAATATTTGGCTTACTATACTTTATTAATTCTGGTCACCAAAATCTTGACTTTTGGACATAGTTATATATAGATACCAAGCTCAGGTATCTATATATAAATACGTCTGGATGTTTTCTCTACGTCAAGAAACAACAGGTTAAGTTAAGAATGAACTGTCCCATAGACCAGATAGATTTAATTGATATTTATAGGACATTCCATCCTAAAACAGCAGATTACAGTTTCTTCTCAAGAGCGCATGGAACATTCTCCAGGACAGATCATATCTTGGGTCACAAATCAAGCCTTAGTAAATTTAAGAAAATTGAAATCATATTAAGCATCTTTTCTGACCACAATGCTATGAGATTAGAAATGAATTACAGGGAAAAAAACGTAAAAAACCCAAACACATGGAGGCTAAACAATACGTTAGTAAATAACCAAGAGATCACTGAAGAAATCAAAGAGGAAATCAAAAAATACCTGGAGACAAATGACAATGAAAACACGATGATCCAAAACCTATGGGATGCAGCAAAAGCAGTTCTAAGAGGGAAGTTTATAGCTATACAAGCCTACCTCAAGAAACAAGAAAAATCTCAAATAAACAATCTAACCTTACACCTAAAGGAACTAGAGAAAGAAGAACGAACAAAACCCAAAGTTAGCAGAAGGAAAGAAATCATAAAGATCAGAGCAGAAATAAATGAAATAGAAACAAAGAAAACAATAGCAAAGATCAATAAAACTAAAAGCTGGTTCTCTAAGAAGATAAACAAAATTGATAAACCATTAGCCAGACTCATCAAGAAAAAGAGGGAGGGGACTCAAATCAATAAAATTAGAAATGAAAAAGGAGAAGGTACAACAGACACCGCAGAAATACAAAGCATCCTAAGAGACTACTACAAGCAACTCTATGCCAATAAAATGGACAACCTGGAGAAATGGACAAATTCTTAGAAAGGTATAAACTTCCAAGACTGAACAAGGAAGAAACAGAAAACATGAACAGACCCAATCACAAGTAATGAAATTGAAACTATGATTAAAAATCTTCCAACAAACAAAAGTCCAGGACCAGATGGCTTCACAGGTGAATTCTATCAAACATTTTGAGAAGAGCTAATACCCATCCTTCTCAAACCCTTCCAAAAAATTGCAGAGGAAGGAACACTCCCAAACTCATTCTATGAGGCCACCATCACCCTGATACCAAAACCAGACAAAGATACTACAAAAAAAGAAAATTACAGAGCAATATCACTGATGAATATAGACGCAAAAATCCTCATCAAAATACTAGCAAACAGAATCCAACAACACATTAAAAGGATCATACAGCATGATCAAGTGGGATTTATCCCAGGGATGCAAGGATTCTTCAATATATGCAAATCAATCAATATGATACACCATATTAACAAACTGAAGAATAAAAACCATATGATCATCTCAATAGATAGAGAAAAAGCTTTTGATAAAATTCAACACCAGTTTATGATACAAACTCTCCAGAAAGTGGGCATAGAGGGAACCTACCTCAACATAATAAAGGCCATATATGACAAACCCACAGCAAACATCATTCTCAATGGTGAAAAACTGAAAGCATTTCCTCTAAGATGAGGAACAAGAAAAGGATGTCCACTCTCACCACTATTATTCAACATAGTTTTGGAAGTCCTAGCCACGGCAATCAGAGAAGAATAAGAAATAAAAGGAATACAGATTGGAAAAGAAGAAGTAAAACTGTCACTGTTTGCAGATGACATGATACTATACATAGAGAATCCTAAAGATGCCACCAGAAAACTATTAGAGCTAATCAATGAATTTGGTAAAGTTGCAGGATACAAAATTAATGCACAGAAATCTCTTGTATTCCTATACACTAATGATGAAAAACCTGAAAGAGAAATTAAGGAAACACTCCCAGATACCATTGCAACAAAAAGAATAAAATACCTAGGAATTAACCTACCTAGGGAGACAGAAGACCTGTATGCAGAAAACTATAAGACACTGATGAAAGAAATTAAAGATGATACCAACAGATGGAGAGATATATCATGTTCTTGGATTGGAAGAATCAATAATGTGAAAATGACTATACTATCCAAAGCAATCTACAGATTCAATGCAATCCCTATCAAATTACCAATGGCATTTTTTACAGAACCAGAACAAAAAATATTAAAATTTGTATGGAGACACAAAAGACCCCGAATAGCCAAAGCAGTCTTGAGGGAAAAAAACGGAGCTGGAGGAATCAGACTCCCTGACTTCAGACTATACTACAAAGCTATGGTAATCAAGACAATATGGTACTGGCACAAAAACAGAAATATAGATCAATGGAACAAGATAGAAAGCCCAGAGTGAAACCCACACACCTATGGTCAACTAATCTATGACAAAGGAGGCAAGGATATACAATGGGAAAAAAGACAGTCTCTTCAATAAGTGATGCTGGGAAAACTGGACAGCTACATGTAAAAGAATAAAATTAGAACACTCCCTAACACCATACATAAAAATAAACTCAAAATGGATTAGAGACCTAAATGTAAGACCGGACACTATAAAACTCTTAGAGGAAAACATAGGAAGAACACTCTGTGACATAAATCACAGCAAGATCTTTTTTGATCCACCTCCTAGAGTAATGGAAATAAAAACAAAAATAAACAAATGGGACCTAATGAAACTTCAAAGCTTTTGTACAGCAAAGGAAACCATAAACAAGACGAAAAGACAACCCTCAGAATGGGAGAAAATATTTGCAAACGAATCAACGGACAAAGGATTAATCTCCAAATTATATAAACAGCTCATGCAGCTCAATATTAAAAAAACAAACAACCCAATCCAAAAATGGGCAGAAGACCTAAATAGACATTTCTCCAAGGAAGACTTACAGATGGCCAAGAAGCACATGAAAAGCTGCTCAACATCACTAATTATTAGAGAAATGCAAATCAAAACTACAATGAGGTATCACCTCACACCAGTTAGAATGGGCATCATCAGAAAATCTACAAACAACAAATGCTGGAGAGGGTGTGGAGAAAAGGGAACCCTCTTGTACTGTTGGTGGGAATGTAAATTGATACAGCCACTATGGAGAACAGCATGGAGGTTCCTTAAAAAAACTAAAAATAGAATTACCATATGACCCAGCAATCCCACTACTGGGCATATACCCAGAGAAAACCATAATTCAAAAAGACACATGCACCCCAATGTTCATTGCAGCACTATTTACAATAGCTAGGTCATGGAAGCAACCTAAATGCCCATTGACAGACGGATGGATAAAGAAGATGTGGTACATATATACAATGGAATATTACGCAGCCATAAAAAGGAACAAAATTGGGTCATTTGTAGAGACGTGGATGAATCTAGAGACTGTCATACAGAGTGAAGTATATCAGAAAGAGAAAAACAAATATCGTATATTAATGCATATATGTGGAACCTAGAAAAATGGTACAGATGAACTGGTTTGTAGGGCAGAAATTGAGATACAGATGTAGAGAACAAACGTATGGACACCAAGGGGGGAAAGCGGTGGGGGGGTGGTGGTGGTGGTGTGAGGAATTGGGAGATTGGGATTGACATGTATACACTGATGTGTATAAAACGGATGACTAATAAGAACCTGCCATATAAAAAAATAAATAAAATAAAATTCAAAACTTAAAAAAAAAAAAAGAATGAACTGTCTCTATACTATAAATGTTAAGTACATTATACTGCTCAGATAGTGTAACCATATTATGTCCATAAAGAAATACTGAACATGAAAAATTTAAATTAATTTCCAATTTTCTCTTCATTAAAATGGAAGAAAATCCAGTGTAAGTTATAATGTATTTTCTAGACTATTTTATTCAACAAATATTTATTGAATATCTCCTTTGCACCAGCCTCTGTATTAGGTACTAGGGATAGACAATGGATTTTCCTGGAACTCAGAGTGATTCTTCTCATCCTTTTCTTACCCTGCTAAGGCTGACCTTGTCATATTAGATTCCTCCTGTCCTATGTTGCTGTCTTATTTATAGGAACATACTACTATTTGTAGAACTCAAAGTCCACATCTGAATTTGCTCAAGCTAATATGAAGTATACAATTTTCATCAACTGCTGGGGAGCTTAGCTCTAATATCACTTCTGCTCAGTGCCTGTGCTAATGACTTGCTGCTCTCTAAAGGGCTTCTCTCTATGTTTACCCTTTGTGGCAATTCTGCTCTTAAACCGAAGCACACTGTGCTATGAAAATCAGTCCTCTGCTCCTTTGTGACATTTCACACTGTAAAACTGGAAGGAAAAGCATCTCGCTGGCTCCTTCATTAGAGGATCAACTTCCTGCTTGGGATATGAGCTGAGAACATCTTCTTCCACTGAACAGAACTTTGGCTGCTATGATGTCCTGTGTGATACCATTATGCATACCTTGGTAAAAGTGTTCAGTAGTGTTTCTGTTTAACCACAGAGCCCCATGTTTCTATGTGCTATAATAGCACATCTTGATGATAAGAATCAGTAATTATAGCCATCATATTTTTGTTACAGTTTTTTCCTGAAATATATTATCTTGTCAAAACTTAACTTAAAAATATCAGCTAAAATCAGGCTACAAAAACATTCTGATCAGAGGACCAGTAAATAGATACACCCTGCAGGTAGGTAAGGAAAAGACCTTTGCACGAACCCCAAAGAGCAGATGAATGGACAGATAATGAGAGAAAGAGGCCAAGCAGGAAGACTTAATTTTTCTGAATCACAGGCAATAGCACAGTTCTGTTTCACTAAAGGTGAATATAATGGTTCTTGTGAATATGTTCTTATTTTCAGTGGAATATCAATCTGGGTACCTCTAGCCTGCTGTTAGATCTAAACGAGAGAAAGACTGAAAGGGTAGTAAGGTGGAAATAATAGAGGTATATCTAATTCTGGTCTACAAATTTGCTCTTTTTCTTTTAACTATGAAGGTGGCCTAGAAGCATTTTTAAGTGGTTTCAGGATATAATACTAGAAAAAAAAAATGCTTGAGAACACCTGGATCAAAATGAACGTTTAATTGGAAATGCATAAAATGGAGATGATAACAGTTTCCAGTGAGACAAAAGGAAAACTAAAGAAACATTATTATTCTGAAAGAAAAAAGAAAATTACTTTGTGAATCAATACAGAATTAGGATTATAAGCATTGAAATTAATGGGAGAAAATGATGGTGTGATAAAGAGGTTAGCACAAAAACTACTTCTCTCCCTAAGATGTGTATTAAAACCAGATTTTTAAACTCTGTAATAGAAAAACTTCAAATTTCAGTTTCCCAATACCTACTGTTACCCTATTGAAGATGTTTAAAATTTTAATAGGCATTATTTTTTTTTTTTTTTTTTTTTTTTTTATAAATTTATTTATTTATTTATTTATTTTTGGCTGTGTTGGGTCTTCGTTTCTGTGCGAGGGCTTTCTCTAGTTGCGGCGAGCGGGGACCACTCTTCATTGCCGTGCACGGGCCTCTCACTATCGCGGCCTCTCTTGTTGCGGAGCACAGGCTCCAGACGCGCAGGCTCAGTAGTTGTGGCTCACGGGCTTAGTTGCTCCGCGGCATGTGGGATCTTCCCAGACCAGGGCTCGAACCCGTGTCCCCTGCATTGGCAGGCAGACTCTCAACCACTGCGCCACCAGGGAAGCCCTAATAGGCATTATTGATGTTAAATTAAAAATTTTTTTCTCTTTTAGAGCTTTGAATATTATCTATAAACTGCACTAATGAAATAATTCTCACTTAATGAAATATTAGATATTACTCTTATGACATTTAAATCTTAGCTAGAGTTTTTACAATTCATATTTCTTTGTAAAGTTCATTGACATTGGTCTTGGCTATAATTTTTTATATAGATACCAGAAGCACAGGCAACAAAAGCAAAAATCAACAAGTGGAACACATGACACTAAAAAGCTTCTGCACAACAGAAGAAACAGTGAACAAAATGAAAGGGCAGCCTATAGAATGAGAGAAATATTTGCAAATGATATACAGGTTTCCTCCATTACCCAAAAGTAGAGTGTTCCTATTAAGCCTTTCATAAGCTGAAATGGTATAAAGTGAAGAAGCAATTACCTTTTTTCATAAAAGTGAAAATCCTCTTCGGATTTCTTTTGGTTAATGAAAACAGGTACTACGTAGATCTTTGTAAAAGTGAAGTGGGTAAAGCGAACTTTCAAAAAGCAAAGGATACCTGTGTCTAGTCAGGGTTAATATCCAAAAAATATAAGGAAAAACCAAATAACCCAATTAAAATTGGGCAAAAGACCTGAATAGACATTTTCGCAAATAAGAAATCCAAATGTCCAACAGATATATGAAAAGGTGCTCAATATTACTGACATCAGGGAAATGCAAATTAAAACCACAATAGGATATCACATCTGTTAGGATGGCTATTATCAAAAAGACAAGAGATAACAACTGTTGGTGAAGGTATGGAGAAAAGGGAACCTTTATACACTAGTGGTGGGAAAGTAAATTGGTTACAGCCATTATGTAAGACAGTATGGAGGTTCCTCAAGAAATTAAAAATAGGTACTCCCACTTCTGAGTAAATATCCAAAGGAAATAAAGTCAGGATGTTGAAGAGATTCCCGTACTACATTCACTGCAGCACTATTCATAATAGGCAAGATATGGAAAGAACCTAAGTGCCCATCCACGGATGAATGGATTAAAAAAAATGTAACACACAGACACATACACACACATACAGGAATATTATTCAGCCATAAAAAGAAGGAAATCCTTCCATTTGCAACAACAAGAATTAAACTAGAATACATTATTTTAAGCAAAATAAACCAGACACAGAAAGACAAATACTGCATGATCTCACTTTTATGTGAAATTTTAAGAAGTTAAATTCATACAATCAGAGAGCAGAACTGTGGTTACCAAAGTCTGGGGGTTACAGAACATGGGGAGATATTGGTCAAAGGGTACAAGCTTTCAGTTATAAGTTGAATAAATTCTGGGGATCTAATGTACAGCATGGTGACTATAGTTAATATTATTGTACTGTCTCTTTGAAATTTGCTAAGAGAGTAGACTTTAAGCGTTCTCACCACACACACAAAAAAGGTAACTGTGAAGTGATGGATGTGTTAAGTAACTTGACTGCAGTAATCTTTTCACAATGTATGCATATATTAAGTCATCACATTGTACAGCCTAAACATATATAATTTTTATTGTCAATTATACCTCGATAAAGCTGGAAAAAAATGGAGTCACTTAAAAAAAGCCAAAATTATAGTAAACCAATCCTTCAATCATTTAGCAAACGTTTATCAGATATATATATATAACTTGTCAATGAGGGGCAAAGCATCAGAAAACATGCAACCTACATTCCAGTGAAGGAATTGATAAGTAATAACTATATAAGTACATTTTACAATAAATTTTTAAAAGTAACAATTTGACAAAATATATCAAAACAATAAAAGTGTAGGGGGGCCTAATTTCCATAGGATTATTATGGAGTTGAGTGCCTTTTCAGAGATTGAAAAAAGAGTTTGTATATGAGGTAGGTGAGTGGCCAGAGAGGTGGCCAGGAGCAGGTGCTCTTGGTGAGGTAACTTCCATTATTGGAAATGGCATGCATCTACAAAAAGAAAACAGAGGTTGTTGAATCTCAGTGGTCTCTAGAAGAGTATGAGATGTGGTTAGACAGAAAATTAGGACCCATAATGGAGTCTCCAACACCTTGGTAAGAAATATGAGTGCTATTTTAAGTACACTGGCAGTTACTGATGTTAAGTGAAGAGTTCCAGTTTATGTATAGGCTGATTACTTTTGCTGCTTGCTGAATGGGGGAACAGACTGGAGAGGGCAAGGGCACCCTTATGCTATTAAAGTGTGGTTAGAAGAGGAATATCTGAGAAAGGAGGAGAGACCAATTAAGTAAGAAGAAAACTTGGTATGTTTTTACATAAGCTGAGAGCTAGGAGCTTCAAGATGGAAGTTGTGGTCAGCTGTAGAGACTGTTGTATATTTAACTAACACAGAATCTGACTGCTTACCCCCCAAAAGTTACTTATTTCAAAACAATACAGTAGGCTACTGAGAATCATAAGCGGATACTGAGTGGTCTACGAGGATTTACTTAGGAGTTAGAAAAATTTAAGTTTCTAAAATATTTCCTATTAAAGATAAACTTAAGTTTTTTATTCTCCAAATAACATGTGAAATGTCTGTCAGTCAAATGGGAAAGTTATAAAGTTAAGTGAACATTTTTGCTGGATTAACTATTTTACTTCACATCTTACCAATTTTGACCTCATTAGCTCCTGGTCTGAGAGTAGAATGTAGAGTCAAATTTCTGGTGTTCTGTCAGTCATTCCTTAAGCTATCATACCACTGCTTGATAGTCTCTAAATCACATTAGAGTATTTTAAAGGACCAAAGGCTTACATAATCCTTTCATGGGGCCTAGAACCATAAAATAAGTGCTGCACTTCACTACATTTATATCAGTCTAGACATAAAATTTCATTGAAATTCATATGTGGGTTAAATTTATAAGGATGGCTATCCATCTGTGTCACGAAATACACTGATGCATAAGGCTTAGGAATGCAAGCTAAAAAATAATTCAGACCGTCTGCATAATAACAAATCCAATTAGAACAAAAACGTCATTTAACGTTATTTAATAGCTTTGTGTCTTTCAATGTGATCAGCATAAAGACCAGATAAAGTTCAAGTAAACTTTTCAAATACCAAGATGTTATCAAAGTTTAATTCTAAACATGCAAGTATTTTTAAATCCACTTTGATGAATGCAGTGAATTGTGAATTCTTCATAACCACAACTCTCTAAAATAGATTCACATTTTCACCTGAAATGATGTACCTAAGTATGAAAGTTTATCCAAATGTAGAGTTGCTGAAATTAAACCCTTTCTTAGTTTTTCAATAAAACAGATACATATGACCTTGCATTATTCTCTACTTTGTATTGATAAATTTATGAAATGAACTACTTTTGTCTGTGTCTTCTTGGTCTATTTCATTATACGTCATTTTATGCTTTCAAAACACTTTAATAACCAGAATGTGTCTTCATGCTATTCTTCTAAGGTCAGTTAGATGGAGACAATATGCTTTGTACAAAAATTCAAAACTTAAAATTTTCCCTTCTTCTAAATCTAAACCATCATTACCTTTTTAACATTTTGAAAGCAATAAAAAATTTAAGTTGTTCAATTTTTTTTCTCTTTCCTAACTACTAATTCACAACAATGTTCTAAGACCTTCCACCCACTTTGGGCCTCAATGTCCACATCAGTAAAAGTGCCACATGGGACTTTTTTTTTAATTGGCAACTTATTAAACCCATTTAACCACTCTAGATGAAGACACAATGATCTTAAGAGGAAGAAGAGGAGGAGGAAGAGGAGGGAAGGTGAGACAGGCTGGGACCTGTGATCCTCTGCTGCAGTGCTGCAGTGCTGCAGTGTTTGCACCTGGACACACCTCTCCTCGAGCAACAAAATACAAAGAAACTGTATGATAACTGTATGAAACTAAAGATAACTGGGTGTATGCTCAGTTGGGACAGATTCTGGACCCAAAAGAGACCAAAAATCCTAACTGCCACTTTTGAAGAGCCTGGAGCAAAAACAGGGTACTAAGCATGCCCCCTGCACACAACACCTCCAGAAGGGTGGCCAGAACACCTAAGCCACCCCTCCGGCCTGACCCCTGGACACACCCCTACCCTCACTCCATATAAGGAACAAGCTTGTCCCCCCCTCAGGGAGTGAGAAAGCAAGGGAACCTGTTGTTTGTTCTCACTCCCCCCTGCTGCAGCAGGGGCCCCAATAAAGCCTTGCTTGAATTTCTTGTCTGGCCCCTGGTCAATTTCTATTGCCCGGGGAAGGCCAAGAACCCTGGTCAGTAACAAAGGGGTAGGAGAAAAAACTAATCACAGGGGAACCCAGTGAAAGCTTGCAAGTGTAAATAGATTTGCAATGATATTTAAATCCATGAGATCTAAGTCTTCCTAGAGAAAAATGGAGACACAGCATCTTTCTTGGAAACAAATTACCTATTATAAATTTGCTTTAGCCTATTAAAATATCATGGAACTTTAAAAAGAAATAGATTAATTTTATGGTAATGATAGTTTCAACAACTTAATGAAATGTTTAGTCTGAGTTAATTTCAGTCTTAGAAGGCACTTTAAATTCAGTCTAAATTTGCCTGGACATCTTTAATCAAAGCACTCAGGTGGACCATCGGTCACAGATTTCTACCCAATTTTACATCAGAGCTGGCTGAGGCAAGAGGAATTTAATATTGTGTGCCACTCACAACATGAGTTAATGATGCAGTTGAAGGTAGAAAATGGCACCTTTTGTCTTTCTTTTAGCCATTACCTCCTAACACGTAAACAAATTTTCTTTATCATTGGATGGAGAATTGCACATTTAGAAATCAGGTACATTAATGAGCAATCAGTTGGCTGGTGTTAAATGATTAAAAAAAGAAATCTTCAGAATAGAATATGGCAAACGGAAAAAAACACATCCTTTGCACAAGTGTTCAACAAAGAAAAATAATACATTTATTCTTTATTTTCTTATCATTCCACCCTCACTAATTACAATTAATCTTACAGGTGGTTTTTTGAGGTCTTGTCACTCCTATGTCCACTTCTATGTGAATTTTCTACCTTTCACTTGTGTTTGGTTTATCTAGCCTCATTCATTTATTCATTAATTCAATCATTTATCTACTCTGAAATGGTGTTAGATGCTGGTTCACACAGATAAATAAAATACGATCCCTTCCATCAAAATGACTGTAGTCTCAAAGAAGGAAACAGAATAAATCACACAAGATAGTGCTTTACAAATGGAACAATAAATATTCCTACAGGGCAAAACTGGGGGAATGTGAATTGGTGGGTCAAGAAATGATACATATCCTTAGTCCATTCATGTCCTTATTCCATATTCATATTCTTAATCCATTAGACTGAGAATGAATGACAGGGTAAACATTGGTCAGACTCAGATTTCTGCAGTCCTCTGGCTGAATATGACAGTCCTAAACTTGGAGGAGGGTAGAGTCTGAGTAAAAATTAATGACAAATGTAAAGAACTGAAACGTGTTGTTTATGATGGAAACAATGAATGGAAGATGCAAATGATCATTGGAGAAGGTAAGCCGCATATCAAAAAGGCTTTCTGGATCATTAAACAGAGGGGTATCAACAGTATCAAACCTCAAACTGGTAGTACTTTTTGTTTATGTGTTCTCTTGTTTGCAGATCAAATTTATTTTTTTTTCATTTCAGTTATCACTGCTTCTGGATTTGTTAATTTAAAAAAAACATTTCCACATTCAGCCTTGAGTTTATGTTGATTTTCACACTGCAGTTTATTGCCATTTTAAAAGTGTATGAAAGATGACTGAAAATGTATAAACAGGACACAGAATTTAGATTAGATGGAATAGCATTTTTAAGACTGAGTTCTCTTTATTCAGGAACTGATGTGAATACTGCAGAGACAGACACTTCAAATGTGCCCTTTTCCTGTCACATCGTTTGCTAAATTCGAAGTTTGTTCATTTTTTTGCTTGTCTTGCATTGACCGTTCCTTAATGGAAAAATAAATTTATATTTCAGAAATTTGACCAACCCTGTACATTAACTTATTTGTGATTAGTTTAAATGTTTTCTGCACTCTAATTTGCTTTCTATGATCATCAATTCTTTATATTTTTGCTCCCAGGTTAGTAATGAATGGAGTGATATATCTTCTATAGCAAATTCCTTACTCATTTGTGGTCCTTGAGGAAAAGCAGATAGCTGCAAAACTAGCCTTCCTGGTTTGAATTTCTACTGTGTCTTTTCTCATTCAAGTTTTGCTTTTTCTGGTTCTTGGTGTGACAGTGATTCTTCTTTGTATCCTGGACATTTTGGTTATTATGTTGAGAGACTCTGGCTCCTATTTAAATATTTTATTTTTGCAGGCATCCTGTTTAGGTTTAGCACACAGCTTACCCTAATTTTGTGTACTGTGGTCACAAAATTACAATTACAACTGTAATTACAGTTACAATTCAATCTTCAGAGTCTCTGCAGTGATATTTTTGGTCTACTAGGTATATCTGGTGTTACCGGGGCTTTTGCTGGTGCCCACTGGTGCTATCTGAGGTAGCTGAAGGAGTTGCCTCAGGCTGACTACCTGGTCCCTCTAGGTGGAGGAAGGGAGAATTGCTTCCCAGGCTGAGTGTTTATTGCGGTAGAAGAGGACTTCCCAACTACGCTGTTTGTTCTGGGAAGAGCAGGATAAATGAGTTTACAATATCTTGAAGTCCTGGAAGTTCTAAAATAAGAGATAATTTAATCCTGAAGAAATTTAAATTATTTAAGTAGCTATTTAATATATTTCATCAAGTGAATATCTGCCTCTCTTATGTATAACAGAACATTAATAGGTAGTAATACACATAAGACATTGTGCGTGTTCATGTGTTTACCATTTTAAATTAGCTTAAAGAATAAAATAAATAAAAAGCAAAAAAGGAAGTCTCTTGCCCCAAGGAGTTCTGAAAATGTTAAAACATATATAGCAAAGGATGCTAATTTAAAGTCTTTACAGTCAAGTAACCATACTGAGGTCATTGATCTGAAGTAGGAGGAGAAGTAGTATATTTAAATATTCATGTCCTGGACTTACTAGATTTATAGGACTTACTGAAAATTCATGGATAGAACCTGTCTTGGAATACTATTTTTCCTTCCAGTTTTATTGAGATATAACTGACATACAGCAGTGTATAAGTTTTAAGTGTACAGCATAATTATTTGACTTACATCATGAAATAACTATCACAATAATTTTATTGAACACCCATCATCTCATATAGATACAAAATTAAAGGAACAGGAAAAAAATTTTTGTGATGAAAAATCCTAGGATTTACTCTCTTAATCACTTTCATATATTTCATACAGTATTATTTATAATTATCATGTGGTACATTACATCCATAGTACTTATTTATCTTATAACTGGAAGTTTGTACCTTTTGACCACCTTCATCCAGTTCCCCCACCCTCAGCTTTGGCAACTACAAATCTGATCTCCTTTTCTACGAGTTTGTTTTTGAAGTATTATATAACTGACCTACACTATGTTAGTGCCTGTTGTAAAATACAGTGATTAGATATTTCTATATATGTCAAAATGATCACGATAAATCTAGTTATGTCACCAAAGATACTACATAGTTACTATGTTCCCCACACTGTATATTTCATACCCATGATTCATTTATTTTGCAACTGGAAGTTTGTACCTCTTAATCTCCCTCACCTATTGCTTTCCTCCCCCCACCCCCTCCCCAGAAGCAATCATCTGTTTGTTCTCCATATCTGTAACTCTGTTTCTATAACTGTTTCTACTTTATGTTTATTTTTTTCGTTCTTTACATTCCACATATAAGTGAAATCATGCAGTATCTGTCTTACTTGTATTTGTATTTTCTTATTTGTCTGGCTTATTTCACTTAGTATATTACTCAGCCATAAAAAAAAGAATGAAATCTTTCCATTTGCTACAATATGGATGGACCTTAGATTATTTTTTAAAGTTGCTAAATAACTACTGCACAATGTTAGTTGAGAACTAGTATGGTGGACAATGGTTTTAGTCTCATCTTTCAATCCATCCAGCAAATTCCCCTTTATCACTTAGGGATCTGAATGAAAATGAAAAGAGAGTCATTGTATTTGTTTCCTAAGACTTCTGTAACAAATAACTTCAAATTTAGTGGCTTAAAACAATACAAATTTATTCTCTCTCAGTTTTGTAGGCCAGAAGCCCACAATTAGCTTCACTGAGCTGAAATCAAGGTGTTGGCAGGGCTGTACTCCCTTTGAAGGCTCTAGGGCAGAATTCCCTATTCCAGCTTTTGATGGCTGCCAGCATTCTTTGACTTGTGCTGCATCACTCTAATCTCTGACTCTGTGGTCCCATGTACATCTTCTGGGTGTATAATCTTCCTCTGCCTCTCTCTTACAAGGACACTTGTGGTGGCATTTAGGGATCACCTAGAAAATTCAGGATAATTTCCCCTTCCCAAAATCCTTAACTTAAACATATCTGCAAACCCCCTTTTCCTCAAAACATTCATGATTTCCAAAGATTTGGGCATGGACATATCTTTTGGAGCCATTATCAGCCTAATACAATCACTTTTTGAAAACTACATTTAACTTTTCAAGTGCAGGAGTAAGAACAGGAACTAAGAAACTGAAGCTGTGCAATAGCCAGAAAAACAGACCCCAAATATATTGATATCCTCATCCCCAGAACCTGTGAATATAACAGGCTATTTAGGAAGGAGAAATTAAGGTTGCTGATAAAAGAATGCTAATCAGCTGACCTTGAGATAAAAAGGTTATCCTGGATTATTCAGGTGGGCCCAATCTAATCACTGTTGCTGATACTTAACATGTTTTGGCTGTAGGCAGCAAAATGCAGAGAGGTGTTTCTTTTGTTATCACAAAGATTTGGCTCTGCACCATGTTCTAGCAGGATGCCTATACATTTACCTCCTGGCACTGCACTGCCTGTCAATGTACTATATAAAATTAGATAGTAAATTCTGGAAATAAAGAGTAACTATTCAAAAATTTTCACCAGCTGATGATATTTAAGTGGGGTAAATCCATTTTACACCAGAGCATAGGTGGCATAAGAGCTGTCCTATCATCACTGTCACCGAGGTCCAGCTGGCATTTCTCTCCACTAGGATATCACTGCAGTGGGAGGCCACAGGTCAAATGGACAGCAGTCCTGCTAAAGGCAAGGGATTTTGAGGGTTTTTCATTACATGATCTCACAATTTACAACACAGAATTATTCAATTGATTGTAAACATTTAACATTGTCTTGTTCTGAAGTCATCAAAGGAAAATATTTCTTTTTAACATCTTTATTGGAGCAAAACTGCTTTACAATGTTGTGTTAGTTTCTGCTGTCTAACAAAATGAATCAGTTATATGTATACATATATCCCCATATCCCCTCCCTCTTGAGCTTCCCTCCCACCCTTCTTATCCCACCCCTCTAGGTGGTCACAAGCACTGAGCTGATCTCCCTGTGCTACGCAGCTGCTTCCCACTAGCTATCTATTTTACATTTGGTAGAGTATATATGTCCATGCCACTCTCTTGCTTCGTCCCAGCTTACCCTTCCCACTCCCCGTGTCCTCAAGTCCATTCTCTACGTCTGCGTCTTTATTTCTGTCCTGCCCCTAGGTTCATCAGAACAATTTTTTTTTACATTCCATATATATGTGATAACATACGGTATTGGTTTTACTCTTTCTGACATACTTCATTCTGTATGATGACAGACTCTAGGTCCAACCACCTCACTACAAATAACTCAGTTTCATTTCTTTTAATGACCAAGTAATGTTCCATTGTATATATGTGCCATATCTTCTTTATCCATTCATCTGTCGATGGACACTTAGGTTGCTTCCATGTCCTGGCTATTGTAAATAGTGCTGCAATGAACATTGTGGTACATGGCTCTTTTTAAATTATGGTTTTCTCAAGGTATATGCCCAGTAGTGGGATTGCTGGGTTGTATGGTAGTTCTATTTTTAGTTTTTTAAGGAACCTCCATACTGTTCTCCATAGTGGCTGTATCAATTTACATTCCCACCAACAGTGCAAGAGGGTTCCCTTTTCTCCACACCCTCTCCAGCATTTATTGTTTGTAGATTTTTTGATGATGGCCATTCTGACTGGTGTGAGCTGATACCTTATTGTGGTTTTGATTTGCATTTCTCTAATGTTAAGTGATGTTGAGCATCCTTTCATGTGTTTGTTAGCAATCTATATGTCTTCTTAGGAGAAATGTCTATTTAGGTCTTCAGCCCATTTTTGGACTGGGTTGTTTGATTTTTTGATATTGAGCTGCATGAGCTGCTTGTAAATTTTGGAGATTAATCCTTTGTCAGTTGCTTCACTTGCAAATGTTTTCTGCCATTCTGAGGATTGTCTTTTCATCCTGTTTATGGTTTCCGTTGCTCTACAAAAGCTTTTAGGTTTCATTAGGTCCCATTTGTTTATTTTTGTTTTTATTTCCATTTCTCTAGGAAGTGGGTCAAAAAGGATCTTGCTGTGATTTATGTCAAGAGTGTTCTGCCTATGTTTTCTTCTAAGAGTTTTATAGTGTCTGGACTTACATTTAGGTCTTTAATCCATTTTGAGTTTATTTTTGTGTATGGTGTTAGGAAATGTTCTAATTTCATTCTTTTACATGTAGCTGTCCAGTTTTCCCAGCACCACTTACTGAAGAGGCTGTCTTTTCTCCATTGTATATTCTTGCCTCCTTTGTCAAAGATAAGGTGACCATATGTGTGTGGGTTTAGCTCTGGGCTTTCTATCCTGTTCCATTGATCTATATTTCTGTTTTTGTGCCAGTACCATACTGTCTTGATTACTGTAGCTTTGTAGTATAGTCTGAAGTGAGGGAGCCTGATTCCTCCAGCTCTGTTTTTCTTTCTCAAGATGGCTTTGGCTATTGGGATCTTTAGTGTTTCCATACAAATTGTAAAACTTTTTATTCTGGTTCTGTGAAAAATGCCATTGGTAGTTTGATAGGGATTGCACTGAATCTGTAAATTGCTTTGGGAAGTATAGTCATTTTCACAATGTTGATTCTTCCAATCCAAGAATATGGTATATCTCTCCATCTGTTCATATCATACTTAATTTCTTTCATCAGTGTCTTACAGTTTTCTGCACACAAGTCTTTTGTCTCCTTAGGTAGGTTTATTCCTAGGTATTTTATTCTTTTTGTTGCAATGGTAAATGGGTGTCTCCTTTATTTGTCTTTCAGATCTTTTCATCATTAGTGTATAGGAATGCAAGAGATTTCTGTGCATTAATTTTGTATCCTGCTACTTTACCAAATCCATTGATTAGCTCTAGTAGTTTTCTGGTAGCACCTTTAGGATTCTCTACGTATAGTATCATGTCATCTGCAAACGGTGGCAGTTTTACTTCTTCTCTTTCCATTTGTATTCCTTTTACTTCTTCTTCTTCTCTGATTGCTTTCAAAACTATGTTGAATAATAGTGGTGAGAGTGGACAACCTTGTCTTGTTCCTGATCTTAGTGGAAATGGTTTCAGTTTTTCACCATTGAGAGCGATGTTGGCTGTGGTTTTGTCATATATGGCCTTTGTTATGTTGAGGTAGGTTCCCTCTATGCCTACTTTCTGGAGAGAACTTATCATAAATGGGTGTTGAATTTTGTCAAAAGCTTTTTCTGCATCTATTGAGATGATCATATGGTTTTTATTCTTCAGTTTGTTAATATGGTATATCACATTGATTGATTTGCATATATTGAAGAATCCTTGCATTCCTGGGATAAACCCCATTTGATCATGGTGTATGATTCTTTTAATGTGTTGTTGCATTCTGTGTGCTAGTATTTTGTTGAGGATGTTTGCATCTATGTTCATCAGTGATATTGGCCTGTAGGTTTCTTTTTTTGTGACATCTTTGTCTGGTTTTGGTAGCAGGGTGATGGTGGCCTCACAGAATGAGTTTGGGAGTGTTCCTCCCTCTGCTATATTTTGGAAGAGTTTGAGAAGGATAGATGTTAGCTCTTCTCTAAATGTTTGACAGAATTCACCTGTGAAGCCCTCTGGTCCTGAGCTTTTGTTTGTTGGAAGACTTTTAACCACATTTTCAATTTCAGTGCTTGTGATTGGTCTGTTCATATTTTCTATTTCTTCCTGGCTCTGTCTTGGAAGTTTGTACTTTTCTAAGAATTTGTCCATTTCTTCCAGGTTGTCCATTTTATTGGAATATAGTTGCTTGTAGTAATCTCTCAAGATGTTTTGTATTTCTGCAGTGTCAGTTGTTACTTCTCCTTTTTCATTTCTAATTCCGCTGATTTGAGTCTTCTCCCTTTTTTTCTTGATAAGTTTGGCTAAAGGTTTGTCAATTTTGTTTATCTTCGCAAAGAACCAGCTTTTAGTTTTATTGATCTTTGCTATTTATTCCTTCATTTCTTTTTCATTTATTTCTGGTCTGATCTTTACGATTTCTTTCCTTCTGCTAACTTTGGGTTTATTTTTGTTCTTCTTTCTCTAATTGCTTTATGTGTAAGTTTAGGTTGTTTATTTGAGATGTTTCTTGTTTCTTGAGGTAGGATTGTATTCCTAGAAACTTCCCTGTTAGTACTGCTTTTGCTGCATCCCATAGGTTTTGGGTTGTTGTGTTTTCATTGTCATTTGTTTCTAGGTATTTGGTGATTTCCTCTTTGATTTCTTCAGTGACCTCTTGGTTATTTAGTAGTGTATTGTTTAGCCTCCATGTGTTTGTATTTTTTTAAACTTTTTTTCCTGTAATTGATACCTAGTCTCATAGCATTGTGGTTGGAAAAGATACATGATACGATTTTAATTTTCTTAAATTTACTGAGGCTTGATTTGTGACCCAAGATATATGATCTATCCTGGAGAATGTTCCATGAGCACTTGAGAAGAAAGTATATTCTGTTGTTTTTGGATGGAATGTCCTATAAATATCAATTAAGTCCATCTTGCTTAATGTGTCATTTTAAGCTTGTGTTTGCTTATTTATTTTCATTTTGGATGATCTGTCTATTAGTGAAAGTGGGGTGTTAAAGTCCCCTACTATGATTGTGTTACTGTCGATTTCCCCTTTTTGGCTGTTAGCATTTGACTTATGTACTGAGGTGCTCCTATGTTGGGTGCATAAATATTTACAATTGTTATATCTTCTTCTTGGATTGATCCCTTGATCATTATGTAGTGTCCTTCTTTGTCTCCTGTAATAGTCTTTATTTTAAAGTCTATTTTGTCTGATATGAGTATTGCTACTCCAGCTTTCTTTAGATTTCCATTTGCATGGAATATCTTTTTCCATTCCCTCACTTTCAGTCTGTATGTGTCCCTAGTTCTGAAGTGGGTCTCTTGTAGACAGAATATATAGGGTCTTGTTTTTGTATCCATTCAGCCAGTCTATGTCTTTTGGTTGGAGCATTTAATCCATTTACATTTAAGGTAGTTATCAATATATATGTTCTTATTACCATTTTCTTTATTGTTTTGTGTTTGTTATTGTAGGTCTTTTACTTCTCTTGTGTTTCCTGTCTAGAAAATTTCCTTTAGCATTTGTTGTAAAGCTGGTTTGGTGGTGCCAAATTCTCTTAACTTTTGCTTGTCTGTAAAAGTTTTGATTTCTCCATCTAATCTGAATGAGATCCTTGCTGGGTAGAGTAATCTTGGTTCTAGGTTTTCCCCTTTCATCACTTTAAATATGTCCTCCTATTCCCTTCTGGCTTGCAGAGTTTCTGCTGAAAGATCAGTTGTTAACCTTATGGGGTTTCCCTTGTATATCATCTGTTGCTTTCCCTTGCTGCTTTTAATATTTTTTCTTTGAATTTAATTTTTGATAGTTTGATTAATATGTGTCTTGGTGTGTTTCTTCTTGGATTTATCCTGTATGGGACTCTCTGCCCTTCCTGGACTTGATTGACTATTTCCTTTCTCAAGTTAGGGAAGTTTACAACTATAATCTCTTCAAATATTTTCTCAATCCCTTTCTTTTTCTCTTCTTCTCCTGGGACCCCTATAATTCGAATGTTGGTGCGCTTAATGTTTTCCCAGATGTCTCTGAGAGTCCTCAATTCTTTTCAATCCTTTTTCTTTATTCTGCTTTGTGGCAGTTATTTCCACTGTTTTATCTTCCAGGTCACTTATCTATTCTTCTGCCTCAGTTATTCTACTACTGATTCCTTCTAGAGTATTTTTAATTTTATTTATGGTGTTGCTCATCACCATTTGTTTGCTCTTTAGTTCTTCTAGGTCCTTGTTAAATGTTTCTTGTATTTTCTCCATTCTATTTCCAAGATTTTGGATCACCATTACTACCATTACTCTGAATTCTTTTTCAGGTAGACTGCCTATTTCCTCTTCATTTGTTTGGTCTGGTGGGTTTTTACCTTGCTCTTTTATCTGCTTCATATTTCTCTATTTTCTCATTTTGTTTAACTTACTATGTTTGGGGTCTCCTTTTCACAGGCTGCAGGTTCGTAGTTCATGTCTGCCCCCAGTAGGTGAGGTTGGTTCAGTGGCTTGTGTAGGCTTCCTGATGGAGGGGACTGGTGCCTGTGTTCTGTTGGGTGGAGCTGTATCTCGTCCTTCTGATGGGCAGGGCCACATCTGGTGGCGTGTTTTGGAGTGTCTGTGAACTTAGTATGGCTTTAGGCAGCCTTTCTGCTAATGGGTGGGATTGTGTTCCTATCTTGCTAGTTGTTTGGCATGGGGCGTCCAGCACTGGAGCTTGCTGGCTGTTGGGTGGAGCTGGGTCTTAGTGTTGAGATAAAGATTTCTGAGAGAGCCCTCACCAATTGATATTACATTGGGCTGAGAGATTTCTGGTGGTCCAATATCCTGGACTCAGCCCTCCCACCTTGAAGGCTCAGGCCCAACACCCAGCCGAAACACCATGACCCTGCCAGCCACACTGCTCAGAAGAAAAGGAAGAGAGAAAACACACACACACAAACACAAAAATGAAAAATTGAAGAGACAGAACCCTAGGACAATGGTAGAAGCAGACCTATACAGACAAAATCACACAAAGAAGCATACACATACACACTCACAAAAAGAGAAAAAGGAAAAAAAAAATATATGTATAAAAAATAAAAGCAAGAGAGCACCCAAACCAATAAACAAATCCACCAATTACAATAATCACTAAATACTATACTAAGATAAACATAAAACCAGAAACAAATTAGACACAAATGCAAACCCCAAGTCTATAGTTGCTCCCAAAGTCCACCACCTCAATTTCGGGAACATTTGTTGTCTATTTAGGTATTCTTCAGATGCAGAGTTTATCAAGTTGATTGTGGGGATTTAACCTGTTGCTCCTGAGGCTGCATGGAGAAATTTCCCTTTCTCTTCTTTGTTTGCACAGCTCCTGGGGTTCAGCTTTGGTTTTGGCTCCGCCTCTGCGTGTAGGTCGCCCTCAGGCATCTGCTCCCCATTCAGACAGGAGGGGGTTAAAGCAGCAGATGATTAGGGCTCTTTTGCTCACTCAGGCTGAGGGGAGGGAGAGGTACGGTAGTCATAATTGGAATGCAGTGCGAGCCTGAGGTGACAGAGGCTGGAGTGATGTTGCAACAGCCTGAGGTGTGCAATGTATTCTTCCGGGGAAGTTGTTCCTGTATCTTGGGACCCTGGCAGTGGCGTACTGCACAGGCTCCCGGGCGGGTGTGGATAGTGACCTGTGCTTGCACACAGGATTCCTGGTGGCAGCAAGAGCAGCCTTAGCATTTCATGCCCGTCTCTGGGGTCTGACGTGATAGCTGCGGCTCGTGCCTGTCTTTGCAGCTCGCTTAGGTGGTGCTCTGCCTTCGGTGGGCACACTGGGAAGGAATCCCCTCTCCTCGTGCACCCCAAAATAAAGGTCTCTGGCCTCTCTGGCAGGTCCAGACTTTTTCCCAGACTCCCTCCTGGCTAGCTGTGGTGCAGTGGCCCCCTTCAGGCTGTCTTCACGCAGCCAACCCCGGTCCTCTCCCTGGGGTCTGACCTCCGAAGCCCAAGCCTCAGCTCCCAGCCCCCACCCACCCCAGCAGGTGAGCAGACAAGCCTCTCAGGCTCTTGAGTGCTGGTCAGCACCGATCCTTTGAGTGGGAATCTCTCCACTTTGCCCTCTGCACCCCTGTTGCTGTGCTCTCCTTTGTGGTTCTGAAGCTTACCCCCTGCTCTCCCCCCCGTCCCCACCAGTGAAGGAGCTACCTAGTGTGTGGAAACTTTTCCTCCTTTACAACTCCCTCCCAGAGGTGCGGGTCCTGTTCTTATTCTTTTCACTCTGTTTTTTCTTTTTCCTTTTGGCCTACCCAGGTATGTGGGAATTTTCTTGTCTTTTGGGAAGTCTGAGGTCTTCTGCCAGCATTCAGTAGGTGCTCTGTAGGAGTTGTTCCACATGTAGATGTATTTTTGATGTATTTATGGGGAGGAAGGTGATCTCCACTTCTTAGCCCTCCACCATCTTGAAGGTCTCTAGCAATATATTTCTGAACAAACCCTAAGGTAACAATTATTTTCATCTGAAGAAATTTAAATATCTATTAGCACTAATTGATCACTGGCATGTGTTAAATTTTGCCCTCTGACCCCACCCCATTCAAATGTTGAAGTCCTTACCCCAGAACCTTAGAATGTGATCTTATTTGTAAAGTTGGTAAATGCAGATACAATTAGTTAAAATGAAGTCTACTGGAGCAGGGTGGGCCTCTAATCCAATATGACTGTTGTCCTTACACACAGGTGACATTTGGACAAATATACCCAGAGTGGGAACACAATGTGAACATAAAGGCAGAGATGCGTGTGATGAAACAGAAGCCGAGAAATACCAGATTGCCAGCAAACTACCAGAAGCTAGGAGAGAGTCCCGAACAGATTCTCATTCAAAGTTCTCAAAAAGAACCCACCATGCCTACTCCTTGATCTCAGATTATAGCTTCCAGAACAACAAGACAAATCTCTTTTGTTTAAGTTTGTGGCACTTTGTTACCCTGGTCTAGCAAACTAATACATTCACCATGATGACAGAACAACATGCCTGAATAAAACCAAGTTGGCTTTAAATTCTAATTTAACTCTCACTTAGAAGCTATTCCTTATCCTTTTAGTGCTTCAGTTTCCTTATCAGTAAAATAAAGATGATGATAATAATTACTTCATAGGACCCAGGTATTAGAACCAAGCAAGAATCTATTGAAAGGGTTTTAAACAGCTTCTTGTTCAATTAAGTGCTAAATAAATGTTAGCTAATATTAACATCAGCACTTTAGAACTATTACTGCTATTTAACATAAATGTTGATTCAATTAAATAAAATGAAGATAATTATATCTACTTTATAGAGTGTTTTAAGGATTAGAGATATATAGTATTAATTCTAATTATTTTTAGATAATTAATAGTTTAATTTTAGCATCCCTAATGTTGAAATGTGACTTATAATGGACAGTTTCTTACAATTATAATTACCAACATTCTAAAATTTCATATTTTTATTTGAAATAATGGAACACCTTACAATCTATAATGCCTTATAAATTAAATATACTTCTATAAATAGTATAAGTATATTTAATTACAATTCCAGGTACACAGTTGATATTAAATAAATTGTAGCTATTCTAAATATAATGGGATGAGGTGGCTGAAATACGTGAGCAAAAAGTTCATTTTTAGACTATCTAAAAATCCAAATATTTGTGTACACTTAATCGTGTAAATAATGGGATAAGAGAATGGTGTTCACTGAAGGGTGGGGACCAAAAGACTGATAGAAGTGCTCAAGAAAAAAATGCGAGGAGACTAACTGATGACAGTCATTCCACATAACTTTTTCAGTGAGTTCTGAGTTAAAAGAAAGCTGATGTGAGTGAGCAACAGTTGAAGAGGGAAGTGGAATTAAGAACATTTTAAAGTATAGCATAAATGACAACATATATTCAGTAAAGAGGAAAATATAATGATGAAAGAGGGAATAATTAATCAATATCCTTAAGGCTGTACTGTACTTTTGCAACGTTCCCCACGCGGGACCCCCGTGGACTTACTGAGCTGTGTTCGCGAGACCCGGGCCATCGCTACTCTCAGGCTGACACCCCGTGGCCTTGCCTCGGACCCGAGGAGGAGCGGGAGAGTCACTCACCTTTCCTTCTACAGAAGAATAAAACCTTTTCCGTCGCCCTGCGAAGCGGGTGTAGGGCCGCTTGGATGACAGCAGACGTTCCCCACTTCATCCCCTGCTTTGCATCACCTCCTCATCTCCGCGGAACTCTACGTCTTTCAACCAGGCCTCACCGCTCGCGAATATCCTCAGCCTTGCACTTTCCACCGCAGGGATAGTTTCCAAAGCCGCTGAACTCCACCGCGCATGCGTACTGTCTTGCGTGCGTGTACGCACCAGCGCTCATTGGCTGAGGGAGCCAGAAGCAGGCTCTAGCCGCAAGCACCTTTTACCTCACGCCTAATTTCAGCAGTATCTGGTGGGCAGCTGTGTGTTCCTCTAGTTCCCAGGTCAGTTAGCCGACCTCAGGGAAAGAAAGACGAGGGCGTCTGGGAAAGTTGCTTTTTTGCAAGATAGGGCATGTACCCAAGTCGGGACCCAGGACTGTGAAGGACTCTTTCCACAGAAAACTTCTCCAGGTACCGTGCACTTTTGTTGTTGTTTTGATACAATTCTTATCGCACTTAAAGGCAGAAACCGCGGTCCCAGAGCTTACTCTCCTCCTACATCTTCTTGGCCACTTCAGTCGGTGTTTCGGGAAATTAGTGGAGGCTAGGATTCCGGCTCTATGAAGCAACCCCTGTCCCCGCCTTGGTTTCAGAAAGTGTGGCAACAGGTGCCCCCAGGCCCCCGTCTGTACGGGTGAGAAGAAATAAAGGCATTCCTACATTGGCCCTCCTCCTCTACGTTCGATAATACTCATCTGTGAATATGTTTGTAATTGTGAAGGGGTTGCTTAGTCCTGTCCGTACCCTGCCCTGCCCGCCTTTGGCATGTAGTAAATTTTTTTACTGAGTCCCACAAATTGTGTATAAAAAATCGTAGAGGTTATGGATAAAGTAAGGGGTAACGTTCTTCCTACAAAATTACTCTTTCTACTGGAAGGTACAGGAATAACCAACAAATCACTTTGCTGTCGTTGATCTTTGGTATTGGGTTTTGTAAGGGTTGATCTATTTTAGCACCTATTCTTAAGGTGGAGCTCTTACTTCTAAGCATGATCCTTCTGAGTGCCCTAAATGAAAGCTTCAGTTCTTTACTCCTTCATCTTGGTATGATTTGAATGTGAGCCTGTAGCCCCTAAGCGCTGTGTTCTAAATTGTATTTCAGCTAGAAAAAATAGCATGTGTGAAATAGCTGCTCATTTCATTATCCTCCCATCAATGTTTTGCCCCATCACATTGATGTGTGTTGTCTTCGTGTCTCATTTTGTGTATGTGAGCTTAGGAGTTGGCCAGAACATCAAGGGAAAATTCCATGTGGAATTCCATGTGGAAGCTCACTTTTCTGTGGCTTTCTCCTCTCCAAGATGTTGCCCTTCAAATTCTATCACCTTTAGCAGTCCTGAAGTATGACTACTTTCTCCTCTGCCTAGTCAGACTGCTGCTTTATGCTTAAATTGTACTCCCTTTTTCTGCTGGGTTTAATATGGGACTATATTCAAATTGCCTTCCTTCAGTGATATTAGCGCCTCAGGTCTTATCTGAGTTGATTGCTTTCTGGTGTCTGAAGATAGTCAACTTAGGTAATTTATGCTGGCCAGCTTTTATAGTTGTTTTTGGCAGATCTGGTCTGATACAAACGCAAGTCTGATACTCTGTCTTGGCCAGTGCTGGATGTCTCTACCTTGAGACTCTGAGATGCTAAGGATTTTAGACTTTAATTTGTAGGAAGTGGAAATCCACTAAATAGTTTTAAGCAACAAAATGACTATTGTTTTACAAAGCTTCTGCTGGCCATAACATGGGGAATGGATTAAAGGATAATTACACTGGAGGCATGGAGACAATTGAAAAGGACATAGTTGTAACTTAGGGGAAAAAAAAAAAAAAAAAAAGAACCTGAAATAAGATAGTGGAAAGCTGAAAGAGAGATTGAAATAAAACAGAAGGGAGGCAGCTCGTCTACTTTAGAAGAAATTACCTTTTCATATATCTAGGGTTAAGGTGAAGGGAAAAACCAGGAAGACTAGTCAAAATATAATGTAAAATATTACAGTAAAATGATTTGGATTAGAGATGACGTTGGACTAGAATAAGCTTATAGTAGTGGTCAAACTTTGGATACATTTGTAAGTAGTAAAGTGAGGATTTGCTAATTTGCTCTGAGAAAGAATTAAAGGACAGAAGTGTTTTACACTGAGTGGAAAAATGGACTAACCTATTCTAAAATCAAGAAGACAGTGTAGGGAGCAGATTTGTGTTGGAATGTCAAAGGTCTGTTTGGATGAGTTGAATGTGAGGTGTGTATAGAAAACCAAACGCCAGTATCAAATAGGCAGTTAGATACCTAAACCTGTTTGGAATATAGAAGAGGGAACTTGTCTGAAACTATCAATTTGGAAATCAATAATATATAGATGGTATTTAAATTTCATGAGACTGAGTGAAATCATCCAGAAATGAATATAGATTTTTAAAAATTCTAGATATAAATTCTATTTGTTTTTTAGTTAGCTCTGACGGGATTTGCTTTTACTTTGGATGAGTAGTATGATAGGATTAAAAAGTGACTCCAAATTTTTTTAAAATGAAGGTTATCAATGGAGTGATCCTGGAACACTTCAATACTGGAAATGATGTGGAACTAGCAAAGTTGACTGAGAAGGTGTGGCCAGAGCAGTAGGACAATTGCAGTGTCTTGAAATCCACGTGAAGAAAAATGTTTTAAGGAGCATGCAATGATAATCTATTAGAAATGTTGCTGTATTAATATGAAGATTGAGAAATCACTATCACAAAGTGGAGATCCTGGTTGAGAACAGTAAGAATACTGTCAATCAAGTGCAAAAGGGTGAGGAAGCTTGCACTGAGAAGGGAGGAAATAAACTGGAAGCAGTTATTATAAGCAATAATTCAAAGAAATTTTACTGTCAAGCAAATGGAAGAAATAAGGTAGTAGTTGCTGGAGGAAGTATGATTATAATACTCTTTTTCTGAGAAAACATCAGCATGCATTTATGCTAATTTTCATTATTCGATGGAAAAAGGAAATTGATGATCCATGAGATACTTGAGAAGTAGGGGGTATTGCTGGATCCGTGCTGTGAATTCGCTAGAGAGTATGGGCTTTAGTGCATAAGAGGAGAGGCTGGCCTTTCCTAAAAGCATGGAAATTTCACTCACAGTAACAGGAAAGAGAGTACAGTATTTTTGGGCCAGTGCAGATAAGCGGGTAGATGTCCTGGGAGCCTATGAAATTTCATTGTGCCTCTTTTCTCAGTAAATCAGAAAGCAAGGACACCAGCTGAAAGTGAACTTGAGAAGGTTTGAGAAGAAAGAAAATACAAAATGGCATGGGGATAATGAGAGTAGGATGGACCAAGGAAAAAGCTTATAATTGCCCTTCAATATTAAAAGCCCACTTGAAGTGGACTATCATGAAATGATAGTGAGGAGAGCATGATTGTGTCTTTTCCTTCCGTCACATTCAGTGTCTCAAATGGGTAGGTATTTAGTTTTAAATGAGGCTGTGGTTTAGCCAGCAAGTAAGAAAAGGAGAGAGGGGCTAAAATATTGAAAGTGTATATATAGGGATGATATTAAGAATTGACCATAGAATTTAATCAAGTAGTAGGGAAGTTATAGTATGGTGGTATAAGGGTAGAGGTTTGTGGAAAAAATGGTAAGATTTGTGAAAGGCAGGTGGGGATTGTTTGCAGGGATTTTTGGTGTTTTGTGACTAGAGAAAGTGAGCTGGACATGTGGGAGGTAGTGTTCAAATGAGATTATGGAAAGAGTGCAGCTGTTGTTAATGACAAATTGCAGCCTGTGACCATGAAGGTGAGAGGCTGAGGTAAGCTGCAGAGCAAAGTCACTGGAGGAGATTGATTGCTACTGGGAAAGTACATTTCACCTTGCAAGAGTTAAAACTATTAGGTACAATCTCGAATGAGAAAGATTTATATTTTTAAGAAATCTAATAGATTTACATCCTAATGCACAAGATATAATACTAAATGTGTAACCTTAATGAGCCACTTACCCCTTCAGGTCTTGATTCTTCATCCTTTGGCCATGTCAGTGCCCGCCAGCTTATGACCATCAGGAACACAAGTACACAGGAACAACTGTAGTTGAACAAGTTGGGTTTATTATTCACTGCAGTGTGAGAGAATACAAACTATGGGGACCTCTGAGGCATCTCAGTAAGAGTACTAGAAAAGACTTATAGGAGTCTTTATGCCACTTAGCATGTTAAGATGTGCCCAGGGATTTTGTTTGTCATTGTTTTTTAAACATATTTTATTTTTTATTGAGGTAACAATTGATTTATAACATTATATGTTTCATGTTACATTATATTTTCACTTCTGTATACCTTATAATGTGCTCACCACCAAAAACTGAGTTTCCATCCATCACCATACAGTTAATCCCCTTGACCCGTTTCGCCCTCCCATAACCCCTCCCCCTGGGTAATGACTACTCTGTTCTCTGTATCTATGTGTTTGTTTTTGTTTGGTTTGTTCATTTATTCCGTATTTTTTTGTTTTGTTTATTTTTTTTGATATTCCACATATTAATGAAATCATATGGTGTTTATCTGTCTCCATCTGACTTATTTCACTTAGCATAATACCCTAAAGGTCCATCCATGTTATTGCAAATGGCAAGATTTTATCTTTTTTTATGGCTGGGTAGTATTCCATTGTATGTTTATATACCACATCTTCTTTATCCATTCATCTATTGATGGGCACTTAGGTTGTTTCCAAATTAGGTATTGTAAATAATGCCGTGATGAACTAGTGATGCATATATTTTTTCAGATTAGTGTTTTCATATTCTTTGGATAAATACCCAAAAGTGGGATAGCTGGATCATATGGTAGTTCTAGTCTTACTTTTTTGAGGAATATCCATACTGTCTTTCATAGTGGCTGCACCAATTTACATTCCCAGCAACAGTGTTTGAGGGTTCCCTTCCCCACATCCTTGCCAACACTTGTTACTTCTTGTCTTTCTTATAATAGCCATTCTGACGGGTGTGAGGTGATATCTCATTGTGGTTTTAATTTGCATTTCCCTAATAATTAGTGATGTTGAACATATTTTCATATGTCTGTTGGCAGTCTATATATCTTTTTTGGAAAAATGTCTATTCAGCTCCTCTGCACATTTTTTAATCAGGTTGTTTGCTTTTTTGTTGTCAAGTTATACAAGTTCTTTATATATTTTGGGTATTAACTCCTTATCGGATATATCATTTGCAAATACATTCTTCCAGGGATTTTAATTTATAGAGGTGAATGAATGCTGACATAGAGAGGCTAATGCCTTTGAAAGATTTTTATTATTTACATTTCCTGAGAAAAGGGGGCAAGCCATGCTATGCAGTGCCTTATGGGAAAGTACCATATTGGTCAGGAGGCAGAAAGGAGTGAGAGAAAAGCCTATGCCAGAGCCTTTATTGCTCTTTAGAGCCTTTATTGCTCTTTAGAGCCTTTATTGCTCTAGTAGCAGGAAGCTGTTAGGAGAGGACATCCCCTATTGAGCAGGAAGCAAAACACAAATGTTGGATTTGTGATTCGAAGGTTTGTATCATGATTTTCATGCACCTGTGAAAGCTGGCTTGCAGGGGAGATGTAAACAACTTTGTTAGTTTGGCCCTGTGTTTAATAGATGCCAAATAGACGAATACAAAATCTAAGGAAACAAAGTTAGAAGACTTAGTTTTTCATATTTCCTCAGTGATGCATTCTTCCTGAATTAAAACCTTAACAGATGAACTATAGGAATGTGAGAAAGAATCTTAAGCTTTTAAAGTTTGTATTCCCAGCTAAAAGTCGGGATAATTGTGCTTATCTGTGGACTGTTGTAAAAATAAATGAGACAAATTTAAATTAAATCATTTAGAACAGAATTTAGTAAACAGATATTAACAAAATGTAAGATCATTTTTTCCCCTCTTTATGTGGAAGAAATAAAGGTATAATCCAGTTTTTGCTCTTCTCATTCACTTAGGCTTGTACTTTCAGTTCTAAACAGATATTATTGCAAAACTCAACATACTCTTTTGATTCACCAAATAAGTATAGCATGATGTTTCCAGTTTTACTCAAGCTTTGTGTGGTTGGACTAATCGTTTAGCAAATATTAATTTCTTCCTTCTCCTAACCCATTGGGTTTTCTTATTTTACTTTCACACCCCACTGACATGACTTGGCCAGATTACTTGCCTCACCCTAATGGGACATGAGGGTGTGCCAGTTCTGAGCAGAGGCAGCTTGTCCCCTTGGACTCTGGCCATTTGCCATGAAAAGAGCACACCCAGGTAGCATATGTTCTTTAGCCTGTATCCCAGAATGAGACACACCTATTGCATATGTGAATGCAAGCCTAGCTGACCGTAGGAGCCCAGTCAGGCTCAACACAGCCACAATCAACATTTGTAGATTCAGGAACAATAAATAAAATTTTGCTTTTGTAAACTTTTTTGTCAACAGAACGTGTGTAAAATTTCCTTGCTACCTTTCCTACCCTTAAGTTTTACCTTTGTTATATACTAAGAATAAAGTGTAAGATGTTTCTATTATATAGCTATCTATATAATAGCAAAATTAAAATGTTTTTGCTTTTAAGAAATTTTTTTGTGTAATTGATTATTATTTTCTTGTTTTTATTTCATATTTACACAGAAGTGTATGTACGATATTTTGTGAAAATAATGAAATGATTGCCATTTCTCTCAAATATTTTGATTACAGCTTTGCTTAAAAAATATTTAAATTACAGACAGTCCACTTACAATTTTTCGACTTTACAATGGTGTGAAAGAAATATGTATTCGTAGAAACCATACTTTGAATTTTTAATTTTGATCTTTTCCCAGGCTAGCAATATGCAACATGATACTCTCTTGTGATGCTGTCAGCGGCAGTGATCCGCATTTCCCAGTTAGCCACATGATCACAAGGGTAAACAATTGATACACTCACAACCATTCTGTTTTTCACTTTCAGTACAGTATTCAGTAAATTACATGAGATATATAACACTTTATTATAAAGTAGGCTTTGTGTTAGATGATTTTGCCCAACGGTAGGCTAATTAAATGTTCTGAGCACTTTTAAGGTAGGCTAGGCTAAACTATGATGTTCGGTAGGTTAGGTGTATTAAATTAATTTTCTGTTTTGTTATTGAAGTATAGTTGATTTACAATATTGTGTTAATTTCAGGTTTCCAGGAAAGTGATTCAGTTATATATATATGTGTGTATATATATATATATTTTCAGATTCTTTTCCATTATATGTTATTACAAGATATTGAATGTAGTTCCCTGTGCTATACAGTAAATCTTAGTTGTTTATCTATTTTATATATAGTGGTATGTATCTATTAATCCCATGCTCCTAATTTATCCCTCCCTCCCTTTCCCCTTTGGTAACCATAATAATTTTTCTATGTCTGTGAGTCTGTTTCTGTTTTGTAAATAAATTCATTTGCATTAGTTTTTAGATTACAAATATGTGATATCATATATTATATGTCATTCTCTGCCTTACTTCACTCAGTATGATAATCTCTAGGTCCACCCATGTTGCTGCAAATGGCAATATTTCATTCCTTTTATGGCTGAATAATATTCCATTGTATATGTATACCACATCTTCTTTATCCATTTGTCTGTCGATGGACACTTAGGTTGCTTCTATGTCTTGACTATTGTACATAGTGCTGCTATAAACATTGGGGTGCATATATCTTTTCGAATTAGAGTTTTAATTTTTTCCGGATATATGCCCAGGAGTGGGATTGCTGGCTCATATGATAACTCTATTTTTTAGTTTTTTAAGGAACCTCCAGTTTTAGTTTTTTAAGGAACCTGTTCTCCGTAGTGGCTGTACCAATTTACATTCCCACCAACAGTATAGGAGTGTTCCCTTTTCTCCACACCCTCTCCAGCATTTATTATTTGTAGACTTTGTAACCCCATCATGAGCTGAGGAAGATCTTATATTTAAAACTGCAACTGTTTTCATTTCTTAACGTTTATCTTCAAGAAATATTTTAGTTACATGCACTATCTCAAGGGAACACCTAATAAAATATTTACAGCAAATATTCTGTTAAAAATATTCAGAAAAAACTGCTATCTATTTGTACAAAAAAAATAAAAAGCAGTACTAAACAGTACTAAAGTTCAGATTTTTTTTAATTAAGTGTGCTTGATGGTATGTGATTAACATGAGTTTCCTTTGTCCCATTGTTCAATTAAGTTTCTTGAGTACTTTAGATGAATAATCTATTTAAGACATTGTAACAAGTAAAAAAATACATAGAACACTTAATCATGTTCATCAAGTTTGTTGACTAATCATGCTACAATCTGAGACCTGATGAAATCAGCAATCTGGAATAAGTGGAATCTTACTATATTTAAATCAATGGATAATGGGTACATTTAAAAAGACTGTCCTATTTTTATTTACTTGGAAAAGCATTTCAGCTTCTTATCTTGCATTTTGTATTTTACCAGGTAATGAATAAGCAATACTTTAGTGTTCTTCTGCTATGAAAATAAATAAATAGATTAAAATGAAATCATTGGAACTGTCAAATGATATATAAAGATGAGCAATGGTCTTTTTCTTGGTGAAACTATAAACATGACTAAGGAACAATTAAAAGACTATGTCCTTTGTAGAAACTCCTGATATTCTAAAAATGACATTGAGAAGAAACTGGGGAGAGATCGTATTTTTCAAAATAAATCTTATGACTAAAATTTTACATTTAGATTTTATATTTAGTGATTTTTTTGGCATATGTGAAGCATTTTGGAAACTAGACATTTTACAGGATGCAAAGAATATCCACTTCAGTTATGGCATCACAGGAGAACCCAGTATACTTTTGAACTAGATGTTTTTAACCCTTGCTATAAAATTTCTAATGAAATGTATGTAATACGATCAGTTTTTAGAAATAGGAGCTTTTTTCAGCTATTTCTTCTCTCTTTTCAGCTATTGTGACTTATTTATATCAAAAACTGTGCCATTAAAATTATATCTCTTTAGTCTTTGACCTGGGCATTCTACATGCTGGAATATTTTCCAAGAAACACAGAAATGAAGGCAAATATTCATGTACAAAAATGTTCATGATTTAATTATGATGGTAAAATATTAGAAAATATTAAATGACAATAGGAGATATTTTAATATTTCAATGTGAGGTCATCTCCTTTTATCCTGAATGCTAATATTCTTAATGTGAAAAGGAAGTCTACACACTGCTACTTGCTGGTCAGTCTTGTATCTCAGTGACTCTGATGATTAAGCCCTATTCTTTGCTGCACTGTTTCTGCCCCCTTTTGTTGAAAATTTAGGGGAGAAAGTTAAGAAAAAGAAAAGAAAATTAGAGTGGTAGCTGACGGGGCTATAGTGAGGGAATAATGGGGAGTTATTGTTTAATAGGTACAGAGTTTGTCTTTCAAATGAAAAGAATTCTGGAGGTAGATAGTGGTGATGGTTGCACAACAATATGAATACAGTACAACTGAACTATATACTTCAAAATGGTTATGATAGTAAATTTTATATTAGTGTACTTTGCTACAGTATAGGAAAAAAATTCAAAAAATCACCCTAAATCCTATAACCTTGGCATGTATTTGTCGAAATATTTGTATATATTTTCTTTTAGACAGTGTGCATATATATTTGTGTATGTATAATATGGGGGCTGTATTCTACATGGTGTTTTAAAGCCTGATTTTTCACTGTACAATTTGCTATAAACAGGTTTCCATGTCATGACCTATTTGTGTACAATATATTTTTAATACCTATATAATATTAAACAGTATAAATGAATGTGTCATAATTATAAGTCTTATGTTGTAACTCAGGTTATTACAAAATTTTCATTATAGGAATTAATATTTTAAGACTTTGTATGCACACAACTCTTGTAATTATTCAAATATTTTCTTTCAGGTATTTGTGTATAATTCTATTAGTGAAACTGCTGAATTGAGTAAGATAAACATTTAAAAATTTTTGATACTGTTTCCAAACTAGAGAAAATTTTTACCAAGTTTATATTCTCGTAAAGATAGAAATAGTTGAATAGTTGAGCGTGATAAATCTCCTTCTAATTTTATGCCGTATGTAAGCTTTAAATTGAACAGTGTTAAAAATCTATTCTTTCTTTAAAAGTAGGGACTGTTATCTTTTGGGATGGAAAGTTTTGTTTGAATTGGATGAAAACATTGCTATGGATCTTATGCTCCCCTTATAGTTTCATACAAATTCACTATTCTGTTTTAGTTAAGATATTTACAGAGTAGCTATCATGCAAACATTTATTGACCAAATTACTATATTTTTGTAATTTTATTATGTTTCCAAGGTTTTTATTCTTTATACAAAATTTTATCTTAGCACAATTTTGATTAAAAATTGTATTTAACAATGCAAAATTTAAAAAAAATCTTGTTTTACTGAATTCCATTGAAATGTTTTGCTTTCAAACTCCCTTTTCTTTTAGTAATGCTAATTCAGCTGGATTCTAGGTCCAATAAGAGCAGTGAACTGATCTCAAAAGCTAATAAAGAAAAACATATTCTACTGTATTTTCTCTGTGAAGTATCTATAAGGAAAAGTATACTTCTTTCAGGCTAGTGTAAGCCTCTTAGAGCTTTGCTTAGTGCTTTTTATCTCTAAAACCTGTATCAAAACCAGAGTTTTGGGGAGCCAGCCTCTGTTATATTTGTAAAACGTACATACTTTTCCATGGACAAGCAAGTCAGTGATAAAATAACATGCATATATTACATGGAGACATTTTTACTTTTCTGAGGAATGGATGGCATCTGTGTTTTACAAATTTGATGATTCATGTCATTTAGAAATACAATGGTTTTCAGATAAACTTAAAATTCAGTTTACATAGTCACACAGAACATAACGTAGTATACAAGAAATTTTTAAGTATTGTTCATGGATGAATGTCATGATTTTCAAAAATTAACTTTAGGAATTTCACTTTTTTTAGCTAATACATGCAAATAACATTTTATTTAAAGTTCCAAACAACCTATAGCTTTCATGATGCAATTCTATCTCTTTGAGTATATTGAAATTTGTACAACATATTTTTCTCTCAAAGCTGTACCTGTTTATCTTCACTGTAGAATGTCCTAATGTTTATAATGTTAATTTTTCTAATTTTAGATAATATTATTCAGCATTTTAGAATAATATAGTATGCAATTTATAAATAATACATAATATTGCCTTGTAACATATTATAAACCCTACTTATTTTAGCAGGTGAATAGATGCAATATAGGATGATGGAAAACATTCAAGTGTAGGAATCAGGATGTCTACCTCAAAAGTCTAGAGATGCTTTTCTGTCATTAACTTGATTTATGGCTTAGATAGTGTATCTGAGCCTCAGTTTCTTTATTTGTAAAGTGAGATGGCTCTCCTGGATGACTACAGCAATTTTTTCTTATACCTGGAATCTAATATCTTTAGAGTATACAAAAAATATAAATACTCTTATTAACAGCAATAAAAGCACCCTTAAATTTAAAATTCACTTAATAACTTCTGAATTTCTGTTTAATATATGCCTAATTCATATTGAGTAAACATTGTTTAATAAACAGCTTTAATTTGTATGTGCTAGCTATGTATTTAATTTAATTCATTCCTGGTTGGAAACAACCATAATAACTGTCAGAGTAATCTATTTCAAAGGCAGCCTGTCAGAAAGTGTCTTAAACAAGATTATGAAGTCTGTGAGTTTGTGTTAAGAACTTCTAGCCTTCTAATTCCATGATCTTTGCCCTCACTATCTTGCCCCCTTCCTATTAAATTTGTCTGCAAGCATAGATTTAAGCTTATCTTTGGGCTTCTAGGGTTCTATTAAACTGAAGTCTCAAACCAGGAAGATTATTGCATCCTATTGTTTTAAGGTATTCAGTCTTTGTTTTTGTTGGCTAACCCCAATCCAGTTAAGGAAGGAAGAAAGGAAAAAACCAACAAATAAAGCTTAGTGCTGTGTTATAACTATGGGTTTAAGCCTTTAAAATTATTCACCATCAGAAGTTTTTGACTATTTTTGCCTTGGAATCATTAGGCCATACTGGATTTGTTTATATTTTATAGTGCCATTGTTTAATGATGTCTGCCTGCTTCCAAACAACTAGGGGAAAGCTACCTCCCAGCCATGCTGGGACTGTCCCTGTCCTGGTCTTTCGCTTTCAGCCTCTAGTTCCACAGGATAAAAGACCCAACCTTGCTTAAAAGGGTGATAAAAGCAAATCCAGAATTTACCTTCAGTGACTATGTTTGTATTCCAGCCCTATGTTGCAGCTCTGAATTGCCAAGTCTCTAAATGTGAGTCTTATTTCTTTTATTTATAACATCATCTGTTGTTGTAATTCATTTGGATTAAATAATATATATGAAAACTATATAATAGGTGCTCTATTCATATTTTGTCATTCATTTGAAAACAGAAGATTTTTTTAAAAAGAAGCTAGTTTATAATGTCAAAGAAAAATTGTTCTGGATGGAGTTAAACAGTCAAGGATGACTTTATTTAAGGCTATTGCAATAAGAGAGAGAGCTTGAACTCAACTCTGCTAAAACAAAAAACAGGAGAGATTTTGAGCACTAGGATGAACTAATGGAAAACCACAGAAGGCTATTAGGGGGAGGCTGATCAATGGATTAGGCTATCTGCATTTGCTAATTGAAGCTTATTGAAGTTAGGCTCCTACCTTCATACAGACACTGGGAGATAGGAGCCCTCTCTCCCATGATGGTTCTGTTTCAAAGAGATCACTACCAAGTTCTTGAGGAAGACATTCTTGGGTTGTAAAACTGGCAAGAAGCTAGAATATTTGTATCACAAAGAGGCAAAGAAGGAATTTATAATTAAATGTTTTCTAAAGTAAATGCTGTAAGGAAAGGAAGGTCAGGGGCCTGTTGTGAGGAAGAAGCCTACCTAAAGTTTAATCAAGTTTAGGGTAATGTCAAGGCTATTTTGATCACAGGTAATCTGAATGGGTGTTTTGTTTTCGCTTTTGTTTTTTCCTGTCCTCAAGGCAGGAGAAGAAAGGATCCAGGAGTTCCTAAATCTAGAATAAGACTTGGTCAAGCCAAAAACATAGACGTTGGAGCCCTGAGTAGCTGCTTTATTGTTCAAACCTGAATGCAAGTGTGTTTTGCTTATTGGCATGGAGAAACTTAATAAATTCAAGCTATTGTTAAAAAAGTATTCTATAGCTTTCCAGTAAAACCAAACTGTAGTTGTCAAGTACAGGAAATAAAAAACAAACAAGAAAAAAGCAAAAATATAAAGGAAACAAAGAGCTTTCCTTTTCGGTTGATAGAAATTTCTTTTTCCACTTTGCAAAATGTTAATAGTAGAGAAATCTGTGCTTAGTGTGGAAATAGTCTACAGACTATTTCTAGGGAATTGAGAGCAGTGTTTTGCTGAGAACTTATATACAGTTAGACTTTAAGACCTTCAGCAGTGGATGTAGAATAATCACTCATTTAATGAGGAAGCTCAGGAGCATACTGCAGAAACATTTACTCTGACTGTGGAAAATAGTTTCTACTGGCATATTAACACAATAAGAAAACGTGCTTAGATATTTTATATAGAAAAAATTACTGAGACTTCCCTGGCAGTCCAGTGGTTAAGATTCCACGCTTCCACTGCAGGGGGCAGGTCTGATTCCTGGTCAGGGAACTAAGATCCTGCATTCTGCGCAGCACACCCTAAATAAATAAATAGATTTCAGTTCTCCTTAAGAAAAAAATACTGCCCTGGTGTTGTGTCACTTTTTGTTTAGCTATGCTGCTGAGGTCAGCAAAAACTGTCAGAACTGGGAACTGTCTAATAAATCTCCAGCCCTGCTGTATTTTGCGAATAACACAGTTATGTGGCAAACACATCAGCAGTTGGTATAAGTGTGCAAATGAAGTGAGCCAGTGCAAAAGTCAGTATAATTTTATTGGCATTAGCTGTCAACCTATATTTGAGAATATCTAGGAGATCAAGTTAATTGTTATTTGTATTCCCTATTAATCTTAGTAATATAGAAGTCAATTCTTAAACTGAAAAATTGGAGATGTTAGAATGCTTATGATGGGGGAGGGTGGAGCTACCTCTTTGATTAGTGGGTGAAGGCTGGAGGGGGGCAAAGGAGATGAGGTAAAAGGCATTAAACCAGAAAAAAAATAGACAAAAATAAACCTGGTTAAAATAGCTTTCTATAATGGATAATGTGTATCTGAATTTCTCTACTTAAGCACTTAGGTATGGCCTTAATTACACAGTATTCTGATTAAAGAGTCCTGGAGAGTTTCTTTAAATCAGAACTCAATGAGCTAGGGATCTGAGGTCTCTGGTGTGATGATTTGTGGGGATTAGGTATTTCTAGCAAGTGGACTTGGGTGATGGTGATCCTCCAATCCCAAGTATCCCTTTGCATCTCCTAATGTGCATAGAGGTCATGTTGCTCTGGGAGAAAAGGTTTTGACCCCTTTTATCCTTGGATTCAGACAATCTTATGGTCTACCTACCTGTCGGGGGAAAAAGAAAGAAAGAAAGAAAAAGAAAAATGGAGTCTGGTGAAATGAGGCAGACCTAGCCATAGCCAAGTGGCTTAATTTTTAGAGGGAGTATAATTTGTACATACAGTTGAGTGACTGATACCGGACTTGTCCTGACTCAGCTACACTAGTGTAAAATAGTGAATTGAAAGAGCTAGAATTCTTAGAAGCATGGAATATCTTTGCCAAGACTGTGCTGCAAAGGTGATTGAGATATTGGAGGTTGCTCTGCAGGAGCTGTGCTTCTTTACAGGATTGTCATAGCCTGGGTGGTAAATTCTCATCTTGGGCTAACCAGAGCTGTATCACTAACCACCAAAACAACTTGGATCTCAAGCAACAGAGACTCCCTCCTTAAATCTTTTCAACTAACACAGAAAGCACATTCTCCATATTCATTTTTATTGTGGTGAAATATACATAATATAAAATTTACCATGTTAACATATTTAAGTGGACAGTTCTGTGGCATTAAGTATATTCACATTATTGTGCAAATATCACCACCATCCATCTCTAAAACTTTTTCATTTTTCCCAGCTGAAACTCTGTAACCAATAACCCCTAATCCTTCATTCTCCCTTTCCCTCAACCCTTGGAAACCACTATTCTACTTTCTATCTCTACGAATTGACTACTCTAGGTATTAGTGACTGGGTTATTTTACTTAGCGTACTGTCTTCAGGATTCATCCATATTATAGAATGTGCCAGAATTTTCTTCCTCTTTAAGACTGAAAAATATTCCATTGTATGTATATGCCACATTTTGTTTATCGGGTCATCCATTGATGGACACTTGGGTTGTGTCTACCTTTTAGCTCTCGTGAGTAATGCTGTTACGAACATGGGTATACACATATTTGTTTGAGTCTCTGCTTTCAATTATTCGGGGTTTATACCCAGAAGTCACTCTCCTTAATTTTTAAGAAGAATAATTTCCAGCTTTATTAGCCACAGCCACAATGTAGTGGTAATGGTGTAAGGACTACTTTAATCCACTTTGAGTATAATGGATTTTCTTGGTGGCGACAGTAAAGAAGATGGAACTGGATTTCCAGATTGAAATACTCCCCTGTATCCTTGTCACCACTATTTGGGTGGCCCGCAACTGTGCTCACCGTATAGTTTCCCTTCTCCCCAGTGTAAGTAGATAGCCAGGCTTGGCACTGCTTTTCTCGCAGACTTGGGGAAGGTGAAAAGCATTCTTCTGTAACTGTAGCAACAAAAGCACTATGCCCTCCAACACAGCCTGGCCCTGAGGCTGTCATTCCTCTCTTCCCTGGCCACACCATCCTCTTGCTCTATCCAGACAGGGATCATGATCACTTGGAGTACCTTTTGACTTGTTAGTGATGTCTGATGAATTTGAATGCTTTCTGATATCTCTGTTGTCTGCCTCATTCAGCATGCTGTCTTTGTTACAGGGAGTAGGCATCCTACCATGCCCACCTGTTAGGCTCCAAGGAGCCTCTAGGCTGAAGACTCAGACCGGTGATCTCTTTGGGCAGATGTGGCTTCACAGGTGGTCATTGCTCTTTCTGGACCCAATTCTACAGTGGTTATACTGCTTTTCAGGTGGAACCTAGGCTGAGTTTTTGTTCCTGACACACCCTTAGCAAGATGCTTTTATATGGTACCCAAACTCCACAATTCTGTGAAATATCTCTATGCCCTATTTGCTTCAGTGAGAAAAGTTGAATCCTGATTTGAGTTTGAGCAGTAGCTCACAAGCTTTCCTGCTTATCTTTCTTTTTATGGTGTCAGCTCAGTAATGTTATGTCTTCATCACACAAGGAAGGCGTACTGACTTTTTAAAAAATAAATAACCCCTCTCAACTTACTGTTTTGTCTGACTGAGAAACCCCAAACCTACATGAGGCTAGGGGGAACTGTAAGTCATTATCACCACAGTTTCACTGTGTAAATCATGATGTATGTTACCATCTTCATCAGTTATTTTATTGTCTGTACTTAATGGATTCCATGGTCTTCAGCATTTGACCTTTATTCTTACTCCAGAAGAAGCTGACATAATTAACAGTAAAATTTCTTTTTAGATCTATTTTTAATATCTATAACATATCTTTAGAATTTTGTATTATTCTTTTATATATTGTAGTTTCTCTTGTATGAAAAGTAATTTACTTTTGGAAAAGTGCATTGGTAATTCTCTGTATTACAACAATTTATTTCTTCTCTGCACATATAAATCTTGGGAGATGATCTTTTAAAGGGACAACTCTTTAGATTAGAGAGAAATGCATACAAATGTAGCTCATATATTTTCTAGGTGAATATGTTAATATATAAATATACTGATCGATTATATATTAGAACAGAAATTCAAATAAATCAGTGCAGCTTAGATTTAGGAATAATACTAGAGAGATAGCATCCCAGTTTTATTCATCATCAAATTGATACAATTGTAGGAAAACTCAAAATGTCAGAATTTTGTATTAGTTTGTCTTAGACATAGGAAATCAGATTTCCCCAAAAGTTAAAAATTTAAAAGATATACTGAGATAGGACTTTCCCTGGATTTGAGACAATGAATTTTCTAATTACCAAAATTAATTTGCTAATGAGTAGATTTCATATTAAATTTTCTTTCCACAATAAAATAAATCAGTTCTTAAAAAATTCTTAAAAGGCATTCCATAAAAATGTGTCTAGTTATTTCCCAAAAGCCCTTTTTCCAAAGAAAGGCATTTTTTAAACCTTCTCTATAACTGTGTTAAGTACATCTACTATGCTACTTTTTGCTATAAAAACAGTATCTGATATAAAGCAGTGAAAATTAAATCTGCGTTTTGCATGCCAAATCTTTAGAGTGTTTCTCTACACTTTGCTTCTTTCTGGTGTCTTGGCCCTTCAAATTCTGCCTGTGTTAATTGCTCTTTAAAATCTTAAAAATCTATTTTTAGTACAAATTTATGTTCACCTTGGTATTTTATCCAGCATTTGTATTTATTCTTGGGCAGCTGTTTAGTCTGATATAAGGCATTCCATCATGGCCAGAAGTGAAAGGCTTTTCTCTTACTTTTGAGTGTTATTGAGTTTAAGGTTATTATATATATATGAAAGTCCTAGAGTCATTATTTTAATGTGATCGTCTTCAGTATTGTCAGAGAATCACTATTCTTAGAACATTTCTGTGTATCTATCTTATGCATGGATATGTTTTATCCTTCTTATAAAGGTTGTACATACTCAGTATTTTTTTCAGCTTTACAAATATAAGAAAATGTTTTACAGGATCCAGTTTGGTAGTGATGTACCATTTGACCTGGATACTAAATGTCACTAGGAAAGGACACTAAGTTTAAGAATCTTTACCATTTTTTGAAGCTTTTAACAAGCAAGCGTAGTTTAAAATAATGAGAAATTAGGTCCTAACTATTTAGCAGTTGTAATCAGGTCAATTCATGGTTTCTTCCAATTTTGACAATATATAGAAAATATATAATTCAGATAAATTATGAGTTGTAAAATTATTCAGGAAGTTAATTTGGTAGTTTCATAAGGTGGTCATAAATAATTGAACAGTTTAGGAAATGAAGACTAATTTTAGAACAGGAACAAGGTATCCTTTGACTGACATTCTCATCACATTTAGGCTTTGCTGCCTTGTTCCTATGTCAACCATGTAATAAGCATTTAGTTCAAGAAGTTTAGCACATCTAGCTTACTGTGACTTTTCAAAGGATTCTTGATTTTCAAATAATATAGAAGTAGCAATCAGAGATATAGGGCCATTTTTAAATAGTTTGTGGAAAACTGAATGCAAAAGTCAAGTGTTTGTAACATTTACATAGCCATACTGTACCCAGAATTTTTAAACCCTCATTTTGAGCCTCAGTTACATCTTTCAGAAAGTCATTGAGGGGAAATAGCAGTACATTTACCGATTGATTTTTACTGTATAATGAATGACTCCTAGCCCCTCTTGCTCCATGGTGCAGCTCCTCTCTGCGGGGGGAAGGATGCCACTGTCAAGGAGAGTGTACGGTTGTAGGAAGCAGAGCTGGCTTGGACCTAGTACTACATCTAAAAGGGGTGTGGGCAGCTATTACTGGTACAGAGGTAGTGGATGCGGAGTGGTTTGGAACTTTGACTGGTGTGCCAGGAATACACCAGTAAGTGAGCAGCTCACATGGGGCACCCTCTCCAGCCACTCTTGCTCTAGTGCTTCTCCCTTCTGGGGTAAAGGTGCTGATTCTGGGAGGAGGCAGATAACACACTTAGAGGAATGGAACCAGCTCAAACTTGACCCTCAGGGCTTCTGCTCCAGTACTTGGCACCTGCCCCTTACCCCAGTACGGCAGTGTTGGTCACTGAGCACAGGGAAACTTTTGGCTGACACCTGGCTCTGCTTTATCCCCTCTATCTCCAGCCCTGGCTCCCACCAAGGTGATGGCTGCCATCACACCCTGCGGGAGGACTTGCCTCATGCTCACTTCAGATCAAGCTCTTCCATCAAAGCCATTGGGCACACACAGACTATATAGGGACACACACAGTACAAGGAAACCCTTTCAAAACCAGGATAAATAACCACTTCACCTAATTCCATAGAGACAGAGAAAATTGAGCAAAATGAGAAGCCAAAAAATTTTGTTTCAAACAAAAGAACAAGGGGAAAAAAAACCAGAAAAAAACCAACAATGAAACAGAAATAATTTACCATATAAAGAATTCAAAACATTAGTAATAAGAATATTAATTGGGGCTTCCCTGGTGGCGCAGTGGTTGAGAATCTGCCTGCTAATGCAGGGCACATGGGTTCGACCCCTGGTCTGGGAAGATCCCGCATGCCACGGAACAACTAGGCCCGTGAACCACAAATACTGAGCCTGCGCGTCTGGAGCCTGTGCTCCACAACAAGAGAGGCCGCGATAGTGAGAGGCCCGCGCATCGCGATGAAGAGTGGCTCCCGCTTGGCGCAACTAGAGGAAGCCCACGCACAGAAACGAAGACCCAACACAGACAAATAAATAAATAAATAAATAATAATTAAAGGTGCTAAAAAAAAAAAAAGAATATTAATTGAACAAGGGAAAAGAATAGGTGAACAGTGAGAATTTTAACAACTAACTAGGAATTATGAAGAAGAACCAGTCAGAGCTGAAGAAACTGAAATGTAAAACACACTAGAAGAATTAACATCAGACTAGGTGATACAGAAGAAGGCATAAATGATTTGGAAGATAGACTAGTGGAAATCACCTAATCAGAACAACAAGAAGAAGAACAAATTTAAAAAATCAGAACAGTTTAAAGGTCTTCTAAGACAACCTCAAGCATACTAATAATTGCATTATAGGGGTCCTAGAAGGAGAGGAAAGAGAGAAAAAGGTCAAAAATGTATTTGATGAATTATGGCTGAAAACTTCCCAAACCTGAAGAAGGAAAAACCAGATACCCAGGTACAGGAATCACAGAGAGTCCCAAGCAAGATGAAACCAAAGAGAACCACACCAAGACATATTGTAATTAAAATGGCAAAAGTTAATGACAGAGAATTCTAAAGGCAGCAAGAGAAAAACAAAGATTCACATACAAGGTAACCCCCATAAGGCTAACAGCTGACTTTTTTTGGAGAAACTTGCAGGTCAGAAGGGAGTGGCATGATATATTTAAAGTGCTGAAAGGGAAAAACTCAGATATTCTATCCAGCAAGATTATCTTTCAGAATTGAAGGAGAAATAAAGAACTTCTCAGACAAGCAAAATCTAAAAGAGTTAATCAGTACTAAATCAATCCTAAAAGAAATGTTAAATGATCTTCTCTAAGTGGAAAAAAAAAGCTACAGAAAAAGGAAGAATTTATAGGAAAAGAAAAAAATCCCACTAGTAAAGGCAAATATACAGTAAAGACTGTGGATCAACCACTTAAATAAGCTAGTATGAAGATTAAATGACAAAAAAATATATAAAATCGATTATAACTAAAATAAACAGTTAATTAAGATGAAGATGTAAAATAAGACATAAAAAAGACATGGGGGAGGGGAGTAAAAAAATGTAGATCTTTTAGAATATGTTTGAACTTAAATGACTACCAATTTTAACTAAGAAGATAGAGTTATAAGTCAACTATATGAACATCATGGTAACCACAAATCAAAAACCTGCAATAGATACACAAAAACTATAGAGAAAGGAACACAAGCATACCACTAAAGGAAACCATCAAACCACAAGGGAAGAAACTAAAAGAAGAAGAGAAGAAAGGAAAAGAACTGCAAAACAACCACAAAACAAGTAACAAAATGGTAATAAGTACATACCCATCAAGAATTACTTTAAATGCCACTGGACTAAATGCTTCAATCGAGACATAGGCTGATTGAATAAAAAAAATAAGACCCATGTATATGCTGCTTACAAGAGACTCACTTCAGAGCTAAATGTACAGACTCAAAGTGAGGTGGTGGAAAAATGTATTTAATGTAAATGGAAATGACAAGAAACCTGAGGTAGCAATACTCATATCAGACAAAATAGACTTTAAAACAAAGTCTATAACAAAAGATAAAAAGGGCTTTACATAATGATAAAGGAGTCAATACAAGAAGAGGATACAGTGTTTATTAACATATATGCACCTAGTATAGGAGCACCTAAATATGTAAAGCAAATGTTAACAGACATAAACAGAGAAATTGACAATAATACAATTATAGTAGGGAACTTTAGCACCCCAGTTACATCAATGGACAGATCATACAAACAGAAAATCAATAAGGAAACAATAGTTATCTACAGGACATTCCATCCAAAATCAGAAGAATACACATTCTTTTCAAATGTACCTGGAACGTTCTCCAAGATAGGTCACATGCCAGGCCACGAAAAAAGTCACAGCAAATTTAAGAGGATAGAAATTATATCAAGCATTTTTTTCTGACAACAACAGTGTTAAACTGGAAATCAGTCACAGGAAGAAAAATGGGAAAAACACAAACATTGGAGACTAAACAACATGCTACTGAAGAAAGCCCAATGGGTCAATGAAGAAATCAAAGAGGAAATCAGAAAATATCTTTAGACAAATGAATGTAAAACCACAACTTTCCAAAATCTGTGGGATGCAGCAAAAACAGTTCTGAAAAGGAAGTTTATAGCAATAAAGGCCTACCTCAGGAAACAAGAGAAATCTCAAACAACCTAACCTACCATCTAAAGGAATTAGAAAAAGAACAAAGCCCAAAGTCAGCAAAAGGCAGGAAATAATAAAGATCAGAGAGGAAATAAGTAAAACAGAGGACCCCCCCCCTCTGTAAAATAACAATAGAAAAGATAAATGAAACCAAGAGCTGGTTTTTTAAAGATAAGAAAAATTGATAAGCCTTTAGCCTGACACATCAAGAAAAAAAAATGACCCAAATAAAATAAGAAATGAAAGAGGAGAAATTACAACCACTGCCACAGAGATACAAAAATTCATAAGAGAATACTATGAATAGTCATATGCCAACAAATTGGAAAATCTAGAAGAAATGGATAAATTTCTGGAAACATACAATCTTCCAAGACTGAATCAGGAATAAATAGATAATCTGAACAGACCAATCACTAGTAGTTAAATTGGATTAGTAATCATAAAACTCCCAGCAAATAAAAGTCCAGGACTGGATAACTTCACAGGGACATTCTACTAAACAAGAGCTAATACCTATCCTTATCAAACTATTCCAAAAAAACTAGGGAACACTCCCACATTCATTCTGTGAGGCCACCATTAGCCCGATGCCAAAACCAGACAAAGACACTACAAAAAAAAAGAATTACAGACCAATATCATGATGAATATAGATGCAAACATCTTCAACAAAATGTTAGCAAGCCAAGTCCAACAATACACTGAAAGGATCATACACTATGATCAAGTGGGATTTATTCCAAAGATGCAAGGATGGATCAATATCTGCAAATCAATCAGTGTGATATGCCACAATAACAAAAGGATAAAAAATCATATGATCTTCTCATTAGATGCAGAAAAAGCATTTGACAAAAGTTAACATTTATTCATGATAAAAACTCTCATCAAAGATGGCACAGAGGGAACATATATCAACATAATAAAGGCCATTTATGACAAACCCAGAGCTAGCATCATATTAAATGGTGAAAAGCTGAAAGTTTTTCCTATAAAATCAGGAACAAGACAAGGATGACCACTCTCACCACTTCTATTTAACATAGTGTTGCAAGTCTTAGCCACAGCAATCAGACAAGAAAAATAAAAGACAGCTAAATTGGAAGGGAAGAAGTAAACTGTCACTATCTGCAGATGATATAATACTGTACATAGCAAACCCTGACATCTCCACCAAAAAACTGTTAGAACTAATAGATGAATTAAGTAACATTGCAGAATACAGGATTAATATACAGAAATCTATTGCTTTTCTATATACTAATAATGACCTATGAGAAAGAGAAAGCAAGAAAAAAGTTCATTTTAAAATTGCATCGAAAATAATAAAATACCTAGAAGTAAACTTAGCCAAGGAGGTGAAAGACCTCTGTTCTGAAAACTATACAGTATTGATGAAGGAAATTGAAGATGGTGCAAAGAAATGGAAAGATATCCTGTGTTTATGGATTGGAAGAATTAGTATTGTTAAAAGGTCTACCCAAAGAAATCTACAAATTTAATGCAATCCCTTTCAAAATACCCATGACATTTTTTACAGAACTAGAAGAAATAATAATAAAATTTATATGAGATGACAAAAGACCCTGAATGGCCAAAGCAATCTTGAGGAAAAAAAACAAAGCTGGAGGAATCACACTCCCTGCCTTCAGACTATACTACAAATCTTCATTAATTAAAACAGTATGGTACTGGTACATAAACAGACACATAGCCCAATGGAACAGAATAGAGAGCCCAGGAATATACCCATGCACTTACATTTAATCTACAACAGTGGAGGAAAGACTATATATCAGAGGAAAGACAGTCTGTTCAATAAGAGGTGCTGGGAAAACTGGGCAGCTACATGTAAAAGAATGAAATTAGAACATTTTCTCACACCATATATAAAAATAAACTCAAAATGGATTACCTAAAGGTTAGACTGGAAACCATTAAAACTTCTGGAATAAAACATAGGCAGAATACTTTCTGATGTAAATTGCAGTGATATTTTTTGGATCTGTCTCATAAAGCAAAGGAAACAAAAGCAAAAATAAACAAATGGGACATAATTAAACTTAAAACTTTTGCACAACAAAAGAAACCATCGACAAAATGGAAGACACCTTACTGAGTGGGAGAAAATATTTGCAAATGATATGATAGATAAGGGGTTAATATCTAGAATGCATAAACAGCTCATAAATTTGGTATCCCCCCAAATGATTAAAAAATGGACATAAGACACCTGAATAGACATTTTTCCAAAGAGGAAATACAGATGGCCAACAGGAACAAGAAAAGCTGCTCAACACTGCCAATTTTCAGAGAAATACAAATCAAAACTACAAGGAGATATAACCTCTTACCTGTCAGAATCGCTATCATCAAAAATTCTATAAATAACAAATGTTGGTGAGGATGTGGAGAAAAGGGAACCCTCATGTAATGTCAGTGTGAATGTAAATTGGTGCAGCCACTATGGAAAACAGTACGGAGTTTCTTCAAAAAACTAAAAATATAACTACATATAATACAGCAATTCAACTCCTGGGTATATAGCTGAAGAAAACAAAAACAGTAATTTGAAAAGATACATGTGCCCCATTGTTCATAGTAGTATTATTTACAATAACCAAGATATGGAGGCAACCTAAGTGTCCATCAACAGATGAATGGATAAAGAAGATGTGGTATACGTATACAATGGAATATAAGTCATAAAAAAGAATGAAATTCTGCCATTTGCAACAACATGAATGGACCTAGAGGGTATCGTGCTTATTGAAGTAAGACAGAGAAAGACAAATGCTCCATGTTAACACTTATATGTGGAATCTAAAGAATAAAACAAAGGAGTGTGTATAATAAAACAGAAACAGACTTACAGATATAGAATACAAATTAATGGTTACCAGTGGGTAGAGGGAGGCGGGGAGGGGCAAGGTAGAGTTAGGGGATTAAGAAATACAAATTAATATGTATGAAATAAATAAGCTACAAGGATGTATTGTACAGCACAGGGAATATAGCCAATATTTTATTACAGACTTAAATGGAGTATAATCCATAAAGATATTGAATCATTATGTTGTACACCTGAAATCAATATAATATTGTAAATAACTATATTTCAGTTAAAAAGTATGTTAAAAACATAGTATTATGATTTTAGAGCCTATAAAATCTTGATTAAAATATATATTCTGACAAATGAAAATAAAGTATAACTGTGCATAATGGATAGTTACACGATTTTCACAATAAATGTCATATGTAATTAAATTGTTATGAAAATAATTATTCAAAGTTAACAGAAATAGTAGGTATCAGATAAATTACTTAATCAGTAAGCCTTTGTGAAATTATGCTATTTGAGAAATATTTTGATTTAGAGAAAATGAACACAGTTATGTAACCTCATTATCAGTAGTGATCTTCTACCTTTAAAATCAGTTATTCTTTTTTCCTAAATTTTGTAATGTCAAAACCTGGCAGTCATTTCTCAAAATTATATTCCAAAATTTTACCCCTCTGGCTATTATCATCATTCTAGACAGGAATGATATAGCTATGTTGAGACCCAAATTGGGGGAGTTTTTTTTTTTTAAGAAGAAATCAAATTTCTGAGAGTTCTGCAGCTTGTCATATCTGAAAAAAAAAAAAGAGTGTAGTTTTCATGTAGATGATATATTTAACTTGTTCTTAATATACTATAGCAAAATGTTATTTAAGGTAAAAAGATTTTTTGGCTTTGTTTTTAATAAAATGAAAGATATGAATTAGGGAACCTTTTTAAAAGCATTTTTGTTGCTTTGAAGCTCATTCAGTAACATCAATTGTTAACATATTTCTGATGTATTTTCTTTAATGAACAGATAAAATACATTTGTAAGTAGTTACATCTACTTTGTTTCGAATGCCAAATGTTTTTAAGTGCAAAGATTTTAATTTTCTTAAAAGGACTGAACTAGACATAGCTTTAGAACTAAAACAGTCTTTGGAGATCATTTGATGATTGTGGAAAGGAGATTCTTGATTGATTTGTTTAACAAACACACTTTTTATAGAATGTGTGTACATTTCAGTGAGCAAATGTACAATTCAGTATAACTCAAGTTGATTTACTAAATATCAAAAATTGTGATGTAGTACTCAAAGTTCAAATATGGCAAGAGTCTGAGTTATTTAAGTATTCTTGTATTTTCTCATATTTTAATTTCCGACATGGAAAAACTCTACATAGAGGAGAATTTTGGACTTCCCTGGTGATTCAGTGGTAAAGAATCGGCCTTCCAACGTAGGGGACGTGGGTTCAATCCCTGGTTGGAGAACTAAGATCCCACATGCTGCGGGGCAAATAAGCTCACGTGCCACAACTATTGAGCTTGTGTGGCTCAATGAGAGCCTGCGTGCTGCAAACTACAGAGCCCATGAGCCCTGGAGCCCACTTGCTGCAACTAGGGAGAGAAAACCCATAGGCCACAACTAGAGAGAAGCCTGCGCACCGCAACAAAGAGACCATGTGCCATAACAGAAAGATCATGCATGCCTCAATGAAGATCCCATGTGCCGCAACTAAGACCAAATGCAGCCAAAAAATAAGGAAAATAAATAAATAAAATAAATACATATTTTTAAAAAAGAGAATTTAATTATGGTTAAGGGTAATTAAGAGTAACAAAGTATTATTTTTTGTCCAAAATAAAAGTTTGCTCTTCACCATTTGGTTTTTATTTATCTTTATTTCATCACAAAAAAGAAGATATTTTTATGTGATTAAAATCTCATTAAGGGGTCATAGAAGTTTGGGCATATTTTCAGTTTTTTCATTTGAAGGCGTAATGCTGTCCTTTTAAGATTTTTTAGTCATGAAATAATCAATACACATTTAAGTAATAAAACATTTTTTTTTTCCTTTGGTTGCACCTTGTGGGATGCGGGATCCTAGTTCTCCCCAACCAGGGATCGAACCTGTGCCCCCTGCAGTGAAAGTGCAGAGTCTTAACCACTGGAATGCCAGGGAAGTCCCAAAAAGCATATTTGGTTTTATTAGTTTTTGTACTGTTTTTAGTGTAGTTATTAGTCAGTTAACCAAAATTTGCCCAACTTAATTCCAAGTGAAAGCAATTTATAAATTATAGTTATAGGTTTACTCTAAGAATGATATTCATGTATGTAAATTATATATGTATGTCTGCGTATGTATTTATGTATAGGTATGTGTGTGTGTATGTGTGTGTGTATAAAGACACCTGTTTAAGAGCAAAGCAGACTTTATTCTAGGGGTCTGTTACAATGGGGTTTTGTAGTAGGGCACAGAGATTGGGCTCATTTCCAAAAACAACAAGGAAAGGTGGGAATTTATGGCAGGTGCTAAAACAATCTACTAATATAATATTGTTAGATGTTAGTCAAGTGCTAGATGCCTATGTATCTCATTTGATACTTGAGAAAAAATCTTCATAAATAAATAACTACTCTAATTTTATGTGCTAATTCTTCCTCTCATAGAAGAGGAACTTAAAGTGTTAAAATTTATGAGCTCTCTGGGAAATTATTATATTTATGTGTCAAAATGCAAAAATAAACAAGCAAAAAATCAAACATAAAATATAGCCAAACAAACAAAAATACTCTAACTCACATTTTTAGGAAGGCTAGAATCCAGCTTGGGGAAGATCTGATATGAAAAGAACAGATGCATCTATTTCTTATTAGTTCTCCATCTTTTAGGCATCACTGTTCATTGCCTGATGTCTGGTGTCTTGAAAATCATTTCTTGATATATTTTATCAATTTTTTTTTTTGGTTGCTTTGGGTAGAAAGGTAAATTAGGCCTTTGTAGTGCCACCATGGCTGTAATTAGAAGTCGTTGACATCTATTTTCCTTATTTATTATTTAGGTACTTTTCTGTGGTCTTTTATTAAGTTCTAGTAAATTTTTAGTTGATTCTCTAAATTTCTCAAGAAAATAATGATAAAAAATCATGATGGTTTTCTTTATCACAATTGAGTGAACTCATTTTTTAAACAAACAAAATATTACTGTGAGTTGAGTTAAACTTCTTATGTTGAATGATAGCTGTAGCCTTTCTCTATTTTATTGGAGTTGCCTCTAGCACAGTGATTGTTTTTTGACTTCATCTTCAATGCTTTATTTAAATTAATTTTTATTGGAGTACAGTTGATTTACAGTGTTGTGTTAGTTTCTGCTGTACAGCAAAGTGAATCAGTTATACATATATCCACTCTTTTTTAGATTCTATTCCCATATAGGTTATTACAGAATATTGAGTAGTTCCCTGTGCTGTATAGTAGGTTCTTGCTAGTTATCTATTTTATATATAGTAGTGTGTAGAGCACAGTGATTCTTAACCTATTTTGGTCATTGACCTCTTTGTGTTTTGTTTTGTTTTTTCTCACTGTTACAATTTATTTTCTCCATGTGAATGTGAATTCACATTTTAGATAATGTGTACATTGCTTTAAATTATAATGTCAAAAATGAATTCAAACACATCAGTAGGAAGAGGCCACTACGTTACTACCTCTTGAATATCACAAATTGGAATGCTCTAGTAATATTATTGCAATTTAATACTAATATCAAGATATTATTTTGTTTTACCAATAGCTGAAATTTATTGTTAGGATTATAAGAGCAAGACACCAGGATATTTATTAGCCAAATTACACTTAGTATATTTTAAAATTGAAAGCCACATGAAATCCAACCTGTAAAATGGGAAAAATAATAGTAGTAACCTCATAGATTGTGGTTTGAGTCAAATGAAATAATGTACATGAAATTATTGTGTAAATTTTAAAGGGTTGTCATGTTACTATCATCTTATACTGTGTATCTCTATTGGTTAAGACATTCCTTCCCTACGTACATAGGTAAGTGTTTATTGCTTTCTTATTCTCACTGTGGTCTTTTATAACAGAAAGTTAACCTAAAGATTTTTTTTTCAGTGCTATAGTTCTGTACCATATGTCCATGTAATTAAAAATAATAGATAAAAAATAGAGATGGCAGGGAGAAAGAGAGAGAGAGAGACTGAGTTCTTTAGATATTTAGTCTTTTTGATTCCATATGAATTTTAAGGTTAATCTTATGGGAAATGCCCCTGGATTTTTTTAGAGATTGCACTGAATCTGTGGCTTGCTTTCAGTGTTTTGGATATTTTAACATTATTAATTATTGTTGGATTAGTGGATGCCATTCCATTTGTGTTCTTTAATTTCTTTCATCCATGTTTTATAGTTTTCAGTATACATATTTTTCACCTCCTTGGTTAAATTTATTTCTAACTATTTTCTTTTTGGTGTTATTAGAAATGGGATTTTCTTAATTTTTTTTAGATAGTTCATTATTAGTGTATACATACACAATTGATTTTGATGTTGATTTTGTATTTTACAACTTTACTGAATTTATTAGTTCTAAACAGATTTTGGTAGAATCTTTAGGGTTTTTATATATAAGATCATGTTACCTGCAATCACATGCATCTTTTAAAAGCAGCGGATTTTCTCTGGCATGTGGCAAGGAATGTGGGTAATCTGTAGAAACTAAGTGATCCCTGGCTCATAGCCAGGAAGGAAACAGTCTACACTTAAAAGGAACAGAATTCTGCCAACAACCTGAATGAGCTTGGAAGTGAATTATTTTTTTCTCGAGATAAGAACTCTTACTGGCTGAAATCTTGCTTTTAGCCGGTGAGACCGTGCGCAAAGAATGTAGCTGAGTCCACGAATACTTCTGACCGTTGAACTGTGAGATAATAAATGGGTATTATTTTAAGCTGCTAAATTTGTGGTCATTTGGTATGTAACAATACAAAATGAATATACCATTCTTCAGAAGATAGGAAAAATGGATTCTGTTAAAAATTTTTAAAAAGAAAAAAATTGCTTCTAATTATATTACCAGATGTTTTATACTTTTATTAATAAGTAGGAAGAAAGTTGGCTCTCAGTGTCCTAAAAGAGTCAAGAACAATTATGGCAGGATTCCAATAAGAGCCCACGGTTTCTGCCTGGAGGCTGCATAAAAAGTGTAACAAAACAACTCTTTTTTTTCTGTATTCCTCATATGGTCAAACTTGACTGCTTTACTGTGAGCTGCAGCACTATAACCAACCAAGTTATGATCTGTCAACTTTGCAATCTAGAACAGTAGGGCCATTGAGGAATCCCATCTTAACAGCGAGTTGGAGAGATGGTAGGTAATATCTGAGTATTGTTTGTGATTTTACTGAGGGAGAATAAGGAGATAGTTAAACCATTTTGAGTAGTTGCTGAAATTTCCATCTCTTGAATTTGAAGAATCAAACTACAAGCCAACTTACATAGATATTTCCCAGGAACATCTTAGTGCATCTAGGAACAGTCTTGTCGTTTTGTTGTATCCTTGAAATGGGAAACCAGCTTGACTCTATTTTATGGCTGTATGACATTTTGTTATACAAAATGGTAATATTTGTAATTATGTACATTTTTATGATGAGACAGTATTATTTTTATCTCAGACAATTAACTTATGAATGATGTTAGGCTTTTACCTGAAACAAGAAAGAGAATGTTAGAAAAATTTAATATTGTGAAGCCTTCATACATTTTGTCATGAAATGAAATAATAATGTAGAATATTATAATATTACCAGAACTGTAATATAAAGTAGTATGGAAACTGGAAAGATGCCTTAATGTGAGCAAACTAGATTATGGTAGATGTAGAGCTGTGAAATAATGAAAAAGGAGTTAAGAGATTTAACATATAATTTTAACAAGGGAAGAAAGAGGTCCTTGTATTTATAGGAAAGCTGAATATGTTTAAAATGAAATGAAATAAATGAAAGCATCTGAGCATGAGTCATGGCATTTGGAGAGCTTTAGATGTAGGCAGCCAGGACACAGAAGCGATCAACCAGAATGCCATTATTCACAAAATATGTGGGAAGCAGGGGCACATGTTTTCCTGCTTGTCTTACTGCTGAACATGTTAATGGGGACTAGGGAAGAGAACTGAAATTTGGATGGAATTAAACAATATATCGCTTGGAGCTCATATTGAGAAATAAGGTTAAAGACAATGAAAAGTTAGGCCAAAGGAAAGAGCATAAGGAGTCATTTATAAGGAGCTTGGAAAGAAAGAGCAGCTACGTGGTTAGAAAACAAAACAAGTGAATGATAGATTGGTGTTCGGCTTCTGAGTTTTCTTGAAAGCACGAAGATGGATAGAGAAATAGATGGATAGAATAGGCTAGTGGTATATATGCTTTCAGAAGAAAATTTATCTCAAATATTACCTCAAATCTAGTAATCACCTTCCATTTCAGAACATTTTATGAAACTAACTTATATTCAGTGCCAGCCTTTTCATATTCTGAGAACCATAATGTAAAGTAGGATATCCTAAAGATGGCAACATTCTCCACTTAAGTATCCCTATTATAATTAGCGATATGTAATAAATCATGTATAGGACAAATATATTAATAGAAAGCAAAAGTAATGGGAAGGTAGTAGACAGTATTTAATAAACACCTATTATGTGCTGACATGAGGCTAAGTCTTTTATAAACTCCTGTAATCAAAAATTGAATGATATCTTTTGCAAAATTTTCAGGCTAGGAAGAAGCAGTGGCCTGTGATATTCTGTACCTTAGATGTCACAGAGAACATTTTAAAAAAGCAATCTAACTCTGTTCTCTGTATCTACATCTGCTTGTTTGTATCTTTATTTTGCATTTTTAATTGAATTACAATTGGCATACAATAAACTGTACATATTTAAAGTATAAAATTAAATAGGTTTTTACACAAACACACACACACACACACCATGAAACTATCACTACAGTCAAAACAATGAACGTAAGCATCAATGCCAAAATTTTTCTTGCACATCTCTGAAATAACTCCTTTCAGCCAAACTTCCCTTTCCCCAATCATTGATTTTCTTTCTGTCACTATGGATTGTTTTATTTTGTAGAATTTTATACAGATATAATTACAAAGTCTGGCTTCTTTCACTCAGCATAATTACTTTGAGATTATCCATGCTGTAGTGTGTATGAATAAATCATCCATTTTTATTGCTGAATAGTATTCCAGTGTATGCATTGTGGAATATAGAGAAAATATTTTTGTGTTTCTTCAGGGTAGAGGCTTTCTAAATGAATTTTGTTGAACACTTAGGATCCTCGGCTAAAGGAAAGCCTTGGGAAGCTAATTAGCAACTGTATATATAGCAAGAGAACTCTAGAGAGATTTACCTTGAAAGTACATGTTTACATTTTAAGAGAAAATGAGGCCTGGGACTTTGGAGACATTTCTAGGTCATAAAAGCCAGAGACACTGGGGGCTTTTTTGCCTTGGAAAGATGTATTTAGTTTACATTTCAAACGTTTGGAGTGAGAACCCACAAGCTTTTCCATTCCATTTCTAATGAGCAAAAGTTTTTTCCCTTGTTTCAGGAAGTTAGGGGGCAGCAGCTGTCACTTCCTCTTTTACATAAGCAGAGATAATTCATTCAAACCATCCCTTGCTTATAGAGCATCTTGGTATTCACATAAGAGATTATTCCATCTGGCTTTCATCACATCACTGCAGAGTAAGAATGAAGCAGTGGGTGAGTGACATATGTTTTAGTTAGATCAGTGACATAGTTAATATATCTCTGATGTAGAACATCTCATGTACACATTCAGGATAAAATTAATAAAGATTTACTGATATTAAAAACTCAACATGTATATATCAGAGAAGTGTGGGCCCATTTATTCTGTTCTGTTGGTCTATTCTAGGTACTTTATTCTGTTCTGTTGATCTGTTTTTCTATTTTTATCCCAATATCATATTTTCTTAATTATTATAAATTTATAACAAATCTTAAAATCAGTAGTGTTAGTCTTCCACATTTAGTCATCTATTATAAAGTACTTTTGGCTCCTCTGGGTCATTTGCATTTCCATTTTACTTTGGATATTAGTTTGCTAATTTCTACAAGAAAAGCCTGCTGAATTTGGATTAGAAATGTATCAAATATATTGAGAAATTAGGGGAGAAATGACATGTTAACAACACTGACACTTGAAACCCGTGAACATGGTATATATTTCTATTTATTTAAGACTGGTTTAACTTATTAATTTTTTTGTAGTTTTCAGATTACAGGTTTTTCACGTCTTTTGTCAGACTGAGTATTTAATATTTTTGGATGCCATTTTAATTGGCTTCCAGGTCTGAATTCCTCATCCTAGCCCTCAAAACCTCTGTCATCACAACCCTCCCATCTTTGCTTCCCAATCACTTTGTGACGTCTCTTCTATTTTCAGGAGCGGGAGGGCTTGCTTTTAACTCATCAAATATCTTACCATATATTTGTTCATATACATGAACTTGTATCTTTTCTCTCAGAGAAGAAGACTTTTAAAAGGCAAACACCAAAGGTTGATTCCTCTTTTTATATTTTCTGTTGTGTCATCTTTTCCCTGAAATTTTGGATATCTTGTTAAGAGAATAGCCTAGGGATAGAAGGAAATTAAGGGGAAAAAAAGAATTTCAAAAACATTTTCCTACCACATGTCCTGTACATGAAGCATTAATATTGTGTTTGGTACTGAGTAGTGCTCAAAAAATATTCCATTCCTTTTCAATGCCAGTGTTCTCTGAAAAGGACATTTTCTTAGATCATTGAAAGATCTCGTTAGGAATTATAAACAAATCAGGATTTTTCCCCTCTTTCTCATAGCTTCATAATTCATAAATTCCCCCAAATTTGAGTGTGTTGTAACTTGGCAATGAGGAAGGGTAAATAAAAAGGTGTTGTTAGCACTGAGGGAAAACCTCTAATTGTACAGGATAGCCTTGCAAATAAGTGGATAGAAATTTTAATCATTGTATCTATCAAAGGGTGAGTGGTTAAGTGGGCTCAGTCATAGCTGTTAATAGTCACACGGGGAACTGATCCTAGCTTGTGATGCAGTAGTAGGAGTTTCAAGGTAGAGGTGATGGTAATGGTTATACATACATAAAGGACGCCAACCTGTGGAAATAAATAAGACATAAATGTTCCAGCCAATGGGCTGGCATTTAGCAGGGTTCAGGTTTTTTGTTTTTGTTTTTGTTTTTAGTTTTCCCCATTCCAGGAGAGAGTAATTAGGATGAAGCCTATGTATGTTAGGGTGCTTATGCCACATCAAGCCCTTTGCTGGCCATTTTATAGAGTATTATTTAATCATGATCAGAGTTGTTCTGAGACTTCCTCAGACATATCAAGTTTGGAGAGGAAAATACATTTCAGACTTCATTTAGGGAATGAGACTTTCTTAAGTCCCATGAGGTTTATTCAGGTAGAATCAGCTTAAGCCCTGTGCAGACTTGAATCTGCAAGTTCTTGGCCTTAAGCACTTGCAGCTGAGTGGAGCCACTGTAGCCACTAGGACACTAGACCCCTCCAAGATATGGACAGGGTTAGGACACAGGGATCCTGGTAGTTGCTGACTGCTTCATTGACTCAGACTATGGACATTGCTATCTAATGGAAGTGTCATGGGCTTTAGGATGGGAGGTCTGACTTCATGCTGAAACCTATTTCATTTTCAGAGTATCATTTTTGATATGAGGAGAAAAATGAAATCCTTGATAGAATGGTAGTGAGTATTAAATTACAATATAAATTAATAATTTATCACAAGAATTAGCACTTATGAGGTTATTCCTAATTAACCTCTTTCATTTGCCCTTCTGTATCCCTGCAAGGCTGAGCTCAGAAGTTCTCGATTCTAGATGCACATCAGAATCACCTGCAAATGTTTAAAAAATGCCTAAGACAAAGTTATACTCTGACCCATATCTGGCATAGGGCCCTGGCATGTATATAATATTGAAAGATACCCATAGGAGATTCAATTGCAAAGTCAAGGTTGAACACTCTTGGCCAAGCATAATGCTGAGGGCTCTATAAATGAAATGTTGGTTAATTGATTATGTAGTAGTAGAATAAAGAGGCATGATGAGAAATTTTGTACACAAGGATAAAACTGGAGAGACCTGTCAGCACATTGTGTCTTGGATAATGACTCTGAAGGAGGTATCTGAAATTTTAAAAAATCATTAACAGATTATTAACACCAGTGTAGACTAGCTTCCAGGAATTTCAGCATGAAAGTTTTCTTTGTAGACCTGGGAACTAATAATCGGTGATTTAAACTAAGTATTTTATAACAATAAGGGAAATGACATTTCAAAATAATTATGTCTATTTTAGATCTAGGAGCTATTGCATTAATCTGCACAGTGTGTGCCCTTCCCTGCAACATTTGATGACCATCCATGACATGGATGTTTGGCTCTTTACATAAAATATTGAGTACAATTTTGACATTATCTTATTAAGTTTACATAATCAAACGAATTTTCCTGGGGTTAGCTTGGGGAAGAGGTAGTCCCGGGGTAGGCGAGTGTGAGGCTTCTAGAACACCCTTTCATAGATAGATTTCTTTAGTTCCATGCCCTAGCCTTTGGACTAGGTGCCTTAACAAATAATTGTGCCTTGATAAATGTGGATGATGAGTTCAGTGGAAAGAAAGAATTCTGAAAAAGAGTAATGCTGAGCTGGCCAGCTCCTGAGAGAGAGGAATAGCCTGGGCTGTGCAACACTGGCTTTTACAAGATGTCAGCACTTGCTGCTGCTCCTGCTGCTGGGCAGCTGCCCAGAGGGATGAGAAGGGAGCTGGCAGGGTCTGAGCCAACATAGTGCTCTAGGCTCTGGGAAGTCACTTTCTCAAATATTATCTCATTTCAGTTCCTCTACATAGCAATGATTTTAGTGTTCCCATTTTACTAGGGAGGAAATGGAACATCTTGTCCTTTAACTTAAGGCCACATTGCCAGGGTGACACACAGCCAGAATTTGGATCAGTGTTGTACAACTCCAAATCTTAGGACACTTCATGACCACAGTTTACTTACTCTTGCTCAGAGAGTATTTCAGAGAGGAGCTACTGGGAATTGTAGTTGAGGTTCCCATTAGGGTAGCAGAATGAGGATCAGGCCAGGAGACCTGGCTTCTTGAGAGTTAATGCCATGGCAGGGTGAGTCAGCCTTGAGTGAGAAAGAAACAGCCCTTAGAGTACCTTAGCACTTTCCTCAGTGTTTTACAACATGCTGCTTGCTGGACAAAGTAGGCCCAAGACCTATTTTTATACAACAGTAAGCTAAGAATTGTGTACTATGTATTTAAAGATTAAAAAGAAAAAAACCCTCAAGACTATGTGACAAAGAATGGATGTAGCCTACAAATCCTAAAATATTTACTATCTGTACCTTTGTAGAGAATGTTTACAGACTCCTGGTCTACCTAATCCTTCTGTGTCTTTCATTGAGAGGAGAAAAGAACAATTTTCTGCAGGAAATCTGGTCAATTTGAGATGATCAAGTCTAGATGACAGCTGTAGTCATTTTTGCTACTCCAAACAGAGTTGGCTCTCAGGTTGTATGTGTTCATTCCTTCGTCCTTTCATTCATTTTTCTAATACTCCTTATATCAAAAGGATTGATGATTGCAAATATATAATACACTGTATTACAAAGATAACATTAAAAATAGTTAAACAAAGAATAAAAGAAAAACAATAAAATGAGATTTGGAAGCCAAGGAAAATAGTGTGATGTAGCAGTAATTATACTCCCCAATGCTCCAAATTTATTGATGTAATTTGGCTATTTCCAGATCCTGGGAAATTGAATGATCAAAATAAAGTTTCAGGAGATATTAATTGCTCCCAATAACTTATATTGTCTAGAGAGGTATTTTATAGAGGATTTGTTATTAAAATAATTACTAGTATATGTATGTTTTTCTGAGTTGGGCTTTAATTACATTCTATGTTTTATGTAATTAAAAGAAAAATATCTTCATTGATTTGTGAAATGCTCATTTTTGTTTCTCCCTTTCAAAATTTCTCATTGCATGTGACCAGGATTTGCTATAATAGACTATATTTTGTTATATGCACTAACAAACTAGAATTGAGACTGCCAGATATAACAGGTCTCTGAAACCTGAAATTACCTAGGAAATGAAGAAAAAACATCCAGTGTCTTAAACATCATGCTATTGGCAAAAATAAGACTCATTACCTAGACAGGGATTTTATTTTATTTTTTATTATTATTATTTTTTGTAAGCCAGGATAAATCATTTGAATTTTATTCTTGGTTGAGTGGGATTTTTTCTTTTTTTAACATCTTTATTGGAGTATAATTGCTTTACAATGGTGTGTTAGTTTCTGCTTTATAACAAAGTGAATCAGTTATACATATACATATATCCCCATATCTCTTCCCTCTTGCGTCTCCCTCCCTCCCACCCTCCCTATCCCACCCTTCTAGGTGGTCACAAAGCACGGAGCTGATCTCCCTGTGCTATGCAGCTGCTTCCCACTAGCTATCTATTTTACATTTGGTAGTGTATATATATCCATGCCACTCTCTCACTTTGTCACAGCTTACCCTTCCCCCTCCCCATATCCTCAAGTTCATTCTCTAGTAGGTCTGCATCTTTATTCCCGTCTTGCCTCTAAGTTCTTCATGACCAATTTCTTTTTTTTAGATTCCATATATATGTGTTAGCATACGGTATTTGTTTTTCTCTTTCTGACTTACTTCACTCTGTATGACAGACTCTAGGTCCATCCACCTCACTACAAATAACTCAATTTCGTTTCCTTTTATGGCTGAGTAATATTCCATTGTATATATGTGCCACATCTTCTTTATTCATTCATCTGTTGATGGACACTTCGGTTGCTTCCATGTCCTGGCTATTGTAAATAGAACTTCAGTGAACATTTTGGTACATGACTCTTTTTGAATTATGGTTTTCTCAGGGTATATGCCCAGTAGTGGGATTGCTGGGTAGTATGGTAGTTCTGTTTTTAGTTTTTTAAGGAACCTCCATACTGTTCTCCATAGTGGCTGTATCAATTTACATTCCCACCAACAGTGCAAGAGGGTTCCCTTTTCTCCACACCCTCGCCAGCATTTATTGTTTGTAGATTTTTTGATGATGGCCATTCTAGACAGGGATTTTAAATGAGTCCTATTCCTCTTTGAAACATTTGAACAGATATCAAACACAATTCATCAGTTTTACTATCAAATCCTTTCATTGCAACAGAAAATTGTTCCAAATTAATTCTCATGATAAAGCTTATAATAGTGAATAAAATAAAATGCTAAAAGTATTATGTAAGAAAAAGTAATAAAAATGGTATCCAAACCCATCCTAAGTTTCAGTAAATCGTATGCATCAACTCATTTCCCTTGAATATAAGAGAACTGTGATTTTATTCTCCCCTATGGATGTTTTGCCAGTGTTCAGTAGAAAAAAAAAAGAAAATATGCACTAAAATTTAAGAAAAAGGCATAACACAAGTGAGAAAACTACAGACAACAAATAACTGAATCAAGTTACATATACAGATGAAATACATAATATGAGTTACAATGAATGAGAGGAAAGTAGACCACATTATAAAATGAAATATGTTAATAATAGTAGAAAGAAGGAATATCATTATTCATGGTGAGTCACTACCAAAGTAATGTTACCATACATTGTGAGTAGTTGTCAGAGTCATGTGTCAACAGCTTATAGAGTCTTCTTTGTGCTGCTTGTTAGTAAGTGTTATGTCTCTACAGATAGCATATAGTAAAAGAAGTAATGACACTTTAGGGAGAAAAATAAACAATGTGTCAAATTTGAGTGAAAACTAAAGTTCAGATTGATTAGTGGTAATAATTTGGATTTCTAGCCTAGGGGCTGGAAAGACCCTGATAATGATGTAACAAGGTCTGTTTTGGAAGAGTATCTCAGAGCTAATCCCTTTTTAGGTTTCTTCAGCCTTTCAGCCTCTTGGTCACCTTTAGCAATATCAAAAGTTGTGAGAGTTTGTGAACTTCAGTCTGGACTTCTAAAATTTAAATCCTAGCAGGTATTCAATCTGATGTGTGTCCTTGGGGAGGTCTGAATACTTTCAGTTGTTTTATTTCCCACTTCTTTAGAAAGATGGTTATTTATCCTAACGACAGTTTATAGAAATAATGAAAAATAGCCCCCCACTATTGTCTATATATTTATTTTATAAATATGCCTAGTACCCTAAAAAGTTCCCCAAGCTTCTCTTCTGTTATTTAAGTGCACACACAGAGAATATGTGTTGTTCTGACATTAAATGGTCTTATATTTATTAGTTATATTATTACTTATGTTTATTTTTTATGCATTATTCTTACATTAAATGGTTCACTATCAAGAGGTATGGTTTTCAGACTTCTCTGAAAACTGGTAGAACTGAGCCCAGGAATCACCTCCATCCATATTCTTTCATGAAAAATATACTTGCTATCAGCTTCTGGAAATTACTTTTTGCTGTGTTATAGAAATTTTAAAATATACCTATAATATCTAATAATATAAACTCTATGGTAACATTCCTTGTAAGTAGTCACTGTTCTGTTGTAATACAAATTTTATTAATTCAAGTGAACAAATGAGCATTATGTTAAACTTTTTCCACCAGTTCTCTTTAGTGGCACAAATGTAGGGGAGCCTATCACTTTGAAGAAAGTTAAAGCAGACATTTCTTGTCCTCAAGAACATTATATTTCTGTATCTGAAATATATAGCTAATGTATCATCAAAAATTGAATCTGATTATGCTTCCTTATTTCCATCAAGAACAAATTGTGGCAAGGGTTATCAGTAAGGAAATGATGGGGTGTGGATGAGGGAGCAAGTGCTAATAAGAAAGTTTATTTTTTCAAATCAAATTTCAGATTTCTGTGACCTACAGGCATAACTCTTTACTTAAGTCCTTTGGTTTGCTACAGATTTTCAGTCTTTATTTCTGATATGAAATTGGAAAACAAAGAATGTAAAGCACATCACTTTGGAAATAAGCTCTGGACTGTTTTTAAAATAAAATCTGTGCACTAATTATACTCCTGGGTTAATTTTTAATGATGCTGTCAATATGTAAAGTATAATTAGTAGTACACATTTCATTTACTCTGTAGAGATTATACCATCTTTTGTTACCATAATATATCTTGTGCCCCTGGTTAACTATTTTTATTTGTTCACCTTACAATATGGTTGGGGCTTTGAAAACAACCAGTTTTTGTCAAAAGAATTATGTATCCAGCTAAGAAAAAACAAAGTTTCATACTAATTGAATTATTTGCTTATGATTTAACAAATATTTAGGAGAACTACTAAGTGCTAGTATTTGGGCCAGGTGTTTTCACATGTTTTGCCTAATTTTATCATCACAGTACCTTTCAGACATAGATATTGTGTTAAGTCCTGTGAAGAAATGCAAACTCAGAGAGATAATTTTATTACCATAATACATGACATTGTCCAGATTTATTGGCAAATCTTTAAGACCAGTGCTCTTGCCATGATTTTGTAATAATCCACAATAGGTTGAAAAAATTAACTACTGCAATTGCTGCAAGCTCCATGTCTTTAGAGGAGGGTAAGTGTTTAAATTTCCCAGGGAGAGAAGAGAGCTTTTCTCTTGATTGTCCTTGAGAGAATAAAACAATAAGGAAAAAAATTGTTCCGTGATCTAACAAATATTTTATAGAAGAAAACTTTACGGGTTGCAGAGGGTGAATCAAGCCAAACAGGGCCAAATGAGATTTCTGAGAGCAAGAGAATGCAGTAAAATATGACAAGATAAAATGGCAAAACTTCATATGGCCATGGAGGGTGGGAGAGTGTCATTATCAGGAAAGGTGAGAGGTTGAGTTGTCATGGCTGGCTGTATTACAAAATGAGCATCATTTGCAAAGCCATGATCATTGCCCTGACATAGCCAGACCAGGGTTTCCCCACTCATGGGAGATGATTAGTAGTTGCAGATGAAAGACTTGGATATTGTTTCCCCTAGATGCTCCAGAATGGTATGCAGAGCACCCAGTGAATTCAGAGAAAATGTGGTTCTCAATCAGATAGCCTTTGTGATATTATCCTATAATTTATCACAGCAACTTACAGAAAAAATTAATTGCAGACATAGCCACATACATGTCTATGATAATATAAGAAAGTAAGGATTTTCCAAAGCTACTGAGTGATGTATAAATTACATACATCAAGTTTCTTCAGATATCCCAGTTCAAGGACCTTGCTGTTGCTTCCTGGGCATCAACCACAGTCTCTTCAGCAGGATCCTACCTGAACTCTTCCTGCTGAAATATGTTTGTAGCTCTAATGGATTTGTTCAGTTCACTGCTGGAAAGAAACTGAAAAGCTGATGAAAACTGTATCATTTTCAATTTTTAAAATGGCTTTTAGTTCCATGCTAATAAATTTTGAATCCATAGTTCATAAGTTTTGGTTTAAGCACGTAATTCTTATTTTGTTTACTGTCTCAAGAGTCTGAGCATAAAATGCTACTTTCATCATTCTAGACTCTTAAGAAAAATAGCCTGTCAGCTTGAATTAAAGGTAGTTTAAAAAAATTTTTTTTAAGAAAAGCCTCTCGTTCAAAAGTACTAAACAAACCACAAAACTCTTGTTCACACACTTTTAAAATGTACACAGGAAAATAAAAAACAAGCAGTGAAGAGTATATGTTTCTATTTAATCATTGCATATTGCTACATGAAGAATTTTGTGATAAGCAGTGCTATCAATAAAGATCATGGAAAACACTTACGAGAGGGTAACATGGTGTAGTGAAATGTGCAGTGCACAGGCCTTGGATAATTCTAGAATAATTTTTGTTAATCTTTGGTTATGGGCTTCAACATGACATTTAATCTGTGTCTTAATTTTTTCATTTTAAAATGGGAATAATAATAACACTTTCACCCATTATTCACTAATTGAGTAAAACCCATTTCTTAAAAAAATATGTGAGAACTTTATGGTATTTACATAGAAACTTAGGTTATTTGTTAATAAATACCACTGCTAGTTAACATGGCAATTTATATCGAGTGATAAGAAGAACTTTAACTTAGTTGCTAATAAGCTCAATATAAGTCAATGGTATTTTGTGACCTTGCATTAACAGAAATGAGGGAGGGATGAGGCTTATTTACTTTGTGCTACTGGCCAGACTTCACCTAGAGTACTGTTTTCTCTCCAGGAAAGCTCACTTTTGGAGGTCCTTTAATCAAATCGAAGAATGTTCAAGGGCAAGCAGTGAGCACATTTCTGGGTCACTGTCTAGAAATCATGACATGAGGAGGCACCTGAAATTACTGAGAATGTTTCATTGCAGAAGGAAAGAATTAGGAATGAGTGCTCTTTTTGATTGTTTTAAGGACTCACATATGTAGGAAGCTTTGGATAGATTTTGGGAAGTTCTGAAGGATAGGACTAGGATGAAAAGTGGATACTATGGGGAAGGAAAATTTAACTTAACATAAAATAATTTCCAGCACATTTCAAAAGCTACTTCTTGAGAGAGTGGATTCCTTAGACCTGTATGTGTTCAGTGAGTGGCTAGAGAGGCACTTTGAGGGACTTTTATAAGGATTAGACTAGGTTACCTCTTAAATGATAAAGTCCCTTTATACATTCATATTTTAAAATTTATTGTATTTTTATAATAAAATTATATTAATAATTTTAGCTAATTATTCATAAGTATCTGAGTTTATTTCTAGAAAAGTACAGGTGAAAATCTAATACATTTTCATCATTGTAGTATTCTAGTTCATCATATTTCCCCAGATAAGCCTTGGACCTGTGAAGTTCCATATCCTTAAAATGTTTTTTGTATTATGAATAAAAGACTTTGTTATATATTTTTTTGCTTTGCCACTTTTAATGAGGTATTTAAGAACATTTTTACCTTTGCTTATCTTAAAGGAAATTTTTAAAAGATTAATTTTTGGAAGTGTCTTACAGATTTCTAGTCTGATAATTTATCCAGGGTTCTTAATCCCTTTGTAGTACCTGTGACCAGAGCTTACCTGCCTTATGCTTGAACATCTCAAAAGGTGAAACATACAAACACTCAAAAAGAAAAAGCAAATAAAAACTAGTTTCTAATGCTTCTCTCTGATATTTTTGGATAGGTCTTATTTTTAGCACATCTTTCTTTTATTTTGAGTTGAATTTTTTTTCCTCTAGTCACTTAGTCTCATTCTATTCATTGGTGCCACCTAGAGTAAATCTCACCCCCTTTCCAGATAAATTACTCTTTGTAAAATTAAACACAATGACCCTACTGCCTCACCTCCAGTCATATCTTATGCTATTCCTGCTGGGTTTTCAGTGTCATCATTTTGGCAACCTCCCTTTGAATAATCTGGCTTTACACATCCACTGTAGTATGTTGTTCAGAACTGGACACATCCCTACTACAGTTGTGATCTGGCTATTGAGAGCAGAACAGGCATGTATCCCCCCTTGTTCCATTGCCTGCTCTTTAATTAATGCAGCCCAAGTTTTAAATGACATTTTGTAGCAGCTAGAACTTACAGTTCACTCTTTCATTCACTTTTGCTTTCATGAAATATTTAATGGGTGTCTACTGAGTACAAGGGTTTTTTTGTAGGCAAATAAGCCATGAACAGTGAGCTTATCCATTTTATAAACTTCCTTTTTTCTCTTTCATAAGAGCTCATGTTAAACCATGGTCTTTACTTGGGAATTATGAGGTGTTTTTTGACCATGTCTAGGACTTTACATTTTTTTCTTACTAAATTTCATCTTGTTAGATTTTATTTTTTAAAAAATATTCACTCCACAAATTTTGTATGCTGTGTCAGCATTTGAGGAAACTTTCTGAGGTACTCCACTGCATTTCAGGTGATGTTGTGTTAGGCATTCATCCATCAACCTTCCCTGAAGGGAAATCCTTAGGCTACAATTGAATCAGGAGTAATAAATACATTTGACATGCTAATCAACCCTCTGAGGTATCAACGGATGTTGCCCTATGGTAGTACTTGCTATTCTAGTTACAAAATATAATAAAACTAGAAATAAGATAGATGAAAAATGTAAATTAAAAGGGGTAAGGTAAAATGAAAAGAATACATGAAATAATTCAATCAACATCTATTTATAGGCCAGAGAAACTGCCTTGTGCTCAAATGTATTAGATGTTGTAATACAATGATAATTAAAAACCAGATATAGCCTCTATCCTCTTGAAGTTTATAGTCCAAAGGGGTTGACAGACGTGAATCAAATAATCATGCAAACATACTTCATATTTTAAGTTGCAGTAACTTTTCTAAAAGAGTACCTATCCTTTAATGATACATACTGAATTATTTGGAAGGAAGTGGGCATTGTCCCAAAATAATATGATTGAGTTCTGGGTGAGGGCATAGTGAAATGAGACTGCCATGAATGGCTCTTCGCTGGATCTGGGCAGTGGAAACATGAGGCTGCATTATTTTATTCTCTCTACTTGTATATCTCTCTAATATTTGCTATCATGAAGAGTGTAGGCATGAAAAAATTCAACTCTTAACCAGTGGTAGAGAGGAGAGATAACCAGTGGTAGAGAGGAGAGATAACCAGTGGTAGAGAGGAGAGGTACCCAGTTTGATGACGGCATATAATAGAGGGATTTGATACAGACAGGGAAGTATAGAATGGCTTGTGACAGGAAATGACAATTTAGACCAGAAGAATGAATGGGAGTCATATGACATAGAAAATCAAGAACAAAAGATTCAAAGCTCTATTGCACAGGGAGCAATTCCAGGTCTGGGAGATAAAGAGAGCCAGTGTGGTGGGAGAGCTTGGGGATGGCCAGAGGCAGCAGGGTAGCAGATGTAGCTGAAAAGTGAAGCAAGGGCCAGATGAAGAATGATCTTTGTTCTAATAGCAAAAGGAAGTCACGAATGATCTTATTCATGGAAGTGACAAAATCATATTTGCTTTTAGAAAAGATTGCTCTGGCTATTGTGTGAAGACTAATTGCAGGGGGGCTAGAGCGATGCAGGTGGACTAGTTAAAGGCTGCCTAGTTTGACCAGAAAACATCCTTGTTACATTAGCACTCTACAGCTTTAGCTTCCATTAGTTCAGACAAATAGCCTTCCCTGTTGATCTTACCACTTTCATATCCTATAATTCTGTCTTCTCTTTAGCTCTTCCACTATCTTCCTAGTACAAATCTCCTTCAACTCCTGTGTGGAATAGAAAACAGCCTAAACTCTCCAGCTTTATCTTCTACCAGAAGCTTCCTTGCCCAGGATACTTAGCCTGCAATTCATCCTTTAAAAAATGTATGTCCCATGAAGAGTTCTGGGCAAAGAACATTTCTGGCTATTATATTTTAAATCGAATTGAGTTCCACAGTTTCTAAATGGGGGTGGTAGGATTACTAGATAAAATACAGGACATCCAATTAAATCTGAATTTCAGACAAACAATGAATACATTTTGTGTAAATATGTCTCAAAAATTGGGGTATGCTAAAATATAGGATATGCAATATTTAGGATATGTTGCTACTAAAAATTATTTGCTGTTTATCAGAAATTCAAATTTAAGTGACTATCCTGTTTGTTTTGTTTTCTTTTTAATAAATCTGACAACCCTAGAGGATGGAAAGCAAGTAAATGTCTCTAATCCAAACTGAATGACTACTACATCCATTTCATGAATGATGGAAAAACAATAATATAGACATAATTCCAAATATATAGTAAGTTAAATTGCAGTATTATACTTACTATTTATGACATATCTATTAGCTTGAATATAAAGAAAGACATAATACATTTTAAATAAGTGGACAGTTTTCTACTTGCTCACATTAGCAAAGATTGAACAAAATATTTAAAGAATATTGATTTGGAGGGAAGCCTGCCCAGAATCTCCCATCTGTAGGTCCAGACCTAACCTTCAATAAATGCCTCACTTGGACCATGTCTTGTCCTGATTCCTGTCCTTGGTTCTCTCTGTTATTGTGAGCAGAGACTTATACCATCCCATGATGAATTGGTGACGCAACAGCAGTTCCCCAGATGGAAAGAGGTCTCTTTTACGATAATTCCAGGAAGAGTTCATTATAAAGTTATGTAAAACTGTCTACTGCTTGCCTCCTGGTTTCTCTTTCCTCCACTTATGTTGTTTCTAAAATGAGCTGGCAATTTATCACATTGGGAAGGGGATGAAAATTGTGCACTTAAAAGAGCAATTCAAAGGACATTTAATGCCTTATTTTAATATAGAAACTATAAAATATTTATGAATAAAACATTTTATTTAAATAACTTGAACATAAATTATCAATGTAGAATATTTTTTAAGGCACTGCCTCCTAAGTCTGTTAAAATGAAGCACAAGAATGCCAGTCCAGTTTGATAATATTCTGAGAAAGAAGTTCAATAATGTTTTAATGTAAACAGTTGCTCTAATTACTATGATTTTATGAAGAAGTTATTTATATTGCTTTGGCAGTACATAGGCATTTCAACTACTTCATAGTATGTAATATTAAAACTGCTACATATCAAGTTGTGCTTTGAAATTTCACTTTATTAGAATAATAGAAATATTTAAAGTTATCGATTTAATGTATATATGTATTAATGAAGTGTATTTTAGGTGAAAATGCTGAATTTATTTTTAAATGCAGATACTATTAATTTTTTTCACTACTGCAAAAATTGTAGTTATGTGAAAAACTCTGACCCACATTTTGGAATATAATTTTTTATGCCTATTAAATTATTATTACACCTTTAAGCACTTTGATTTTTATGAAACCTGGGGGATAATATAATTACACAGTGCAAATTAGTTGGAGAATCAAAGCAATATGTTTTTATTAATATAGTTTATTTAAGTTTATAAGCAGCTACGTTTATGGAGTCCCATAAGTATTTCTTTTCAGGGTATTGGGTATAGCATATTTATCATGAATGTCAGAGATGAGGGACTAAAGATGGATATATATAAACGTGCAGATGACTATAATAATTATTATATGCAATGAAGATTCAGCAGAACTTCTGCCAAATAACTCAATGGGCCATTAAGAAGCAAATATTCAGCAAACTATAAAATGAATTATGAGGAAAGTTGTTATGTTAAAAACAAAACAAATTTTAAGTCTTTAAATAAGGATCTGTATTCCTAATAAGTGGGCTCTGTTTACTTGATATAGAGTCACACAGTTTCCCTGGAAGTTTTGGAAATATTGGTGATAACACTGTTGGATAAAATGTTGGTGAAATGGTAGAAGAGAAGATTGAAAAATTAAACTGACACCAATGAGGATCATATTTGAGACACAGTATAATGGAGACCAGATGGAAGGACTGTTTTCCATATAGACTGAGCATGGCTGGGTTCCAGACATGTCCAAATGAAACTTTGGCGATTATCTCTTTAGAAGAACGAGGCTTAAGCAGAACTGGGCTTTAGGTCAATTAGCTGAAAGCCAGTTCACCCAATGACCATTCACTTGTTTCTTTTTATTATATATTGTTTCAGTTAACAAGTTTTGTCTTCATAAACCTCCTTTTGTCTTCATAAAATCTTTTAAAGTAATGTTTAATGTGCTCCTGACTCCCAGCCATGTTGCAGTAGCTGGAGACCTAGGGACTGAGAAAGAGGGAGATTAAAGGGCAGAGGAACATAATTTTGGATATAATGAGTTCTTACCAATATAGTCTTCATCAATATATTGAATATATTTTTATCCTTTATCAATATATTCTTCATATACTTTTATCTAAAAGAAAACATTAATTTACTCTAAGGAGAATTTATCTTTTGGAGAATAGATTGTTATGAAAATATTTTAGGACTTTATATAACTAAATAATATGTTCATAAGTATTAATAATACTAGCTTATGAATAGTCCAGAATATCAACAATTTCATATGGTTCATTAATTTTATTTTTACGTTTCTCAATTTCTGCTTGTCTCTCTCTCAGCCACAGTTTCCGTCTTCTACTTCTTAAAAAGCTATCATGAAAACAAAATGAGAAGATAGAATTATATATATAATTTGAAATTAAATATATAAATTGAAATTCAGATTAATGAACTCTGGTTTCTGATTCATTTTTCTCATCTTTGGTAAAGTTTATTCTTTCCAAAAGGTAAACCACCACAAGAAAACATAAAATTATGAAGGAGCTATTTTTATCACAGTAAAGAAAGGGAGTAAAGGGAAATGGATCTGGGTTGCAAACTACATTTAAGACATACACAGCTGAAAAATTAAATTTAAATAGCTCAGGATAAGTGTCTTTTTTAAAAAATTAATTAATTAATTTATTTATTGGCTGTGTTGGGTCTTTTTTGCTGGGCGTGGGCTTTCTCTAGTTGCGGCGAGCGTGGGCTACTCTTCATTGCGGTGCACGGGCTTCTCATTGCGGTGGCTTCTCTTTGTTGCAGAGCATGGGCTCTAGGCACGCAGGCTTCAGTAGTTGTGGCACATGGGCTCAGTAGTTGTGGCTCACGGGCTCTAGAGCGCAGGCTCAGTAGTTGTGGTGCACAGGCTTATTTGCTCCGCAGCATGTGGGATCTTCCCGGACCAGGGTTTGAACCCGTGTCCCCCACATTGGCAGGAGGATTCTTAACGCCTGTGCCACCAGAGAAGTCCAGGGTAAGTGTCTTTTAATGTAACAAACAGGTTATGTGACGTGAATCAGTTAACTGATGGCTGAAAAAAAATCTGTATTTACATAGGCTCCCAAGCCTGGCAAACTGTATGTTGATTATTCACTAAATCCCTACTTTTATTTTGGATGCATTTAGACTATCATTTCTTAGCAGCTAAATATAAAATAGTCAGAAATATGTAAACAATAAACTAGTTTTGATTGAACTAACTGGTCATGAATTGAGATTAATTAAATTACTTAGTTTTGCATCATCTTGCCAAAACCATGGGGAGTAATGCAGTTAAACACAGCAAGAGAATAAGCTGTGATTGAAATGGATAATGAGTATGATCATCTGTCACCAAAGAAAATTGTCTATGGCAGTTATGAACTCAAGTTTCTCTTGAATCATGAGCTGTTGTAAATATCATTGCTCAGTTTCAGTGGGGTGAGAAAAGTAGTCTCCTCATAGTTTTCATGTAAGCACTCTTAAATGAGATGACAGTAATAAACCTTGTACAATTTTTGACATTTAATAAAGAGAAATAAACATTAGGTTTTCATTACCGTTGCTTGTTCAGTTTTAAACAGTTAACTATATAAAGCTGTATATTAGAACTATGAAAAATTAAAAGGACAAATTATTATTGTCTATACAAACCTTTCATAACATTTGCAGGCTGTTTTTTGAGCCTTTTTTAATGAACAATTTTTCTAAATTAATTGGCTGTACTGTGTGTGGTGCTAATCAATGGGAGCTCTCTACTCAATTAGTATTTTTTAAATCTTTTTTGGCACAGTTATAGGTGACATTTAGATTTTGGTTTATATTTACTTAAGATATTCATATGCAAGAATTACTGAAATGGTTGGAACAGAAAAATTGAACCTCCATTTCCTGGGAACGTTGTGACTCTTAGAAGGCAGTGTATAAAATACTGCCAGGTGGACTAAGTGTATGACTTCAAGTAAGCATCTCCTTTTCTAGTATGTCTGAATTTTTTTCCTCTTCTTATCTTCCTGACCTCACTACTTGAATTTCTCTGCAAACCGTTATTCCTGTTTTACTCATATATTTAATAACCCATCCTGAAGCTTCTTTCACCAGTCCACATCCATTGCCCATTGCTTTTTCCTGACTTTCAGTAGCTTCAAGTGATGTTTATTTGCTTTCTTTTTTTCTGATTTAGATTCATTTCAAATTTATATTTAGTGAATTTTGGACTTTGAAATTTGGTTCCATTCACCATCTTCCATGCAATCTTTGTACAGAACTCTCTATGAGGTATTTGTTTAAAAAAATCGTTGATTTGATCTCATGATTCTTCAGGTTCTTGATTCTTGCCTTTTGTCTATTGCTACTTTTGGGAGTTGATGATTGCATTTATATTTGTTGTTGGTATATCCACAGTGAGAGGTCAGGAAAAGGATATCTGATCCTAATAAGTGATGTTCACTGGTATCACACTAAGTCTCTTTCTTGATGATTATTTACTCTGTACCTGAATTTGGGTAGTGAGAATATTATAAATGGAGCATGGCAGAGGTAACTTATGTACACAAGAAAATAACACCCAGGTTGGGGAGTAAAAAATCAGTCCATTAACGAGATAGACATTTTTCTTTTTTCTTTTTCTTTTTTTAAAAATTTATTTATTTATTTATTTATTTTTGGCTGTGTTGGGTCTTTGTTTCTGTGCGAGGGCTTTCTCTAGTTGCGGCAAGCGGGGGCCACTCTTCATCGCGGTGCGCGGGTCTCTCACTGTCGCAGCCTCTCTTGTTGCGGAGCACAGGCTCCAGACGCGCAGGCTCAGTAGTTGTGGCTCACGGGCCTAGTTGCTCCGCGGCATGTGGGATCTTCCCAGACCAGGGCTCGAACCCGTGTCCCCTGCATTGGCAGGCAGATTCTCAACCACTGCGCCACCAGGGAAGCCCCAGGCATTTTCTTATATGCCCTTTATCCATGGGATTGCCAATATATTGATGCTTTAAAGTCAAGTTGTAGAAATGACCTATTTTGTTAATCATATAGAAGTATTACACCAGTGGATATTTTATTTGATGTGGCTGTTTTCCACACCAAAGTTTAGTAGAAAGATATGTGTATTTTTCAAGCTGACTTGATAGCCCTCATGGGAAAACTGCCTTCTGCACACCAGATTTGGTACACAGTCTTTGCATTCTGTGAAGGGAGTTTCAGCCAAGGACTCAGGCCCAGCTGGCTGATCATGATCTTTCACATAGTTTCACTGCTAGCTCAGGTGCCTTCATTTCTAGGTCTCTTTATTTATTTTTTTGAATTTAATTTTTATTTTATATTGGAGTATAGTTGATTTACAGTGCTGTGTTAGTTTCAGGTGTATAGCAAAGTGATTCAGTTATACATATGTCTATATCCATTCTTTTTCAGATTCTTTTCTCATATGGGTTATTACAGAATATTGAGTACAGTTCCCTGTGCTATACAGCAGGTCCTTGTTGATTATCTATTTATATATAGTAGTGTGTATATGTTAATCCCAAACACCTAATTTATCCCACTTTTCCCCTTTGGTAAACATGAGTTTGTTTTTGAAGTCTGTGAGTCTGTTTCTGATTTGTAAATAAGTTCATATGTATTTTTTTTTTTAGATTCCATATATAAGTGATAACGTATGATATTTGTCTTTCTCTGACTTACTTCACTTAGTATGATAATCTCTAGGTCCCTCCATGTTGCTGCAAATGGCACTATTTCATTCTTTTTCGAAAAGACAACCCACAGAATGGGAGAAAATATTTGCAAATGAGGCGACCAACAAGGGATTATCTCCAAAATATGCAAACAGCTCATGCAGCTCTATATCAAAAAAACAAACAACCCAATCAAAAAATGTGCAGAAGATTTAAGTAGACATTTCTCCAAAGAAGACATACAGGTGGCCCAAAAGCACATGAAAACATGCTCAGGATCGCTAATTATTACAGAAATACAAGTCAAAACTACAGTGAGTTATCACCTCACACTGGTCAGAATGGCCATCCTCAAAATGTCTACAAACAATAAATGCTGGAGAGGATGTGGAGAAAAGGGAACCCTCTTGCACTGTTGTTGGTGGGAATGTAAATTGGTGCACCCACTATGGAGAACAGTATGGAGGTTCCTTAAAAATCTAAATATAGAACTACCATATGATCCAGTAATCCCACTTCTGGGCATGTATCCAGAGAAAACCATAATCTGAAAAGATACATGCACCCCAGTATTCTTAGCAGCACTGTTTACAACAGCCAAGACATGGAAGCAACCTAAATGTCCACTGACAGGAATAGATAAAGAAGATGTGGTACATATATATGATGGACTGTTACTCAGCCATAAAAAAGAATAAAATAGGTCTCTCTATCTGAGCCTTGGACAGAGGTGCTCTTCATGCACCTGCCAAGGTCTAAAGGGTGGAGGGGAGAACCTTACAGATACTTTTCGCCACTCTTACTTGTACTTTCCCACTCCTAGCCATTCCCCCACCACCTGCCAGCCCTTAAAATTGCCTGAGCTTTTTGTTTGGGGCTCCCTCAACAGTGAGGTGACCCCCACATCTGAGCTGATCCACCAGCCAGTGTTCCTTGGCCAGTGCTTCTGTTCCATGAGGAAAAATGGAACAGGGAGACTCAGTGTTTCTCCAGGTTTTAGACTCTCTCTTACTCCTTGTAGTAAACAATTAAAGGCTTAACTCTTTCACTTATGTTTTGTTGCTTTAATTGGCCTTCTACACCTGACAGCTCAGCTCTCTCTATCCCAGCCCAGCTGAACTCCTGACAGATGTACATATAGAAAATAGATATAACTCAAGATGTACATAAAGATGTACTTTTAAAAATTGCCTAATTTTCATAATTGTTTTTATATTAAAAACAAATTAAGTTGAGGTAAAGTAGCCAATACTTTGCTCATACTCTTTTGAAGCCAATTATATTTCCTAAATTAAGTAGTTTATAATAATTTTTATTTTCATTAACATAAAAAGAAGTCCAATAATGGAGATATCCTTTGTTAGCTAACCTGTTGATTTCAAAGTGAAACTAATTAGAAAGAATTCACTGTTGATATTTTGCATTCTTAGATTGCTAATTGAAATGTTCCTGTCATAAATGAAAAAAATTTGTAAGTACAGAAGGTTAGCTTCTTTTACAAGTTTAATTTAACTTTAATAGAATCTTAACAAACTGTATATGTCTTAATGTCTCAGCAGGTTTAGTAATTCAACAATAAAATCACACCTTCTGGCTGCTGTATTTTTGTGTTATAATGTGAAGGCCACCTTTTACAGGATTCCCATGCTGATTAAACAAGTTTTCCACCCATTTTTTTCCACTAATCTTTTAAGATATAACTTGGAATATAAAAAAGAGGTAGACATATAAATGTTTACTATACAGACTGAGTGAAATATTAACATTTATTTAGAACTTTAAGTTTTTAGTCATTTCAGTGTGGTTTGTCATTCACCCAGAATCCTCATTCTTATAAACTTATGAGCTTTCTGTCTCACAGAGGACACAGGAACTAACACCGAGATAACTCACTGGGAACTGGGTTTTTAGACTTTTTCTTTCTCCATGATCTAGGAAACAAATGGAAGAAAAAGCTAGTATTTTCTGTCCAGTTGAAAGAATATCAAGTCCTTATATTTGATTTAGGTAAATATCTGCTCTGAAGTAGCAAATGTTCTATATTTAAATTAATGAGCTCTTTATCAAGGGTTGAATTATTTAGGGGAGAAGTGTTAACAGTTTAACATACCCTTGGTGTTTACCGTGTGTGAGGCTATGAACATGAAAGTTAACACTATCTTCTATTGCTGCCCCAATTCTGTCCTTATTATCCCTCGCCCTTTCAGTTTTACTCACCTCATCACCCACACAGCTACCTAGTTGGTCTCTCTTAATGTGTATCTGAATCTGTTATCTCAAGCTGGAAATCGTTTAAATGCTGTACCTCAAGGTCAAGCTGTTTAGCAAAGGACATAAACTACCTCCTGACGTACCCCCTTGCCTCAGCTTACTAGCCACCTCAGCATTGATGATGTAGTAAGGAGACAACACTGAGATTTTGTCACACTTCTATCTTCTTGCTCTTTCTGTTCTCACTTCTTGGAACATCTTTGTTCCTCCTTCACCTGACTTAATTCAATTTAGGCCTCCTCTGCAGGAAACCTGTTTTGACTTCTAACAGGGCTAAGTACCCTTGCTCTAGGCTTGTACAGGACTCTGAGCCTTTCTCTGGTTGGCTGGGCAACAGAGTGATTGATAGTCTTGGCCTCAGACAGGTCTAGTTTGATCTTACAAGCTATCCTGTACTATCTGAGTAATCTTAACCTCTATAAGCTTCCCATTCCTCATCTATAAACTGGGGATATTTATAATAATAATAGTACTTATTGCATAGAAGATTCAGTGAGTTAAAAAGCACTTTGGCGTAGTACCTTGCACATCTTAAGCATGTAATAAATATTAACATCATTTTTATTACCATTTTTACAGTATTTTCCGCATTACTTTGACATTATCTCTTTTTTGTATCTGTCTTCTACAAGATTGCCTTCTCCTATAAGGCAGGGATTCTCTCTTGCTCATCTCTGATTCCTTAGACAATGCACTGGTTCAGGTTCATAATAAGAAGTCAATAAATGTTATAAGTTTTCTGGATTTATCAGCTTAAAATATATGAAAATAATATTAATATGTTATTAAATTGACATATTGTGTTCATTCTAGTGTAGAATGGCAGAATAATGAACTTGTCTTATGCAAGACAGGAGGGTAGGTTCTCCTACTTCCCAGGGTAATCTCTGATGAGTAGTCTTGGGCTTCTTGTCAGCCACTCAGGTCCTGGAGGGATATAGCACATGTTGCTTTTACCAGTCAATTATGTGCCTATGATCAACTTCTGAACATTTAAATCTAAACAGAAGGCAAAATAAGTGTTTTTTTTTTTAATTCACATTCAAGGATCTCAAGGTTTATGCATTTTTCATTTATCCAAAGTCAACATTGCTCAGTAGAGTAAGTCAATTTTCTTGAATATGACTTGCATCTTGTCTTTAATAATACCATGTTTTTGTAGCCAAGATGAAAGTGGTGTTGAATGGCAATGAGACTTGTCAGTTCTATAGGCATAAATCCAGAGTTTAAATTTAAAACCTACATTAAGTATACTAGTTATGGATAAAGATTTACTATAAAATTTCATTATCCCAGACTCTGGGAGAATGAAATATTGTTAGATTTTTTAATAATGCTATGGCTTTTCTTATGCTGCTTAATATTTCCTTTGTCTTCCATTTTCTTTGGAATGAACATTCAGCATATAATAATGGAATGCACAACTTTATGATGCATACTTACAGTATTTCATTTCTCATAAAGTGATGAGTGACTAATTTTAAAGGATTTGCCATTCTTCTCTAGTGTAATGTCTAATGTATAGAAGGTTTAGTGCTTTGAAGTTATTAGAAAAGATACTTATCAGAAAATAGAGATATTTATCATCTTGTTATCCCTATTCTAGCCCTTTTCTATCTTTGCTCATGCATATGTCTTAACATTTCAATTCAATCCCACAGGTAAATTCCTCTCTGCCCTTTCCTCTGCTCATGACTTAACAGTGAGTTCAAAGGGAGCCATGAGCACAGAGGAAGTGCTCCCTTGGATAATTTAACCAGAGTGAATAGTTTGAGTGAATGCTACATATTTTAAAAGAAGATGTATGCAACACGGTAGGATATAAGATCAAGTGAAAATGAAAAGGAGCATCCCACGAGACACTCAGAGATGACAGATACTCAGGGATGACAAAAGAAAGTGAGGCATTTGTTCCTTATCTAAATAATCTCATTATAATTTCTCTATGCTATTGAAGTTCATCAGGGAATGTTAGGGGAGGACCTTTAGAATTAGGTTGCCAGGGGTTCCATAACCTCTTGGTCATGCTCTTTACTTGGAGTATCCCCTTGGCAAGTTAATTCAGACTTGATTAATTGTTAATTTTCATGGGATGGTTGTGAGTAATGTTTCAGAAGTTGTAACTCTAAAGAATCTTTAAACATTAGATGTAAATTTTAAGGTTTCTAGTAAGGATCTTATTTTAACCCACGGCATCTTATTTATGTGTGCCTATATATTTTTTAAAAAGGACAGGAAAAGAAAGGAAAGGAAAAAGAGAAGGACAGGACAGGGAAGGGAAGGGAAGGGAAAGGAAGGGAAATATTTATGGAGTGTTGTGGACAGAGAAGGACTAACCACCCATTTGCCCATGTTCTTTCATCCTCCATCAAAAGCATGGTAGTTTCACGGCCTGAGTGTCTTCCTCTAGATGGGTGTAGCCTGGTATATTATCGACTCCTCTTGAGGTCAAGACTATACTAAACTCAGTTCCTCCCTGCCAAAGATCCTGTTTTGAGAATACTGACTGGCTTGGGTTGTTTCAGAGTTTTGTGTAAATAGAAAGTAAATGCCAAGGGCATTATTCTTCATTCCTGGCCAGACTGTTATACTATTCTTACCTCCTTTCCCTTACCATCAAAAACAGTGCACTCTTTCTCAAACTAACTATGTCAGAAGTGGTGTCTTTTATTAGATTATTTTCCCCCTAAGACTCTTTTAATGAAGCAAGAATCTACTATTACTGGCTCAGCTGTTTAATCTTGTTTCTGAAGACTAAATTTAATAATATTTCTAATGAAGACTTTTGAGTCGTAGATATTTCTTGCCATACTAGTGAGTAAATTTGTACTAAAATTATATCTAACTAATTCATTTAGCCAAAGTGGTACATCTTTAAAAAAACTACTTAATATCTAAACCTAAAAATATTTTATAAGACTCTCCATTCCTCTTCTCTCCAAGACAATAAAGCCACAATGTTCTTATAAAAATTGCTATACAGGTTGTGAAAGATCATAAATTGCTTGTCATATAGCATGCTCAATCAATGTTATTTCCACATTTCTTCTTAGTGGAGCCTGTTCTTCATTCATAGTGAATTGCTCTTGATTTCAAAATCTAAGATAAAAGCATTTTCCCAAGAGAGTAAATTATGTTATTGTCAAGCTACTTTTATAAAAATGATGCGTTGGACGCTGCTGAAAACTTATGGACTTACCCTTGTAAATATGCATGAAATTGCTACATTTTTATTTTCTGAGTCATAGCTGAGTTGACGGTTGTTTGCCCACTTTATTACTTTATTGAGAAACAGATAGAATCTAACAAAATGTTCCTACTTTTCTCTTTGGAAGCTTCAAGTCATCCTGGTTAATATAGTATGTATATATATTTCTTATGAATATAGGTGCAACAATCCTTAAGAAACTATTATCAAGTGAAATCCAGTAATGTATAAAAATAATTATACACCATATCCAAGTGGGATTTATCCCAGGTATGCAAGGCTGAATCAACATTTCAAAATCAATAATGTAATCCATCACATTAATAAGCTAAAGAAGAAAAATCAAAGGACCATGTCAAGAGATGCTGAAAAAGCATTTGACAAAATACAACACTCATTCACAATCAAAACTCTCAGTAAATGAGGAATAGAGGGGAATTTCCTCAACTTGATAAAGCATATCTACAGAAAACCTAAAGGAAACATCATACTGAGTGAATGTCTAGAAACTTTCTCAGTAAAATCAGGAAGAACTAAATAGATGGAGAGATATTCCATGTTCTTTGATAAGAAGACTAAAAATTGTCAAGATGTCAGTTTTCCCCAACTTGGTCGGTAGATTCAAAAAATCCCAGCAAGTATTTTTTGGACATTGAAAAACTGATTTTAAAGTTTATACATAGAGATAGCAGACCCAAAATAGCCACCATAATATTGAAGGAGAATTACCAAGTTGAAGGAGTGACATTACTTGAGTCACAACTTATAAGGCTACCATAATAAAGACTTTGTGATATTGGTGAAAGAATAGACAAATTCATCAATGGGAACAGAATAGAGAGCTCAGAAATGGACCCACTTAAATATGGTCAACTCATCTTTGACAAAGGAGCAGAGGCAATACAGTGGAGAAAAGATAGTCTTTTCAACAATTGACACTCAAACAACTGAACATTTATATGCAAAAAAAAAAAAAAAAAATCTAGATGCAGACCTTACATCATTCACAAAACTTTAAGTAGGTCACAGACCTAAATTTAAAATGCAAAATTATGAAACCCTTAGAACGTAACAGGAGGAAATCTGGATGACCTTGTGTTTGGCTGTGATTTTTAAATACAACAAAGGCATGATCCATGAAAGAAAGAAATAATAAGCTGAATTTCATTAAAATAAAAAAAAATTCTCCTGTGTGAAAGAAATTGTCAAAATAATGAAAAGACAAGCTACACGCTGGAAGAAAATATTTGTAAAAGACATATCTGATAAAAGACTATCATCCAAAATATACAAAGAACTGTTAAAGCTCAACAATAAGGAAACTACAACCCAATTTAAAAATTGGCCAAAGATCTTCACAAACATCTCATCAGAGAAGAAATACACTAAGCATATGAAAAGATGCTCCACATCATATGTTATCCGGGAAATAAAAATTAAAACAGCAGTGAGATACCACTACACACTTATAAGAATAACCAAAATAGTAGGTCAAGATATACTGACTTTTTTCAGTGGTACAGGAGATGTAATTTTAATATGTTTTTGAATTTTAACAGTTGAACAATTAAATTAGTTAGAAAAACAATATTATCAGAGGGAGGAAGTATTAATGGTGGAAAGGAGGGAATCCTTACCTAGAATATAAGGAAGTCAGTAGGAAATATGTAAAGTTGACAAACCATAGTAATTGATACAATAATATTTCAAGATGTGGAGGTAATCAGCAAATGAACTTCAAAAGAAAAGATTTTTGAAAGTTAACTATAAGGGGGGAGGAAATCAGATTAGGTTGGGGGTAGAAAGAGGAATATTTAGGCAGGAATTTATCGCTCTTCATTACAAATACATTATTTGACTCTCATAACCACCTGTGTAATGTATTACTTTTTTTTTTTTTAAATGAATGAAGCAGATAGTTAAAGAGGATAATACATTGATAGAAACGTGGTGTGCGTGTGTGTGTGTGTGTGTGTGTGTGTGTGTATTTATTACATTTTGGTCGAGTCTACCAGTATAGTTAATAAACTCTTAGAGGCATAAATCTATGATCAAGGCAAAGCAAAACAAACAAGGTTATCTACTTTCCACATTATAAATGAAATGGAGAGCAAAATCACTAGATATAATTTCTAACAATGGTAATAGATTCAGGTAACACTCACCTTCAAGCTAATTATTTAAGAAGGTATTTTTCTAAACTGAAGAAAACAAACTAGCATTATATTTGGTTATGTTGAATATCACCCAGCTCCCATGTTAGGAATAGTTTGAACATAACCAGGCAAATCCATTCTTTGAAAAGTTCCTGGGAAATTTTATTGAAACTTCTAAGTGTCTAATTGAAAAAAGAATTCATTTGGGTGATCTTTTTCAGGAGTGGCTGTCTAATGATTAACGTTTGGGGCAATTTTTCATTAGAACTGAGAGTGGGATTATGTATATATGGAAATATTCTCTCATTAAACTGTCTTAAGTTATCACCAAGTTAATTCCATGGATTGAATGGTTGAATGAGTTAATTCATATCATAAGGCCAAATAAGGGAGTCGGAAAGAAATTAATTATTGACTTGAAAAATTTGAGGTCATAAAAAAGTGTTCCAATGTCACTTATTGGTTATCTACACATTGACATTTTAAGGGAAAAAATTCATTGATGTCTAAACTGAATACGGAGGCTATTTGATAAGATTTCATTGTGGTCAGAAGATCCTGACAAATATATTGGCTAATGGTAAAAAAAAATAATAATTTGGTACTAAAATAAGACACATTTAAATTCTATTGAGCATTAAATGAATTTGCATAAATTACCTGACTGGGAAACCCAGCTGCTGCCATTTCTGGTGTCTATCCAGAGGGATCTCTGCCCAGATGTCCACATTTCTCTGGCTCTTGGACCATCCATGAGGCTTTTGATAGGTATTACATGCTCCCTTGCTCTAATGATCTGTTGTGAATCACTGTATTTAAGAGTTGGTAAATTTTGTCTACTACCTTGGTAATATGATTAATGCAAATTAATAACATTTAGCAAAAAGTATGTTTAAGAGAATCAAAATATGATGCTGAATTTTAACTAAGCCATAAATAGCTACAGCTAAAGTAAAAATGGACTATGAAAATGACTTTAATATCTCTGAATATATGATAGCTAATGCCTAAACTATAATTAGATACCCCACTATGTGAAACCCTAAACCTAAATAGTTTATAAAATAGAATTATTTGCCAGAGTCCTAGTAGCAACAGCATAAAAGTCAAAGGACTTGGTGGTGCTATATATGGTTCTAGAGGAGTCCATTCACAACCCTGAGGTTATCAGCCTTAATTCCTTTCAGACATGATCCCACCAGACATGATGTAGAAATCCTTCCTTGGGTTTATCAATCATTGCTGTGGGTCAGTGACACTTGCCTTCCACCAGCCTCCCTGCAGGTATGGCAAATGGAGAACTCTTTCTTTACGAATTAGAAGCATTTGTGGATGTGCTCAATTATGTCCCACCATATACAGACTTCCGGCCCCCTTTTTCTCTTTCTCTTCTTACAAGAAGCACTGTAACATAGTCACTAAGTCAGACACGTTCAAATTCCAACTCCATTACTTGGTAGCTCTATGCTCTGAAAAATGGTTCATCTCTTGGTAGCTATTTCTCATTGCTAGAGTGTTAAGAGTAATTATACATACCTCAGAAGTTTCTTGTCATGACTAAATGAGTTTGTGTACATAAAATGTTTGGTTAGCAGCATTTGGCAAAGTGTAGGTGCTATATAAATGTTAGTTATTATTTTATTTTTTCTTCTTCTACCAATAGTACCTAGAGGCATCTATTAAATTCTATCAGGGCAATTACAAATACATGTAAGAGATAGTACTGGTAGCTAATGCACGAAAAATATGTCTAAAATGGATCATTGGGTTTAAATAGATTCCTACCCTAGAAGTTGAGAAGAAATAGACTTTAACCTTAGAGATAGTCTATACTGCTAAAACTGAAATATATATTTAAAACGTGCACTTGAAAAATGCCTATTTTAATGTAGATTAATATCTTCTTGATACAGTTACTTGACAACAAAACTGAAGAGGTAGATAATAAAAATATCTTGCATTTAATTGTTGTTGAGTTATGTGAGTTCTTTATATATTTTGGATATTAACCCCTTATTGGTTATATGATTGCAAATATTTTCTCCCATTCAATAGGTTGTTTTTTCGTTTTGTTGATGGTCTTCTTTGCTGTGCTGAAGCCTTTTAGTTTGATGTAGTCCGTTTGTTTATTTTTGCTTCTGTTTCTCTTGCCAGAAGAGACATATCTAGAAAGATATTGCTAATATTGATGTCAAAGAGCATATGGCCATAAAATTAGGAATTTTATGGTTTCAGGTCTTACAATCAAGTCTCTAATCCATTTTGAGTTGATTTTTGTATATGATGTGAGATAGTAGTCTAGTTTCATTCTTTTGCATGTGGCATGTTTTCCCAACACCATTTATTGAAGAGGCTGTCCTTTCTCCATTGTATGTTCTTTTTTCTTTTGTTGTAAATCATCCATATATGTGTGGATTTATTTCTGAGCACACAATTCTGTTCCATCTGTCAATATCATGCTGTTTTGATTACTATAGCTTTGTGATATAGTTTTAAATATTATGTTATATAATGTTACCTCTACAATAAATAAATAAATAGAGACCCTGAAAAAAATATCTTGCATTTTAAAATGTATCTAGAAGTTCTGGATTCTATCCTGTTTTTCTGTTTCAGGCAAAATTCCTTTCTGTGTTTTTAAAAGGGATCAACGTTTAGTCTCTCATCTTCCCCTGAACTAGAACAAATTTCTAATGAGTGTTCATGTTGTTAAATTGTTTTAAAAAACTGTGATAATTATGTCTAGGTCCTATTTGGTATTTTTTCCTCCAAGTTATTTTTGTCCAAACATGCTTTAAGTGTTCACTTTCATAACAACTAAAATGCTGTCACAGTGTTCCCAAGATGCTGTCAATATGACTATAGTAAATAACATTATAATGTCAATGCACAAGTAAGGAAGTGACATGATGTTAAGAATGCACTCAATGTGGTTGTATCATAAATTCAATACAAAATGCATATTTATGAAGACCTTCTTAGGATGTCAAAGGAGAGTAATGCTGATGTTATATTACTGAGAAAAAAGAAATCAAAGCAGAAAATCTTTGTTAAAGATGTTGTAAATTCTACTGAGTAAAGGGAATTTTAAGTCATGGCAGTCAATGTGCCTTCAGATTATAAAATGCTATTATAGTTCCCTTCACAACTCTGAGGATTGGCCACACCCAGCTGCCAAAGCTTCATGTCCTGAGTCCTGAGAGGGTCAATGCGTGTGGATTTCAGCCTCTTTTATCCTTGAATGACTGTTGTGCTAGATAATTTCTACCTTTATGAAGGAAATGAGGTACTTAGGCTTCTGTAATGCCAAGGCCTGCCCTCTGTAAAGATTCTCTTGCTTCTACTCGTTGTTTCTGAATGAGAAGAGTGGAATTGAGATCTGGGAACTACTTAGGCCTGTTCTAAGTGGAGAAGAAAGAGGTGTATCTATGTGTACATCTAATGCCCAGATTTGTTTTATAAAAAAATAAATTATTTGGTTTAAGAATGGAAAGTATCAGTGCTACTAAGTAGAATAACAAACTAAACCATATCTACTGGTGTCCTCCCTTCCCACTTGCATTTTTTCTTAACTTTCCCTTAAGCCATAACTGCTAGACTTTTTTATCCTTCTCCTTACTATTCCCCTAGCCCTATTTTATCTCCTTTCCTTATTTATGTGAGTGGCTTTGTGTTGTTGATTCCTGCTGTTTTTCCTCAGGTTGGTGGGGTTAAGAGAGTAGAGGGAAATGAACTCTGTTTCTAAATGGAATCATTTTACATTTATTTATTAAACAATTATTTTTAGTCTCTAGGCACTAATTATACAAATATGAACAGGACCATTCCCCACTCTCATAGTGTCCCATTGTCTGGTAGGTGATGTTGGGAATAATTGTAAGCTAAATGTAAACTAATAATTATAAGGTGGCAAGTGCTTTGATAGACCTGGGTATTATGGGAGCAAAGATGGGGTATATGTTAATAGTACTCAGGAATTCTTTTTTTTAATTACCATCCACTAGTCAAAATTCTTGTAGCTGTAAAGAAAGAGATGCTTTACTTCAGACAGTTTCTTTATTTTACATTATTACTATTCAGCACCAGGGTCTTCCACCAACTGTGGTCTTCCTTTGTATTTCTCAGGTGAAATTCCCCATGCACAAAGAGAACGATTCTGATTCTCTCAATATGTTTTTGTTTTGTTTTGTTTTTTGGTAAAGTCAAAAGTCATAGGTCATTTGATAGTCTCTGCTTTGTTTCCACTGGAACAAGGGTTTGTGTCATGAAAGAAGTTGAGTCTGGCAGACAGCATTATTGATGTGTCCCATACACCCACTCCCCTTTCTTTCATCATTGGAATCTGTAAAGCTAATCCAAGTCTCTGTTTTTCTTCTGTATTAAGAGAGTCCTATTGCCGTCTGAGGTCAGCTCCTCAAAATGTGAGGTAAACAATAAACACATCTTGTCAGTGGGGAGGGAGTGATAGTCCAGTGGAGATGAGGTCTATAATGAAGTACCAAGGCAGGGGAGGACTAAACTTATGAGGTCACTAGGCACTTAGTTATTTGGAGGTTAGGAAAACCCTAGAAAATTACAAATAAACAATCACCAGGCCACCAAAAGTTTGAAGAGATGTTCAAAAGGAAAAGACAGAAACAGTAAAAATAGCCTTTACCTTTCACTTCTCTGAACAATGTGAGAATAATGAGCTTCCTTGATTGCATCGTGTTCCTACTGATTGTAAGGTCATCACTTTATTCCTGTTCTGGGCAGCAGCGCTTTTGGTTTCCTAACTAAAAAGTGAACTCCAAATCCTAGAAAATCATCATGTCAATATGTGCTGTCTTTTGAAAGAAAGGTTGTGGAGTGTTGAGATCAGTAAAATCCGTCTTACTGATATTGCAGATCAGTTATAGTAGCTTTATAAATGGATGAATGTGGATTCATTTATTATAAGAATTGTGTTTTGAGTATGTATGTTACAAGGGGTATGGTGAGGGAGAAGAGCTGTTGATGGCAAAATGATGGAGAACAAGTTAAATAACTGAAAATCCAAGAGACATTAAGGCCAAAGTTTTTGAAACCTGCTGTTTTCTTCCTTTCTTTCTTCTTCTCTCCCTTCCTCTCTTGCTGTCTTCCTTTCTTCCTTTCAAAGCATGTTCCATACACAATTTATGAGTGGATTAGCACAATTCAAAGGCACAGAAAAGTAGTAAAAATAAAGAGTAAGACATAAGCAGAAGGAAAATCTGTGATGGAGATATAAAGTAGGACCAAGAATAAGATTTAAAATATATAAACTTCCATATCCTGGGTATTGTAAATAGTGCTGCAATGAACATTGGGCTGCATGTATCTTTTTGAATTACGGTTTTCTCCAGGTATATGCTCAGGAGTTGGATCGTTGGGTCATATGGTAGTTCTATTTTTAGTTTTTTAAGGAACATCCATACTGTTCTCGATAGTGGCTGTATCAACTTACACTGATAGCGTAAGAGGGTTCTCTTTTCTCCACCAATGGAGGAATGGATAAAGAAGATGTGGTACATATATACAATGGAATATTACTCAGTCATAAAAAGGAACAAAATTGGGTCATTTGTAGAGACGTGGATGGACCTAGAGACTGTCATACAGAGTGAAGTAAGTCAGAAAGAGAAAAATAAATATCGTATATTAACGCATATATGTGGAATCAAGAAAAATGGTATAGATGAACTTATTTGCAAAGTAGAAATTGAGAAACAAATGTAGAGAACAAACATATGGATACCAAGGGAGGGAGTGGGATGGATTGGGAGATTGGGGTTGACATATATACACTACTATGTATAAAATAGATAACTAATGAGAACAGACTGTATAGCACAGGGAACTCTACTCAATGCTCTGTGGTGACCTAAATGAGAAGGAAATCCAAGGAAGAGGGGATATATGTATACATGTGGCTGATTCACTTTGCTGTATGGGAGAAAGTAACACAACATTGTAAAGCAACTATACTCCAATAAAAAAATAAAATAAAAGTATATAAACTAATGAGCCACATAAGGGCTACAAATGAGCCATGATTTTAACAGCAATTCTCATGTGACAGAAAATATGGTCAGATATTTCTCTAAGTGACCTGGAGTTTCCCTCCCTGCCGTTTGTGACCTAGATAAGATTGCCTGATATATCACCTTCCTCATTCCCTGGCCAGTGGAATTCCAAAACCCTCCTCTAAATTTTTGAGAATTCTCAGAGGGCTTCTATTTTCCATGGTCACTTCTGGTTCCAAACTTGTGTTCCTGAAAGTTTGTTCAGGGAGAGGGTTGTTTTCCATACTGTGGCTGTTTCTCTTTCAAGCCAGGCTGACCCTAAAGTGAAACTCATTACCTTCCTCACCAAAACACTCTCCTCAAGAGGCATTTGAGTTTAGCAGATTTTACTGAGGAAATTTGAGGACTGCAGAGTAATTTATAGTGTGCAGCATATCATCAACCTGACCACTGTTAAAATTCCTTCCTATTCTGGAATATTTTTAAAGTTAACTTCATTCCCAATGGTACTTAGTCTTGTATCATCTCAGTGGATCCTCTATCCTTTTCCTTCTTTTCCTTTCTTTTTTCCCCCTCCTATATCCCCAAAATTTTCCTTCAGTTTTAAATCAGAACAGTTTAGCTTTCTTTTCTGGTACATTGACAAGGTGCTTAGACCCCTTGATTTTCCATTTTGATGACTCAAGTCAGACAGATATTTAAGGTATTTCCAAAACATATATGATCCTCCATTAAGAGAATTTCTGATACCAACTGTAAAAATTATAAAATTTCAGCACATTATATCAGAAAGAAACTTGTTTTCAGAAGTACAACTACTCTTTTTTTTAAAAAAGTTTTTATTGGAGTACAGTTGATTTAAAATGTTGTGTAGATTTCTGCTGTACAGCAAAGTGAATCAGTTATACATATACATGTATCCACTCTGTTTTAGATTCTTTACACATATAGGTCATTACAGAGTATTGAGAAGAGTTCCATGTGCTATACAGTATGTCTCTTGACAGTGAGAAGATAATGGGACAAGCTCAAAGTCCATCCATAGCCTACAGCAGAGCTATAGCACTACAACCAATTTGCAGCTATAGTGTGTAATGTGAGTAAAAATAAATATTTCCTGCTATAGCACTGAGATTTTGGAGTTGTTTGTGAGAGACCACTACTTCAGCAAAAGTTGACTAATACAATGTCATTCATGTACTCTCAACTTGGCAAATATATCTTCATAAGGACATAAAAATATGTGTACACCTATGGTCTTACATAACTGAAAGTTAACAAAATATTTAAAAAATAGATTTCATTTAATTATTATGCATATCTGGGTTTTCTGCTTATGAGATAGTAAGTATTTATAAGTAATACAATGAAGATATATTAAATTTAAAATAATTTTATGGGTTTTTTTTGCCTGTACTTCAGAAAAAATCAGTAATTATGTTGTTTTAATCAATGTTTTCACTTAATTTCTGTTCAGTTCATAGAAATGACAAATTAGGCAACTTTTTTCTTTTAATTATCACACCTGGAGACCATTTCAAACTTACTCTTGGTCATACCTCTTTTCAATTCAAACTTGAAGTGATTTCTTGTGCGAGGCCTCATGATAAAAAGATATTGCTGAGTTCCTTGCATTGTTGAGCAAGAACCAACCTGTGCAAGACTTCTGACTTCCTGAGTCATCTTTATTCATCCATTCCATTTTTTTTTTCTTCTAATTTTATTTTTTAAATTACCATACAGTAAAAATAACGTTTATTTTGGGGTCCAGTACTGTGAATCTTAGCATATGTATTTATGTAACTACCCATGATCAGGATGCAGAACTATTATGTAAACCCAAGGAAAGTTTCCTTGTCTTACCCCTTTATAGTTTCACTCTTTCTCCCACCATTCACCAATTCAAATCACTGGCAAAGTTGGATTCGGTCTCTATCACTATAAGTTTGCCATTTCATGAATATTATATAAATGCAATCATATAGTATGTAACCTTTTGAGGTTTACAATTAATACTCAGCATAATGCCTTTGAAATTTATCATATTTTTATGTGTCAATAGTTTATTCTCTTTAATTTCTGCGAAATATCACAGTGTATGCATGTGCTAATGTTTATTCATTCAACCACTGAAAGATTTGAATTCTCTCCAGTTTTTCACTGTTACAAATAAAGCTGCTTTGAATATTTGTTTAGACATTTTTGTGTGAATATTAGTGTTATGGACTGAATTGTGTTCATCCCAAATTCATTTATTGAAGTCCTAATGCCCGTTGTGACTATTTGGAGATAAGGCCTTTAAGAAGGTAATTAAGGTAAATTGAGGTCATTAGGATGGGGCCCTAATCCAATAGGGCTAATGTCTTTATAAGACTAGGAAGAGACACCAGAACTCTCTCTCTTTCTCTCTGCACATGTGCAAAGAGAAAAGGCCATGTGAAGACACAGAGAGGGGGTGGTCATCTGCAAACTAAGGAGAGAAGTCTCACCAGAAACCAACTGTGCTGGCACCTTAATCTTGGGTTTCTAGCCTCCAGAACTGTCAGAAAATAAATTTTTGTTGTTTAAACCCCCCAGTCTATGGTATTTTGTAATGTCGAAGATAGAATTCATGAGCGACCATCTTGAATATTTAGCAAAGAAAATTTCTAAGCAAAGTGTTGAAGGTGTAGCCTTGTTTCTCCTTACTGTGTATAATAAAATGCAAGAGGAGAGTTAAATTGAAGAAACTGTTAGCAAAAAGGAACCGGAATTTGAAGATTTGGAAAATAGCCTATCCATATTGCAAAAAAATGAGAAATTATGGAAAAAAAAGCAAGTATGTGGCTGAATGATCACCTCATAAAGAGATTATCCATGAATTTAATCAGCCATCTTAGATGAAGGCAGTGGTAGAGATGGGATTGTACCAGCAGAAACACTGCCACTTGGAACTAAAGGGCACAAAGAAAATGGTATGGAATGAAGGAAGGTTTTTGGGCTTCTAGGATTCTACAGGATTGAGACAAAGGAGCTGCTTGGATTCCACCATGCCTTGTCTTCAAGAAAAGGGAAGAATGACCCTGAAGGCAGTTCAGAGATAATCAAGGCTGCCATGCTAACCACAGACCCAGGAAGCAGGGCTGTTTCTTCCTTGCTTTCAGAAGATGGGGCTACCTCTTAGTTTTAGCAGAGCAAGATGCCTCCATTAAATGCCTCAGAGGGAAGGTCACCTTGCAGAACAAAGGGAACGGACCATTACCTGCATCAGTGGGAGTAATGCTTCCACTCCAGTTGGACTAGAGAGCAGGGTATTGAGCTAAAGAGGATTATCCTAAAGCCTTAAGCCCTAGTGGAATTTACCTTGCTAGGTTTTAGACTTCCTGGGTGCTCATCATCTCTTCTTTCCTATTTCTCCCTTTTGGAATGGGAATGTCTATCCTGTCCCACCACTGTATTTTGTAAACACATAACTTGTCTGGTTTAACAGGTTCACAACTGGAGAAGAAATATGCCTCAGGATGAATCATACCTGAGTCTTACCCATATCTGAGTTGGATGATATTTAGATGACATTTTGGGCTTGGAAATGGTGCTGGAATGGATTGTCTTTTGGAGCTGTTGAGATAGGGCAAAAGTATTTTGAATGCAGGAAAGACATGCATTTTGAGGATCAGAAGTTGGAATGTTATGGACTGAATGGTGTCCCCCCCAAATTTGTATGTTGAACTCTTAAACCTCAGTGTGATTGTATGTGGAGATAGGAACTTTTAGAAGGTAATCAAGATTAAATGAGGTCACAAAAGTTTTACCCTAATTCAATAGGACTAATCTCCCTATGAGAAGAGGAAGAGACACCAGAACACACTCTCTCTCTCTCTCTCTCCATGCACATACATAGAGAAAATGCTATTTGAAGACACAGCAAGAAGGAAGTTGTGTGCAAACCAAGGAGAGAAGTCTCACCAGAAACTAACCCTGCTTGTACATTGATCTTGGACTTCCAATGTCCAGAATGGTGATAAAATAAATTTCTGTTTAATTCTCTCCCCCAATCTTTGTATTTTGTTGTGACAGTCATAGCAAACTAATACAATAAGTTTTTATTTCTCTAGGGTAAATATCCAAGAGATGGATTGCTGGGTCATATAGTAAGGATATGTCTAACTTTATGAGAAAAAGACAAACTATTTTCCAAAGTGCCTGTAACATTTGCATCCCCACCAGCAGTTTATGAGATTCCATTTGCTTTGCATCCTCACCAGTTAGTATTTTTTTGTCATTTTGCATCACGTTTTAATAGCTGTTTAGTGGTATCACATTGTGGTTTTACTTTGCATAACCCTAGTGACCAATTATGTTAAACATTGTTTTATCCACTTGTTTGCCCTTCTTATATATTCTTTCGTGAAATTTTTGTTCATGCTCTTTTCAGTTTTTAGTTGGGTTGTTTATTTTCTTATCATTGCATTTTGAGCATTTATTATATACACTGGATAGGGGTTCTTTGTCAAATATGTTCTCCCAGTCTGATGTTTATATTTCCTCTTACCAGGGTATTTCAAAGAGCAAAAGTTTTAAGTTTGATGAAATTTATTTATTACTATTATTATCACTTACTTTTATTGTGTCATGTCTAAGAACTCTTCACCTAATCCTGAATCATGAGGATTTTCTTTTATCACTTTCTTTAAAAGTTTTACAGTTCCCTGTGTTATGTGTAGAGCTATAATTCATTGTGAGTTAATTTTAATATAATGTGAGAGGTTTAGTTTGAGATTTGTTATTTTGTTTTTTGAGGTTTTTTTTGCATAAAGGTGACCAATTAGCCCGACACCATTTGTGGAGAAGATAAGCTTTTATCCTTTGAATTTATTTTGTGTGTTGGTCAAAAATCAAATGGCCGTATTTACATGCGCCAATTTCTGGATTTTGTATTCTGTTTTATTGATCTGTATGCATATCTTTTTACTAGTTCACAATATCTTTAAATATTTCTTAACATTGGGTAATATGACTCCTTTAAATGAATTCTTTGTCAAAATGAATTAGCTACTTTAATCATATTATTCTTCTGTCTCAATTACCCTTGCCTTGGAAATTTCTTTACCCAAGTAGATTTTATAATCAAATTGTCTGTATATAAAAGGTAATGCTCAGATTTTGAATGGTATTACAGGAAAGCTGTGGGTCAATCAATGACTAATTCATGATTCCTATTTTGATGTTCTAATCAATGAACATGGTATGCATCTTAATTTATTTAGATCTTAAAAATATTTTTCATCACTCTTTCGTAGTTTTTAATATACATACCCTGCACATGTTTTATTAGATTTATACCTAATAATTTATTTTATGTCATAATTATTTTAAGTGGTATTCTATTGCAATTTCCTATTTTGTAACTCTCATATATTTATATAACCACTGCTGATTTATTAAAAAAAAGTTTATCAATATATAGTATATATTTTGAAAACTGCACAAATTTTATGTATACAATTTGATGAGTATGGATATATTCAAACAGCCATGAAATCATCACTACAATCAAGGTAACAGACATATCCATCACCTCCAAAAGTTTCTTTGTGTCTCTTTTATTATGTGGTAAGAACACTTAGTATGAGATCTATCCTCTTAATAAAAATTTAAGTGTATAATACAGTATTATTAACTATAGGTACTACTACTGCTTTCTTTTGATTTCTGTAGCATATCTTTTTTTCCCAGTTTTAAACTTCTTTCATCTTATCCATATCATTTTACTTGAAGTGAGTTTCTTGTAGGTAGCAGATAGTTGGGTCATATTTTTAATCCATTATTAAAATCTCTATCTTTTAATTCATGTGTTTAGACCATTCACATTTATTATAATTATTGATATGTTTGAATGTGGGTCAAATGTTTTATTATTTGGTTTCTATTTGTTCCCCCTATTTTTCATTTCTTTACCTTTTCTTCCTTCTTTTGGATTATTTGAACATGTTTTATTACATTACTTTAATTTATCTACAATGATTTTGACTATATTTGTTTGCAGTTTTTAGTGTTTTCTCTAGAAATGGCAAAATTTTAGTTTACACAATCTATTTAGGATAAATATTGTATTTTACCACCTCAATCTGAGGGGAGAAATCTTACCACTATAAAGGTCCCCTTCAAATCTTGTGCTGTTTTCTTATATATTACACATACATACATTGAAAGTCACATCATACAATTTGATAATTTTTACCTTCAACCATTCAAGTATTGTAAAGAAACCAAGAAGAGAAAAATATTTTATTATGTTTATCAATAGTTTTACTGGTTCTATTACACTTTTTAAATTCCTGATGTTTCAAGTTTCTTTGTGTCATTTACCTTTTGTCTTAAAAGCTTCCTTTAGTCATTATTTTAGAGCAGGCTTGTGGGCTATGGTACCTTTTTGGGAATAGACCATAAACTGGGTGTTTGAATACTTAAAAGGAAAAAAATCCCCACTAGATGGCAAATATTTCAAGAAATCACTTAAAAATATATTTGGCACATAGTTTTTGCTCACCAGCTTGTTCTGATTTGAAAATAGCAAATTTTATATAATATCACTTTTAAATTGATTGAACCTATGTTATATTACAAAATGTTGATACAGGTGATTGATGATTATACTATTAGGAAATAATTACAAAGAAAACATAAGAAAAAAATACATCCACAGCATAATTTCATGTAGCATTCTTAGTCTCCTAAAAATTATAAACCTGTGATGTTTTTTCTTTCAACATAATCCTAAAGTAAATGTTGCCAAATCTTTTCAAAGTTAGTTTCTCAATATTACATTGATTTTATTCATATCATAGTAAATGCGACAACACTTTAAATGCCACATTGCAGTCTGTGGAAATTTTTTCAATCTAAGTCATTTACATATTTTGTTTGGCATATGTTAGTCTAATTTTCTTATTCCTGGTGCATGGGTTACACTAAAACTGTGGAAGCAGTCCCTCTGAGCTAATGTAGAAATGAAAGCATTAGCTAGAGCTCTTTTGCCCTGTTGGGAAAGCTTCCCAGGTGAGTGTTGTTTCCCATGTAACCAGAGGGAAGAACTAATCAACTGCATTCATAAGGGATATAAGCAGCCTGGGGTGGAATTTTAGGAGACAGATCATAAAAGTGCCATGTTGTGGACTCCACTTTTAAATCTGATAAGCCGCATAGTTTGGTAAGCAAGGTAAATATGGCATAATATATGTTTTTTAGCTTACAGAATTAACAGTCATCAATTTCTTATCTCACAGGATTATTCTGAAAAATACATATCTCTAATTTAAGAAACTGAAATGTAATAACTTTACTGAATTTTTTCCTAAGCTCTAAAAGTATTTTGAATAAAGTTATTTAACATCATCAGCATGTGTTTTCTCATTCACACAATTGGTAAATAATAATAATTTCCACATAGTATTACTATGATGATCAAATGAGTGAATAGATGTAAGATCTTAAAATTGTACCTGACGTATAGCAAGCCACAAAAGTAATGTTTCTTATTATTTTTATTTTATTTATATTATTTATATTTTATTGATATTATTGTACAGTATTATTGTTTATATAATGAATTGTCAATAGTTTTGAGGTATTGTGAGGTGGTATTATATATTTTTAGAAACATTGACACAAAACAGATCAAACATACTGCAATTTCAATGTGATTAGATAAAAACCTCCAAAAAAGTTTAGTTTCTTAGTTGACATATAAGGTTGTGTGACATGTAGACACATGCACACACAAAAAATTGAGAATATCTTATACAGTTTCTATCTCATTTAAACATTATGTAGACAAGCAGTTAAACCTCATTTAGAAACCAGCAATTGGTTTGTGGCAGTTTGCCCACTTAAAACCTCTTTAATTGTAATGAAACTAATGTAATCACATGCAAAGAGCTAAAACTAGGCCCCAGGATAGTAGGATATTATAGGAAAAGGAGATAATGTCATCACTGTTTGTTAGGAATAAACAGTGAACTCTATTTAGAACGGCTCATGGAACTTCTCAGGCATTTCATACACTCTTTTACTCCAAGGTGTTAATAGTTTAATGTTACCTCCAAGTATATTTTTCCCCATCACACTTTACTAAGGTACAATTTATCTAGAGTAAAAATGTATGGATTTTATATGTATAGCTGAATAAGTTTTGACAAATGTATATAACAATGTAGTCCATGCAATAAAGATATGAAACATTTCCATCACCTCAAAAGTTACCTTGTATACCTTTATGTGTTGCCCTCCTTCACCTCCAGTCCAAGAAACCACTGATCCACTTTCTGTCACTATTAGTTTTACCTGTTCTAGAATTTCATGTAAATGGAAACGTACAGTGTCTAAGCTCTTTTACTCAACAGTGTTTTTGAGATTCATCCATCTAATTGTGTACCTTAATATTTCATTCTTCTGTTGTTGTTCTTTTATAGTATCTCTTTGTATAAATAGACCACAATTAGTTTATCCATTCACCTTTTGAATTTGGGTGGTTTCCAGTTTGGGGTTATTAATAAAGCTACTATATGTATATTTACTTATAAGTCAGTCTTTGTATATACATATACTTTACTATCTCTTGGATAAACATGTAGGAAGGAACTTCTGGGTTATATAGTAAGTATATGATTAAATTTTAAGAAATAAATCCCCAGAGTGGTAGTAACCTCCACACAAACGATATAGAGAATATTTTCTCCTAGCATATGGCTTCCTTTTTCATTTTTGTAGTGACATCTTTTGAAAAGCAGAACATTTGAGAATATCCAATTTATCCATTTTTCTTTCTTTTATTGTTAGTGCATTTTGTCTAACCTAAGGTTGTAAAGGTAGTCTCCTATAATTTCTTCTAGACATTTAGGAGTTTTAGCTTTTATATTTAGGTCTGTGGCCTATTTAAACATAATTTTCTGTTTGGTATTTTCATATGGATATCCAGTTGTTTTAGCACTTTTTGAAAGGAATCTCTAGACATTCTAGACATTTAGGAGTTTTAGCTTTTATATTTAGGTCTGTGGTCTATTTAAGCATAATTTTTCTGTTTGGTATTTTAATATGGATATCCAGTTGTTTTAGCACTTTTTTGAAAGGAATCTCCTTTCCCCATAGAACTATCTTGACATCTTTGTCCAAAATGAATAAATGTTTATGTGTTCATCTATTTTTGGACTGTAATTTTCCCTTAATGTAGATGTCTATCCTTACCCTGATATTACATTGTCTTATCTACTATATTTTAAATTAAGTGTTGAAAATCAGATATTGTAAGTCCACCTTTGTCCTTGTTTTGCAACATTATTGTGGCTTTCTAGGTAATTTTTATTTGCATATAAATTTTAGTAAGAGTCTGTCAATTTCTTTTAAAATTTTGCTGAAAATTGTATTGGGATTGCATTAATCCAATAAATGAATTTTGGGAAGAATTGATATATTATGTGTCTTTCCAATTATTTAGATCCCCTTTAATTTGTCTTATTGGTGTTTTATAGTTTTCATTTGTGCAGGTTGTGCAATTGCTCTAATGCTGTATAACAAACTACCTCAGTGTCTTGAGTTTTAAAGCAACATTTATTTAGTTCATGGATGTGCAACTTGAGCAAGGCTCAGAGAGAGCTTATCTGTATTCTACTCAGTGTGAGTTGTAGTATCTCAAAGGCTGGAGGATGAAATCATTTGAAGGCCATTACTATATACCTTGCAGTTGGTACTAGCAATCAGCTAAGATGTCATCTGTGGCTGTTAGACAGAACACTGGCATGTGTCCTGTCTGTGTGTTACGGGATTCCTCGTTAACTTGTGCCTGGGTTTCAAGAGGGAGCTAGGTCAAAGTTTAATCCTTTTTATGACCTAGCTTTGAAAGTCACATAGCATGACTTTTATATTCTGTTAGTGAGAGTAGTTACAAACCACTGCCTGTAGGAAGGAGACACAGATCCCGTCTCTTGGTGGAAGGAGTGTCAAAATCACATTGTAAGAGGGGCTTATAGTAATCAGATTTATTTAGGAAATTAAAATCTATTTCATCAATGTAGAGGTCTTGCATATATTTTGTAAGTATATTATGACTTGATGCTATTGTAAATAATTTTTTAATTTTAATTTTTCTAGTATCTAGAAATACAATCATGTTTTTGTATCAGAACACTTTGCTGAATACATTATTTGTTATACATTTTCAAGAGTGTTTATCTTCAGAAAGGAAAACTTAAACAAATAACAGTGAAGTAAATAGGGATTAAATGAGGATTTTAGCAGCCTAGAGAAGACATTTTGGTAAAGCTAGGGCTGCTACTAGGTAGTTTGTGTTTTAGTTCCATGTAGATTAAGCTCTAGCCATTCATTTACTTTGTTAGCTGCTTATTTTGAAAATGAAAATGAAAACTATTTGATTTCTCTTGTCAGAAAGCCTATATAATCTTGAAAATTTGCATAGGTTTTATATGCTACAAATAATAGAAAAATCCTTTCAATTTTATGTTTAAAAATGTCAGGAAAAAACTTAATTGTTGTATAAATATATTATTAAGTATATCTAGTTAATTGAACAGTTTGATTTTGGTTGAGTATCCTAAGAGAAAGACTTGTTTGTTTATCAGATACTCTTTTCTTTTGGCAAGATACCAGACAGATTCCCTAAGTTTTGGTGACATTGGGTTATAAGAATAATTTATTTTGATAATTATGACATACTTTTAGATGTTAAAAGTTCCAGTCTAATGTATTTTTAAAACATCAATCTCATGTCCAATCCAAGGTATCTCCCCATTTCCCCTCTAGCTTTGGGCAAGGGATATTAGCAGAAAGGAGTGAGGGTCCCATTGCTAAACTGGTATTTACTAAAACCATCTGTTTGATATATGTCTAAACTTATATCCTTCTGTGGGACATATGTGACTTCTCCTATGGGGAACTCTGCACTGCACAGTGTCAACACAGGCATTGTACACTTCGTTTGTATTTTAGGGACAGACAGACTTGCAGTTTCTGCTTCCAGTTTTATTCTTTTGAATCTCTTACCACTGGTGTTCTTTTAATCTAGTAGAACAGTTTTGAACTGGTTTCCTTCTAGGTAATCTAGTATTGCTATCTTCTACATTGTTCACTTGCCCCACAGGAAATTAATGTATCCTTGTCAAGCAAATGGTAAAAATGTAGACTACGATAATGATGCCTCTTTTTTCCATAGTAGAATGTTTTGCTCTGCCACTTGCTTTCATACATCTCCAGGTGAGATGAAGCACCAGATTTCTGTTTTAACTTATGCCCTGGGAAACATATGCAAAGTGTTACTACTTCTAGGGACCTTATTCTTTAAGAGTGATTTTCTTGGAGTCTCTCTACTTTTGCCTGGTAGGGGAATAATCCTCTTCATGTAGGAGAAGACAAATACTACCATATTCTTTTATTGGGTTGATATCTTGCTATGAATTGCCTCCTTTACACTTTGTAAATTTTAAATCAATTTTTCTGTTTATGTGGGTTGAAGGTGGGTGATGGAAGATGTTTCCAGAACTGTTTTCCTCACCTTTTCAAAATCCTAGTGGGAATGTGTGGCATCTTTTTGTCATTCTCTTTATAATATGTGCCTTCTAACCTTAACTCTTGTTCTTTGCAGAAATACTGTGGTGGTATAAAATATTACTTAGTTTACAGGGTAAAGTGTGCTAACAAGAGAATGAAAACTATTTCCCTCCACCTGCCATTTAATTTTTCTATTTATAGAAAGTCATATCCTCTTCTACATAAACCTGCTCTTCTATACTAAGTAATGATTTGCTTGTTATTATTACTTTTACTGTACTGTGGCAGTATATATCTTTAATATTAGTAAAATTTAATTTTAAGTGTTGATAAAAGTTTAGCACTCTACCTCTGAAAGGTCCCTTTTCATGGGTGAGCCTCAACATAGTGTTTGGAAACAACTGGGTATGCTCTACTGACTGGGCCTTAGGAACCACCAGAAAGAGTATTTGAAAGGACATCATTATAGTCCCAGCTGAGCTACATTCTAGTTTCATGACTTCCAGTATATCAGGTAAGCACTCAATTTCTTCCTCTGTAAGTGAATCTTTGTGTTACTCCTAGTTTTCAATACCATGATTTTAGGTTTATCAAGAATTACTTTACTTTTGTAAGAAAGTAAGTTTCCCCAATGCATTTGAAAAGAGAATCTTAGCTCTCAGTAGTATAGGCTTCATCACTTGACTAGCCTGGGATATGTATGAATTTTTAAAAAACAGCTTCTTATGCATCTTTTCATGCACAGGACCAGCACAGTGCCTGGGAAAATAGTGGGTAAACAATGCATGCTTCTTAAATGAAAGAGTGAATAAATAAATACATTTCATTTGCAGTGGAATTCTGGGATTTCCCAGTTTTTTTATTATGAGGTATTATATTAGTAATTTCCTCTAAATAAGTGAATAAATGTATAAATACATCATTGAATTCTTCTTGGTAGTGATTCAATATTATATAAACAATACCAGGTTCACTACCCACCAAATGTGCACATAAGTGATATTTAGAACAATATATTTGGTTTTTACACCAATAGGTAAGTATGTATGAGTTATATGTGTGCTAGTGATTATGTAGATAAATGAATGTTAATTTTAATTCAATCCCCTTAAAAGTATTTTTCTCTAAGTATGCTTTTTTTATTTAATATAAGGTGATTTTAGGGATCTTTTATCAAATGAAAATGGATTGTTGCATTTGTTTTTTGTTCTCTTTTGAGTGCTTCTAAAACACTGCCATGTACCATCACTTTGCTTCATTGTGTAGCCTCTGTTATTGCTTCCTGACACCTAAAGGATTATTTCTAGAAATCAGTCTTCAGTGGAGAAATAGATATATGATATTTCTAGAAAGGAGTCCTCTGTGACCTACACAATTCAGGACTATCTTAGGGTTTGTTACAACTTTGTGGAGAAGAATCAATAACTCTAACTTGATTCTAATAATAAACACTTTGACTTGATGAAGAAAATTCCACTTATTGTATGTTCTAAAAGGATAACATTAGACAAACTATTTACTCCAAGGTATATAAATGAGTCATTCTAAGCCTTAAAGTCAGAAACAAATTCATTGATCCTGAAAGTTGGCCTAAGGCATCTGCTAAAAGCTACCATAAATCCCATTTGTGTTTATTTTTGTAGTTCATCTTGGCAGAATTTTTCTAAAAAACAAAATAAAATGTGATTGACGTTCAATGCAGTTGTCAACTGCTGAGTTTGAGGCTAGAATGCCTTTAACCTTGAGAGGTGAGCCATCTTTGTACTTGTGTGAGTCCTCAGAGTTTATAGCTCTTTCCTCCACCTTCAAGGAGGTTAGTCTCATCTCAGGAAGCAGAATCTTGCTTAGTGAATGCCTAAGGTTGGTAGTCTGAGCTCAAACCCTTGATATCTGTCAGTTGTGAAGATTTTCGTCTTTCCAAACTTCCAGAAAAATCAGCTCTTCAAGGATGCCACTGAAGACTGTTAAACCTTGCCATTATTAAAAATTCTTACCGTATATACACTCTTTCTTTGTCCTCAGCATTTTGCTATATTAGAAACTTTTTCTTTCATCTCATAAGTGGGGCTTTAGTGGATATTAGTTCCATACCTGTAAGAAGTTTTTTTATTTTTTTTAAATGACTCCATATACCCTGCTACAGCCTCCGACATTATTCATTATACCATCTCTAAACAGACCTTCCATACCAGACACAGACGGCTTATTGATTTAGAGACTGGTCTCTGGGGGAAGAATTATATTTTCATGCCTAAAAACACAGCACCTGGGAATACCATGGAGTTTTAGGTTAATATTCCTTTACAAGAGATAATATGGGCTGTCACCAAAGGGATTATATAAAGAATTAAGTGACATGAATGCTATACATAATCTGAAAATTAGGTGCAATAAAGGAATATTTGTCCTACTAGATACATAAAATATTAAAAAGAAAAAATAATTGAACATTTTATTGTACTTGTATAGGCCAGGTTGACAATAGAATGAAAGTGTCCTGAAGTGGACCCTGGTATGTATGGGAAGTTAATTTGTGATAGAGCCACGTATAGGTAATTGATGTGAAATAAAGTAAGAGTTGTATATTAATTGAGATTCGAAAGAGTAGGGTTTTTCAAATAAATGACATTGGAAAAATTAGAAAAATATTTAGGATCGTATCTCTCTCCCGCAAAGTGGTATATTCCAAGTAAATTCCAAGTTTATTAAAGCATAAATGTAAAGCAACAAATAACAATGTAAATGAATATTTATTTAGTCTGTGGATAATATTTTTAAAATACATAAAAATTTGTTTCTATCTCATGGGGGAAAAAGATATATAGTTGTAGTTACATAAAATTGTAAAGTAGTGTGCTTCAAAAGTTGATATTTTCATATATGAACTTCATAAAAATCAATAGGACAAAACCCTCTAAGGACTAATAGAGAAACAGTAAAGACAATGATAGAAACAATTACAAAAATGGAAATGCGTGTTACCAGTAAATGTATGAAAATTTAACAAGTGTATTAAAAGATTAAAATGAACAACAGAAAATAAAAAGAGCAGCAGTAAGAATTTTTAATATATTTACTTAAAAATATTTTTAAAATATAATAATACTAATGAAGTGGTGAGAGAGTTTCATATATACTGCTAATGGAAGTTTAAATTAGAACACTCGATGATAATTTAAAAGAAACTTAGAAATATGCATTAATATTTTAAGTGCACCCTCCCTTTTTACCCAGTGATTCTCTTCTAAGACTCTAACCTAAAGATATATGCAGAGGAAGATATCCATTGCAACATTATTTATAATGATGAAATTGCAGAAATAACTTGGATATTCGACACTTTAGTGATGACTAAAGAAAGTTGATATACGAATATGAAATATATTATGAATCCTTTAATAAATATATTTATGAAGATTATCTTAATGAGATGCAGAATGTTCATGTTATGTGAGATAAGAAGGGTATAGCGTGCTGTGTTGAATATCCATAAACATATTTTTGCACACATTTCCTTTAGGTGAACTCATAGAAGTATAATTACTATGAATACACATTTTAATGCTTTTCATACATATTTCCCAATCTCTTTCCAGAAAGATTATGCTGATTTACAATCTTATCAGCACTGTATATATCATCTCATATGCATGTCTGTTTTCCCCAAAGTATTAAGAGTCTTTTTTCATGTTTGCCAATGCTTAGGTAAGAAACAGGCATCTTATTGTTTTAATGAAATTTAAATTGAGGTTTATATATTTTCATAAGTCTTTTTGTGAATATATTAATTGCCTATTTGTGATTTATACATTCTGTATTTTTTATTGGTAAGAGCAATATATATTGAAGATAACACACCAGATCTTGAGTTACTCAACAATTTTATGTGAGTCAAGGTGCAATAGAGGAGGAAGCTTTTCTAATTGATTCAACATATATTTTGGAACTTACTTATATCTGCAAGGCACTCTTCAAGATGCTGTCTGGATCATGCATATGAATGTGTTATAGTTCTTAGCTAAAACGAACTACAATCTAAACAAAGAGATGGATGTAAACACAGAGGGCCAAAGCTGTACAGAGTCATGCTATTAATTCTGACTTTGGCTAGAAGGAATGGTTTAATCAATTTATCCTTAAGCTGAGCCTTATTGGCAGCAGAGTGAAAGTTGTTACAGGCTGAAAGGAACATGCATTGAGAGGAAGAACACCTGTGATGAGGCCAAGGGGTGTGTCTCCTAGAGAAACCTGACTATTTATCCATCCCCTCAATCTCTAAGGTTGCATTGACCTTTTAAAGTCTTCATTATATGCATATGGGTATCAAGATTCAGATATTCCATTACATCAGTATGCTTAGAACTAATTGTATTCAAGGAGGCCAGCTTACTATCAAATCTTAGAAAAACATAATCAGAAAAACTAAATCAGGATTTCAGTTTGCTTGTATATAATAAGAAATGTAAAAGTGAATTTGATATTTGTGTTGCTTAAACCAGTGCATTCACTAGCAGTGGGCATGCTACATCAAATGGCCCTTAGAATGAATGGAATAAGAATGAGGATAGTAGTCTTGAGATTCAGTGTTTAATGGCGCTATACTGCAATAGTATGTTCCTGCCAAGTTGTGACCAGTATTTACATCTGGGCAAAGCTGTTTTTGGCGAATAGTTCATATCTGGACCTGGTAGAGATTAAATGCCTGGATATAGGATACCAGGGAGCCTGCATTCTGAGTAGACTGTAAGCAAACTGGGTATTATTTAATACACCAAGCCACCAGGTTGTGCAAGCAAAAAATATTTCATTATCAAGTTGGCATATATAAGATAATATTTAGGCATATTCTTAAGGCTCGAGCAAGATTCAAAAGCAGTTTGCTGATATTCCTTATGAACTTTCTCTGTTTCCATCTTTCCCTTAAGCCTTTCATCCTAATTAGGAAATGATATTTCAAAGTCTAATTGACAGGACTGGGAACCAGACAGGACAGAGAATGATTCTTCATGACATTTCTTCATGTCTTGAATTAGCTTTTGTTATGAACTCTTTTCAAAGATGTTTGTACAACAAGCAACCTTGGAAAATAGAGATACTCTCTCCCTCCAGGGCACAGGGCAGGTTTGATCCCTGACCATGATAATAAAGGTAATATCTTCCTCAAAGGCAAAGATCAGGAAGGTTTTCTAGCAACTCCGTTGAAACACTGGGATTTTCTAAGTTTGGAGTTCCTCAGCTGTGACAAAAACTTACTGTGTGTGCAGCTTCCAGCTGGGTCACTCCATGTCATCTGCTATTTGGAGGACAAGGGCAACCAATGTGAGCATAAAACTCATGCTACTTGCTGTGATATGAATAATGGCAAGTCTCATGTCTTCTGTTGTCATGAAAGTTAGCATGGAATATGTCTTCTGTTACCTTAAAAGAAGGGTAAAATCTCAGATCCTTCAAAGTTCTTGAAAAGGTAGAGGACCAAATCCAAGAGAATACTAGTTTTCATCACTGATGACTAGAAGTTTTTGTTGTCATTTTGTTTTGTTTATGTGTGGGAAGCAGACTTTCAGTGAAGCCAAAAGAAGCTTCACTAAAGAAGCTTCTTTAGTGAAGCTAAAGAGCACAAGAATTGGAGCTGATTGTAGGGAGATGAAAAGCTAAATTTTGGGTTTCTTGGGTTTGAAATACCAGAAACGTGTCCAACTGTAAATGTTAGAAAAATGATTAGGATACTTTAAATAGAACAGAAGTGTGGAATACCTTAAATACTTTTATTATTAAATTTTTTTTTTATTGGAGAATAATTGCTTTACAATGTTGTATTACTTTCTGCTATAGAACAAAGTGAATCAGCGATATGTATACATATATCCCCTCCCTCTTGGACTTCCCTCTCCCCCCCATCCCACCCCTCTAGGTGATCACAGACCACCGAGCTGAGCTCCCTGTGCTATACAGCAACTTCCCACCAGCTATCTGTTTTACACATGGTAGTGTATATATGTCAATGCTACTATCTCAGTTTGTCCCACCCTCCCCTTCCGCCCACCCCCCACCCCCATGTCCACAAGTCTATTCTCTATGTCTGTGTCTCTTTTCCTGCCCTGCAAATAGGTTCATCAGTACAATTTTTCTAGATTCCATATATAGGCATTAATATATTTGTTTTTCGCTTTTTGACTTACTTCACTCTGTATGACAGACTCTAGGTTCATCCACATCACTACAAATGACACAATTTTGTTCCTTTTTATGACTGAGTAATATTCCATTGTATGTATGTACCACATCTTCTTTTAAGTAGAAGTATTTAAGAATCATCTGCTTAAAAAATGTAGGTAAAGCTCGTGAAAGTGGATGAAATCCTAAAATAATTTTTATAATTTCCTTCCTCCTGAATACACTTGGCTATAACATGTATCTCCAAACAAGGTGAGCATTTTAATGGAGAACTTCACTATTTAGTGTATTTCCATAATTATATTAAAAATTAGGGTTTAGCTGATAGCCACCATGTTACCAATTGCCAAAACCTCTTATTTCCACCTCCATATCATCTCTCAAATCACTTTTTCTCTTGATTTGCATTGCTCTGTTATAGAGAGTTCCCTTACTGCTTCTCATTTGGACAATTAAGAGAGCCTCTAATAACCTCCTTGTTGTTGGTCTCACCTATTGTCTTCTCTCTGAACTCAAGATAATTCCATTCTTTTGCAAGATTAATGCGTCAAAATATAGCTCTGATGATGTCCTTGTTGTTTTCACAAACCTTTGAAATTTTCTCATTGCCTACTACCTAACTTAACTGGATAATCAAGGTTCTCAGAAAATGTGGTCCTCACCTGTGATTTCCTTCTAGATTTCTGGCTTCATTTTATTGCACATTGTTAGTCTCTGAAATACTTATGAAATCATATGAGAACTTTTGCATTCTGATCTATGATGCTAATCTAATTTTTGCTTTTTGATTTTTATTGACTTTTGATTATTTACTCCCTCACATTATGGGCTTCTAGAAGTTGAAAAATTTTATTAAACTTCGTATATATCAAGTGCCTATACTGGTGTCTTGTACATATTAGCAAAATTTATATAATGGATGAATAAATCTAATTGTCTATTAATGGCTACATGTAAACATTGAGACATCAAATTGTTCTTATTAATTAATCAATTGAATATGCCAGTTTTGATGTTCACAAGCCATGTCTCAATTAATATACAGGTATCTGCATATATATACAAATATTTATTTATATCTTTTGTTTAGAACTCCCTGGACTTCTAACCCTAATATACTCTAATCCTAAGAGGTCAACATTAACTGAGTCCATATTTTATTGCCTAAACTACCATATGGAAGTAATGGAGAGATGGTTCAGGTTTTATTTTGAAGTAAATCAAGGAGAAAAGATAGATGAAGATATAGCACCAACTTATGCATTAGTTAGATGGAAGCAAACCATGATAAAAAATTTTAGGAAATCATGCATGATTTAGATATGTGAAAATCTAGACAAACCAGAATGATTTCCAAGAATACCTCTGCATACTCTTTCTGAGGGAATGCCACAGAATTTAATTTGCAGTGCTACCTGGATGAGACTTTCCAAAGTGTATATAAATATGCAGTGTTGCTTCACCACACTTTTAGTAAAGCTGTTCACATAGGTGTATCTCTAACTATGCTTTTAAGCCTCAAATTGTTACCACATAAACTTAGGAGGAAGTTTGACTGGGTATTTAGCACAATGGATAAGTCATGGAAATTCTTCTGATGTAAGAAGTGAACATTCAGTAGTTTTAAAAACATTAGAGGTTCTCAGTTACAGTATAGAAGAAGAGCTTAATTATAACAACTGCAATATTTTCTATGGAATATTATCACATATTTAAATGGAACTATTTTATTTTTCTTTCCTTTAGGTCAGCAGATTTACTACTATATTTTTTAAAGTAAATTTTATCTGGTTATTTACATAAGTAACATTGTTTCTTTCTACTTCAGAGGCATATGATCTAGTGAATACAAATATCTGATACATACAATCTTCAATCAGTGTCAATAATTCTTTATTAAAAGAATTCCTGAGAACATAAATTCTGGCTATGATTTTGTAAAAATTTGCCCATAAATATTTACTCTCTATGGGTTGAAACAGAACAGAAAGACTTCGGGTGTTTGGCAATGTAATGATTATATGATTAAAATAATAAATAAAAATATTATTTATTGGACCACTACTGGATTTCAGGATTTTAAATAAATAATGTATAATTTCAAAAAAACCCCTGCAAAGCAATAGTTACTGTTTTCATTTACTAATATTGAAACTGTGGCTCAATGGTTAAGTAATTCATCCAAGACCATATAGCTAGCAAGTGTTCAAATCAGGCTTTGAACTGATGTCTATCAGGCTGTTTATTTTGCTTTTAAGCTTGAATGCAGATTATGTTGATGTTTCTGAAGAGAGAGGCCCCCTGGCAGTAGATAAATTTGAAGGCTTTACAATTTTTTTTAGGTACCAGTTCATTTCAAGCCAGGTGTTTTAGTCAGGATTCTCCAGAGAAATAGAACCAGTAGGATATACCTACTGGTGGCCATTCAAGTTGACACAAAATTAACCATTACACCAGGACATATAAATGCTCTGACAACTATCTGAAGTCATTTGCCATGAAAAAGTATAAGTTTTGATGGGATAAATAAGATGAAAAATAGATAATAAATGTATAATAAAAATATTAGATAAAGGTGAGGTGATTTGTGGTTGAACTAATTTACAATAAGGTGTAAATGACTGTTAGATTAAATTAAGATTGATTAAAATATTTCAAAAGAAATTTGCCTTTTAAAATTATTTACCTTGGTAATCTAAGTCAGTGCTCTGAAATGTCTGATTTATAGAATTCTCTCTCTCCCATCTCTTTCACAGGAATAATGTCCTAACATTAACTGTCTATTTCTTTTTTGATAACATCTCTGGAGTTTGTATTCAATAATCCAAATTTAATTATTCATTTGGCTTCTGTATTTAAAATACTTGTTGATGTAAACCCTCAATGATTTTCAACTGATTTTCAATCATTCCAGTAAAATGATTTATACAGAGAGCTATTTGAAGCAGTAGAAATAAATGTTTTAGAAATTAGTTTCATTATTAAAAGAATTGCAAACAGTTATTTTGTCCCTGTAGTACCATGGTTCAAAGCATAGTGTTTTACGGCAGTATTTTTGCCTGCAAAAGACTTTAAAACTCTCTTGTACACTGAAAATTTCTTTCTGTTGACCATGAGAAATATATTTTCTGAAGGGGATGGGTAATTCCTATTCATCATGTCTGATGAGGAAAGGTTCTTAGTATATTCAATGTATTACTTGGCTTGTCTAAAACAAGGATTGCATCTATAAATATTGCTGAAATATCTGGCTTGTTCATGTCCAGAAGCACTTTTAATTAGTATATTGCCTTTTCTGAAGGTGTTTTATAATCATGAAATCACATTTAAGCTCCTTCTTGGTGGATGTGTTCTTGTCTTCCGGCCTCTGTCTCTTGTTGTTCAGCATGCAGTCTTGACCTTCAAAGCAGGCAGTAAGGACAACCAATTTTGAAGTTTCAATTCTAACATCAGTTTAGAACTTTTCTCTTAATTTCATTTCTGTGTCACTTAGAATAAAATCTACTACATACCAGTTGTTTCAAAACAGGTGTTTAAAATATTTTTTTAAGTTCAGGTTTATTTGTTTTTACACCTGTGTCTGTTGACTTTTAGTACTCCATAAATATGGTGACATACTATGACCTCATTTCTCTTCACTGGAAAACAACTTGAATCCACTCTTCAGCATTCACATGTCCTTTAAAAGCAATACTGAATTTTCCTTTAAGATAACACTAAAGTGTATTAAAAATAGTAGGAGGTAGAATGGTAGGAACCTCATGCCACTAAGATGAGAGAGGGGCCAAACTGAGATATATGAAAATACTTCTGTATTAAAATTTAAATTATTTGCTTATGAAACATGTTTATTAAAGCACACATGAGAGACAGGGCATTGTATTTGATGTAAAATAGAAAAATGAGAAAAGGTCCATACTTGCATGTGGTTTTAGTAGTTTCTATAGAATAGAAACACATAACTAATATATAAGACTGGATTTAAGCATTTCTGAAACTTAGATACACATAACCGTCCATAAGAGTTCAGGGGGAAAAGAAGGCTCTTTTGCTGATTTATTTAGGAAAGACTTTGCAGTTACATTAGACATACATCCACATTGTGACCCCAACCTTTCCACTCCTAGATAAGTATCCAAGAGAAAATGAAAACTTATGTTCCCACAAAACCATATACACTACTATTTGCAACAGCTGTAATTATATCATCCAAATCTGAAATCCATGCAGATTTCCATTAACAGAGAATGAGAGTGTCAAATCCTAACCATATTTCATTATGTAAGATGAATAAGTTCTAGAAATCTGCTGTACAACATTGTGCCTATACCTAGCAATACTGTGTTGTGCACTTAAAATTTTGTTAAGAGTGTAGATCTCAAGTTAAGTGTTCTTACCACAATCAAAAATAAAATAAAATAAAGTAAAATAATGCTCAACATCACTAATTATTAGAGAAATGCAAATCAAAACTACAACGAGCTATCACCTCACACCAGTCAGAAATGGTCATCATCAAAAAAATCTACAAACAATCAATGCTGGAGAGGGTGTGGAAAAAAGGGAACCCTCTTGCACTGTTGGTGGGAGTGTAAATTGATACAGCCACTATGGAGAATAGTATGGAGTTTCCTTAAAAAACTAAAAATAGAACTACCATATGACCCAGCAATCCCACCACTGAGCATATACCCAGAGAAAACCATAATTCAAAAGGACATATGTACCCCAGTGTTCATTGCAGCACTATTTACAATAGCCAGGACATGGGAACAACCTAAGTGCCCATCGACAGATGAATGGATAGAGATATGGATGGACCTAGAGTCTGTCATACAGAGTGAAGTAAATCAGAAAGAGAAAAACAAATATCATATATTTACGCATATATGTGGAATCTAGAAAAATGGTACAGATGAACCTATTTGCAGGGTAGGAATAGACACGCAGATATAGAGAATGGTTGTGTGGACATGGGGGGGAAGGGGAGGGTGGGATTAATTGAGAGATTAGGTTTGACATAAATACACTACAATGTGTAAAATAGATAGCTAGTGGGAACCTGCTTTATAGCACAGGAAGCTCAGCTCTGTGCTCTGTGATGACCTAGATGGGTGGGATGTTGGGGGGGAGGGAGGTCCAAGAGGGAGGGGATATATGTATTCATATAGCTGACTCACTTCGTTGTACAGCAGAAACTAACACAACATTGTAAAGGAGTTTTACTTCAAAAAAAAATAAGATAAAATGAAATAAAATAAACCTTCTACTCACAGGAAAGAAGGTACTGAGTGAACTAATAAAATAAATAAGCACAATTAAAGGAACAAACTACTGGTAAACATGAACACATAGATGAATGTCAAAATAATTATGTTGAGTGTTGAATTTAGAAACAAAGTATTATATTGATATAATACTTGATTACTTTATATAAAATTACAAAGTAATATGCTAACCAAAATGTAAATGGTTGTTTTCTAGGGCAGGCGGTAGAGAAAAGGATAGAATAGAATGGGGATGAGGGAGATGTTCTTTATTTCAGTTTAGCTTGTAGCTCCTACAGTGAACACAGCTGCCAAAACTCATTGAATTGTCTACTTTAAATAGATACAGTACATTGTATATACATTATTCCACAATAAACTTGACAAATGCTTAAAAAAGATTTGGAATATAAAAAAAGATTAAATCCTATTTATTCTTATTCAACAATCATTGCTATAGCTTCTCAATACAGAAACAAATAAATATCTATCTAATGATAACACTGTACTTTTGATGTTTCATGGTTGTTTGGTAGATAATTTATATTGAAAACAGGGATAATTTCTGTATTATCTAATCTAGTTTTTATTATATTACATATTGTATATTTGTAGCTTTCCCTGTGTCAACTATTAAATCATAATTAGGGGTCAATAAATATTATTGTTAATATCATTTTGTTCATAAGTTTAAGATACCAGTTTTCTATAACATTTCCTATATAACATTAAATAACAGTGTCATAAGAATAAAGTGAATTATATATGTACCATGCAAAAAATGAGAGTGAAAACTAAATAGTAACTTGTACAACAAAATTTCATTCTGTATACAGTTCAATATAATATTTTAAAAATAATGTAAAAGGTTAAAAAATTCAACACAAAATAGCAAGGTCACATAAGACATTACAAGAAAGCAAAAATAAAGTGCATTTCTGAATAGTAACTCCATTGATAGAAAATTAAGAAGAAATGGGTTAAATATTGAGCACAGAGGACTCAGTAGCTCAAAAATAACTTTTAATAGGATACACAAAAATAAATTTCTGAAGAAGCAATTAAAGGCCTTTTATTAGAAAAAATTGTAAACAAGAGAAAGTTTAGGTTTGTGAATGATCTGGAGGTACAGATAACTATTCTCAGTAAACTGGCAGACTCTCAGTATATGACTGTAATGACTTTTATGGCCAATCTTCTTCTAATAATTTTTATAATCGCTGTAGGATTATAAAAGGGGGGGTGAGCTCCTACAAAGTGAGAGTCCTAACTGATTTTAGACAGGAACTTAAGCTCATGCCCTAAAATGATTAACCTTATATCTTTGTAAGTTCAGCACATGCCCTTAATATTAAAGGATTTAATGGTGTATGTTGATGTAAATTTCTGAAGGATAAAGAAATAATGTTACAAGGGTGAAATATTTAGTCTCACACTTGCTCAATATTAAAAATACTCATTTTTACTCCCAGAAGATAAATCTATAGTCTTATATCTCTTTTCCCCTTCCCTTATTGTTTTGATTAATATGAAATACTTATTAAACAAAGCTCATATTAAATTACACCTACTCTTCTAGATCATTATACTTTCCAGGAGATGGCACTATAGCACTTTGTTTTATAGTCCAGATAACAAATCTATAAGCCAAAGGTTATTTTAGCTATGCATTATATAATATTGAGTGAATTAAAAATTCTGTTTGGTCCACTGTATTATGCTCAATTATTTGTCTTGCACATTGAGTTTATTAGTTATTTCTCTAGGTCTTTATTAAAAGTATGAAGTGTTCTACTTCAAAATTATAATATATAATTTTAATAAATGACCTGGTTTACTTTACAATTAAATTTAGGGAGTAATCTAACCTTATAAAGGAGTCTATAAAAATATTTATGAATCCAAATGTCATAGGTTACAATGTTTAATAACTAATAATAAACTCCAACAATGCCAGTGAAGATCAAATTCAACATGATTTAGATTTGGGATAATGTTGAGAGTACCTGAAATTCCATCCACCATTGTATAATTTTGACTGTTTTAGTACATAGATACATGTTTCCCTATAAAGACATTTTGAACTTTCACATCAGTAAGATTTGAAATGAACCCTTTCCATGATTCAGTACTTACAAAGTACTATACAAAAAAAAAAAAGTACAACTTTTTTTTGCCATTTTAGCTTTTTTTTCTTATTTCATTCTACTGTGTTCTCATGTGACCATATATAGGTGTTTGCTTGTCAAAGTATCATCAAGGAGATCAAACACTTATTAGTAGAGCTCAGAGAAGTGTTCAGTAAGTGTAAGTTCTAGGTGCTGGTGGTATGATGATAAAAATCTTTGACCTTGAGGATTTCAAAGTCTTATATGAGGCAGGTGTGTGAACTTATATTAATCTGTTTATTTTTTGTGATGCTAATGATTGAAAAGATGAAGGGCTTGTGCTTTTTAAGAATTTGAAATGTATCTACAGAAACCTTTACGGGTCTCTATAATAGAAATTATGGCAGTCAGGAAGAATAACCACCGTAACATACATCAAGAATCTTCATAAAAAATATGTCCTACTCTCCAGAAAATAAGACTCTGCCAGAGCTCAATTCTGACCATTACTCACAATTTGTAAAGGAGATTTCTTCGCAATCTGGCCCCCTAGAGTCTTCCTATCTCATGTAAAGGAGAGAAACAAAAATATATTTGGTAGGAGGGGTCTGGTCTTCAAGAACACGAATCATGAATGCTGGTGCCATAGAAGGGAGCTGAGTCTGGGGAAATAAAAGCAATACCTTTGGACAAACTTGTGAAAGATACAACCTCAAGAGACAGGCCCAATAAAGACTGAGATTTAATCAGGCGACACCTGAATGCTTTTCTTCCCCCACAACGGAGCTCCAGCATAACAATAGGGGATTGAAGCTAAAAATGCTGCATGATGCAGACTCCTTCTAAGGAGAGTACATAGGGAAGACCTGTGTCAAGAGTGGAGACAAGAAGAAGGACACTACTGGAATTAGAAGCTCTAGAACCTATAGCTACAATAAACATTAAACATAGCCCAACTTCCTGCTGGATTAATGTAAATTCTCACATTAGGAAAATGGTAACTTACACAAAAATAAACTCAAAATGGATTAAAGACCTAAATGTAAGGCCAGACACTATAAAACTCTTAGAGGAAAACATAGGCAGAACACTCTATGACATAAATCACAGCAAGATCCTTTTTGACCCACCTCCTAGAGAAATGGAAATAAAAATAAAAATCAACAAATGGGACCTGATGAAACTTAAAAGCTTTTGCACAGCAAAGGAAACCATGAACAAGATGAAAAGACAACCCTCAGAATGGGAGAAAATATTTTCAAATGAAGCAACTGACAAAGGATTAATCTCCAAAATATACAAGCAGCTCATGCAGCTCAATATCAAAAAATCAACCCAATCCAAAGCTGGGCAGAAGACCTAAATAGACATTTCTCCAAAGAAGATATACAGATTGCTAACAAACACATGAAAGGATGCTCCACATCACTAATCATTAGAGAAATACAAATCAAAACTACAATGAGGTATCATCTCACACCGGTCAGAATGTCAGTCATCAAAAAATCTACAAACAATAAAGAGAGGGTGTGGAGAGGGTGAGGAGAAAAGGAAACCCTCTTGCACTGATGGTGGGAACGTAAATTGATACAGCCACCATGGAGAACAGTATGGAGGTTCCTTAAAAAACTAAAAATAGAACTACCATACGACCCAACAATCCCACTACTGGGCATATACCCTGAGAAAACCATAATTCAAAAAGAGTCATGTACCACAATGTTCATTGCAGCTCTATTTACAATAGCCAGGACATGGAAGCAACCTAAGTGTCCATTGACAGACGAATGGATAAAGAAGATGTGGCACATATATACAATGGAATATTACTCAGCCATAAAAAGAAACGAAATTGAGTTATTTGTAGTGAGGTGGATGGACCTAGAGTCTGTCATACAGAGAGAAGTAAGTCAGAAAGAGAAAAACAAATACCATTTGTTTATATATATGCTAACACATATATATATGCTAACACATATATATGGAATCTAAATATATATGCTAACACATGTATGTGGAAACCAAAAAAAAAAAAAAATGGTCATGACGAACCTAGGGGCAAGACGGGAATAAAGATGCAGACCTACTAGAGAATGGACTTGAGGATACGGGGAGGGGGAAGGGTAATCTGGGACAAAGTGAGAGAGTGGCATGAACATATATACACTACCAAGTGTAAAATCAATAGCTAGTGGGAAGCAGCCGCATAGCACAGGGAGATCAGCTCGGTGTTTTGTGACCACCTAGAAGGGAGGGATAGGGAGGGTGGGAGGGATGGAGATGTAAGAGGGAAGAGATATGGGGATATGTGTATATGTATAATTGATTCACTTTGTTATAAGGCTCAAACAGACCATTGTAAAGCAATTATACTCCAATAAAGATGTTAAAAAAAATAAAAAGAAAATGGTAACTGTGTGACGTGATGATGTGTTAATTAACTTGATTGTGGTAACCATTCCACATTGTATGTATATGTTAAATCAACACATTGTACACCTTTAAACTATTTTAGAAAAATATTTATTTATCTCTCTCCCTATTATTAATACATATATAGCAGGTCCAGCTTTCAATAAAAAAGTCATAGCACAGGGAACTCTACCAATACTCTGTAAAGATCTATATGGGAAAAGAATCTAAAAAAGAGTGGATATATGTATACGTATAACTGATTCACTTTGCTGTACAGCAGAAACTAACACAACATTGTAAATCAACTATACTACAATAAAAATTATTTTAAAAAGTCATGCCAGATGGCAAAGACATAAACAGCAACAAAAAACCACTCTGAAGTCTTGACAACCAGATATGAGAACCATGACACAAATGTTGGAATTATCAGTCAGGGAATTTAAAAAGCTATGATTAACATGTTTAGGGTTCTAATGAAAAAAGTAGAGAACATGTAAAAGTAGATGGGCAGTGTAAGAAGAAATATAGATATTCGTATGAAGAATCAAAAAAAAATTAGAAACCAAAACTTTGTAGCAGAAGATAATGTCTTAGGTGTACTCATTAGTAGACCTGACATGGCTAAGAGAATAATTAGTGAATTTGAACAACACAGGTTAATGAAACATTCCAAACTGGAATGCAATGCAAAGAGAATTTATTGCTAACAGGCTTCACCTACAGTGTTAAAAGAAGTTCTGCAAGCATCGTGAAATTCATATAGGTCAGAAACTTCAATCTAATAAAGAAAGGAAAGCATCAGAGAAGAAATAAATGAAGGTTAAAGAAAATACTGTTGAACAACACAGGTTAATGAAAAATTCCAAACTGGAATGCAGTGCAAAGAGAATTTATTGCTAGCAGACTTCATCTACAATGTTAGAAGAAGTTCTGCAAGCATTGTGAAACTTACATAGGTCAGAAACTTCAATCTAATAAAGAAAGGAAAAGCATCAGAGAAGAAATAAATGAAAGTTAAAGAAAATACTTAATTTTTTTTTTTATTCTTAACTGATCTAAAACAGAATTATTTGTTTAAGCAATAAATTAAGTAACAGTGTATTAAATGATGCTTGCATATGGATATTTGAAATGAACAACAGTAATAACATGAAAAAGGAGGAATTTGAAATATTCTGATAAAAGGTATCTGCATAAAAGGTACACAGCAGTATTTGGAGCAGTATAATGCTATTGATACTTGAAAGATTAGTTGTTGTAAGATCTATGGCATCCACTAAAAAATTAAGAATTATTTATGGTCTAAGAAAGCAGACACGCTAATTTAACACACAAAATAGTCCATTAAAATCAAAGAAGTCTGAAAAGAGGGGGAAGAGAAAATAAAGGGCAACAGGGGAGTGACCTCAGCAAGATGGCAGAACAGGAGTTTTCTCTGTTATCCCTCTGCAGAACATTGATTTTGACAACGATTCACAGACAAGAATACTGTTCTGGGGGTCTGGGAGTCCAGCAGAGAAGTTCCAGCACGCTGTTAGAGCAAAAAATCTGAGAATACATGTATCAAGGAAAGTATGAAGAACAGTTTCATTTTACCCATTGTCATTCTTCCCTCAAGGCAGTACAGTTTAGTGCCAAGAGAAATAATTCCTTTCCTTTTTTCTTTTTATTAATTTTTATTCAAGTACAGTTGATTTACAATGTTGTGTTAGTTTCTGCTGTACAGCAGAGTGAATCAGTTATAGTATACATATGCATATATCCATTCTTTTTTAGATTCTTTTCCATATAGGTCATTACAGAGTATTGAGTAGAGTCCCCTGTGCATTAAAATAGGTTCTTATTAGTTATCTATTTTATATATAGTGTGTGTATATGTCAAGCCCTATCTCCCAATTTATCCCTCCCCCCCTGCCCCCTTGGTAACCATAAGTTTTCTACATCTGTGACTCTCTGTTTTGTAAATAAGTTCATTTGTACTATTTTTTTTAGATTCCACATATAAGTGATACCATATGATATTTGTCTTTCTCTGACTTCACTCAGTATGACAATCTCTAGGTCCATCCATGGCATTGCAAATGGCATTATTTCATTCCTTTTTATGCCTGAGTAATATTTCAACCCATAATTTCTCCCACTGGGGTAAGAGAGTGTACTGAGTGCCTGACTTCCCCAGCTATGGGGTGCTACCCATGAGGCCTACTTCTTCCTCATTCCACCCAGAATATGGAAGTTATTGGCACAGCTGAGAGATAGGGAGTTACTGGGAACAGAGAAGGGAAATGGGAAATTGCAGATCTCAGAAATCAGAATTCAACAAAGGGCCAAGGATCCTATATATTGCTTCTTGGACTCCATCAGCAAGTCTGACCAAGGGCTGATTGGAATGCCATACCTGTGTACCCCCAAGTGGCCCACAGTAACACCCAACTCTCTGAACACCTCAACTGCACCCTTGTGGCTGGTACCCTGCATGCAAGCTCATGGATAGTGACTGTGAGCCCTTAGATATGGCTCATGAGCATCTGCAAAAATAAAATCAACTCTGTGGCATTGGGAGAAGGTACTGAAATTTGAGTGTTTCAGGGCACCACTCTAGTGCAACAAAATGGAAGCTCTTAGGACACTGTCTGGATTTGCAGGATTGAGAGAAGGCATGCATACTTAATTCCCCTCCCCCCAAGTGGGAACAAGAGACATAGATTGAAAAGGTCTAAGAGAGCTTCAGAAACCAAATTTGGGCTGACTGGTGAAGATATTTCTCTCCTGAAGCCAGTCAGTAAAGCCTGGAGAAGGAGACTCACTCCTTATTTAAATGTGAAGACAACAACACAAGACTTAAAAGAAATGAAAAATCAAGAAAACATGATGCGACCAAAGGAACACAATATTTTTCCAGTAACCAGTTCCAAAGAAATGAAGATCTGACAAAAAATTGAAAATAATTGTTTTAGGAAAGCTCAGAAAGCTACCAGAGAAAACAGATAAGACAACACAATAAAATCAGCTAAATAATACATGAAAAAAAATAAGTTTAACAGAGAGATAGAAATCATAAAACAGAACCAAACAGGAATTTTAGAACTGAAGAATACAATAAATATGATTTTAAATGCAATAAAGAACCTCAATCACTGAGTTGATCAAGTAGAAGAAAATATCTGTGAACTTGAAGACAGGTCATTTGAGATTGTTCAGTCAGAGAAGATAAAGAAAAAATGAACAAAAAGAAATGAAGAAAGCCTATGGGATTGATGGAACACCATAAAGACAGCTAACATTTGCATTATGGGAGACCCCAAAGGAGAAGAGTGAGAGAAAGGAGCAGAAAACTTATTTAAAGGAGTAATGGCTGAACACTTACCATATCTGGGAGGATATAGAAATTCAGATACGTGACTATCAAAAATACCCAAACTGGTTGAACTCAAAGAAGACTTCACCAAGACACAGTATAATCAAGCTGTCGAAAATCAACGATAGACTTTCTAAATCAACAAGAGTAAAAAAGGCTTAAAAGGGAGCCCACATAAGGCTGTCAGTAGATTTCATAGCAGATGCATTGCAGGCCAAGAGAGTATGGATTGATATATTCAATGTGCTAAAAGAAAGAAAAAGTATTACCCAGCAAAGTTGTCCTTCAGAAGTGAAGGAGAGATAGACCTTTCCAGATAAAAAAAACATATAGCTCATCACCACTAGACCTACTGTACAAGAAATACTAAAGGAAGTTAATCAAGCTGATACAGAATGATGTTAATTAGTAACATGAAAGCACATGAAAGTATAAAACTCATTGGTAAAGGTAAGCATATTGTCAAATTCAGAATACTTTAATACTGTAATGGTGTTTTTAAACCACTTTTAACTAGTATAAAGGTGAAAAAACAAAAGTATTAAAAATAACTATAGCCATAATAATTTATTAATGGATACACTTACAAAGATATGTAAATTGTGGCAGCAAACTCAGAAAATGTGGGAGGCAGAAGTAAAAGTGTGGGGGGGTTTGTATATGAAGGAAGTCAAGATTTTATCACCTTAAAATACACTGTTATAACTATAAGGTGTTTTATGTAAACCTCATAGTAACAACAAGGCAAAAATGTAAAGTTGATACATAAAAGATAAAGAGAAGGGATATAAACATATCACTACAGAAAATCATCAAATCTCAAAGGAATACAGAAAAAGAGGAAGAAAGGAAAAAAAGGAACTACAAAACAGACAAAAGTCAATTAACAAAAATCACAATATTAAGTCCTTATGTATTAATAATTACCTTAAATGTAAATGAATTAAATGCAATTAAAAATTACAGAGTGGCTGGATGGATTTAAAAAAAAAAAAGTGAAACAAAACAAAAAAAAACAAGATCCAGCTTTAAGCTGCCTACAAGAGACTCAGTTCAGCTTTAAGGACAGACATAGGCTGAAAGTGAAAGATTAGAAAAAGATATTCCATGCAAATGGAAACCAAAGACATCTGGAGTGGCTATACTTATAGCAGACAAAATAGACTTTAATTCCTAAAATCTCATAAAAACAGAGAAGGTCACTTAATGACAAGGGGTCAATTCATCAAGAAGATATAACAATTGCAAATACATATGCACCCAATATCAGAGCACAAAACTATATAAAGCAAATATAAAAAGATCTGAAGGGAGAAATAGACAGCAATACAATAATAATATGGGACTTCAGTACCCCGATTTCAACAATGGATAACTCACCCAGACAGAAAACCTATCAGGAAATATTAGACTTGAACTATATTTTAGACCAAATGGACCTAACAGACATACAGAACATTCTCTCCAACATGCGTTCTTTTCAGGTACACACAGAACATTCTCCAGAATAGATCATATGTTAGGCCACAAAACAAGTTTTAATAAATTTAGGAAGATGGAAATCATATCAAGTATCTTTTCTTTTCTTTTTTAACATCTTTATTGGAGTATAATTGCTTTACCAACATCTGTACTCCAACATCTTGCTTTACCAACATTTTTACTCCAACATTTATTTCAACATCTTTATTGGAGTATAATTGCTTTATAATGGTGTGTTAGTTTGTACTTTATAATAAAGTGAATCAGCTATACATATACATATATCCCCATATCTCCTCCCTCTTGCGTCTCCCTTCCACCCTCCCTATCCCGCCCCTCTAAGTGGTCACAAAGCACCTAGCTGATCTCCCTGTGCTATGCAGCTGCTTCCCACTAGCTATCTATTTTACATTTGGTAGTATATATAAGTCCATGCCACTCTCTCACTTCGTCCCAGCTTAACCTTCCCCCTCCTCATGTCCTCAAGTCCATTCTCTACATCTGCGTCTTTATTCCTGTCCTGCCACTAGGTTCTTCATAACCATTTCTTTTTCTTTAGATTCCATATATATGTGTTAGCATATGGTATTTGTTTTCCTCTTTCTGACTTACTTCACTCTGTATGACAGTCTATAGGTCCATTCACCTCACTACAAATAACTCAATTTCGTTTCTTTTTATGGTGGAGTAATATTCCATTGTATATATGTACCACATCATCTTTATCCATTCATCTGATGATGGACACTTAGGTTTCTTCCATGTCCTGGCTATTGTAAATAGAGCTGCAATGAACATTGTGGTACATGACTCTTTTTGAATTATGGTTTTCTCAGGGTATATGCCCAGTAGTGGGATTGCTTGGTCATATGGTAGTTCTACTTTTAGTTTTTGAAAGAACCTCCATACTATTCTCCATAGTGGCTGTATCAATTTACATTCCCCAAAACAGTGCAAGAGGGCTCCCTTTTCTCCATACCCTCTACAGCATTTATTGTTTGTATATTTTTGATGATGGCCATTCTGACTGGTGTGAGGTGATACCTCATTGTAGTTTTGATTTGCATTTCTCTAATGATTAGTGATGTTGAGCATCCTTTCATGTGTTTGTTGGCAATCTGTATATATTCTTTGGAGAAATGTCTATTTAGGTCTTCTGCCCATTTTTGGATTGGGTTGTTTGTTTTTTTGATATTGAGCTGCATGAGCTGCTTGTATATTTTGGAGATTAATCCTTTGTCAGTTGCTTCATTTGCAAATATTTTCTCCCATTCTGAGGGTCCTCTTTTCATCTTGTTTATAGTTTCCTTTGCTGTGCAAAAGCTTTTAAGTTTCATCAGGTCCCATTTGTTGATTTTTATTTTTATTTCCATTTCTCTAGGAGGTGGGTCAAAAAGGATCTTGCTGTGATTTATGTCATAGAGTGTTCTGCCTATGTTTTCCTCTAAGAGTTTTATAGTGTCTAGCCTTACATTTAAGTCTTTACTCCATTTTGAGTTTATTTTTGTGTATGGTGTTAGGGAGTGTTCTCATTTCATTCTTTTACTGTCCAGCTTTCCCAGCACCATTTATTGAAGAGGCTGTCTTTTCTCCATTGTATGTTCTTGCCTTCTTTATCAAAAATAAGGTGACCATACGTGCATTGGTTTATCTCTGGGCTTTCTATCCTGTTCCATTGATCTATATTTATGTTTTTGTGCCAGTACCATACTGTCTTGATTACTGTAGCTTTGTAGTATTGTCTGAAGTCTTGGAGACTGATTCCTCCAGCTCTGTTTTTCTTTCTCAAGATTGCTTTGGCTGTTCGGGGTCTTTTGTGTTTCCATACAAACTGTGAAATTTTTTTGTTCTAGATCTGTGAAAAATGCCTCTGGTAGTTTGATAGGGATTGCTTTGAATCTGTAGATTGCTTTCAGTAGTATAGTCACTTTCACAATGTTGATTCTTCCAATCCAGGAACATGGTATATCTCTCCATCTGTTTGTATTTTCCTTGATTTCTTTCATCAGTGTCTTATAGTTTTCTTCATACAGGTCTTTTGTCTCCTTAGGTAGGTTTATTCCTAGGTATTTTATTCTTTTTGTTACAAAGGTAAATGGGAGTGTTTCCTTAACTTCTCTTTCAGGTTTTTCATCATTAGTGTATAGGAATGCAAGAGATTCCTGTGCATTAATTTTGTATCCTGCTACTTTACCAAGTTCATTGATTAGCTCTGGTAGTTTTCTGTTAACATCTTTAGGATTCTCTGTGTATAGTATCATGTCATGTGTAAACAGTGACAGCATTACTTCTTCTTTTCTGATTTGCATTCCTTTTATTTCTTTTTCTTCTCTGATTGCTGTGGGTAAAACTTCCAAAACTATGTTGAGTAATAGTGGTGAGAGTGGGCAACTTGTATTGTTCCTGGTCTTAGTGGAAATGGTTTCAGTTTTTCACCATTGAGAACGATATTGGCAGTCGGTTTGTAATATATAGCCTTTGTTATGTTGAGGAAAGTTCCCTCTATGCCTACTTTCTGGAGCACTTTTATCATAAATTGGTGTTGAATTATGCCAAAAGCTTTTTATGCATCTATTGAGATTATCATATAGTTTCTATCCTTCAATTTGTTAATATGCTGTATCACATTGACTGATGTGAGTATATTGAAGAATCCTTGCATTCCTGGAGCAAACCCCACTTGATCATGGTGTATGATTCATTTAATGTGCTGTTGAATTCTGTTTGCTAGTATTTTGTTGAGGATTTTTGCATCCATGTTCATCAGTGATATTGGCCTGTAGTTTTCTTTCTTTGTGACATCTTTGTCTCATTTTAGTATCAGGGTGATGGTGGCCTCATGGAATGAGTTTGGAAGTGTTCCTCCCTCTGCTATATTTTGGAAGAGTTTGAGAAGGATAGGTGTTAGCTCTTCTCTAAATGTTTGATAGAATTCACCTGTGAAGCCATCTGGTCCTGGGGTTTTGTTTGTTGGAAGATTTTTAAGCACAGTCTCAATTTCAGTGCTTGTGATTGGTCAGTTTATATTTTCTATTTCTTCCTCGTTCAGTCACAGAAGGTTGTGCTTTTCTGATAATTTCTCCATTTCTTTCAGGTTGTCCATTTTATTGGCATATAGTTGCTTGTAGTAATCACTCATGATCCTTTGTATTTCTGCAGTGTCAGTTGTTACTTCTCCTTTTTCATTTCTAATTCTATTGATTTGAGTCTTCTCCCTTTTTCTCTTGATGAGTCTGGCTAATGGTTTATCAATTTTGTTTATCTTCTCAAAGAACCAGCTTTTAGTTTTATTGATCTTTGCTATTGTTTCCTTCATTTCTTTTTCATTTTTTTCTGATCTGATCTTTATGATTTCTTTCCTTCTGCTAACTTTGGGGTTTTTTTGTTCTTTGTTCTCTAATTGCATTAGGTGTAAGGTTAGGTTGTTTATTTGAGATGTTTCTTGTTTCTTGAGGTGAGTTTGTATTGCCATAAACTTCCCTCTTAGAACTGCTTTTACTGCATCCCATAGATTTTGTGTCATCGTGTTTTCATTGTCATTTGTTTCTAACTGTTTTTTGATATCCTCTTTCATTTCTTCAGTGATCTCTTGGTCTTGGTTATTAAGTAGTGCATTTTTTAGCCTCCAGGTATTCATATTTTTTACAGATTTTTTCCTGTAATTGATATCTAGTCTCATAGCATTGTGGTCAGAAAAGATACTTGATATGATTTCAATTTTCTTAAATTTACCAAGGCTTGATTTGTGACCCAGGATATGATCTATCCTGGAGAATGTTCCATGAGCACTTGAGAAGAAAGGGTATTCCGTTTTTTTTTGGATGGAATGTCCTATAAATATTAAGTTCATCTTAATGTATCATTTAAAGTTTGTGTTTCCTTATTTATTTTCATTTTGGATGATCTGTCCATTGGTGAAAGTAGGGTGTTAATTTCCCCTTTTATGGCTGTTAGCATTTGCCTTATGTATTGAGGTGCTCCTATGTTGGGTGCAGAAATATTTACAATTGTTATATCTTCTTCTTGGATTGATCCCTCGATCATCGTGTAGTGTCCTTCTTTGTCTCTTGTAATAGTCTTTATTTTAAAGTCTATTTTGTCTGATATGAGAATTGCTACTCCAGCTTTCTCTTGATTTCCATTTGCATGGAATATCTTTTTCCATCCCCTTACTTTCAGTTTCTATGTGTCCCTATGTCTGAAGTGGGTCTCTTGTAGACAGAATATATAGGGTCTTCTTTTTGTATCCATTCAGCCAGTCTATTTCTTTTGGTTGGATCATTTAATCCATTTATATTTAAGGTAACTATGGATATGTATGTTCCTATTACCATTTTCTTAATTGTTTTTTGTTTGTTATTGTAGATCTTTTCCTTCTGTTGTGTTTCCTGCCTAGAGAAGTTCCTTTAGCATTTGTTGTAAAGCTGGTTTGGTGGTGCTGAATTCTCTTAGCTTTTGCTTGTCTGTAAAGGCTTTAATTTCTCTGTCTAATCTGAATGAGATCCTTGCTGGGTAGAGTAATATTGCTTGTAAGTTTTTCCCTTTCATCACTTTAAATATGTCCTGCCACTCCGTTCTGGCTTGCACAGTTTCTGCTGAAAGTTCAACTGTTAACCTTATGCGGATTCCCGTGTATGTTATTTGTTGATTTTCCCTTGCTGCTCTTAATATTTTTTCTTTGTGTTTAATTTTTGTTAGTTTGATTAATATGTGTCTTGGCGTGTTTTTCCTCGGATTTATCCTCTTTGGGACTCTCTTGGATTGATCCCTCGATCATTGTGTAGTGTCCTTCTTTGTCTCTTGTAGTAGTCTTTATTTTAAAGTCTATTTTATGTGCTTCCTGGTCTTGACTGACTATTTCCTTTCCCATATTAGGGAAGTTTTCAACTATAATCTCTTCAAATATTTTCTCAGTCCTTTTCTTTTTCTCTTCTTCTTCTGGGACCCCTATAATTCGAATATTGGTGCGTTTAATGTTGTCCCAGAGGTGTCTGAGACTGTCCTCAATTCTTTTCATTCTTTATTCTGCTCTGCAGTAGTTATTTCCACTCTTACCTTCCAGGTCATTTATCCGTTCTTCTGTCTCAGTTATTCTGCTGTTGATTCTTTCTAGAGAATTTTAAATTTCATTTATTGTATTGCTCATCATTGTTTGTTTGCTGTTTATTTCTTCTAGGTCCTTGTTAAACGTTTCTTGTATTTTCTCCATTCTATTTCCAAGATTTTGTATTATCTTTACTATCATTACTCTGAATTCTTCTTCAGGTAGACTGCCTATTTCCTCTTCATTTGTTTGGTCTGGTGGGTTTTTACCTTGCTCCTTCATGTGCTGTGTGTTTCTCTGTCTTCTCATTTTGCTTAACTTACTGTATTTGGTATCTCCTTTTTGCAGGCTGCAGGTTTGTAGTTCCCGTTGTTTTTGGTGTTTGCCCCCAGTGGCTATGGCTGGTTCAGTGGGTTGTGTAGGCTTCCTGATGGAGGGGACTCATGCCTGCGTTCTTCAGGATGAGGCTGGATCTTGTCTTTCTGGTGGTCAGTACTGCGTTTGGTGGTGTGTTTTGGGGTTTCTGTGACCTTTTTATGATTTTAGGCAGTGTGTCTTCTAATGGGTGGGATTTTGTTCCTGTCTTGCTACTTGTTTGGCATAGGGTGTCCAGCCCTGTAGCTTGCTGGTCATTGAGTGGAGCTGGGTCTTAGTGTTGAGATGGAGATCTCTGGGAGAGCTTTTGCTATTTAAAATTATGTGGAGCCAGGAGGTCTCTGGTGGACCAATGTTCTGAACTTGCCTCTCCCACCTCAGAGGCACAGGCCTGGCACCCGGCCAGTACACAAGGACCCTGTCAGCCACATGGCTCAGAAGAAAAGGGAGAGAAAGTGAAAGAAAGAATGAAAAAAAAACATAAAATAAAGTTTTTAAAATAAAAAGTAATTATTTAAAATAAAAAATATTAAAAAGTAATAACAAAAAAGAAAAAGAAATGAAAGAAAGAAAGAAGAGAGCCACCAAACCATAAAGCAAATCCATCAATGATAACAAGTGCTTAAAATATACTAATTAAAAAAAAAAAAAAAACAGAAAACAAAACAAAAAAATGAACAGACAGAACTCTAGGAGAAATAGTAAAAGGAAAGCTCTACAGACAAAATCACACAAAGAAGCATACACACACACTCACAAAAAGAAAAAAAGTAAAAAATTTTGTATATCATTGCTCCCAAAGTCCACCACCTCAATTTTGGTATGATTCGTTGTCTATTCAGGTATTCCACACATACAGGGTACATCAAGTTCATCATGGAGATTTAATCCACTGCTTCTGAAGCTGCTGGGAGAGATTTCCCTTTGTCTTCTTTGTTTACACAGCTCCTGGGGTTCAGCTTTGGATTTGGCTCTGCCTCTGCGTGTAGGTCACCTCAGGGTATCTGTTCTTCATTCACACAGGATGGGATTAAAGTGGCAGCTGATTAGGGGGCTCTGGCTTACTCAAGCCGTGGGGAGGGAGGTGTATGGAATGTGGGGCGAGCCTGTGGCGGCAGAGGCCAGCGTGATGTTGCAACAGCCTGAGGCGTGCCGTGTGTTCTCTGGGGGAAGTTGTCCCTGGATCACAGCACCCTGGCAGTGGCGGGCTGCACAAACTCCTTGGAGGGGAGGTGTGGTTAGTGACCTGTGATTGTGCACAGGCTTTTGGTGGCTGCAGCAGCACCTTAGCATTTCATGCCCGTCTCTGGTGTCTGTGGTGATAGTCACAGCTTGCGCCTGTCTCTGGAGGTCGTTTAGGTGGTGCTCTGAATCCCCTCTCCTTGCGCATCCCGAAACAATGGTCTCTGGCCTCTTAGGCAGGTCCAGACTTTTTCCCGGACTCCCTGCCGGCTAGCTGTGGTGCACTAGCCCCCTTCAGGCTATGTTCACGCAGCCCACCCCTGTCCTCTCCCTGGGATCTGACCTCCGAAGCCCGAGCCTCAGCTCCCAGCCCCCACCCTCAGCTCCCATCCTGGTGGGTGAGCAGACAAGCCTCTTGGCCTGGTGATTGCTGGCCGGCACCGATCCTCTGTGCAGGAATCTCTCCACTTTTCCCTCTGCACCCCTGTTGCTGGGCTGTCCTCCATGGCGCCGGAGCTTCCCCTCCACCACCTCCCATCTCTGCCAGTGAAGGGGCTTCCTAATGTGTGGAAACATTTCTTCCCTCACAGCTCCCTCCCAGAGGTGCAGGTCCCATCCCTATTCTTTTGTCTCTGTTTTTTCTTTTTTCTTTTGCCCTACACAGGTACGTGGGGAGTTTCTTGCCCTTTGGGAAGTCTAAGGTCTTCTACCAGCATTCAGTAGGTGTTCTGTAGGAGTTGTTCCACATGTAGATGTATTTCTTATGTATTTGTGTGGAGGAAGGCGATCTCCACGTCTCACTTCTCCGCCATCTTGAAGTCTCCTCTCAATTATCTTTTCTTACCACAATGGTATGAAAGTAGAAATCAATAACAGGAGCAAAATTGGAAATTTCTCAAATATGAAGTTATTAAACAACACATTGTTAAACAGCCAGTGGATCAAAGAAGAAATCAAAAGGAAAATAAGGACATATATTTAGGCAAATGAAAATGGAAATGCAACATACCAAAACTTATGGGATGTAGCAAAAGCAATTTTAAGAGGCAAATATTTTAGCAATACATACCTACATTAAGAAAAAAAGAAAGATCTCAAATAACCTATCTGTATGCCTCAAGAACCAGAAAATTAGGAACAAACTAAGTTAAAAGTTAGCAGAAGGAAGCAAATAACAAAGATCAGAGGGGAGATAAATGAATTAGAGACTAGAAGAACAAGAGAAAAGATCAGTGAAACTGAGTTGATTTTTTGAAAAAATACACAAAATTGACCAATCTTAAACTAGAGTAACTAAGAATAAAGAGAGAAGACTCACATAAATAAAATCAGAAATTAAAAAGGTGGCATTACAACTGACAACACAGAAATACAAAACATTGTAAGAGGTCACTATGAACAATTGCACCCTACAAATTGGGTAACCTAGAAGAAATGGATAAATCCTAGAAACATACTACCAAGACTGAATCATGAAGAAATAGAAAATCTGAACAGACTGATAATGAGTGAGGAGATTGAATCATTAATCAAAAATCTCCCACCAAATAAAAGTTCAGCAGCAGATGGCTTCACAGGTGAATTCCACCAAATATTTAAGAAAAAGTAATACCATTCCTTCTCAATCTTTTCTAGAAAATTAAAGAAAAAGGAACAGTTCCAAACTTATTTTACCAGTCCAGCATTACCCTGATACCAAAGCTAAACATGGATATTAGAATAAAGGAATATTGCAAATGAACTTAGATGAACTTAGATGAAATATCCTCAGCAAAATATAAACAAGCCAAATTCACCATTAATAGGCTCACACACAATGGTCAAGTCAGATTTATCCCTGGGATGCAAGAATGGTTTAACATCTGCAGGTCAATAAATGTGATACAACACATGAACAGAATGAAGGATAAAGATCATATGTTCATCTCACATGCAGGAAAAACATTTGGCAAAATTCACCATTTCATGAAAAAAAAAAGACTCAATAAACTAGGTGTAGAAGGAATGTACCTCAGTACAACAAAGGCCATATTGACAAGCCCACATATGACATAGTAATGGTGCAAAGCTGAAAGCTTTTCCTGTAAGCTCAGGAACAAGACAAAGATGCCCAATCTCACCACTTCTATTCAGCATAGTATTGGAAGTCCTAGGCAGAGCAATTATGCAAGAAAAATAAATTAAAAGCATCCAAATTGTAAAGGAAGAAGTAAAATTATCTCTCTTTGCAGATGACATGATCATAAGAAACATAGGAAACCTTAAGAAGATATATAGAAAACTATATTTCCGTGTAGAGAAAACTCTAGCAAAAACAAAAACAAAACAAAACAATAAAAAACCCTGGTAGAACTAATGACAGTGAAGTTGATTCAGTAAAGTAAAATGGTAAAGTCTTCAAGTTTTTTTTTCAGTACTCTGGTATTTCACCTCCTGCTCTGAATACTGAATGAATATGAATGACTTAAAATTTAGTCCAGATTTTTACAGAGGATACATTTATTTTTCATTGTTATTGGAAGTTTGAATTTTTTTAACCTTCCATTTTCTTTAATATATATTTCCTCAAAGCAGATAAGTTGAATCTCTTCTGTAAGTGGATGTTTTATTTTTTTTGAATTTAAAATTTAAAAAAGAAACTTTGCCAAATTAAAAAAAAAGTTTTTTGTTTGAGGATAGAAAATCAGCATACAAAAATCAGTTGCATTTCTGTACATTAATAACAAAAGAAATTAAGAAATACTTCCATTTACGATAGCATCAAAAAGAGTAAAATACTTTGGAATAAATTTAACCAAGGAAGTGAAAGACACATATGCTGAAAACTGTAAAATATTGATTAAAGAAATTTTAAAAAGACACATAAGATATCTCATTTTCATGGATTGGAAGAATGAATATTGTTAAAATATCCATACTACTCAAAGTGATGTACAGATTCAACACAACCTCTATCAAAATTCCAATGGCATTTTTCTCAGAAACAGAAAAAACAATCCTAAAATCGAACTGAACCACAAGATACCCTGAATAACAAAAGCAGTGTTGAGCAAGAACAAAGTTGCAAGCAGCAGACTTCTTGATTTCAAATACATTTTAAGACTATACTAATCAAAGTAGTATGGTAATAACCTAAAAAGAGATGCATAGACCAATGGAACAGAATAAATAATGTAGAAATAAATCTTTGCATATAGGGTCTACTAGTCTTTGAAAAAGGTGCCAAGAATACACAAAGGGAAAAGGACATTCTCTTTAATAAATGGTGTTGGGAAACCTGGATATCCTCATCAAAAGAATGAAATTGGACCTTTATCTTACACACTGCACAAAAACCAACTCAAAATGGACTAAAAAATTAAATGTAGGACCTGAAAACCATAAAACTCCTAGAAGGAACCATAAGGAAAAAGGCTCTTTGACAGTGGTCTTGGCAATGATTTTTGGGGATTTGACACCAAAAGCTGTGGCAACAAAAGTCAAAATAAACAAGTGGAATTGCATCAAGCTAAAAAAGCAATCTCACTTTTGGATATATATCCAAAGAAAATGAAATCAGTTTCTTGAAGAGACATCTGCCCTCTCATTTTTATTGCACCATTATTCACAATAGGCAATATATGGAAACAACCTAAGTGCTTGTCAATGGACAATGGATAAAGACAAAAAATATATATGTGTGTGTGTATATATATATATATATATATGTATACACTGTATATAATGTAATATTATTCAGCCTTAAAAAAGGAATTTCTGCCATTTGTGACAACACAGATAAATCTAGAGGACATTATGTTAAGTGAAATAAGCCAGACACATGAAGACAAATATTGCAGGATCTCACTTTTATGTTGAAATATAAAAAGTTGAACTCATAGTAACAAAGAGTTTAATGGTGCTTACTAAGGATGGGGGCTGGGAGAAGTGGGGTGATGTTGGTCAAAGTGTACAAACTTTGAGTTCTAAGATAAGTAAGTTCTGCAGAACTAATGTACAGCATGGTGGCTATAGTTTAAAATAATGTATTTTGTCATTGAAATTTGCCAAGAGATTAGATCTCAAGTGTCCGCCTGACACAAAAACATGTTAACTATGTGAGGTGATGGATATGTTAACTGGCTTGATTGTGGTAATCATTTCACAATATATATGTATATCAAAACATGTTTCGCACCTTGAATATATACAATATTTGTCAATTATACATAAATAAAACTGGAGGAAAAAGATCAAATGCCACAAATAAAAAACTATTACAAATGTGTTAGATATTTATCTAAATATATGAATAATTATTTTAAATGTGAATGGTGTGGCCACACCAGTTTATTTAGAGTTGATTAAATAACTAGAGACAACCATGTATTACTACAAGAAACCCACTTTAAATATGAAGATTCAAAGAAGTTAAAAGTAAAGAGATGGAGAAATGTATGTTATGATAACACTAATAAAAATAAGCCAGAGCAGCTATGTGAATCTCAAAGCAGATTTCAAAGTAAATAAGATTATTAGGATAAAGAAGAGCATTATATAATGGTAAAGGGGTCAGTTCTCCAAGAAGACATAGCAATCCTTAATGTGTATGCAACTAACAACAGAGAATCAAAGTACATGTGAAAAAATTGATAGAATTGAAAGGAAAAATAGTTGAATCACTATGATAGGAGACATCAACTTCCCTCTACCAGTAATTGACAGATCCCACAGATCCAACAGGTAGAAAAATCAGTAAGGCTATAGTTGCCCCGAACATCACTGTCAACTTGATCTAATTGGCTAATACTTCATTCAGCATTGGCAGAATACACAATCTCTTCAAGCTCACGTAAATATTCACCAAAGTAGAACACATCCTGAGCCATAAAACACAGCTTAACAAATAATAGAATAGAAATAATAGAAATCATACAAAGTATCCTCTCAGACCACAGTTAAATTAACAAGGAATCAATAAAAAATGAGGAAATTTAAAAAGTGTACACATTGGAAAGAAAGAAATGAAACTGTCTTTATTTACAGATGACATAATTGTCTATTAGAAAATGCCTTATAATCTATAGGGAACTCTCTGAAGTAATAAGCCAGTATAGCTTGGTTGCAGGATAGTGGGTCAATATACAAAATTCAAATATTTTCTTATATGCCAGCAGTGAACAATTGGAATTTGAATTAAAAAAAAATTGCAGAGATGTAAATTAGCACAGTCAACAGAGGAACAATCAGGGTGCACATTTTTACACAGTCTGATAGTACCTAAAACATTCTTTGGAGTACCAGAACTACACTGAAAGGACACCTAGTAATCTCTTTTGTTCATTTCAAAATCGTTGATAAATTTTCTTGCCAGTGTTTTTCCTTGTCAACATAAATTATTTCTAATGATTATTTTTGATTAAAAAGTATAGTCTCATTAGGTTTGTCCTGATTATTTCATGGGCACAGTACTATTCTTAATTATCCATATAGCTCTTCTTAAGTTTGTTTTGCAAATGTAGAACCATAAACAAACAAACAAAAAACAATCAACTTCGAAGGCTACAGAATGAACTTCTGTCTAGAATTTTCTTAAGGAATCTTGTATGGGATTTTTAAAGCCTCTATTTTTAGCTTTTCTGTCAGTTTACTAGCAAACTCACTCAAGGAAACTCTTCACAAGATTTCAAGTGTAGTACTTATATATATGGGAGAATTGTGTTACTTATGAGCCCTGCAAAATATGCTAAAACTCCAGTTCTGTTTGCAGATGACTTTCCTCAGCCCTTTTACAGCCCTAGGGTCCTGTAAGCCAATCACCAGGCCAGATTTCCTGGGGGACTTTGTAAGCCTTGGCTCCATATAATTTTTGTATGTCAATTTTGTATCCTGAAACATTGAATTTGTTGGTTACTTCTAAGAGTTTTTGGTGGGGTCTTTAGGATTTTCTCTATATAACACCATGTCATCTGCAAATAGAGACAGCTTTATTTCTTCTTTTCTAATTTGGCTACTTTTTTTTTGACTAATTGCTTAGACTAGGACTTCCAGTACTATGTTTGATAGGAACGTTGATAGTGGGCACACTTACCTTGTTCCTGATCTTTGAAGGAAAATTTTCAACATTTCACCATTGAGTATGATGTTAGCTGTGGACTTATATGGCCTTTATTATATTGGGGTATGTTCTTTCTATACCCACTGTGTTGTCAGTTTTTATCATGAACAATTGTTTAATTTTGTCCAGTGCTTTTCCTTCTTCTATTGAGATTATCATATGATTTTTATCTTTCATTCTATTAATGTGGTGTATCACATTTATTAATTTGGGTATGTTGAATCATCCTAATCACAAGTATAAATCCCACATGATCATGGTATATGATCATTTTAATGTATTAATGAATTTAGTTTGCTAATATTTGAGAATTTTTGCATCTGTATTCATCAGGAATATTGGCCTGTTGTTTTCTTTTCTTTTAGTGTCCTTATCTGTCTTTGGTATCTGTTTTCTGACTGTATCATTTCAAGAACTTTTTCCAAACATTTTACAGAACAAAACATAATAAATAAATGTTATCTGTTATTTAGTTTTTTATATAGTTGGAACCTAATTACCATCGGATTTAGCTGGCTTGATGCATAATGAGTTATTGGAAAATAGCTCATTTAAAGCTTTGGTAATGCTATTAGCTTTATGGAATTATGTTTTATATGTTTTAGAGGTAGATTTACCTTTGTGACTATACGAGTGAGTTTTACCATGCAGAAGTCCTTAATGATTGAAAATAAGTTATCACTCTAAGCAGAACTGAAAAGGAAAATCTAAAAATAGTTTTCATCCTCACTTTGAGTTACAACATTAATATTCAATACTTTACTGTTCAAATTCACTATATTCTTATTTGGGCTCTTATCTGAAAAGAAAAAAAATCAAACAGCAATATTTTAAGCAATATTAGATGAGTAATGGTCCTATGCTATAGAGGAAGTCTTTTGCCTTTTAATTAAAAACAAACTTAATATACAACTCAGTCAAAATAAGTGTCCCCAAACTCTATGAAATATTTTCTCTTAAATATAGGTCCTGAATATTTTTTGAAAATTAGACTATTTTTTTCTTTTCAAAATAACAGGTAAGACACTGAATTTTTTCAAGGTTTATAGTACCCAGTATCCCTATCAATATACCTGTAATTTAAATGGCTACCAAAGAAATGTGTTTTCAGAAGGATGGACTAACTGATTGGTAATTAATCTTGCAAAGGGAAAGTAATTAGATAATTTTTCTGTCACAAATATGCTGCCATTGTTTTAAAGAGCAGCATGTTACTGCTGCTTTTATAATTCATAAGAAAACAAGTCAGAACAATTAGTTATTATAGTTGGTATAACAATGCTTATATACTTGCTACCTAGAGCACGATAAAAATTAAAGTGTTTTAATCAGGTAGCATTTCAAAATTTTAGAGGGAACAATACCATAGTGAGCAAAATATTTCAGAGTCTCCTTGTGCTTCTGAACTTACACATTGAAACATTTGTAATATTATAAATGTTAAAAAAGGTTGTTTTTAAAAATCAACTAACATTTCCTATTGGATTTACTCTCAGAATATGCATCATTCTAATTTATTTTCTGTACCTAGCTTGTCTTTTCATGGAAAAATTGACCTGACCTAATTAATAAGTTACTAGGTTAAAAGTGCTGCACACCAATCATAGGTCTGGGAGTTGGAAGTTCTTTAGGTCAGTATCTTATTCTAAAGTCTCCCTTCAGGCCAGGAGAGATCAAGTGACATTTTAAAACCAGAACTGGTCAGAGAAATAAGAGGTTCCCTTTATAGTAGAGCTCTAGTTCCAAAACATCATGATGTCTCTCAGAATTAAAGGTGAATGTAATTTTAGCCCGTATCATTAAATGGACATTTTACCCTCTATGTCTTGATATTAAGTAGGAGATCAATAGGTAATAATCCTAATACCCTATTATTATGCATCTCATTATTCTTATCATTTCTTGTATTTTGTGAAAGCACATATGCCCTCAAAATACATGAATTGTAGGGACTATAAAATTTACTTCATGTTTCAGATAAGTCAGGGAAAGCTATTTAGTGAAAAGAAAGGAGATACATTTCTGTAGATGGTGACTGTATTTGCCAGCAATTAATATATATATTACCGTAAATTTGCCAAGCACTATAATAGTTCTACTAGATTGTGAATTATCTGAGAGTAAAGAAGTATTGTTTACTTTTGAATCGCATCACTTTCCTTCAGGCTGAACAATGCATAAATCACCTGATTTATTTTCTTTTTGGACGTTTTTTCCATTTGTTTCTTTCAAATAATTAGCAGAGTTATCTACCAATAACCATACTTTTGGTATTTATATCTGCTTTTTTTCCCCTTTTAGACATATTATCTCCTGCATTTCTCATATACGTATTCATTCTGGGACCTCTGCTGTACAAGAGAGTATGCTTCAGACCATGGGGTTTGATGGAAATTAAATGAATACTCCCCTCATTCGAGTATGTGAATGGTGTAGATGATAATTTTTAAATATGATTAGTTTATGGGAATGTGAAAGTCAATTCCTGAGGTGTAGGAAATGGAATAAAGAGTAAAGAGTTGCGTTTATTCATATTTTAAAACCTTATTTTCCTTTGGTTGAACATTAAAATTATTTTATTGCTTTACTAATAAAAAATATTATGATTAATGTCTTTGTACATATTTTTCGAGTTTCTGATTATTTCATTATAATAGACTTTTCTTTGACTGGAAATGACTAGGACAGTGGGTTTGAACCTATTTAAGCCTCTTGAATGCCAAAGTTCTTTACAAGAAAACCTGTCAGAATTTACATGCTTAGCATAGTATGATAATTCTCATCATGCATTGGATACTTGAAAATTCTGGATTTGTCATACTTTAGTATTTGATAATTTCATAAGCAAAAATATTATGTGTTTACTTCTTCATGCTTTTCAAAGGTTGATTATTTTTCAACTTTATTAGTCATTTATATTTTGATTTCTGAAAATTGTCCTAAATTTTATTACTTTTAGCTACTGTTCTTAATCTCCCTAAGCATAATTTTTAAAGGCTGATGCTATTTCTTCAACCTTAAATTTTACCCTTCAAAAGTAGCATGTTATTTGAAATATTCTGTAAAGCATCTCTGCTTGGCCCTGATTTGTTCTCTTTCCTAATGATTCTTATAGATTCTTTTAATGCCCCAATTCTCCAGTTTATTATTTTATGTTCACCATTACATATTGTTTGCTGACAAAGTCAAACTGTTTTTATAGGCTGGCTTCGTATTGTTGTGAGACCTCACCTGACATCAAAAGTCTTCTACGATTAGATCCAGCCTCTTTTTTTTTCTAGTTTATATCTTGTTGTATAGATACTTTATTGTATTGGTGTTATGTTACCGAACTGCAAAACCTGACCCATTTTCCCCTCACCATGTCCAATAGCTCCCACATTCATGTCTTTGTTGATTTTACCCCGTTTTATCTTTCATTTTTTTATCTGTAATTGAAACTGATTTATAAAGAATTTCAAATTACACATTTCTTTATTTAAGCTCATCTTATCCTCAAGAAGTTTTCTGAAAATCACCATTACTGGATTTATTTTTCTCATAAGACATTTGCCTTGTTCAGTCTCCACTCCTCTTCCTCATGCTACTGTGGGGTTTTACACACAATAGAGTGTTGATTTATATTTGTTTAACTGAATTATACCTACTTGGTTGTTAGTAAAATTCAGTTTTATTACAAAGATTGATTTAAGTTCTTCATTAAATAGTCTCAAAGGTTCTTTTGGTTTTTTTTATTTTTTATTTTTTTACAGTAAGTTATACAGTTATTACTACTCCGGCTTAAAGAACGTTGTTATAAGTATTTTTTTTGAGGAATGCCTTTCTTAACTTGTGAATAGGCTAGACAAGTTACACTTTGAGTTACTTCGTGCTCTAGGAAACACAACTTCAAAAACACAGTTAAAATTTTGAAGAAGTTCCTTCTGAAGTTGAGAGCTGTCAATGATATTTGTATGTTTAGTGAGATTTAATTTTATTACTTCCAACTTTGTGTAAAAATAAGAAAGAATGTTAATAATGTCAAAGGGAAGTAATCTTCAGAGACTTACTTTAATAAACAGATACAGAAAATCTGTAACAAGCATTTCAAATGTAAATTGCTATTTCTGTAATATTTAATAATGAAATACAAGTAATTTATGTTCTGAAGTAATTCATGTGGAAGTTTATCCTATTCATAGTTTTATATACAGAGTTTAATAAATGTTTGTTGTTTTATCCATATTGCCTCATTTTATCCTTAGAATAGCCTATTAAGTGGGCACTGTGTTTAATTTCCATTTTACAAAGAAAGAAACCATTTGTGAAGAGGTAAAATAATTAGGCAAAATTCACAGAAAACAATATTGAAACTGGGTGTGTCTAGTTTAGTATCTTGCTATGGAAAGTGTGGTTTATAGACTAGAAGCTTTGGCATTACCTTGTTGGAAGTGCAGTGTCCCACTCCAGATTTATTAATTTAGAATTTGCATTTTAACAAGATGTGCACGTGATTTTTTTACACATTAAAGTTTGAGAAGTACTGGTTAAATATCTTGTCACACTTTTTATCTGTTTTAAAATGTAGATTTTATTATTGTTCAGGAATGGTGAGGCCAACAGATCAGGAGACTGTTGCCATTGAAAAGATAGTTTGTTACAGTTCCCAAGAGGAGAAGGCATGCCCATGACTCACCATGCGGTGCAGGGTAGCATACAGGGAAGCAGCAGGTTCAATCAGGAAGCACAGAGAGTGACAGGGAAACGTGGGCAAGAACCTTTACTGTGGTTTCCCTGGGAAAGGCAAGGCGAAGCAGGATAAGCAGTGTTAGGATTTACTAGTTTGAATAATTTCAGTGGGCTCCATGGGGTAGAGGGTATAGAGGCTGTCATTAAGTTGTCTGGTACTTGGCCCTGGGGTCATTAGGGCAGGAGGATTGTGGCCTGGAGTATAAGAGCCCAATAAAGGAGGACATGGTGGAATGGGCTCTGTATTAATTAGTTTGCATATGAAAGCCATGTTCAAAGGTGAGTCCTTTACTGTCTCTAGGAATTGGCTAGCACTGGAAGGGACAGTCTCTCCAGGGTCAGCAAGGCCCCAGAATGTCAAAGCATTAGAAAAATAGAAAATAAAAGGCATGATCATTACATTATCACAGAGAATAAAACCCTATCATAATGTAATAAGCAGAGTTTAAAAAGTTTCATCATGTAAAGATGCATTTATTGCAGGGTTAATGAAAGGACTGAATGAGCCTGTCCAGCTAGCCCCTGGAATTTCTAGGGGTCTGGCTGGGTAGGTGAAATCCATTCAAGTCCTGGCTATTGATGGACACTACCTGGAGGCAGCTCTCCACTTTTGTTTATTTCCTTATGTATGGAGATTGTTCTGATTCCTGTGACTGGCAGGGACTTCCAGGGGCACAGTAGCCATTCCAGAAATAACCCCATGAGTTGGCATTCGTTTCATTGGCCCAGTACTGGAAGTCAGGCACAGAGAATACTGAAGGTAGAGGACCTGCCCTCACCTACCTGCTTCTTGCTTCCTTCCCTCCCTGCCTTCAAGCCTTCCAGTCTTCCTCACTGGAAGATAAGAGCTAAGAAGCTTTGGGGTCATCCCTATTTGAGTACCTGGGAGAAGAATAGAATGCAATTGCCAGTCTGGTTATATCAGAAATAATGAGGTTGGGGGAACGATAGAGCCACAGGTGCCAGCTAAAGAAAAATAACAATGCTGTCTGCTTACTGAGTACATACTATTATGCTAGGTATTATTCAGATGTTAGCACATTTAATCCTAATATACAAATGTGAATATTGAGGCTCAGGTTTAGTATTTTGACCATATTTGTTACACTTTGGAGAGTTAGTGTTACATGCCATGTTTATCTGACTTAAAAGCCTGTACCTTCTATAGGCACATCTTTAGTGTCACAAGGTGGATGACAATGCTTATATAGTTTGTGTTGCAGGAAGTTTTCTATCCTTATTAAGGAAAGTGCTGATCTCTCTGTTCATGAGTTCATTGTGATAGCATCAATAAGAGAATAATTTCCTGTTTCCTCTGAAATATCTAGGGCTCGATCTTTTAGGTCAGCTTACTTTACTTTTGTCACATTCAAAACTAAATTATGTATCAAATCTGAAATGTTCCCATGACTGTCTTTGCTTGGCTCATCTAGGTTGGTAAACCTATGATATAATTTAGAAATAACATTTAACTCAGGATAAAAGGAATTTCTGTGGAGATGTACAAATATGGGAGAGAGGAATTTATGTGGAATTGTAAAAGGATACTTTAAATTTTTATTACTTTTATTGAGGTGCAATTGACATAGGATAAAATTCACCAATTTTAAGTGTATAATTCAATAATTTTGGCAATTATATACTGTCAGGTATATGTGTCAGGTGTGTAGACATATATACACATACATACCTGTATTCATACATGTATACATACATACGTATATACATACATACCTGTCGGTTAGGTATGTGTCTTAGCTAAAATTTACCTTCTACTATAAAATAGAATCATGCATCTTTATATAGGTATTATGTTAATCAAGATTTTTATATTATTTATAATGTACACATTTCCCTTACTTTTAGTATGTTATTCTTACTCATAAACTATTAGAACAACTCTGCGCCATGTCAATTCAAATTTCTCATAAAAGGGTTATTTGTGTGGCAGATAAAATGCATTGCTATGCAAAAAAAGAGTAATAACTACATTATAATAATTATTCAAAAAAGGATACAATCTCATTAATTATATCTTTTTAAATTATATCTTATTAAAACAATATATAAATATACAATATATAAATATACAGATATATAAATATACAACATTAATCTAAGTTGTTCTCAAACATCAGAATCACACTGAAGGCTTGTAAAATCAGATTGGTGGGTTCTGTTTCCTGAGTTTTCCATCCAGCAGTTGCCAGGTGAGATTGATTTTGCTAGTCTTGGGATCATACCTTGAGAGCCAATTCATTAGAAACATGCTTCTTTTTGAGCCCCTTAGCAATGTGTCAAAAATGTATTTCTGATGTCTGCATAAGAAATGTTTTTGTTAATAGACTTTCTGTCACTTAAAAAACTGGAATGAATAATAAATTACTTGATTAAAATAATGACAGAAAATATGTGAATGTAGTTTTGTAAAAGGAAAAACCATAAAGCTGTAGAATAGTCTATAGCACTTCAGGATAATCATTCCATTAAAATAATTTTTCAGTAAAAATGCCTTAGTCCCAGAAACAAAAGCAGTACCATCCAAAGGCAATTCAGAATAATGTATATCTACTACATTGCTTTTACAGCTCTTCTGAAGGAAACTTTTCTCCTTTAGAAAGCCCCTGAGGATACATTTTGTTTACTTTGCTTCTACTCCTCTTGTCTCCTAACATCCATATCTACACACTTTAAATTTTTCTGTCAGTTTTGCAAAAAATGTTAACTTGTATCTCAGTATATATTTTTTGAACTTTTAACTTTCTTTAGAAGATTATGTATTAGATTAATTGGCAAAGAACCTCATGTCTTTCCTTTTATTCACATGTACTTGAAATAGAAATCTCTAAATAGATCATTGAAGAAGAAATTAATTTTCCTTTTGGGGGTATTTTTCATAACCAGAAATTAATAAAAGCTAGGGTTCAATTTTAATTACATGGAAATTATTTGGAATGAAATCTATAAAATGATGCCAGAAGCATTGCTATAAAAGAGTAACTTTCTCATTTAAGAACCTGCTGTTATCTTTCATTTCTTATGAGCTCAAACACTTCATACCAGTCGTACTAAACCCCCTTCTCTGAAGCTGTCCTACTGCACTTTCTACTATTCAGCAACACTCTAGACATGATGATTTTCAAATTAAATTACATCACCCCTTATCTCTGCAGAACATCAAGTGTTATATCTTTTTTCTGTCACGTGAAATGTTTTCTTTTTTCCCCTCTTCACTTAAAAATAATCTACCAGTTACTGAAGGGTTATTTCCAGTTCTGAATGTTCTGAGAAGCATGCCTTGATAAAACAATATGTTTCTTTCTCATATGTCTAAATCTGAATATAAATTATTTTCTTTAAAATATATTTGGAATCTGTTTATATAGAATTTTATGGGTCTTCTATTTGCTTTAAAAAATTCTTGATAACCTTATAGTATATGTATTGCCTGCAACAAGAGTATTAATTTCTCAAAGTGAGGTATTATGTCATATGCAGTGATTGTGTCTTCTGTAGTTTTTAGTCAAAATTAATAGTCATCAAAAAACTCAAGTTAATTTAGGAATTAGCCTGTTCATGTAAAATTACAGATGAACTAGAATATTTGGCTGGGAAGAGTTCAAATATAGTTCTTGAAAATGAAAGTACTCCTCTCTGTATTGAAAGTGAATAAAAGAAAATAGACTTAAGCAATGATATGAAACAAGTGGTAGGACAAAGAAGGATGGAATCTTTGGAAGTCAGAGTTTTTAGAGTTTGTAGAAGCTCCTTTGTAAAAGGGGGTATTTTACCTCCTAAAATTATTTCCATGTAGTTCTCTCTTAGGGGAGGGGTATTTATTAGTGGTCTTTAAGTCTGTCCTATTCCTATGATTACATGCTTTAAACCAATTGCAGGATTGTTATTATCTTTGTAGAAAATTAAAGAGAGATGAATTTAAAATGGTCAAGATAACTTTCTGTGTGTTAAGTTTTACCTCTGAAATTACCATTCAGTGTGTTTTTAGCATCAAGTACATGATTTGCATAATAACACAAAGAAGGCTGGCAGCAGTCTGTCAGTTACTGTAACATAGATGTGTTCTTTATCCTGTAATACATAGTTAACTTAAAAACATTAATTAGAAAAGTAATTATTGCTAGTGGTAGATGAATATTCAATACTAAAGACTATTTTCTGTTTGACTGCAGTAAAGGGAACACCAGGATTGGAACCATGTGGCAGAGTTTTCAGAGTTTTAATGACTTTATTTTCTGCCCTTACTTGAAACTGTTGCAGTGCTTTCTAAGTTGAATGTTATGACAAATGATATTTGTTCAGAGTTACTCAGTATTCTTTTCTGCCAAAATTGCTGATGCTACATTTTGGGCAAAGAGTAACAGCAACTACACACACACACACACACACACACACACACACACACACACACACACAATATGATCCCATATACATGAACATATTTAGAGGACTTATTGGCTAATTTATTTATTATCTGTGGTTATTTGAACCTGAGAAGATTATCATGGCAAAATCTGATGTTTATTTAGCTTTATAATTAGGGACACATTTGTATGTCACAATAATGCTCTGTCCTGGGTGGAGTTTGCATGTTGTTTGGCATCATTTAGGTGGTACAATATGCTGCATTGAATTTGACAAAGTAAAAGTACTCTATGAGATAATTGCTTTCAGATCTGATAGCTCCTAGTACTCTTGATTGTTTGTAATCCAGTTTACTGGAGTTCTGCAAGTATAAACTCCATTTGCTTTCAATGATCTGAATACTTATAAACTGTTCTTTAGCAGTTAGAGTAAATATGTATTGTTCATTTGACAAATTAGACTGCTAATGAAAGGTGGCAAGGTACCTGGGATGAGATCAGAAAGAAAGCATTGATCAATGTTTAGCAGCAATGCCTGAAAATAGCTGGAAATTCTGAATATAAGTCAGAGAAAGAACTGTTTGAGTCTCTGAATATGGAGGTGGCTATTAGAGAATAATGGCTGAAATGCAGTTGTATGTAAAGAAAGTGAGAGATGAGACCATTTCTTGGAGAGCCTTAACCTTAAGAAATTCATGTACACTTTTAGGGAGAGAGATATTTACAGATATGTTTGATGAAATCATATGATATACAATATAATTTACTATATTTTTACAATGCCTGTGTATATATACATGTCTATGTCTAATTATGATATTATATATATTATGTGTATATGTCTATATCTATCTATCTATCTATCTATCTATCTATCTATCTATCTATCTATCTATCTATCTATCTATCTAATTTCCTTGGATAAGGATCTTTAATCCCTACCTTACCTGCTGTATGTGATTCCTTTTAAAATTTTAGTTCAGTGCCTTAAGCCTTTTCAGTGCTTCTTTGAATCTGTCACACATATGTATGTGGAGTTCATACACAGAATTAGGAAATCCTCTTCTCTGGTTATCTGCTTCATCAAGGTTTCCAAGACTTTTTTCCCTATTTCCCGCAGCCAAAAAGGAAAATTCCAGGTTTCATAGTTTTAATTTCCCATACTGCTTCATGACTTTGGCTCAACCTCTGAGAAAATCCATTAAAAAAAATACAGGAAACACATTTTGGCAATCACTGGTCCAAGTTTTGACTTCCTCAACAATACACCTCTCTATGTTTGTACTACAGATTTCTCAGGAAGTTACCTTTTATAAAAAAATAAAATTTCTAATTTTATCCATAAAATTTAAGCTGTTATAATCATAAAAGTCTATTATAAGGGAGCAAAACTGCCAATACCAGAAGTGGAAACACAGTATTTTTTAAAATCATGGGGGAACATTTAGTTTTATAATACAGCTCTTGAAGTTAAATAGCTAGATCATTTAGCATGTACCATTAAAATTTTTGTCCTGAAAGAATATTACATCATTTTATACCCCCCTCAACACTTTATAGAATTTATATTGTCCTGTATTTTCATTAATACTGGATATTAGCATACTTTGTCATTATTGCCAGTTTAAGAGAAGGAAACCAGTAGCCTACCATTGCTTTGCATTGTATTTCCTGATAACAGAGCAAATTGTCTGTTCATGTTATTCTGTTGTTTGTATTTTTTGCAAATCTCTGACATAGAGGATTTAGTTGGAAATATTTCTCAATCCATGGGAAATTATCATTAATGTTGTGTACAAGTCCCTTCTCTTGTATTATTTTTTATTATTTTTATTTTATTATTTATTTTTCTCCTTGGATCTCTGCTGTCATTTCTTTGTTTGATTCTTCAGGGATCACACTCTGATGTTTGGTAAATGAATGAAGTATGGCTATTTTATTAAAATGTATAATGCAGTTTTGGTTAAGTATATATTTAAATTTATGTAAAAAGTATTGTGTTATAGCTCTCATTGATTTTCTAATTTTTTGAGTCAACAAACTTTATGCTATATGTACCTTTAGTTTGTTACATCTGGCTGTATTCCACTGTAAGTCACACCATTTTTACTGATGAAATATGCTAGTAATGGACACCTAAATTATCTCACTTTCTGCTAGCAATATGCTTATGCACTTAATTTATCTAATTACTAACAAATTATTCTCTAGAATGATGGTTTAATTTTATACTCTGGCATAATAATATAATTTTATTAATTGATTTTGTTTTTCTTTCACCCATGACAATGTAAGCCTCCTGAGAACAAAATCATTATTTTATTTTGTTTCCATAGCACTAACCCCATAGCATCAGAGATATAGAAGACACTCAATAAGTACTTATAGAAAGACTAAATAAATGTAATTCCTAGTTACAATTCAATGTATTTGCTATTGTTCTTCAAAATGTGCTTAGATCATTTCCTCTGAAAGCATGAACTTAATGCTACAACTATGCTAAAAATTTCAAGATTAACTAATCTTCTAAGAATAAATATATTTTCATCTAAAGAACCACAGTAACACCAAATGCTGGAAAGGATGTAGAGCAACAGGAATTCTCATTCATTGCTGGTGGGAATGCAAAATAGTACAGCTACTTTGGAAGATAATTTGTCAGTCTTACAACAATCTTACCATTGCAATCCAGTCATTGTGCTCCTTGGTATTTACTTAAAGGAGTTGGAAACTTAGGTCCATATGAAAATCTGCACACAGATTTTAGCAGCTTTATTCATATTTGTCAAAACTTGGAAGCAACCAAGATGTCCTTCAGTAGCTGAATGGATTAATAAATTGTAGTACGTCCAGACAGTGGAGTATTATTCAGCACTGAAAAGAAATGAGCTGTCAAGCCATGACATAAAAGGACATAGAGAAAGTTTGAATGTACATTACTGAGTGAAAGAAGCCAATCTGAAAAAAGCCACATATTATATGATTTCAAGTATATGACATTCTAGAAAAGGCAAAACTATGAAGACAGTAAAAAGACCAGTGGTTGCCAGAAGTTGGAGGGGTAGGGATGAATAGGTGGGGCACAGTAATTTGGGGGGCGGTGAAAATACTCTGTATGATACTATAATGATGGATACATGTCATTATACATTTGTCCAAATCCATAGAATGTACAACACTGAGCGTGAACCCTAAGGTAAAACTGTGGACTTTGGGTGCTTATGATGTGCCCATGTAGGTTCATCAGTTGTAACAAATGTACCACTCTGATGGGGAATGTTGATAGCGAGGGAAGCTATGCATGTTTGAGCTCAGGTAGAATATGGGAAATCCCTGTACCTTCCTCTCAATTTTGCTATGAGCCTTAAACTGCTCTAAAAAGTAAAGTCTTAAAAACAAGTAGGCTTCAATAAAAGAAACCTGACTTCTAAAGAATAAAATTTAGAAGAACACAAGCATGAGAAATTTTTCTTAAATTGTTTCCTGTGGAGTTCCTTAATGTATTCCCCTAATTGGTTTAAGAGAGTGTTGCAAACACAAAATTAACTTTTTGGTAGAATGCTTGGGGACTGAAGAAACTTAAGAAATTGGTGACAGCTGCTGCTGATAGAAAATTAGTGAGATATTAAGATGAAATTTCTGTTGACATATAAGTTAGCAGACAAAATCTTTTTATTTACAAAAATAGTTTACTCACTAATCACAAACATGTCTGGCATAAAGTGGGATAAGTTGTTATGTAATAACTGAGACCAGCTCATTCTCTGTATCCAGGAGCATCTCTGGATTATCTTGGGGAGCCATCAATAGTGCAGACTGCTGGCATTAGTGTTGTTGATCTGAATGAGCACAGATGTCTGGGGTTGAACTTTATTTTCACTCTAAGGAGAGTTTCCTTTGGAATTTGTCCCAAAACGGAGACATTGTTTTTCAATATAAATGTAAATAATGATTTTAATATTTTGTCTTCTGGAAAACATAACTTTCTCCACTATCTTATAGTTTGTCATAATCTAAGAAAGACCCTAAATAAAACCAGTTGTGGCACAGGAAACAGGGATACAGAGTTAACTACTTAGCTTACTTTTTGCTTAATAGAAGGGTTCATTTTGGAAAGGTAATATTGCCCTAAGAAGAAGGATATTGTTTCAGTAAAAGCTCTTCATTAACAATAAATATGGTTTGTGTTGTATAGCATGAAGATTTTTATTTTCAAGTATATGGATTGATAGACATATTATTCCTGAGTTTCTTTAGTCATTTATTTATTATTCTGATATGTGGGTTGGAAGCATTACATCCCACAAATTGTAACTGATTTTTAAGCTACTGGCTACAGAATATTATTATAAACTGCCTTTCTTCTCTAATTATAAATCATGTCTGCATTGAAAGAATGTTGTATTCAAAGAAAATGTATGGATATAGCATTTTATAATTAATAGAATAATAGATACACGGGGAAGAATGCACTTATTAAAGTCAGAAGTGGATGATTGGTAGTAGAGCAAGCTTGACATTGAAAGTTTATTTTAGATTACTATCTAGAGAACACCTGGATTTTTACCTGTATAGTTTGAGCTTACTAACAGTTCTAGACATTTCTTAATCAATCACATCTGTCAAATGCTGTTGAAGAAAGATGGCTCTTGTCAATGACAGTCTGGTTTAGTGACTAAGGACTTCATTCACTAAGAGAGTCTTGAAAATATGATAAGTATTGATCTTCAACTGCCCTATTTTCAATCTCACAGACTATTATGCCTATGGGTTGTGTGAATGTGTGTGCAGATAGTCTTCATGTTGATACATACGAGTATGTATGTAAGTGCATTTATGTGTGTAAGTGTTCTTTCTAGGTAATGTTTCTCTTGTTGATCACCATTATTGTGTTCACATATTATTTAAATATAATGACATATGGCTGGCTGTTTTTTCTAAGCTCTGTTTCCAGAGATGGGGAAGATAATCCACCCATTCATTCTGGATATTTAAATTATAGTTTTGAGAACTCAGATCTACACTCTACACACAAAAAAGGCATCCTATTTCTAGTTGATATACACATAATATGAACAACCATGTGTCAGCTTCATATGAAAGATGAATTTTTCTGAGGAAAAATAACATTCCAACATTTTTTATATTTAGTTATATAAAATGCATATATATTCATATATGTATATAAGTATATTGTAAAGTTCTGTAAAGTATTGACAGTAAATTCTGTTTTAAAAAAAATTTAGGTATGTTTTACTCAGAAAAGATTGTCATGCTAATGTAACAAATTAAACCTCAAATATCAGTGACTTAAATCATTGAAAGTTTTTCTTTTCCTCACTCAAGAAATGCAACTGAGTGAGGGATTACATCCTAAGTCCCTTAGGGACCTTGCTGAAGATGACTCCAGTACCTTGTATCTTAATCATTTGGAACATCACTGCAGTTGGAGGGTCTTTCACTAGTTTGTCCTGGAAGAGATTCATAACATTACATTGGTCATAACTAGTCACATGGGCCCAACTAACTGCCGAATGCCTGAAAAACTGGAAGTTTTTTCTGAGAAAGACAATGGAATATTTTTTGAGCTGATTACCTCACTCACAGTATATCACAACTCTGGCTTCTTCAGGGTTGAAAGTCCTGGTCCTAACAAAGGGTTTAACATTTACCCAGGCAAATCTGCAAGGGTTTCATTGAATGCTGTCAGGGCCTTTTAGAATTTTTGTGCCTAGAGACTCGCAGGTGTGAAGAGGTGTTGCAGTACTGGCAAAGGCATTGACACTGGCTAGTAAGAGAGGTCAGGCCCTTTTTTCAACCTAGTGATTTTGTAGGTTTCTCCTGGTACTCCCTTGCCCTAATATAACTATGAATGAGCACATACAACATTTGCAACCTGAGAAGTTTATGATAATGAAATGTCCAGAACCTGTAGGGATGGAGGTTTTGTTTAACTATTAAGTAAGCCACCGAAACCTATGAAGGTGATAGATGAGGGGGAGAGGGGTTCAGAATACTGTTAAAGGAAAAAACATATTCTGACACTTGTTTAAATGGTAAGGAAAACTTTATTTAAGACTACTGCAAAAGGGGAGAGAGATCATCTCAACTCCAAATACAGCAAGGAGACTTGGAGATTTACAGCCAATGAGCAGAGTGAGGGGGTCAATGGATGGAAGATTACTAAAAGGATATATCAAGGTTAGGGAGATTCTTGCTAAACCAACAACAGGATTCTTGCTGAAGGCAGGCCAATGACTTATACATCAAAGGTGGGGGATGAGGAACTTGATCAGATATCAAGGGTTATCAGATATCAAGGATGACTTAGAAAGATTCTTGCTTAAGTTAGACTTGGCAAGGATGAATTCCAAAGTTGAGGCTTAGTCAAGAAGAGTGTTTAGAAAAGTCTAACTACAGTCTGGTCAAGGAGAAATTCTGTTCAATGGACAGTGGAGTAGGGAGAGGATGAGTACCAGTCATAGTCCTGAAATACACTGCAGTGATCGGGGATACAGTTAGTCTCACTAACCTCCCTCTTCTGACATGCCTCTTAGAAAGTGAGACCCAGGAGATCAATCCTTCCCATACCTGTGTGGATTATCTGTGTGGTGCAAGGGATGGGCTCTGCCAGTCAGGAAAATTTGCCTTCAGATCTCTTAATACAATGTCTGATGACTTGAGCTACTCTACTCTGCAATCCATCACTGCATTTCTCCTGATTATGTGTTTCCCATGGGCTGCTGCAAGTGAATGACTGAGTGCAACAGAGAAACTAAGGCAGTTCCTGGGAGAAGCAGAATTGCTCTGATGGATAATTTTGGTTCAATCACTCCTGGTCAGCCTTGCCTAACTTTTTAGACTGCACCATGATCTGAGATTCTTTCATCCAGTCTTTCCTCCTTCTTTCTCTCCTTCACAATGGTCAGAGCTACATTGCCTTCTCATGTCTCTACAAACTTCTGATCACTTCTACCTAATTATTTGCTCACAAGAATTTCCTGTAATAAAACTCATACACAGCGGATCCCAACCTCAAATCATTAGAAGGTAAACTAGAAACCAAGGATATTGTAGAAGGCTCTCTGTTTTGTGACCTAATATCTTTATGAAATTCTTTAAGTCTCCAGTAAAGTTTTCAAACTGATTATTTGGCCAGTTATTCTATTGTAAACCAACAAAAGAGCCAATATATGTTTATAGGCTTTCTTGGGGCAAAATCAAGATATCTCTATAGATGAGGAGAGACAGGGGAAAAAAAAAAAGAAGTGGGTTTGGGATTTATAGAGTTTCTGAGAAGGATACCATATTTGCACAGATGACAAAATTGATGTTTAAAATTAGTTTTTCTTAAATTCTCGAATGGTAGATAAGTCCAAAGTGACATTTGGGTTGAATGTGGCATGTATTAAATATTATATCAGATTATATTGACAGAGGTAACTACCAGACTAAATCACTGTATGTCCTCTCAAGAATTTGGATATTCCTGTGGAGTCCAAAATTAGACAAGGAAGTTTAAATAATTCTAGGTAAGAAAGCAGGAGTGAAAGTCTAACAACTGGAGCTGAAGAAGCACTGACAGGTTAAAACTCACAAAATTAGTCGGGTAGACTCCATTCTTTTTTTCAGCCTATTTTAAGTTATAGTTTTGTTTTTTTTTGTTAATGACATTTCCTTTTCTTTTAAATCATGCCCTTTGTATTCATTTTTGTCACACATTAAACATTTTATTATCCATTTCCAAGTCCCAACTCCATTGGATATTAATTACTGATTATTGTATTATACTAAAAATTAATGCACATGATGAAAGTGCTCTGCCCTTTACATGTCACATGATATACAAATTAAAAGTCTAATGCCAATTCGCATGAAATCAAATCCAGTGTTAGTTTGGTTGACCAGGAAAATGTTGAATACTTGAGAAATTTGAGAAAAGATAGAGTTAGTTTAATGTCTAGTAGACTATGATATTATTATCTTCTTGAAATGAATAATGTCATCATTTTCAATAAACTGTCTTAAAGTTTACCTTACTGTATATTTTTTTCTTTAGTATTTGAAGTCTGCTTGCAGCTTTTAAAAGTTAGACTGTTAATGCTAACTCAGTGTTTATGAAGCTTTAAGCCTAGTGATTATTGGTAGGGTTTTGGATGAAAAATATATAAATACGGCAGTAACAGTATTACTATTTTTAGTTTTGTTTTATTTTTTATTTTGAAAAGTATTTACTGAAATGCAGTGTACCTATAGAGAAACATAAATAAGTATAATGCTCAATGGATGTCATGACAAATTGAACACACCTGTATATCAGCTTCTGGACAATGAAACAGAACATTACCAGTAGTCTCATGTCCCTTCCGGTCACTTCCCACCCCAAGGGTAACACCAACTGGAACATCCCAAAAGCATAAATTATTTTTACTTGTTTTGTACTTAATATATATAAATGGGATCATAAAAATAAGAGAGGGAGGGAGAGGAGCATGATGAGAAAGCAGCTCTAAAAATCTCCTAGAACTAGTAAGATGAAAAAATACAAGATCAATAGAAAAATTTAACTGTATTTCTATATACTGTCATGAACAAAGGGAAAATGAAATTAAAACTCATACTTTAAAAATACTACATGTCATTTTATGTAATTATACTTCAGTAAACTTTAAATAGAAATAAAAACTAATTCCTTAGGAAATTGCCTTTGAAATCAAATAAATTCTGCCTGTTATTTACGGAAATTTTAATATAATATTTTCTATATTTTAGTTTCCTCATGAGTAAAATGGGCTTAACAAAATATTAGGTCTGAATGTCTCATAAATATGTTGTGGTAAATATGCATTAATAGTTTGTTGGAACATTATATGCATTGAGTAAGTGTTAACTATCTTTTAATATCTTACATAAATATTTTACATGACTCTTTTGCTAATAATCACTCTATAGTAGCTTTAAAGTTTTTAAATTAGAAATGCGTCTCTTTCAGTTTCCTTGGCTATAACATAAAGCGATGGATCCTAGTGTAACCAAGTGAGGGGAGATCCAAATACACTATCCTCAACTTCACCATTCTTGAGAAGCAACCTCAGAAAATCACATAGACCTTACAGTTACAGTCTATCCCCAGTTCAGCCCTTTTACAGAGTAGAAAAATGCACAGGGCATTATCTCTCACACTCTAACTTCATTAATCTCTTTTTCTTATTCTCAGGAGTGGGGTATCTGTCATTGTTCTCTTCAGCTGCTTGATTCTTCTTTTATTAAATTTAAATTTAACTCAACTAAATGCTATCCTTCACTAGATATATCTTAGTGTAATAAAATTTAAAGGAACCTTAAGCCATGTTTTTTAACCTTTTCCCCAAAGATAGTTCACATTACATCGACATAATACAATGTTCATTAAGCATGGTTTGTAAAGTTTTATTGCAGTATATATACCTAATTATAGCTGATAGTAACAGCCAAAAAAAAAAAAAAATTGGCTAGTTCATGAATTTTGTTTTCTTGACCTTTCATTGCTGAAGTTTATACTTTTAGCAATAGATTCTGCCTTATTATTGACCAAGAGTCAATGGATGCTATTTGCAAGTTTTGTGTATATTTGAATTCCCCCAAATTTATACACAGACATTTGGTTTATCACATTGATAAATACATTCATTAATAGTCTTTGTAAAAGTCTTATTTGTGTAAACTTTAATTATGAAAATGTCTACAGACACACATATCATGATTTAAAAATTGTCCTGTTATGAACATTAACCACATTAATTTTGTCAATAATATTTTCATGAATATTTGTTTTCAGAGAGATTAAAACAAATCCTCTTCATAAGGGGTGTCTGACATAGCAATACACACCTTAGAGAATGTAGGATATTTAGAATTCTTTGTTCTAAATAATACTGAAAAGTTTTCCTAACTGGAGGTATGCTTTATATTTTCAGACAAAAATAATCTAAACTTTTCTTTCTAATTTAGAAATACATTTAATAGTTAATATTCTATAATGTTTTAATTAATTCATATTTTAGAAAACATAAGGCACTTCCAGGAAATTTTTATATACTTTCCAGTTAGTAATTGAGATTTGGTTTTGCTTGAATTAAATTCCATGCATGTGGTGAAAATAAAATTTAAAAAGAAAATAGATTTTACTTAAAAAAAATTGATTATGCTAATATGGGTGACTAGTTGTAATGGATTTTTTGGTATACTTACAGTTAGCTTTTAATCATATGGATTCATTTTACTTGCTTTCCAAATAAATCCTCTAATGGAGTATTTTCTTCTTAGAGTGTAGTCTTTATATTAAACTTCCTTCAAGATGAATAAATTTCATAATTAAGTGAATTTACTAATCATCTCTGATTGAATATATTAAAATGAAATGTATTTTAATACTTAGATAATAAAATATATATATATTTCATAAATTGGGACTCAGAACAGATCTGTATTTACATACTTATGGAACAAACAGTCTAGTGGCGCCATCATTTCTTGGGTCTTAAGGAAGTTAAGGGAAGGTCCACCTTACTGCCTTTTTTACAGACATGTCAATAAATATGTACCACTTGTTATTTTGAATCTCCGAAAAAAAAACCTCATTCCAAAGGCGTCAATCAAGGGCTTTTTTTTTTTTTTTCCTAATAAGTAAGAAGAAATACACTGGATATTTTCAAGTCCTGCTTTTCTTGTTTGTTTGTTTGTTTTTTATGCAGACATCTTAAATTTTCTAACTAAATCCTCTCCATATCTAATTTATAGTGCTGAATTTTATGGACTATTTATGCAGGTGCTTAGGGAATTAGGTGGGAAGTCAAAATGGATTTCAGTGTATTTGATTCAATTTGTTAATAAATATTGCATTTCATTTGCACAATACAAAGTAACACAATATATATGTAAATATCTATCTATCTATTTGTCATCTTCTATCCTTTCATCCATCCATCCATCTGTCCATTCATTCATCGATCCATCTTCTATTTGTGTAAATTCTGAGGGAGAAGGTTTTACAAGACATATCAATCTCGGTCTAACCAGGAAAGAGAAAGCACACAGTACTTTAAATAGAGAAAAGTTACTATAGAGGATTATTAAGCTGTGATAAGGAGAGTGATAATTAAGATGGAAATAGAACTCTGAAAGATGCTCTAGGGATGAAGGAGAGGACCCAAGAAATGGTGAATTTAGAAGAGGATTTCAAACCTTATTAAAGAAGCTACAGTGGCAGTCCACTGGGTGGCAGAGAAGATTACTGGGTAGTTCAAGTCAGTGCTGCTCCACAGTCTCCAGGCAAGGCTAGATCATTCCTCTGGGGTGCAGATCAGCTGAGGCTGGTAGCAGGCATTTGAAGGAAGTCAGATCACTGCTGCAGGTACGACAGAACTGGAAAACCCTCCCTCTGCTTTTCTTCTGTGTGTGCCTTGGGCAGGCTGATGGGCAGGACAAATGTTAGGTAGCTGGCTCTTCATGGAACGTTTTTGTGATTAAAATAAATGATCACCCAGTTTTCTAATATGGTCCGAGAAGTTATACTTCTAAAAGGAACATATTTTTTTATGTACTGTAAACCTAATGACAGAAACTTATTTTTTATTTGTGTCTAAAAATAGACTCATATTGGGTACAGCTACCTGGTTTGAAAATATGAAATTGACTTTGAAGTCACCTCAAAAATAACAAATATGGCTTACATGTTGTCTTAATTGACTTAATATGAGTATGTAAATTGGTTGTCTCGGCTGTCCAAACTTAAGACAGACTCTTTGAGCCCTCTTTTCATCTAAGCCTTTTCTTTGGGCCTTGTCTTTGGTTTGCCTAGTTCAGGTGCAACAAGAATCCTTTACCCTGAATACCTGATCCCCCTCCATATCTGATCAAATTTCTTATTCCCCACCCTTGATATCTGATCATCTTGGCCTGCCTCAGCAAGAATTTTAAGTCAGTTTAGCAAAAATTTCCCTACCCTTTATGTCTCCTCTTAGTAATTTTCCATCTACTAACCTCACACTGTGCTCCTTGGCTATAAATCCTCACTTTTCCTTGCTATATTCAGCCTTGAGCCCTGTATCTCACCCTTCTTGTCATAGTCTTGACACCTATCAGAATAGTCCTGTATAAAGTCTTATCACTTTGACAAGTGTCAGAATAATTATTTTCTTTAACATTGTTCAAATATGTCTACTGCATTAACAAAATAGTCATTTCAATTAATCTTCAGTATTTACCATATGATAAGATATTAATTTGAAATACACTATCCATTCAATAAACTTTAACTGAAATACAAGATCATTGTGTAAACTGAGGACATAATTAGATATATTCCAACTTCGTCAACTATGTGGGGTTTATTCAAAAGCTTATAATCTTATATAATAATACACAGATGAGTAGTTTACAATAACTTAATCAAGCTGTACAGAAAATCTACATTGAATGGGTTGTTCTACTTATCATTCAATTTGGGCAGAAAACACATCAAAAAAAATTTCCTGGTAGAATATGGTGGTTATAGTCTCTAATTAAAGAACAAATGTTTGTTAAAATGAGATCACCTTACAAGTCTAGAATTTTAATTACTGTTAGATTAATGTTATTAAATGATATAATAGCACTGTTGTAGGTTACTTTAGAATCTTGAGTGATAGATATAGGCTTGACTATGCGTGAGGCATATTACCATTATGTAGATATTTGTGTATACACATTTCAATTCATTCATTTTAATAAACTTTTTATTTCAGTTTTAAACTTACAAAAGAGTAGTAAAAATAGTACAGAGAGATTCCATATACGCCACACCAAGTTTCCCTTATTAACTCATTGCTATCATAAATGTTTCACAATTAATGAATCATGCATCAGTATACATTATTATTAACTAAAGTCCATATTTCATCCAGATTTTTTTGGATAAAATCTTTTGTTTTACCTAATGTTTTGTTACTGTTTCAGAATCCCTTTCAGGATACTGTGTTACATTAGTTCATCATCCTTCCTTAGTTCCTCTTGGCTGAAACAGTTTCTCAGGCTTTCCTTGTTTTTGATAATCTTGAGAGTTTTGAGGAATACTGGTCAGGTATTTTGTAGAATGTTCTTCAGTCGATATTGGTCTGATGTTTTCCTCGTAATTGGTTTTGAAGTGAAAGACAACAAAATTAAAGTGACATTCACATCACATCATATCAAGTGTACCTATTGTCTATATGAAATCACTTGTGGTGTTAATCTTCAGTACTTGCCTGAGGTAGTGTTTGTCAGTTTTCTTTACTATGAAGTTTTTCTTTTTTCCTCCCTCCCCATACTGTACTTTGGAAGGAAGTTGCTATACACAACCCACATTTAAGGAGTGAAGAGTCATGCTTCACCTCCTTCAGTTGTAGCATATAATATTATTATTTATAATTCATTTGTATAATGAATTTGAGCTTTCCTTCCTTCCTTCATCAGTATGGACTCATAGATATTTATTTTATACTTTGAATTTTAATCTAATATACTTTACTTATTTTTTCCTCAGATTGTTTCAGCTTTATCCATTGAGGAATCTTATCAATTGGCTCCTTGGTCTCTTTAACATAACCACATTATTATGTTTTTTAAAAAATACTTTCTTACTTTCTGGCATTATAAGATGCTCTAGCCTTAACTTGTGTACTTGCTACCCCAGTCCTAGAATCAGCCATTTCTCCAAGGACCTCTGGTTCCATTTGTTGGATAATGGTATTAGAAACTTGGATCTGGGTGCTAAATGTGTTCCTTGATACTGGAGTGACTTTGCTTCTAGCTTACAGAGCAAGGAGCAAGGATACATGTGTATATAATAACTTTAGTTTATACACGTATCTATACATGTTTCTTTTTGTATTCATCTGTATCTATATTATGCTAAACATGAATTCTTACTGATGTATCCCACTCCAATCCATTACCATATGAATGATTTTAGCCTCCTCCCCTTGCTTATCTGTGACATCCCACTCAAATACTGAGAAACTGGTATCCCACCATCTGCTACCAATTTACTCAGTTTTTCAATTCTAGTATATATGTATGGCAGTATCAGAATTGTTAACCCCTATTTCCTTTGGAAACAACTTTATCAAGTTGAGCACAGTGCTTATAGTTAGTTCCTTTGCCTTTAGTCTTACAGACCCCACTCATTTCCAGAGTTACTTAATTCAGCAGTTTTTTCCCCCTTATCTTCTTCAATGAGATTGTTTCATACATTTATAATGCAGTTGGATTCTTTTGCCACATTTGCATTCTATTCTAGAATTCTCTGGCCTTCTAAATATTTTTTTAATTGTATACGTTAAGATTGAATTATTTATAGCATTATGTATCCGTCATTGCAGTATCTTTTAGAATAGATTTACTGCCTTAAACAAACAAACCAGCAAAACCTGTGCTTCATTTATTCAGCCCCTACCCCTCTCCTGTACACTTGGCAATCACTGGACTATTTATTGTGCCTTTAGTTTTGCCTTTTCAGAATGTCATATTATGCAATATGTGGACTTTCATAATGACTTCTTTCTTTCACATAGAAGTATTAATCTGAGATTCATCCATGTCTTTGTGTTTTTGATAACTCATTTCTTTTTAATTCTGAATAATTTCCTATGATATGGATGTATCACAATTGATTTACTTATTCACCTATTGAACAGGATCTTAGTTCATTTGAGTTTTTGACAATTATGGATAAAGTTGCTATAAACATACATGGGCAGGTTTTATGTGAGTATAAGTTTTCAAATTTGGGTAGATATCTAGGTTCAACTATGTACCTGTTATGAGTATATTTTAAAAATATGGCCAAAAGGAATAAGATGTTTTCATATGATATATGAAGCAATATACTTTTAGGTCATAAAGAAGATATTTGTAGGGGAAAATAAAAAGAAACTGAAATCATGGTTTCTGTGTCATATAGAAATATTAGGGGGGAAAAATAAGTTGGTATCATTTTATGTTCTTGGCATGCTCCCCAAACTTCAAAATATCATTGCATTTTCCATTTTCTGTAGAAAAAATTATATCCATAATATATTTTAGAGAATATAATACATATTAAATCTTTTGTTAGAATAAAAGGGTATTGTTTAGAATAAAGGCAGAAATGAGTTGTTATTTGAATGAAATTAATGAGTATAAGATACAACACTCAAGCAAATATAAATAATATTTAAGACACTTTGCAATTCAGGAAGTAAAGCTTGATGTAGAAGTCAGTATTTTTTTCAGGGTGTCTATCCAATTGAGTGATTCTGCTCTGTATTAAAATGCTTAGTAATTAAAATGCTTAAGTTTTACTTCTATTGGTACTAATAAGCGTTATTTTCAGAGAAGAACTTCATTTACAGAAGAAATAAAGTGAAAACTACATTTATATGATAAAGAGTGCAAATGATTAATGACCAGATTGTTAGTTGAGGGATACTAAAGTGAGTTTTTTTGAAAATACAGTGCGTTCTAGGCTCGGGAAACTCGTAATAGGCATATTACATTAAGCTTTATGGAACTGGTCATTAACTTTTGTAGCTTATCTAATGGAAATATTTTTTAATAGTTTCGTAGTATATCAATGAGAGGATATAGGTCAGCGGTCCCCAACCTTTTTGGCACCAGGGACTGGTTTCGTGGAAGACAGTTTTCCCACGGACTGGGGAGGGGGGGTTGGGGGGTTAGTGGTTCAGGTGGTAATGCGAGCCATAGGGGGAGCAATGGGGAGTGGCAGAGGAAGCTTGGCTCTCTCTGCTCGCGGCTCACCTCCTGCTGTGCGGCCTGCTTCCTAACAGGCTGTGGATCAGTACCAGTCTGTGGCCCGGGGGTTGGGGACCCCTGATATAGGTGGAAAAAGATTTGATATGACAACATTCTTAGTTAGCTTAATCATACGATTTTTTTTTATGATTGATTCAATCCTTTAACCATTTATTCAACACATAGTTACTACATGCCAGGTTCTGTTCCAAGCACTGGAAATACAGCAACGAACAAAACAAAATCCCTGCCTATATGGGGTGTAGTTCACCTACTACAGTTACTAGTGTAGTTCACAGTAGTGAGCATTTGGCCAGGTAGCAGTTTCAAAAATAAAGCAAACGGGTAACATGGGGTGTGGTCATCTACAAACACTGGCATTAACAGTTCATCCTGTCCTGGGAGAAGCAAAAGAAATGAGAGATGGGGAAGAGCAGACAGTAGAGGGTCTCAGTGCTAAGCCACAGAGTTTGAATTTCATTCTGTAGTAGATAAGAGTCATCAAAGTGTTTTTTAATGGCAGGGAAGGAGGAAAGATTGTATTAAAACAGTTCAATAGAAAGTATGTTAGTATTATGTTAAACTTGCTAGTCACTTAGGTTCTGGGCTTCAGTGTGATAGTCTTTATCATTGCCCTTTGAAATGCTATTATGTACATTAATTAACCACTCCTTAGTTTTCTTTATTCCCTTAAACCTTTCTTTTGTTTTGTTTTTTTGAATTTTATTTTATTTATTTTTATACAGCAGGTTCTTATTAGGTACCTATTTTATGCCTATTAGTGTATATATGTCAATCCCAATCTCCCAATTCATCCCACCACCCCTCCTCAACCCCCCAACCCCCCGCTTTCCCCCCTTGGTGTCCATATGTTTGTCCTCTACATCTGTGTCTCTGTTTCTGCCTTGCAAACCAGTTCATCGGTACCATTTTTCTAGATTCCACATATATGTGTTAATATACGATATTTGTTTTTCTCTTTCTGACTTACTTCACTCTGTATGACAGTCTCTAAGTCCATCCACGTCTCTACAAATGACCCAATTTCATTCCTTTTTATGGCTGAGTAATATTCCATTATAAAGAAGATGAAGAAGATGTACCACATCTTCCTTATGCATTCGTCTGTTGATGGGCATTTAGGTTGCTTCCATGACCTGGCTATTGTAAATAGTGCTGCAGTGAACACTGGGGTGCATGTGTCTTTTTGCATTATGGTTTTCTCTGGGTATATGCCCAGTAGTGGGATTGCTGGTCATATGGTAATTCTATTTTTAGTTTTTTAAGGAACCTCCATACTGTTCTCCATAATGGCTATATCAATTTACATTCCCACAAGCAGTGCAAGAGGGTTCCCTTTTCTCCACACCCTCTCCAGCATTTGTTGTTTGTAGATTTTCTGATGATGCCCATTCTAACTGGTGTGAGGTGACACCTCATTGTAGTTTTGATTTGCATTTCTCTAATAATCAGTGATGTTGAGCAGCTTTTCATGTGCCTCTTGGCCATCTGTATGTCTTCTTTGAAGAAAGGTCTATTAAGGTCTTCTGTCCATTTTTTGATTGGGTTGTTTTTTTTAATATTGAGCTGCAGGAGCTGTTTATATTTGTGGAGATTAATCCTTTGTCCGTTGATTCGTTTGCAAATATTTTCTCCCATTCTGAGGGTTGTCTTTTTGTCTTGTTTATAGTTTCCTTTGCTGTCCAAAGCTTTGAAGTTTCATTAGGTCCCATTTGTTTATTTTTAGTTTTATTTCCATTACTCTAGGAGGTAGGTCAAAAAAGATCTTGCTGTGATTTATGTCAGAGTGTTCTTCCTATGTTCTCCTCTATGAGTTTTATAGTGTCCAGTCTTATATTTAGGTCTTTAATACATTTTGAGTTTATTTTTGTGTATGGTGTTAGGGAGGGTTCTAATTTCATTCTTTTACATATAGCTGTCCTGTTTTCCCAGCACCACTTCTTGAAGAGACTGTCTTTTCTCCATTGTATACCCTTGCCTCCTTTGTCATAGATTAGTTGACCATAGGTGCGTGAGTTTTTCTCTGGGCTTTTTGTATTTAAAGATCATAAATTCATAAAACATAGCTTGATAAAGTGCAAATTACCAAAACAAAATAAAAATGAGGATAATATTCTACAGCTATTTTCTGAAATTGTAAATTGCACTGATACACAGAAGTGAATCTTTTACATAAATATCATTTCTCCTTCATATTCAAAACATTTTTGGGCATTTTCATATTACAATTGAAATATATCTAAAGTAAATTATGCATCTCCATGTCCCCTTAAACATAGCATATTGCACATTTTATTGATAACTTTGTTCCTCCATTATAAACATTAGTTACTCAGTAGCTCTGTGAAACAAGGATGCCCATGGCAATGTCTCAGAATCTGTAGCCATCAATAATGGGCTCTACTCTTAATGGTCTTTATGTGTCTATCATTTTATTTTTCACATTCTTTCTCTTCTGGTATCTGAAAATTCTGGTTTCAGAATTTTGGCTGCTTCTGATCTGCTGCTTTACACATAATTGTCAAGTGAATATGCTTCAGCTTTTTACGTATCAGTCTGGAGGCTGTCTTCCAGGTATTTCATCTGAAAAAGGTATAAGTCTGAAAGACAGGGTAAGTAAGGCATTGCAGGCACCCATTATGAGACTCATAAATGACATCTTACAAATCAGTTTTCAATCTTTTAGTGATAAATGTTGGTAGCAGTTTTGATCGGTATATCAAATGTTGGTAAATCAGAAGCCACCTGTTTAATTCCTTTTTTTTTTCAAGAAAATGCATATTTCCAAATATTTCGGAAAATTAGTATTTTTCATAGGAGTTTTTGCAACTTATACAGTATTTCCTGACTTCACTTTTGGAAGAAATTTCATTTGGAAAGTTTATCACTCATTTTGTTATTCTGCTAGTATTTAATGCTGACCGATCCTTGAACTCTGGGTGACTATGGCCAGAACAGCTAATTCATGTACTAGAAGTTTTTAAAAATGACATTTTTACTCTCTGAATGGTGCTATTGATTAAACTGGATCATTTATTAAGCTGTATATTAGGTCTCACATAACCAGGATTAACAAGCTGCACTTGATTTCTGAGTTTAGATTGCCACTAACAGATTATTCTCCTTTGAAGATAGCTGATGTTTGAAGAAGAAAGTCATGCTCCCAAATATGTATATTAAAATAGTTTATAAATGAAAATCTAAAAGAGGAAAGCAAGATATGAGCCATCACCATTATATCATCTAAGTGAGGTCCCTGGCAAGATTCAGTTCGAACATCATCTCCTCTAACAGCTATTTCCTCATTTCCTGAAAGGGTCCTTCACCCATAGTCCCAGAGTTCCTTTTAGCTTTTTTCCATACCATGTTTTAATTGTCTTGTTTCCTCCTTACTGTATTTTACTTTTATTTGCCTGTCTTCCCCTTACTACATTTTTAAGATCCTTACAGGCAGAGTCTTTATCACCTCTGCATTTCCAGCCACTGGTCTAATGTCTGTCTTATAGTTAACCCTTATAGTAAATATTTTTTGTCTGGACTGAACCTAAGATAATCAGATTTCTTTATGGTTTTAGCAAGCCTTGTTCTTATCTCTCAATAATCTCCCATTAGAGAAAGATGAAAAATGCACATTAAGAAAATGTAGTATAAATATACTATATATGAGGATAAATATTTCATAGATAACAAATAGTTAATGTAAATAATAGGCAGTATCCATGTAGAACTTATGAATAGGATATTCACTTATATGGTTTCTCCATGTCCCATCAAAAAATTATATGTGCAAAATGAGGTAGAATATGGCCAAGAGCTCAATTATTACTAAACCAATGGTAATCTAACATTCCAATAAATGTCTCATTTTTGCAAAATGAGTATACAGTCAATGCTATTTTATTATTTATAGAAGTTATGAAACATAAAGACAATACATTTTTAGAGGAATTAAAATAGAACTAAATTCTGGTATCTTTGGGGAATATACAATGTGAGGCTAAAGCAAAATAAAATAACATTTAAGACACTTTGCATTTCAGAAATTCTACTTTTTTTAAATCTAATAATAAGTCTTTAGTATTCATTTTGGGCACAACTTCTGTGGACACATGGTTGTAAGCAATGGACAGTAGACTGATCCTTTATCCCTGGTATTGAAAATAGTTTGATAGATTGTGCTGAATGAAGCATTTTCATGTTTGTTCATTAATTATATTTACTTTTGCATAAATTGTCTTTTCATATCTTTTGATTATTTTTTTTTCTTTTGGTCATTTTTAATTGAATCAATGTTTTCTTACCAGCTTAAATAATATAAACCTTAAACATTTGCTACAAATATATATTGTTGGGTCTTATTTTTAATTTAATATGCTATTTTCTTCATGTTTCTGAATAAATTTATTAATATTTTCCATCAGACTTGTGGAACTTTAAGACCCTTCGACAATAATTTTTTGACCTGAGCTGACATGGTCCTAGATTAGATACTGGTAGATTCATTGTCTTAACTACTGCAGCATTAACATATTTTTGTCTTTTAATTAGAATTTAAAAAGAGAAAAATAAATGCCTCAAAAGTTGTATAAAGACCTTAAAAATCCATGAAATGTAATGTTGGCAAGTATAATAGCCACCCTTTTTAATGTGCACCTAGCCCGTGATGACGCCCTCTTCTCTCAAATTGGTACTGCCTCCTACCACTTCCCACACTGATGATCTTTGTCAGCCAGGTTTGTATCATGTGATCCTACGTATTGATAAAGATTGCAATAGGCTCTTTTCCTGAACTTAAATTATATAGCTAGTTTGGCTGTATACTAACCATCTTTCAAGTGCACTGACAAGTAAAAATGATGGAGCAGGGATGCCAAGAGAAGCAAGGAGGGAAGAGAAGAAAAAAGAGAAAGATAGAAATAGCCATAACTTGGTTCCTGACAGTTTGGGGTTTTCCAGTTTCATGTTCCTGTCTCTCTCAAGGCATGTCTTAGCCCAGGTACTTTGGATAACTTCTTATTCTTATAAAAATTCTACTTACACAATGATTCTTACAGAAAAAGGCTTTGACAAAGACATTAAGGGTGGCCAGTATTCTGGTTAACAGCCTCCAAAACAAACTAATATTCTGTAGATTTGCATATGTTGCTTTGTGCTTCACTCAGAATATTTTGTGTTCTTTTCTCTGAAATTTGTTGTGAAACTCTGTGTGTGGGAGTGGTTTCCATTTTAAGCTAGGATTTCTGGAGATAATAATTTAAATCAGTGTGTAAGAAAATATAATAGAGATAGATATATTCTAGAGACAGATGGGCAGTTCTTTGGGTCAGAAATCATATCAGTTTGAAAAGACTGGTAATACTCTTCCGTGTGAAAATACAGCTGCTAGCCTTAACAATAGACAGTTCAAATAATGGGTGGATGCAGAAAAGACTGATTCACAAATTTTTATTTTTTTCTACATATAAATGTTCAATAAATGTTTGCTAAATGAATTACTAAATGCATGAATTCAAGTAATTGATATGGGTAGAATCTAGTAGAGAGAGAGAAATTGGTTTGACTCTTAAATAAAGAAAATCTATGGTATTTGTATAAAGTTTCAGACAAGAAATTACATTTATTAAGTTGCTTGAACTATCTAGTATACTAGCTCCAATTATATTTCCTTTAGATTCAATTATTTCTTATGTGTCTATAATGCTTTAATATAGGTATTTTATTTTATCAAGATCATTGAGGACAAGCAGTAACTTACTTTCTTATTTATTTTGGCTAAATATGTGTCAGTGATTTTGCTTATGTTTTTGAACATTACAATACAATTTATGTAACTGATGAATTCACGTATTTATTAATGTTATCATTTATAACTTTACTCTTAAACCTTCGTAATGATTAATTAACTCTGCTGACCCAGAATCTTGAGAATATGATGACAAGTCTATGCTGGTGATTGTACTTCCCAAATTTGTATTCATCCTGGATTTAGAGGCTCCAATTTTACCTTAAACCATGCACAGGAAGGAATCCTGATGTGTGTTGAGTTCCTTACTGTTTACAAAAACTAAACATATGCAGTAAGAGTATCTTTCACTAGGCTTCATCATGAAAAAAAGGATTTGATAATTTTGTGAGAATGTAACATAGGTTAGCTATTATTCAGAGATTTAAATTTCAAATATCAAATCAATAGCCATTACTCATATTGTAGAAGAATGTCAACATTGTAATTATGATCATTCCTTTAATGAAGTTTTTCTAGATATCCTTATAGGTAGATTTTACAGTAAAGATCTCAAAAAATATCTTCTGAATTATTCAATTCTGATGTATATAATGGTTCAAGAAAAGTCCAAAGCCCATGAGACTGAATTACATTTTATTATGATTATCAAATTAGCAGCTTTTATTTCAAGTGCTGGCCATGAAACCTAGACAAGTCTCTTTTCACAAGATCAGGAGAACACATAGAACACATTTTTCAGAGAATTTCCATGTGTTCAGACCTACCAATTTGTTCAGGAAGGAGTGTGCTATTCCACATCCCCACTTTTAGGGACTCGGGATGTGGAGTAAGGAGTCTACTAGGAGGAATACACTAACACCGCACCTTTGAAGGAGTGTTATTGTTAAGGAACACTTATAGAGAGCAAGATCATTGGCCATGGTAATTATGACGCATCATATTAAAGTAAAACTCAGGAGGTATATTATTACCAGAGCTTAGGGCAAGTTGGCTCAGAAAACTATAGAATGTACAGTGGTATTCAGTATGTGTTGTGCAGATTTAGGGCAGAGTTAACCATGAGTAATTTTGCACCAATAAAGCACTTTTGACACTTTCATTCACTTATTTACGAATTTACTGTGCAAGTATTTATAGTCTCTGTGTTATGTAAATGAACTACAAGTAAAGTTTCTAAAGACCTGTGATTAGCCCTTTCCTATTTCCTTTCAGTCTCTCTTAGAAATGTTTAATGTAAACAAAAAGTAATGAATCTTGGAGGACTTGCTTTGACTATATAATGCAACTCGTGTATTTTGTTTAAAATTTTAAACTCTTTAATATTTTCCCTTTAAAAAAAACCTTACCCATATTAAAAGAAAACACAACGTTTAGTAAAATCATGATTATTAGAAATGCTTTAAAATTGTTTTTAAAGACAAGAATGTAAGGCATCTATTAAAAATGCTTCACAAATACCCTTGAAAACTTTAGGTTGGATAAATAGTTTGAATGCTGAAATTTAACCACATAGATAAACTGATGCTATAAAAGCAAGACAGAGGAAAATTTGCTATTTTTGATATTTTCCCATTTTAAAATTTCTACTTTTGAAGGTTTTTATACTCATGATTTCTTGGGAATAGAGGGTTTGGTGATAACAAATCAAGTGAAATTAATTAGATGAAGATAAAACATAAAAATTTGTTTTCAAAGTAATTACTGAGCTTTGTGTTTATTTGTAATTGACCTAAATAAAGTTTTAAAATATATTAGTGATGGATTTTTTTCTATACCATATATATTTTATGACCATTCTCAAACCCAAAGTGAAAAACAATGTCGACTCCATAATATAAAATTAAAAAAAATAATTTTTAGTCACTATTTTTATTTACACAAAATCTAAAGCTGGAATGATATGAAATCAGGCTTCCTATATGAGTATATTGATAGAGGTTATTAAAGTAATTTAGGAACACAATAACATTAACTTTTTAAAGGTCAAGACAATGCAGTGGAAATAGTTGAGGACTTTTGGCTGACCAAATACATTTTCTAGTTGAGGTGTTCAAGAAAACTTGTGATTTTCTTGATTATTCATCTTCTTGTTATTAGGTAGGAGTGACACTGCTTCTTGCTTTTATATCCTAAATGAAGGCCAGAAATCCATCAATTCATTCTTAATTTTAACTAAAATTACAAATATAGGAAGACCCAGTTATATTTACTCTGCCAGTAATAATGGAACTTTCTCATTGACGGCCTTCCACACAAGGGAGGCAGCAGAGTGAAGGGTTTGCTCTAGAGACTGAACCCATATATTCCTCATGTTCCATTTCATGATTTTTTTACTTTGGTCAAATTACTTATGCTTCTCTTTCCAGTTTTCTCATCTATAAATAGAATAATAATAGAGTTGTCCTTATGGTTTAATAGACGAATGTGTGTGGAATCCTGCCTGTCACATGATGAGTGCTTCATCACACACATCAACACAAGCTGATGGAACAGTAGAAGTGTGGTGGCATCTCAAATACAATAAGTCTATTCCAGAAAGCTAACCTCTTAATTTCCTTTTTCCCCTCTCTCTATAGGCTCATACTCATTTAGTAGGTATTATGTGACAGGCATTACACTATTATCATCCCTATTTTCAGAAGAATTTTAAAGACTGTTATACTTGAAATCTCCCTCATTGTTCTGAATTTAGGTAGGAAACCAAAATTTTCTGAAGAAAAACATGTTTTCTGAAAAATAAAAATGGGAGACATTATATAAATTTTCAATACTCTAACTTTTTTTTGTTGTGATTTATGAAGTTGGAATTGTAATTTTTTAAGATGAAAATTTCATATGGTACAAACTAATAACTTTAAGGGAATTTTAAATCTTTTATATCTGTTTATTTTCAGAGCATATAATATTTACATTAGAGTTTGAAGCAGGATGCAATTTTATGGTTTGTTGTATATGTTTCTGTCATTTACTTTTTTAAAAAATTAAGTATAATTTGATAGCTAATTAAAATTCTGTGTAGGCCCTGTCATTTTATTTGATGTCATATTTTATTACTGCTAACTCTCCATGGATAACATTTGGTATTGGTAATATATTTTATTTTTCCTTTTGGTTATTCATTCAGAATTTATTAATTTATTCTGAAAGCATAGTTTGTTAAAAAAAAAAGTTAAACAGGGAAAGAAGAGTTTTAACAGTGACTCTCACAGAATTGTATTAATACTGATGACTTTGCATTTTACATGCCATATCTCATCTCGATTAAGTTAGAAAATTTAGGCCATAGGTACACAGGGTACCCTCGTGAGGCAGATTATAGTGTTTCATTGTTAGGATGCAGAGTTAAGAGGATTTATCTAGGCACACTAATTCAGGGCAAGGGTGGAAGTGTAATTAAGAGGTACTTTTCATTAACCTCAACTTTAAAAAATATATATCAGTTTCATTTTATGCACCATACTTTACACTATCTTTAAAAAGGAAGCTAGCAGGTATGTGATCAGTAGAGAATAATCTTTTTGTATTTAAAAGAACTACTTGTATATGGACAGAATTTGAATGTGAAATAGATTTACTCTAGGTATAGCTAATGCAGATTTTATCAAAATATCCAGCTTAAGAGGAGACCCAAAAAGTATGTTTGAAGTTATCTACTGCAAATTCCTCTAAATGGAGGGATCTCATCCATCGTGCCTCTGACATCATCCTGTGCCCAAACAGTAAAGGCTATCAGCTTAGTACCTTGAAAAGTAATCTACATCCTGCTTGACAGTTCTCAAAATCATTTCTTTGTCTCTCTAATTTCAACCAATGGTAAAGGGCACATGATAGCAACAGAGAGCAAGACTACCCTACCTTCTGTATGCTCTTCATTCACTCATTCATCCATTCATTCACACATACTTAACTGGTGACCAAAGTTAGTATCAGATCCTGAATGTGGAAATGGATATTAAAATATCCCTGCCCCTGAAAAGTGAGCAAGTCAAACAGTCAGCCACTATGATCAGTGCTATGAAGTAAGTACAGTGAGTTGTTATAGAAGCTAAGGAAAGTACTCCTTTCACCACTGAGGTTGGATGTCAAGAAAGTCTTCAAAGAGGAAAAGACCTTTACCTAGAGCAGCTGTTTCTGATGCAGACAAAAGTATGAAGGCCTAACAGAAAAGGGGAACATGAATTTCAAAAAAGGTTATAGTTAGCATGCAGAGTGAAGTGAATGGAAGTGACTTTCAAATGTTTAAAGAAGACAGTTATTGCACCGATCCATTTTCTCTTTTCTAACCATATCTTTAAGTCTTTCGTTTATTATGTAGTTTGGTTTCCAGATACCTTTATTAACTTCACCTATAGCAGTTTAATTTATCAAAAAATGTTGTGTTTAAACAGGATAATTAATTTGTATATCCGGAGTGCTTTCAGATTTATCTTTGCAAAGACCACTGTTAAAGCATTTTTTTAAAACCTAATTGGGTGATGCTATTGAGCTAACATGGTAACACTAATATACCAGAAACTATAAATATCCCTCCACATTTTTGTTTTCTTATTATGTAGGTGTTGCTCTCATAATTTAGTGGTATTTTTAATTGGGATCCAAGAATTCAACTATGATTGGTGGGATGAGAAATTATTAAAATCAGATTGTATAACATGTAAAGTATGTACAACTTTTTACATGAATCTCCTAATATCATTCTGTAGGGGAAAGGTTAAGCAGATATTTAGCAGCATGCATCCATTGATTTACTGGATTTCTCACCTGGTACACAAAAACCATTTGGAAAGCAGAAGAGAACTCTATGAATTTGTTTTTGTTTGCTATGTTTCTCTTATAAAGACAAAGAAATAGTAGGTAGTTGAGAAAAGAGAGGTAAGTGGGGTGAGAAAACTCATGCTCTAGTGATAAGCAACTTCCAAATATCTGAGTAGCAGCTGGAAATTTATGCCAGCATTAGTCATAGGTCATTTAACTTTATACCTGATCACACTGGGAAGTAAAATAAAGTAGTCATTGAATTCAGGGATTCACAGTAAACCCCAAATTGACCATCAGCTTCTGGCTGTTTGAGATCTCATTTGTGTGCCTCTTCGGTAGCAAGATCAGAGTAGACCTTTGAGTAGCCTTTGTACGTATATAAGAAATGTCTTTTTTCTTCTTGTTAAAGAATGCTCACATTTTGCTACGTAAGAAAGAAAAATCACTTGCACAGCATGATTATCAAAGCACATGTTTACTGTGTCCCTTACTATATCTGTTATATTTGTATCAGTAGTCAGTGTACCCTGGTGATTAAGAACAAGGGCCCAACTGCTTCCCGGATTCATATATCAGGTTTTGCGACTTAGTACCTGTGAGGACATGCCTTGAGCATATTGTTTAATCTTTCTGGGTCTCAGTTACAGATAAATAAGAATAATAATGTCCAGTTTACTGAGTTGTTACTATTTGACTAGGTATGTAAAGCAGCTAAAATTTCCTTGGCATATAATAGATATTCAATAAATTGAAGTTATTACTGCACATTGACTTGCTTCACAATCTCATTTCTGCATGCGTTTACCTTCCCTCCCTAACCAGGCTGCTATGGGAAAGGACAGTGGTGGTCATATGACTTCACCACAAGTATACATGGAGTTCCTATTGTATGTGGGCTGGCTTGCAACCTTGCTTTGCTAATCAGCAGACCCAAAAACAAATTATAGACTGACTGAATGATTTGATTACCTGCCTGATGGAGTATCACTTGTCTGTTTTTGCTTTTGTCACTGGTGCTTTTGGTGTCAATATCCAAGAAATTATTTCCAAGACCAATGTCAAGAAGCTTTTCCCCTGTGTTTTCCTCCAGGAGTTTTACAGTTTCAGTCTTACTTTTTAAGTTTTTAATCAACTTCAAGTTGATTTTTGTGTATGGTTTAAGATACATTTTCATTATTTTGCATGTGGATATCCAGTTTTCCCAGCACTTACTGTTGAAGAGACTATTCTTTCCCCATTGTGTATGCTTGGCAGTCATGTTGACAATCAGTTGACCATCTATATTCTGTTTCATAGGTCTATATGTCTACCTTTATATCAGTACCATACTCTTTTAATTACTGTGGCTTTATAATGTATTTTGAAATCAGGAAGTGTGATGACTCCAGCCTTGTTTTTCTTTTTCAAGATTGTTTTGGCTTTTCAGAATCTTATGTGTTCCACATCCTTGAAGGCAAAGTATTTAAATAAACTATTTAGAATAATTCTGCACTGGAGATTTGTCTTTTGTCCCCCATTTATTTATTCAGTCATTTGTGTCAGTATGAACTCATACTGAATTATTTTATAATTTCAGTTATAATCCAATACTTCTTTATTTCTTTTGTTGCTCAGATTTTTCCAGTGTTGGCTACTGGCAAAGGGACGCAGTTAGCTCCTATGTCCCTTAGATATATTGCATCATTGTGGGGTTTTGTTTTATTGTGTGTGTGTTTTGTTTGTTTTATTTGTTGAGTACTTCCTTACTTTCTGGCCCTACAAGAAGCTCTAGAAGATTCAGGCTCATCTTTTGTATTTCCTGTCCCAGTCCTGGAATCAGCTGTTTATCCAAAGATCCCTGCTTCCTATTATTGAATAATAGTATTAGAAATCAAGATCTGGGCATTCTGTGTGCTTTTTGTCCCTTGTCAGTTTATTACTACATATTACAGTGTATGTAAATTTCTCAATTTAAAAGTTATTGCACCCATAAAATTTAAGCATAGATATAAACTGAATGTATATACTTACATTCAGATTTCTCTACAATAATGTAAACCAACAATTTTCAAACAAACTGAACATTTAGTAATTTGGTCACTAATATTACCATGTAAGAATTATAAATATATAAAATAGATATAATAATGTTATTAACATCATTACTAATAAACTTAGTGAGAAAAATATTTTATACCATAAAATAGAAAATTAAATATTTAAAACATTATTTTATGTTTATTTCAACTTTTTATATTTCCATTTCATGTATAATTTATGATGTGCAAAATATAATAATCACACTTGTGATGAAGTTATAAATGTTCAGATTTTAACCTTTTATGCTAATTTTTAACCATTAAGATTCATGGTAAGTAGCTTTGTGATCCTTGTTATTTCTCATCCCCTTTTCTAGAGCTGCTGCTGACAGTTTCTTCAGCGTAGACTACATAGAAATGTCTCAAACTTAAAGCACATGAGGGTCAACTAGGATTCTTGTTAAAAATCCAGATTCTGACTTAGTATGTTTATGTTTTCTATTGCTGTGTAACTAATTACCACAAACATCATAGTTCAAAACAACACATATTTATTATCTTACAGTTTCTGTGGGTCAGGATTATGACTATGATTTACCTGACTCCCATGCTCAGTGGCCTATCAGGCTGAAAATAAGGTATTGCAAGGGGCTGCAATCTCATATAACACTTTAAATCCTCTGTCAAGCTCATTGGTTGTTGGCAAAAATTTACTTCTTTGTGGTTGTAGAACCAAGAACGTCAGGTCCTAAAGGTCTCTCACCGTTTCCTGCCATGTGGTCCTCCTCATAGGGCAGTTTGTTTCTTTAAGGCAAACAGGAGTGCATCTCTGCTTCTTCAAATCTCTCTGACTTCTCTGGTTATATGGATGTACTTCCTTGGTGAAAATTGTTTGAGTCACACACTTATGACTTTTTCACTTTCATATTTAGATTATACTTTAACAAGCTTTATAAAAATGACTTAAACACTTTAGGTAGAGTATTATGATTATAAACTCTAAAAAGGAATATAGCTGAAGAAAAATGAGAGTTTCTAAAATATAATTCAAGTTCTGCAGCTGAAAACAATTCAAATGAAAAAGAGAAAAGATAGTCATCTAAAGAAATTATTGACTCTATACTATAAGCTCAACTTGCAAAAAAATGTTCAAACATCAGAAAGAGGGATATATAAATGTTGAAAAATATTATACATTGTTGTGAGTCTTTAAGAATAGCTTCAGGATATCCAATGCACAAATTGGGGAATTTGAAAAATGCTAAAAGCAACAAAGTATGTCTGAATCCTTAGGAATAGAAATAAAATGAACAAAGAAAGCATGTGGTAATAAAATATGATTTATTAGATTACAGGCAGAAATGCAAGATTTCTATATTTTTTTCTCTTTTATGCTAAATGCATCACTGTTTAAATATGAAAGAAAAGCTATACATCGTAAAAAACAGGGCAGAAAATATGAGTGCAAATTACAGAATACTCTGTCTAACATGGGAGACCAGTGTTGGCTGTTTAGTAAGAACATTGAATGTTAATAAGGAGCCCTTCAGTGTATAAACGCGCTGTTCATTGAGGCTGTTCTGGAGGATCTTTGAAGTCAGAACTGACGAATAAGCAAAAGTTAGTGAACTACTTGAAAGAAGTTAAGAAAAGTGAGTGTGGATGGGTGTGGGTTTGGAAAGGGTCTTCCAGGAAGCAGAAATAGTACAAACAAAGGCCTTGAGCAGAGGTGACTTACCTGTGTGTATGTGAAGTTCATTATGCCTGGACTTTGAAGGTCATAAAGAGCTGTATGATGAACAGAAACCAACCAGCATATATAGGAGGATTAGATATAAAATTTTGCATTTTGATTTTCAGAATAAATGACATTCTTGCAGAATGACTGGAAATCTAGATGCAAATTGAGGATTTTTGTTTGGCTACAAGTTCTATGGAAAGAATGTGTGATGTGCCCGGTGAAAACGAGCAAGTAGACAGACATCCACACACTGCTCTGAAAATATCCACATCCAGCTAAAGTTGCAGCAGAATAGTGTCCGGGTACAGAAAACATATTCTCTGACCATGACTCTTTATTATTCCACTGATGATGCATTATATCCCATTGTAGGTGCCACGCAAAAAACCGAAAATTGACAAAGTAATATTCCCCGAGCAGATTTCCCCAGGGTTTGGAGGGTCCATGTGTGGGACAGGCAAGGAGGTTGTGAAGGCTTCACCTGAAGAAAAAAAGGTAAACCAGAGACATTATTGTATCTTAAAATATCTAAAAAACTTTCATTTGGAAGAAAGAGTTGTATTTTTTGTTTCTTCACAATGTAGAACTAGGAACAGTGGGCAGGTACATTTTCACTCCAAATAATAAGGGACTTTCTGAGAATAATGGCTTTCCAAATAAAGGAATCCTCTGCACCAAACACTTCCTGCCGTGGACTCATTGTAGGGGAGACTGATTCCCATTTCTTAAGCATGATGTACAAGGTATTCCTTCATTGAGATGGAGATTGGACTACATGACCCTTCTGTCTCTAAGAGGCTGTGCTTATGTGTTTGTTGTACTGTCTTTCTCTTCATTGTGCTTCACAGCTAGGAGTAAAGACCTGAGGTCATTTTAAAATGACTTGCCCAAATGATAGTTTCTGGTACTCATTCAGAACACTGGCTGACTGTGGTTGTTGACTTAGTTTTCTGTTCTGATAAAAGTCTTGAATTTGATTATGTTAGGGTGAGTTCTGTTGGGGACCCCCAACCACAAGGCAACATTGTAATAACATCAATCATAGAAAAGATAGTAATCACTCTGTTGTGAACCAAACAGCACCCACCATCCTGTATGGCAGGGTAATCATCTTTAGAAAACCTTTTATAACAAAATGTGACATGCATTTATTGTCCTAGCTTTATATACATTCCAAGTAGCTTTGAGCAGCACTCTGATATTTTAACATTTTTGATATTTTTAACCATGTGAAAAGTTGTTTATCCTCATAATAGTTTTCTCATTACTTAAAATTCTGTTCTCTTTTTTGTTCTCATACATGACATTAGACATTTAGTCTTTACAATATAATCTAGTGCCCAGAGAATTTTTTTCCGTTATGGAAATAAATACACACACATTCATACACACACATACTCACACACAATCACATAATCTCTTACACATGTACACGTTTCCTTTTCTTTTTTAGTTAAGATTTATTTCCTACTTTATCATTTCATTGAAAATATTTTAAATTTTAGTTATTCAAAGCAATATACAGAAGTATCAAACATTGGAGTTATATGTCAGGTATATTTTGGAATCTGTATCTCAGTGTTTAGTTGTGGACCTAATGAGTGAATTAGGTAGGGATATCTAATAGGCTGCCTTGGTCCTGGACGTGGTGTCACATATTAAGTGGCGTACATACTGAAAACAATGTATAATATCTTCGTGATACATTTTGGTGATGACTATAGTTACCAAAGTTAGTTACAATAATAACATTTTCTGCTTTATTTGGCATTTTAGTTTTGTTTTGTGTTCTTGAGTTTAATTTTACTTTTGTATTCTTGTGCCCATGTTAAATTGTCTATAATTTACTTTAAGATATTGAAGCCTGGGTGAGAAATACTTGTGTGTATTGGTTAGTTGTAGCCTACCCTTCCCACCAACATGAACAGCTAATTTCTGAACTGTCCTCCTTAGGAAGGCTTTCCCCACAGGATGCATTTAAACAATTTGATTTAGAAGTCCATAATGCAGGATAAGCTATTCTAAATATTTCTGCTAATATGACACTCAGTCAACACTTGAGGATGTGTTAGTATACTAGATCATAGAAATGATTTCTTTAATTGATGAAATGAGTTTCATAGTGTGTGAATTGCCAGAAATGTTGAACAGGAATTCTTACCCTTGCAAGAATAGGGTTTTAAGAATGTATTCAACCCTATAACTTATACCATTTGGAACGATGCCCTGGGTTTATTATTCCAACTGGTTTAGTGTCCAGAAACTGACTCAGAGGATCCTTTGTCACATGACTCTGTGTAAATGCTCAGCTGAGAATACAGCTGCACCTGCCTTGAATGAATTTTTCATACAAGGTGCTGTTGTAACACCCAAAGAACAAAGAACTGTGACTGCAGTACGGTTAGAGAATAGCTGCTATCAATGTATTTTGGTTCTGTTGGTTCATAAAGCTATACGTGGTAGTATTCCAAGTGAAAATTATAATTGTAACCTTATTCCTGATAGGTTGTTAGTGGGGAGGCCTATATCCATTACCTACCTCTATAGAAAGGACTGATAATTACCAAAAGGAAACTAATAATTCCTGAATCATCAAATTGATTTTGGTTAATATGCAATAGACAGCAATATCACAAAAGTGTATTTCCAATGTAGATTGCTCTGGACATCACTAAAAAGATGGTAATGTAGCACGTTTATGATACTTCCTTAGTCAGTAACCACCCCCAAGTCATTAAAAGTCAGTTTTAAAAAAACTGATAAATCTGCGAGTGTAACAGATATTTTGATATAAAACTTCTAAGTTCCTGAATAAATTTTTTCTTTTATTTTTTTTTCTGCTATTACATACCAGGTATGTTGAATAAGGGAGCTTGCTTTAGGAGAAAAACCAGACAAAACCAAAACAACAACAACAACAAAAATCCAAAAGAGAAGGATCCCTCCCTCCAGGACCAAACAAAACAGATCAGACACAAAAATCCAAATCCATGAATTATTACAACTTGATGTAATGACAATAATAATATTATTTAAATTAACGTCCAGTGGTAAAAGAAACTATTATTTTCTATTGTCTTACTCAAGTGTATAATTAGTGCTCTGTTAGGACAGTTGTTTTTCATATCTCACACTTTACAACTCACAACTGTTTGTAGTTGATATGGCAAAGCTCAGCAAAGATTTGCTCTCCAGGAAGGATTTGTTGCCCCAGCTGTTGGGAGCATTTGTCAGTAGATATCCTTCAGTTGTCAGGGCCTTTAGCAATTGCCTCAGATGTGGAGAACTTCTTTTCTAAAAGTCATGACCTTCCCTGTGCAGCCCACCTTCAGTGACTTATATGAGAGATTATAAAGGCTTAGCCGTTTCAGACCAACCCAGGACAACTCTGATGAGCCATACTTGCTCCAGAGCTTTCTATAGAGCCAGAGGAGGCATTTACCAACTGCCAATTTACTTCCATTTCTCTACCTACTCAAATCTGCTTTCTCTCCTATAGCTGTTGATCTCCCAAAGGCATTCCCTTACAGGCATTCTGCACGTTGAATTCCATCTCAAATTCTGCTTCCTGGAGAACCCAACCAGGGACCCTATTTTTTTTATTTTTTCATATAGTGTGTTAGTTTAAAAAATAATGCCTGCGTGGTATGCTTCAGCAGTCAGAGGTACTCTCATATCTAGTTTTCTTGAATTAATGTATCTTCTATATTCTTGATAGGGCTGAATTAGAGCATACATAGTGGTTATTCTATAGATAATTATGATGACATAAAATCTGGACATTTTTTCTTTAAATAAACATATGAAAATGTTTATCCTTTTGAAAACATATTTTTTATTATTTCCCCAAAACATAAAAAATTATAAAATTCAAATCAGTCATATTGGATTCCAAATCAATGGAAACACTTGTTAAAATATAGATTCTAGAAGCCCACCAAGGTATATTGAATCAATATCTCTGAGATCAGCTTAACAATTTATATTGTAAGAGACATACAGGGGATTCTGATGCAACAAACCACTGAACAGCATGTGGAAACTTCTGATAGATGGTCCCTTCTTTCTGTGGTGAGGAATAATGGAAGGGAAACTGTACTGGAATACTGAATGCTTCTTGCCAACCTTACACTGTACATTGTTCCTTCAGTAAAGTTGTGTCCTTCTGTAGAAGGAAATTTTATCTAATTCATCAGTGCATCTTTTAAAATAGGTAATTTTACTATTAGGATTGCAGAATAGAATAGAAGGACTTCAAACATTTTATTAAAAACATACTATTTCTTTACTGTATTTATGCTGTGCTGAGAGTCTACTTGCAATATGTGCTGACTACAGAAGAATCAATTAACAGGCTATTGGAAAGTGAGTTCAAATATGCTTCCAGTTTTGTAGAAAAGATGTAATCAATAATCAGTAGAAAAATTTGTTTTTTTAGTAAAAGAGGATATGTGACCCCAGCTTACTTCCTCCAACATAGAAATAATTATAATGTGTCCTTTTTATTATATATTCTGAAGTTCAAAAGAAATTGAAAATACAATGTAATACATAGTGCAAGACATCTATTAGCTTATATTAACATAAAGAATTAGGGATTTTATTATTATGAATAATTATTTCCTAAGCTTCTTAATAAACACCTTTCATTTGTTAATTGCCTTTCAGTGAAGAAATCGTACTTAATGTCTAACCAAACATTTATGATTTCATTTTTATTTTCTCTTGTTCCTTCTTCTGTGAAAAATAATGAAAATGTGTCAGTGAAATTCTAATCATTCTTTAAATATTTGTTGAAACTCATTAAGTTTCTCATGCCTGTTACTCTCAAAGCTTACTAGCTGTGAATATTTTTAGTTTTTTTCATTTGGTCTAGTTTTTTTCCTGAAACAATCCATTTGATATTTTATGGATCCTTTCTTTTAATATAACATTCACTTCAAAATGAGAAACAGCACTCATATTCATAGTGTGGAGAGCTGTTGACATCTTCTTGTGCCAGTCTTGAGTGACTGGTCTGTTCTTTTCTAGATGAGCAACAACTGCTTCATTCAGATTTTGAACAAATATGATTCTTGGGCTTTTCATTGACTAGTTTAGATTAGGTCAAATCTTCCCTCATTTTTGCTTTGTGCAGCTTCATATTGGTTGCAAAATGTAACTTTTTAATGTATGCCCATTTATTTAATGTTTTCTTATCATATGTTGTGTATATATATACATATTTAAATTCTAAAATAATAATTAATTTAGCAAGTGAAACAATACAACAGCATATATTGTTTCCTCTAAGACCATTACTACTGCCAGACCTAACTAATGTCAATGGCCTATGAGTATCCATCTTCAATTTTTCCCACTTTCCTACACATATATAGAAATGTACAAAATCAAAATTATTTTTAGAAAATGAAAAACTGATGCTAAACATACTTTACATTTTAATTTTCAACTTGTGCTTCTCTTCGAAAAAATTATTGAAATGTAGATACAATTCATTTAATATTTGTAAAAATGTATGGATCTATGGATCTATTGATATTTATTCAACATTTCCCTTGTTGATGGGTATTTACTCTTTGTGGTTTTTTTGTTTTGCATATAACACATGGTTTAAATAATAGCCCTTGAATTCATCTTTAAATACTGCTACTTTTATATCTAAAGGATACATTGCCAAAATGCGATCATTGTGTCGAAATTTATGTGTATCTTAAACTTTCTCATAGTTTTATCCAGTCATTTTGTATAAGTTTGTAGTTCAGTAAAACCTGTAACTGTTCTTTTAAGTGTGTGTTTTTTTAGCCTTGTGTACCACATTCAGTATACATGTGTCTGTCTTTGAAATCAAAGTATAGAACTGTGCAATTATATATGTTAAATTCCTTTAATTGAGTGTTTATTATAGAATGCCCAGTTATTTGAGGACATTTCTTCCATCACTGAACAAATATGTTGCTCTCTCTCTGTCTTTTATATTGTTTCTATAGTCACTTAATTTAAAAATGTAATAAAGATTTCCTGAGTAGCTGAGGTAGTATTTCCACACAAAACTGAATGTTCCAACACATCCTCTCAAACTATGCAGAACAAGAAAAATAAACAAAAGCATATAAATCCAATGCATTCAATATAATTGGAAGACCAGGAACTCTACAAATTTCAAATGATCTCCCGTAGAAAAAAATAGCATTTAAAGCTCAAATATTTCTTTATTTTCACTTCAGCACTTTGTGATGAACAAGGCAGAGTCTGGAGAGAACAAAAACTAGGGAGAATTGAAAAGAAGGAAAAGAAGGGTCTAAGTTTGAAATAAAAGCACCCAGAAACAGGAAGCTCTCATTTAATGAAAAAATATGGAAAATACTCCTTGGCTATCAAAGAAAACAACAAGTAATATACTTAAAATTGAGTGAGGAATTTGTTTTTTAATCAGATTTACGCTGTTGTCTGAAACAACCAAAAATATATATGTAAAAATGTTTTTCAAGCAGCGCAGAACAGTGATCCCTGAGAGAGGGGAAACAAAGTGAATCCTACAACTGCTACAGATTGCTGACTAAACAGAGTTTCTAGGCTTCAGAACAGGGAAGGGGAATGGGACAGTTGTCCTGAGTTTGATAGACAGGGTTAAGACAGAATGCCAAAGCAACTAGAGTTCAAATGGCAGAGTACTGGAAAGGAGAGAGGCAGCAAGAGAGACAGAGATCTGTGGAGGGCCCCTTTTGAGTCTTCAGCTAAGTACTGATCAGTGCATACCTGTGAGAAACCTAAACAAGGCCAGGGAAAATTACTCAAAAGGAACAGAAGAAAAAAACTCCCTGGAATTAGAGAAGACAAGAAATAGTTCATATTTCCAATAGACAAAATCATAATTCATGGGACATTAGGTAACATACAAAGAAGTTCTTTGCATCGATATTGAGGCAAAATTGTCCCTAAAGGCCTCTCTGTCCCTGTATTAAAAAAAAAAAAACTTATGATTGAACTACCACCCAGTAACTTAATTCTATTCTAGAACAAAAGATGAGAATATTTACAGGAAAACAAAGACAAATTACACACAATATGAAAACAAAGATAAATTACACACAATATGAAATTTACAACGTTGATATCTAATCAAAAATTATAAATTATGAACAAAGCTGGAAAGTATGACCCATTATGAGGAGAAAAAGCACTCAATAGGAACAGACACATAGTGACACAAATAATTATTACTGTAATATATGTTCAAGAAGGTAGAGGAAAGATTGAGCATGTTAAGCCAAGACATAGAAGATATCACAACAATCCAAAGTCCTAGAGATAAAAAGTTCAATATCTTAAAAGACAAATACAATAGATGAGGTTAATAACAGATTATACCCTGCAGAAGCAAAGATTAGTAAACTTGAAGGCATAGCAAGAGAAACTATCAAAATTGAAACTCAAATATGCTCAAGAGTGACGTCAGCATCATGGTGGAGTGGAACACTTCCTTTGTCTCTCCCCTTAAATCTACAACCAGTAACAATACACAACTCAACAAAGTTGCCTCTGCCCAACACACCAGGACACCAGAGAATTCCACACATCTGTATATCTAGAGGTGGGTGGACTAGAACACAGAGAGGAGCCAGAACCAGGGGAACAGTGGAGGCAGTGCCTATGATCTTGGACACCCAGCTGCAGTGGCTGAACCCACAGACCCAGAGAACCTGGTAGCATCAGGAGAGGCAGCACACAAAACTCCAGCCTCCTGGCCACAGCAATACCTATGGCCAAAGGGGGAGCAGAGGTGGTAGAAGGTGCAAAGTGCAGACTCTCAAGTATAACCAGAGGAAGTTCAGGTAAGAGAAACCAAAAACTTGTACTGTAGTGCCATCTACTGGCAACCAAAAGACATTTCTAACCTGTTTAATCTTAGAATCAGGTTAAAACAAACAACAACAAAAACTTTACCTAAAGAAGAAAAGTGTTTGCTACTTCAAATGCACCAGCAAAGGAACAACTCATCAAGCACCATGAAGAGCCACAGTAACATTGTATCATGAAAGGATAATGATAGTTCTCCAGAAATTAAAGTCTGGAATATTGCAATCTAACTGATGGGGAATTCAAAATAGCTGTCATGAAGAAACTCGACTCGACAAGCTACAAGAAAACTCAGAAAGGCAGTTCAATGAGCTCAGGAATAAAGTTAATGAATAGAAAGAATAGCAAAGAGATTGAAACTTTAATAATACACCAACCGGAAATTCTGGAGCTGAAGAACTCAATGAAATGAGATGAAGAATGCATTAGAAAGCAATGGAAGTTGAAAAGACCATATGCAAGAGAGAATTAGAGAAGTTGAGTTGGAAATCTAGAAATAATACAGGTGGAAGAGAAGAGAATTAAGATCTAAAAAAAAGTAAGAAATTCAACGAGAACTATCTTACTCTTTTAGGAAGAGCAGCGTTAGGAAAATGAGTATCTCAGAAGGAGAAGAGAGAGAGAAAGGAGGAAAGAGTTCATTTAAAGAAATAATAGCTGAGAACTTCCCAAGTGTGGGGATGAAACTGGATATACAAGTCCATGAAGCTGAGGACACCTAATCCCCTATCAATGCACAAAGACCTTCTCCAAGGCACATTATATTAAAACTGTCAAAAGTCATTGACAAAGAAATAATTTTAAAGGCAGCCAGGGAATAAAGGTTGGTAACCCAAAAAGGAACCCCCATCAGGTTATCAGCAGATTTCTTAGCAGAAACTCTACAGACCAGGAGAGAGTGGAAATACATTCTCAAAATACTGAAAGATAAAAACGTGTCAGCCAATAATACTCTATCCAATGAAGTTATCATTCAGATATGAAGGAGAAATACAGGTTTTCCCAGACAAATGAAAGCTGAGGGAGTTCATCAGCACTAGACTGACCTTATAAGAGATGTTGAAAGATGCTTTTCTGCCTAAAACAAAAAGACAGAAGTACTCAAAACTTTGAGTAAGGTGATAAATAGACAGAATCAGAAAATTGCAACTCTATATCAGAATAGGTTTTAAAACACTTTATTATAGCATAAAGGTTAAAGGACAAAAAGCAGTAAAAATAACTATAGCTACTTCAGTTTGGTAAAAACTCACAACATAAAAAGAGATAATTTGAGAGAGCAAAAATATAAAAGGGGAAGAGATAAAGGAAGGAACCTGTATAGGCAAATGAAGATAAGATGCTATCAGTGAAAAAGATTAGTGAAAAAGATTATTATCTCTATTAGACGTTTTATGCAAACCTCATGGTAACTACAAAACATAAATCTAAAGCAGAGATATAAAATATAAAAAAGAAGAAACTGAGAAAAACATCGTAGAAAAGCACCAAACTAAAATGGAAGACAGAAACACAAGGAAAAAGAAATGATGGAGATATAGAACAATCAGAAAACAAAAGATAAAATGGCAGTACTAAGTCTTCATCCGTCAATAATCACCTAAATGTAAATGGATTGAATTCACAAATCAAGACACAGAATGGTTGGGTGGATTACTAAACAAGACCCAACTATATGCTCCTTACAGGAGACTTACTTCAGTCTTAAGGACAAATATAGGGTGAAAGTGAAGGGATGGAAGATGATACTCCAAGCAGATGGCAGCCACAAGAAAATAGATGTAGCAATGCTCATATCAGACAAAATAGACTTCAAGCCAAAAAAAGATAGAAAGTGACAAAGATGGACATTATATAAGAAAAGGGATCATCAAGAAGATATAACAGTTATTAGTATATATGAACCTAACATAGGAGTGCCTAAATATATAAAGCAATTATTAACAGACATAAAGGCAGAAACTGACAGCAACACAATAATAGTAGGAGACTTTGACCCTCCATCTACATCATTGGATAGATCATCTAGGCAGAAAGTCAACAAGGAAACAACAGCCTTAATTGGAACATTAGACTAGATGAACTTGACAGACATATGCAGAACATTCCATCCAAATGCAGCAGAATACACATTTTTTTCAAGTGTACATGGAACATTCTTAAGGATAGACCATATGTTTGGACATAAAACAAGTCTCAGTGAATTTAAGAAGACTGAAATCATATCAAGCATCTTTTATAATCACAGTGGTATGAAACTAGAAATCAACTACAAGAAGAAAGCTGGAAAAATCACAAATATGTAAAGACTGAACAACATGTTACTGGATAACTATCAAGTCAATGAAGAAATAAAAGAAGAAATTAAAAAATACCTGAAGACAAATGAAAATGAAAATGTGACATACCAAAATCAATGGGGTGTAACAAAAGCAGTACAGTCCTACTTCAAAACAAGAGGACTCTCAAGTAAACAAACTTACCTTACACTTTAAAGAACTACAAAAAGAAGAACAAAAGAAATTCAAAGTCAATAGAAGGAAGAAATAATAAAGATCACAGTGGCAATAATGAAATAGAGACTAAAAAGACAGTAGAAAAGATCAATGAGAATAAGAACTGTTCTTTTTTAAGATAAACAAAATTGACAAACCTTTAGCTAGACTCACTGAGAAAGAGTGAAGTCCCTGATGAATAAAATAAAAAATGAAAGAGGAGAAATATCAACAGATACTACAGAAATACAAAGGATTATGAAAGAATAGTTTGCAGAGCTATACACCAATAGATTGGACAACCTAGAAGAAATGGACAAGTTCTTAGAATCATACAACCTCCCAAGACTGAATCATTAAGAAATAGAAAATCTGAATAGACCAGTCAAAAAGGAGATTGAAACAGTAATCAAATACTTTCCCCCAAATCAAAAGTCCAGGAACAGATGGCTTCACAGGGGAATTCTACCAACCATTCAAAGAAGATTTTAATACCTATCCTTCTCAAACTCTTCCAAAAAATTGAAGAGGAGGGGACACTTCCTAACTTATTTTTGAAAACAACATTACCCTGATATCAAAACCAGACAAAGACAACACAAAAAAAATAATTACAGACCAGTATCTCTGATTAGCATAGATGCAACATGGATTGAAAGAATTAGCATTGCTAAAAGGTCCATATTACATGAAGCAATCTACAGATTCAGTACAATCCCTATCAAACTCCCAATGACATTTTTCACAGAAATAGAACCAAAAAATCCTAAAATTTATATGGCACCACAAAAGACCCTGAATAGCCAAAGCAGTCCTGAGAAAGAAGAACAAATCTGAAGGTATCATAGTCTCTGACTTCAAACTATATCACAAAGCAATAGTAATCAAAACAGCATGATATTGGCAGAAAAAACAGACACATAGATCAATGGAATGAACTGAGAGCCCAGCAATAAACCCACACATATATAGACAGTTAATTTACAATCAAAGAGCAAAGAATATACAGTGGAGAAACAATAGTCTCTTCAATAAATGGTGTTGGAAAAACTGGACAGCCACATACAAAAGAATGAAACTAGACCACTATCTCACATCATACACAAAAACCACTCAAAATGGATCAAAGACTTGAATATAAGACCTGAAACCATAAAATTTCTAGAAGAAAACATAGGGAGTATACTCTTTTACATTGGTCATAGCAATATCTTTCTGGGTATGCCTCCTCAGACAAGGAAAACAAAAGGAGAAATGAACAAATGGGACTACATCAAACTAAAAAGCTTCTGCACAGCAAAGCAAACCATCAACAAAATGAAAATCTACTGAATGGAAGAAGATACTTGCATTCATATGTCTGATAAGGAGTTAATATGCCAAAATATGTAAAGTACTCACACAACTCAACAACAACAACAAAAACAAACAGTCCTATTAAGAAATGGGCAGAGGTGCTGAATAGACATTTTTCCAAAGAAGACATACAGATGGCCAATAGGCAGATGAAAAGATGTCCAGCATCACTAATTATTAGGGAAATGCAAATCAAAACCACGATGAGATATCACCTCATACCTGTCAGAAAGGCTGTTATCAAAAGGCAAGGAATAACAACTATTGGCAAAGGTGTGGAGAAAGGGAAACCCTCATGTGTCACTGGCAGGAATGTAAATTGGGGCAGCCGCTATGGAAAACAGTATGGAGATTGCTCAAAAAAATTAAGAATAGAACTACCATATGATCCAGCTGTTTTACTTCTGGGTATTTATCTGAAGAATACAAAAACATTAATTCAAAATGATATATGCACCCCTATGTTCATCACAGCATTATTTATAATCATCAAGATATGCAAACAACCTTGTGTCCATCAACAGATGAATGGATAAAGATGCGATGTGTATACACACACACACATACACATACACACATACAGCATAATACTACTCAGCCATAAAAAAAAAATTAAATCTTGCCGTTTGTAACAACATGAATGAACCTTGAGGGTGTTACACTAAGTGAGATAAGTCAGACGAGAAAGACAAATAGTATGATTTCACTCATATGTGAAATATAAAAAACAAAGAACAAAATAAATGAACACACCAAACCAAACAAAAAGAAACAAATAGTTACAATGAACGGAGTAGTGATTACCAGAGGGTAAGTTGCAGAGAGGTCAAAATGGGTAAAGGGAGTCAACTGAATGATGATGGATGAAGTCGAAACGGTGAAGTCTTTCAGACAAAGGAAAATGATGTCAAATGGAACTCTGATTTTATGCAAAGGAATGTAGAGAACCAGAAACATTAAACATGTGAGTAAAAATAAAGTACATTTTTACTTACTTAAGAAAATCTTTTTGAGAGGTAATGAATTGTATAAAGCAAAGACAATAACAATGTATCTTGGGGTTTATAACATAAGCAATTTTAAATTGTATGACAACAATTACACAAAGACTGGAAGGGAAAAATGTTAGTGCACTTTAGTAAGTTTCCTGTATAATATGTGAGTAAGTATAATATTTCTTGATGGTAGACTTTGATAAGTTAAACATATACACTATACACCCTAAGTCACCACTGAAATAGGGGAAAAATAAGTTATTACTAATGAGCCAATAGTGGAGATAAATTGCTATCATAAAAATTACTCAGTTAATCCAAAAGTACAAGAAAAAGAAGATAAAAGGAACAAAGCAGAATAGATGTATAGAAAACAAATGGCAAGATGACAGATTTAAACCATGTAAGTAATCATATTAAATTTAAATAATCTAAATATAACAACTAGAAGTCAGATGTTGCCAATTTAATTTTTTTTGAACAGCAAAATTTAAATGTATAATGCTTACAAGGAACAAATTGTTAAGATCAAGACACAAATAAGTTGCAAGAAAAGTATGGAAAAAATATACCATGTTAACACCAAACAAGATAAATCTGGAGTAGTTATACCCATAGTACACAAAGTAGATTTCAGAGCCAAAAAAAAAAGTAACTGGGGATAGAGGACATAACCATTTTAAACATTTGCAAACTCCTATAATAGAACCCAGATATACATAAAACAAAAACTCACAGATCTGCAAAAAAGGTGTAAATCCCTAGTAATAGTTGGAAATTTTATCATTTCTCTCTTAATGATTCATAGAACAAGTTGACAGAAAATTAATAATAAATGTATAAAAGATTTGACCAATGGCCATACAAATTACATTTTAAAGGATTAATTTCATATAAAGCATGTTCTTTTACCACAATAAATTCTATCAGAAATTAGTTTAAAAAAGATATCTGGAAAATCCCCAAATATTTGGAAACTAAACAATACACTTCTAAATAACCCAAAAGTTAAAGAAGAAAAAAAGGGGGGGGGGGCAAATTAGAGAAAAATATGAAATAAAAGAATATATGAATATAATGCCTTAAAAATGTCAGGTATGTAAAAGTGGTACACAGAGGGAAATTTGTAACACTAAACACCTCAGCTTCTATATTGTAGTAATAGAAAATGAAACACAAATTACACCAAAGAAAGAGAAAGAAGGAAATAGTAAGGAGGAGAAATTAATGAGATAGAAAAAAGGAAATCAATAGAGGATTCAATAAATCCAAATTAAATGAACAAAAGGCCTATATATTGAAAGGGAAGAAGTGAAATCCTCATTACTTGCAGACTGCATGTTCATCTATGTAGGAAATCCATGGACTCTACTAGAAATATTCTAATTAGTTTAGTAAAGTTGCAAAATACACTCTAACAAAAATCATCTGTATGTCTATGTACAACCAATAAACAATGAGATACTGAAATATGAAATATTCAAAAAAGCATCAAATTATTCACTACTTTATGGCATATCTTAGAAATAATGTATAACACCATCATGGTGAAATTTATTAAGCATTACTGAGAAAAGATGAAAGAGTATCTAAATAAAGAGATACACTGTGTTCATTAATTGGAATATTCATTAGATGTTAATTTTCCTGACATTGGTCTATAGATTCAAATGAATCCCAATTAAAAATCCAAAAAGTGTTTTTGTTTTGTTTTGTAGAAATTGGCAAGCTGATTGTAAACTCACATAGAAGTGCAAACATTCTGGAATAGCCAGAACAACTTTGAAAAATAATAAAGCTATATTATCTGATAGCAAAGATTATTAAAAGTCACAGTAATCAAGAAAGTGTGGCTTTACAAAATAGAAATATGGATTAATGAAACAATAGAGAATCTGGAAATAGACTCACACCTATCTGGATCTAGACCTTTATCAACTGATTTGTGGCAAAGATATAAAGGCAATTCAGTGGAGAAAGGATAATTTTTTTAAACAAATGATCATGGAATAATTGGCTTTTATGTCACTGGCTATGCTTTCCAAGTCATCTCTACTGGTTTTACCATATCTACCTGATTTCTTACCTTGCAGTGCCATGGATCTTTGTCCTCAGACCTCTGTTTCTATCTATATTAATTCCCTCATTTCATCCAATATCATGGCTTCAAGCCTTACCTATCCATGATGGTGACTCTCAAATGTACACATCTTGTTTGTAATGTAATCTGATCTCCAGACACAAATATCTACTAAGCATCTCCAGTTTGATCACTAATAGACATTATCAGTATAACAGATCCAAAACCAAATGCCTGATCATGCCCCTAAAACTGAAGTTCCCAGTCATCTCTTACCACCCTAGCTAATATACCAAATTTTTGTCCATTAGAATATACAATCTATGAGGACACATGTTATGTTATTGCTATAGCTCAGCACCTAGAAAGAACATGGCAACAATATTTGTTAAATAAATAATTTGGCTCAATAGAAATTTTGTTCAGTCTAATGTTTGTTCTATCTTATTGAGCTGAAGGAGATCTGTCAGAGAATTCAGAAGCAAGATAAGCAGACAGTAGGTATGATTTGTCTCTGTAGTTAATTTATATTATAACATACCTATTATATATTTTGTTACGGAGTTGCTCCATATAATAAATGTCTCCTTAATATCTGTAGTTTAATGATTACTGGAGTTGTAATATAATTAAGTTTAACTATATTAAAATTCCAATATTGTTTATTGCTGTTCAACTGTGTATAACAAATTTTAATGAAGTGCCCTTTTTAACACTGGCGAAATTATTGTTCATGTGGAACATAAACACTTCTGATCTAAATAAGAACTGAGAAAAGGATGCTTCTTTATTAAAAAGTAACATTTATTTGATGTTGGTATAACCTCACATTTTATTTCATGTTTATTTATTTTACATCCGATTTTTATTGATAGAATTATCTTTGAATTTTTTAAGTTCTTTTCCTCAGATGGCATGTACTCAATCAAGCTATCTTCAAAATAAAATTATGCTTTAAAAGTTTTTTTAAAGATGTGATTCTTTATAGGTTTAGTCATATTTGACCTAATGTATCATGGATTAAAAAGACCAATAGATATTCTACATCTAAAAGCAATTAAAAAAATCTCTTCACTAAGTTAGAATTTGACTTATTTATGGAACATAATGAAATATTTAATTAAATACAAGTAAGTTGAAGAACCAGAACATCAAATTTTAGTTTTGTCACTTTTATTTCATATCCTTAGGATGTGGCATCTGCTGAAAACCTAAAATTAAATCTCTGGCTATTTAGGTAACAACTTCTGGCTGAGGGACAAATGACTTGAGAAGTTGACTGTATGATCTCTTTGGTAGAAAGTACAATTATTTTGAGAGTTTGAGTGGGATAGTGAAGATACTGTATTGCAACTTTAATGAATTCACCCATCAGTTAGAAGGGGAGGGATTCTTTTTCTTCTAGAAGGTGTCTCTGGAAATAGAGAAACTTACCATAGAGACTAAACTTAGAGTCTATTATCTGTAGTTTTTTGAGCAAAAGAAAAAAAATGTCTTAACCAAGAAGATAGGTATTCCATTTATGGATTGTGTAGGATTTTCTCCTTTTTTTATGTCATTTTGTTACTGTCAATGCCATTTTTATGAGAGAGTAAAGAGAGGAGCTGGCTGATTAAATGTGTAATGTGAATTCTCCTTAGATTTTACTCATTTTCTTATCAGGTTACAGTTTATACAAATTGCCTGGCTGTATTTTCTTGTTTCAAATGATATAATATGTTTTTAAACCAAAATTTCTCTACATTTCTAGATACTCTTCTGTAGAATATCTTCTGGAGAGGGAGGGGGACCAGGTATAAAGGGCATGACTTTTGCATGCTCACACTTTACAGAGATCATCTAATTTACATTTCATTCTATAATATCAAAAACATTCTTACACACCAAACAAGGCTTTAGCAGATTTGTGGTTTCCTCTAGTTTATATTTTCTCTGAATTCTGTGTTGCTTATTAAATACAATTAAGTGGAACTGAATAGGAGAATTAATATGAACAATCTTAGAAACCAGGGGTTTAACACAGTAATCACTTCGTATTTAATTATTTCTTTTATAGATCAACAACAACCAAAAAAAGCCATTTATTCAAATATCCCATCTATTTATATTTGCTATAAAATCAGTCCCTATACTGTGGCATTTTTCCTGAGAGACTTCTCATTTCTATGTTGCTTTTTTTTTTTTTTTTTTCCCTTGGTCACCCTCTAATGAGCTCTGCCTTGGCTCCAGAACGTTCAATGGCTTCTGGGATATTTACCTCCATGAATGTGGCTACACAAAATACCTAAATAATATGAAATATTACCATACCTGACTCTCATCATTGTCCTTGTGTCATTCCTTCACTGATCCGTCCTCATTTTTAGCAATATGAGGCAAAACATTGCTTTACTCTCTGCATGAGAAGGTGAGACTTTCAGTCTTTTCCCATTTATAATGATAGTGTGTGTACTCATGACAATTATAAAAAACAACCCATGTTACTCAAATTGGGATGATCCTTATGATCACTGTGTCATAATGTTTGGGAATTACAGATGTTAGAGGTGTAAGGATCATTTTCAGGCATAGAAATTGCATCTTTCAGACATTAAGTACTTGCTTTAAAGTGAAACTGTGGGCAAAAAGCTGGTTATCTTATTCTCTCTAATCCCAGATGTGAGAGTTTATACCTGAGAGTTGTATGACAGCATTGTCAGAGTGCCATCATTACCCCCTCGTCAATCAAATTCCCCAGATTTATTTTATTTTATTTTTATTATTTTTATTTTTTAACATCTTTATTGGAGTATAATTGCTTTACAATGGTGTGTTAGTTTCTGCTTTATAACAAAGTGAATCAATTATACATATACACATATCCCCATATCTCTTCTCTCTTGCGTCTCCATCCCTCCCACCCTCCCTATCCCACCCCTCTAGGTGGTCACAAAGCACCGAGCTGATCTCCCTGTGCTATGCGGCTGCTTCCCACTAGATATCTATTTTACATTTGGTAGTGTATATATTTCCATGCCACTGTCTCACTTTGTCCCAGCTTACCCTTCCCCCTCCCCGTGTCCTCAAGTCCATTCTCTAGTAGGTCTGCGTCTTTATTCCCATCTTGCCCCTAGGTTCTTCATGAACTTTTTTTATTTTTTAGATACTATATATATGTGTTAGCATACGGTATTTGTTTTTCTCTTTCTGACTTACTTCACTCTGTATGACAGACTCTAGGTCCATCCACCTTACTACAAATAACTCAATTTCGTTTCTTTTTATGGCTGAGTAATATTCCATTATATATTATTTTTATAGTTGAGAAAATATAATATCGTCCAAATAGTTGCCTGTATTCTCAAAGGAAGTCCATATTTTGGCTGAATTATTTCCTTATATCAATTTTATCTCAGCAAAAAAAAAAAGATTTCATAAATTAAAAAGTTCCTTTATTTTAGGTACAGCCTTATCTTTATGCTTTTCAAAGATGCTGATGCAATTCAATACAGTTTCAAGTCAAACCTTCAATTATTTGATCAAAATAAATTAATGTTGGAAGAATAGATTTCTCATATACTAACATGTATTGTAACTTCTGTAAGAAAAAGTTGTTTTCTTTAATTACTTTTATTTCCAGAGTCCAATCATCTATGGCTCATAGTTTGTGAATTGGGAAAGTTTTTAAGACTTCACTTAGGTATTAAGTTACATAAAATATATTTTGGAGGTATTATTGATTAAACATAGTGATGGGTTGAATATGATTTGAAAGTTAAATAAGTTTTTTGTTTTATGTCATCTATACTGTTTCTCCACTAATTTCTCCTTTTATATTTTCTGGAATATTGACAAAATTTTCTACATATCCTTTTTATCACTATTGATGGAAAGCTATAGATGGAATGAAGCTATAGATGGAATGATTTGGAAGCTATAGATGGTATTGCACCCATTATTTAGATGGTTTTTCTTAAATATTTATTTGACTTTTTATTAGTTTCATTGAGGTATAATTGATATATAATTACCCATAGTAAAGTGTACTGTAAGTTTCACATACACATGCACCCAAGAAACTATCACTGTAATCAAGATAATGAACCTATTTATTTTTTCCAGAAGTTTTCTTAAGCCCCTTCTTGAGCATTTTTTAACATATATTTTGCATCCATATATCTTCTTTTGTGAAGTATCCTTTCAAAAAAAAAAAAACTCTGTCCATTTTTTTAAACAAGGTTGTTCATTTAAGCATTGTTGAGATTACAAAGCTCTTTATTTTGAATACAAGTTCTTTATCAGATATATAATTTGCAAACATGTTCCTCACAGTCTGTGACTTATCTTTTCATTTTCTTAGTGGTGTATTTCAAGGAGCAGTTTTTAATTTTAATGAAGTCCATTTTATCAGTATTTTTCTTTGTACTTTTATGTTATATCTAAGAAATCTTTGTCTAACTCAAAGTCACAAAGATTTTCTTCTAAATTTTAGAGTTTAGATTTTAAATTTAGGTGTAGGATCAATTTTCAGTTAATTTTTGCATAGGTGAGAAGTATGCATTGGAGTTTTCTCCCATCCTTTAGGGAAGAGGGGACATGGATGTTCATGGAACAATTGTTCCTGCCACATTTGTTGAAAAGTATTCTTTGTCCTTGGACTTGTATTTCAGTCTTTCTCAAATATGTATGTATCTCTATTCTGTTATATTCACCAATTTGTCTCTCTTTACATCAGCACTACACTGTGTTGATTACTGTAGCTTTTTAATTCCTGAAATCAGATAGTGCTAGTTCTCTAATGTTTGTTCTTCCACCTAATTGTTTTGTCTATTCTAGGTCTTTTTTATTTTTATACAAATTTTAGAATCATTTCATCAATTTCTACAAAAATGCCTATTGTATTTATGGTGGGATTAGATTTAATCTTTAAAACAATTGGAGGAGAATTGGTATTTACACATTATTGAGTTTTTTATATTTGGGCATAACGTATTTGCCCATTTATTTAGTTTTTCTTACACTTCTCTCTGTAATGATGTGTAGTTTTCAATATAACATACAGCTCTTGCTCATTTTTAATTACTTGAATTCTTTGTTTATTGTTTTACATTGAATGCACACTTGGTTTTGAAAACACGGATTAGAATATTTGCATGTTTTCTTTTTTTCCTTGCTGCATTACTTCTTACCTTCAAGGTCATTTGTTTTGCTTATTTGTGCTATGGCACTGCTATCATGTTTTTTATTTTGATTGTATCTGACATGGAATCCCTTGACATTCACTGAGCTGTGTCCATGGCAGGATTCTCACAGGGAAAGGGACTCCTGGAATATTGAGTAGATAATTGGGCAGGGACGTTTAGTCTGATAGCGTCTCTTCTCAGTCTGTGGGAAGCATGTAGTCAAGTTGATGCTTTTGTTTATAACTGAGGTAAGGAAGGCTTTCTAATATAAAATACTGCCTTTTAAAACATGTTACTAATCTGTGTTTATAAAGATTATTTAACTCTAACCTCATTAAAATTCTTCACCTTTCAGCCCAGTATTTCTCAAAATTGACTATATATTGAAAACACCTGGAGAGCTTAAAAATTACTGATGCCTGTGTGTCACCCCTAGTGGTTCTTACTCTATTGCATCCTTGCTTGAAAACCATTGATGCAGTCAAATACCCTGGAACATTCTTACTTGTCAATTTAGCCTGCTAGTTCTATCCTGAAACAAATGCCTCAGCTTCATTTTTTGAAATTAGTGGACCAGCCCAGCTACTCCAAAATATTTTAGTAATTCTGATGATCACTGCATGGCTCACTAATTACCCCCATCCATAATTGATGAAGAGTCCAGAACAGGGATTCTCAATTCTGGATGTCTATTTAAAGTAATCTTGGTAAAGTTTGAATACTGATGTGAAACAATGATCTGGAGACCATTTGGAGGTTTTTAAATTACACATTTAATTTCTTTAACATATATAGGACTGTTCAGATGATGCACTTCTTATAAAGTAAGCTTGGTAGTTTGCGTCTTCCAAGAAATTTGTCCATTTCATCTAAATTCTCAGAACTTGAGGCATACATTTTGTGTTATCATTCTGTATTACACTTTAAATGATTGTAGAGCTTTTAGTGAGTATACAGTGCAGTGTATTTCTTTCCTGACACTGCTAACTTTTATTTTGTTTCATTTTTTCTTGATTGATTGCTATTTTTTTTACCATTTTTCTTGTTCTCTTTCAAATAATCAGCTTTTGTTTGTATTGATTTTCTCTAATTTTCCTCTTTTTTAATAAATTCATTGATTTCTGCTTTTCTCTATTGTTTTTGTTGTTGCTTGCTTTTGGTTTGATTTGTTCTTCTTTTAAAGTTTTATAAGGTAGAAGCTTCATTGATTTGAAGCCATTCTTCCTTTCTATATAATCATAAAATAAGCACTTAATGCTGTATATTAAGCACTATGTTAACTGTGTCACACATATTTAAATTTCATACTTTAATTTTCATTCTATGTAAATATTTTAAAATTCAAAATATTGAGAATTTTATATTTTTGACTTCTGATTTAATTATGTTATAGTAGAGACTATACATTGTATTCTTTCCTTTTTTAAACTTTTCGAGCTTTTTCAATGGCTTAGAATGTTGTCTACTTTTGTGAATATTCCATGTGCTCTTGAGAAAAGATCTATTTTGCTGCTGTTTTGCAGTGTTATCAGTTTTCAATTAAGTCAATTTCTTTGGTAGTGTTATTCAGATCTTTTACATTCTTACTGATTTTGTCTACTTTTTCTATTGCTGTAATGGAGTGTTGCAACCTCAACAATAATTGTATTTTTTATGTCTCCCTTGAGTTCTATCAGTTTTTTTTTTGCTTCATGTACTTTGAAACTCTACTGTTAAATTTATACACATTTACAACTTTTATGTGTTCTTGGTGTATTTTCTCTATATCATGATGCAATGTTTCTCTTTACTCTGGTAATATTTCTTATTCTGAAATATATTTTGTCTTGTATTGCCATTATCACTCTCTATCTTTTTTTCTTTAATTAGGACTTACATCATATAACGTTATCTATTCTTTATTTTTAATCTATTGTATTCTTTAACTTAGTTTCTTATAAAGAGTATATATTTGTGTCTTGCTACTTCATACAATTTTACAGTCCCTGTGTTTAGACCAATAATATTCCTTATAGTAATTGGTGTGGTTGGATTAAAATCTACCATTTTACTAGTTGTTTTTTATATGTTCTGTCAGTTCTCTGTTCCATTCTCTCCTTTTTCTGCCTGCTTTTGATTATTTTTATGATTACATTTAATCCCCACTATGACTTATTATTTATACCTAGTTTTTATGTTTCAATTGTTGTCAGTGTTTATAATATCAATTAACTGCAGTCTCTCTTTGAATGATATTATACTACTTCAGATGTAGTATAAAAACCCTACACCAATAGGTATGCAATTACTTCCTGCCATCTTTTGTGCCTTTATAAAATATTTTAATTTTGAACACTATAAACCTAATTATATTCCTCCTAATTTTTCTATAGACAGGAAATAATACTTTAGTGAAATTAAAATAAAAAAAATGTATAGTATGTTTATATTTATTTTAAGTATTTATTTCTTTGTTTAGATGTGTCTGTCTTTTATAATATTCCTTATGGCTGAAGAATTTTCTTTAACATTTCTTAAAGTATAAGGCTGTTGCTAATGAATTATAGTAGTTTTTATTTGTCTAAAGCTGCCATTATGGCTTCTGCATTTTTGAAGAGTATTTTCACTAAATTTAGAATTCAGGATTGAGAGATTTTTTACAAGCATTTTAATCATGCCAATTCATTGTACTCTGACTTTCATATTTTCTAACAGGAAGTCAGATGTATTTCTTGTCACCATTCCTTTGAACATAATTCACCTTTTTCTCTCATTGCCTTCAAAACTTTCTCTTTATTTATTTATTTACTTATTTATTTAAACATCTTTATTGGAGTATAATTGCTTTACAATGGTGTGTTAGTTTCTGCTTTATAACAAAGTGAATCAATTATACATATAAACATATCCCCATATCTCTTCCCTCTTGCGTCTCCATCCCTCCCACCCTCCCTATCCCACCCCTCTAGGTGGTCACAAAGCACCGAGCTGATCTCCCTGTGCTATGCAGCTGCTTCCCACTAGCTATCTATTTTACATTTGGTAGTGTATATATGTCCATGCCACTCTCTCACTTTGTCCCAGCTTACCTTTCCCCCTCCCCATATCCTCAAGTCCATTCTCTAGTAAGTCTGCATCTTTATTCCCGTCTTGCCCGGAGGTTCTTCGTGACCTTTTTTTTTTTCTAGATTCCATATATATGTGTTAACATACGGTGTTTGTTTTTCTCTTTCTGACTTACTTCAATCTGTATGACAGACTCTAGGTCCATCCACCTCACTACAAATAACTCAATTTCGTTTCTTTTTATGGCTGAGTAATATTCCATTGTATATATGTGCCACATCTTCTTTATCCATTCATCCGATGATGGACACTTAGGTTGCTTCCATGTCCTGGCTATTGTAAATAGAGCTGCAATGAACATTGTGGTACATGACTCTTTTTGAATTATGGTTTTCTCAGGGTCTAGGCCCAGTAGTGGGATTGCTGGGTTGTATGATAGTTCTACTTTTAGTTTTTTAAGGAACCTCCATACTGTTCTCCATAGTGGCTGTATCAATTTACATTCCCACCAACAGTGCAAGAGGGTTCCCTTTCTCCACACCCTCTCCAGCATTTATTGTTTGTAGATTTATTGATGATGGCCATTCTGACTGGTGTGAGATGATATCTCATTTTAGTTTTGATTTGCATTTCTCTAATGATTAAAAATGTTGAGCATTCTTTCATGTGTCTGTTGGCAATCTGTATACCTTCTTTGGAGAAATGTCTATTTAGGTCTTCTGCCCATTTATGGATTGGGTTGTTTGCTTTTTTGATATTGAGCTGCATGAGCTGCTTGTAAAATTTAGAGATTAATCCTTTGTCAGTTGCTTCATTTGCAAATATTTTCTCCCATTCTGAGGGTTGTCTTTTTGTGTTATTTATGGTTTCCTTTGCTGTGCAAAAGCTGTTAAGTTTCATTAGGTGCCACTTGTTTATTTTTGTTTTAGTTTCCATTTCTCTAGGAAGTGGATCAAAAAAGATCTTGCTGTGATTTATATCATAGAGTGTTCTGCCTGTGTTTTCCTCTAAGAGTTTGATAGTGTCTGGCCTTACATTTAGGTCTCTAATCCAGTTTGAGTTTATTTTTGTGTATGGTGTTAGGGAGTGTTCTCATTTCATTCTTTTACATGTAGCTGTCCAGTTTTCCCAGCACCACTTATTGAAGAGGCTGTCTTTTCTCCACTGTATATTCTTGCCTCCTTTATCAAAGATAAGGTGACCATATATGGATGGGTTTATCTGTGGGCTTTCTGTCCTGTTCCATTGATCTATATTCCTGTTTTGGTGCCAGTACCATACTGTCTTGATTACTGTAGCTTTCTAGTATAGTCTGAAGGCCGGGAACCTGATTCCTCCAGCTCCGTTTTTCTTTCTCAAGATTGCTTTGTCTATTCGGGGTCTTTTGCGTTTCCATACAAATTGTGAAATTTTTTGTTCTAGTTCTGTGAAAATTGCCACTGGTAGTTTGATAGGAATTGCATTGAATCTGTAAGTTGCTTTGGGTAGTATAGTCTTTTTCAAAATGTTGATTCTTCCAATCCAAGAACATGGTATATCTCTCCATCTGTTTGTATCATTTTTAATTTCTTTCATCAATGTCTTATAATTTTCTGCATACAGTTCTTTTGTCTCCCTAGGTAGATTTATTCCTAGATATTTTATTCTTTTTGTTGCAATGGTAAATGGGAGTGTTTCCTTAATTTCACTTTCAGATTTTTCATCATTCGTGTATAGGAATGCAAGAGATTCCTGTGCATTAATTTTGTATTCTGCTACTTTACCAAATTCATTGAGTAGCTCTAGTAGTTTTCTGGTTGCATCTTTAGGATTCTCTATGTATAGTATCATGTCATCTTCAAACAGTGACAGCTTTACTTCTTCTCTTCTGATTTGGATTCAGTTTATTTCTTTTTCTTCCCTGATTGCTGTGGCTAAAACTTCCAATGCTTAGTTGAATAATGGTGGTGAGTCTGCAACCTTGTCTTGTTCCTGATCTTAGTGGAAATGGTTTCAGTTTTTCACCATTGAGAACAATGTTGGCTGTGGGTTTGTCATATATGGCCTTTATTATGTTGAGGTAAGTTCCCTCTATGCCTACTTTCTGGAGGGTTTTATCATAAATGGGTGTTGAATTTTGTCAAAAGCTTTCTCGGCATCTATTGAGATGATCATATGGTTTTTCTCCTTCAGTTTGTTAATATGCTGTATCACATTGACTGATTTGCATATATTGAAGAATCCTTGCATTCCTGGGATAAACCCCTCTTGATCATGGTGTATGATCCTTTTAATGTGCTGTTGGATTCTGTTTGCTAGTATTTTGTTGAGATTTTTTGCATCTATATTCATGAGTGATATTGGCCTGTAGTTTTCCTTCTTTGTGACATCTTTGTTTGGTTTTGGTATCAGGGTGATGGTGGACTCGTAGAATGAGTTTGGGAGTGTTCCTCCCTCTGCTATATTTTGGAAGAGTTTGAGAAGGATAGGTGTTAGCTCTTCTCTAAATGTTTGATAGAATTCGCCTGTGAAGCCATCTGGTCCTGGGCTTTTGTTTGTTGGAAGTTTTTTTATCCCAGTCTCAATTTCAGTGCTTGTGATTGGTCTGTTTGTATTTTCTGTTCCTTCCTGTTTCAGCCTCAGAAGGTTGTGCTTTTCTAAGAATCTGTCCATTTCTTCCAGGTTGTCCATTTTATTGGCATATAGTTGCTTGTAATAATCTCATGATCCTTTGTATTTCTGCAGTGTCAGTTGTTACTTCTTCTTTTACATTTCTAATTCTATTGATTTGAGTCTTCTCCCTTTTTTTCTTGATAAGTCTGGCTAATGGTTTATCAATTTTGTTTATCTTCTCAAAGAACCAGTTTTTAGTTTTATTGATCTTTGCTGTCGTTTCCTTCATTTCTTTTTCATTTATTTCTGATCTGATCTTTATGATTTCTTTCCTTCTGCTAACTTTGGGGTTTTTTTGTTATCCTTTCTCTAATTGCTTTAGGTGTAGGGTTGTTGTTTATTTGAGATGTTTCTTGTTTCTTAAGGTAGGATTATATTGCTATAAAATTCCCTCTTAGAACTGCTTTTGCTGCATCCCATAGGTTTTAGATGGTCGTGCTTTCATTGTCATTTGTTTCTAGGTATTTTTTTATTTCCTCTTTAATTTCTTCAGTGATCTCTTGGTTATTAAGTATGTGTTTTTTAGCCTCCATGTGTTTGTATTTCTTACAGATTTTTTCCTGTAATTGATATCTAGTCTCATAGCGTTGTGGTCGGAAAAGATACTTGATACGATTTCAATTTTCTTAAATTTACGAAGGCTTGTTTTGTGACCCAAGATATGATCTATCCGGGAGAATGTTCCATGAGCACTTGAGAAGAATGTGTATTCTGGTTTTTTTGGATGGAATGTCCTTTAAATATCAATTAAGTCCATCTTGTTTAATATATCATTTAAAGCCTGTGTTTCCTTATTTATATTTATTTTGGGTGATCTGTCCATTGGTGAAAGTGGGGTGTTAAAGTCCCCTACTATGATTGTGTTACTGTTGATTCCCCCTTTTATTGCTGTTAGTATTTGCATTATGTATTGAGGTGCTCCTATGTTGGGTGCAGAAATATTTACAATTGTTATATGTTCCTCTTGGATTGATCCCTTGATCATTATGTAGTGTCCTTCTTTGTCTCTTGTAATAGTCTTTGTTTTAAGTCTATTTTGTCTGCTATGAGAAATGCTACTCCAGCTTTCTTTTGAAATCCATTTGCATGGAATATCTTTTTCCATCCCCTCACTTTCAGTCTGTATATGTCCCTAGGTCTGAAGTGGGTCTCTCGTAGACAGCATATATATGGGCTTTGTGTCTGTATCCATTCAGCCAGTCTATGTCTTTTGGTTGGAGCATTTAATCCATTTACATGTAAGGTAATTATCAATATGCATGCTCCTATGACCATTTTCTTAATTGTTTTGGGTTTGTTATTGGAGGTCTTTTCCTCCTCTTGTGCTTCCTGCCTAGAGAAGTTCGTTTAGCATTTGTTGTAAAGCTGATTTGGTGGTGCTGAATTCTCTTAGGTTTTGCTTCTCTGTAAAAGTTTTAATTTCTCCGTCGAATTTGAATGAGGTCCTTGCTGGTTAGAGTAATATTGGTTGTAGATTTTTCCCTTTCATCACTTTAAATATGTCCTTCCACTCCCTTCTGGCTTGCAGAGTTTCTGAATGATCAGCTGAAAGATCAGCTGTTAACCCTCAGGGGATTCCCTTGTGTGTTATTTGTTGTTTTTCTGTTGCTGCTTTTAATATTTTTTCTTTGTATTTAATTTTTGATAGTTTGATTAATATGCGTATTGGTTTGTTTATCCTTGGATTTATCCTGTATGGGACTCTCTGTGCTTCCTGGTCTTGATTAGCTATTTCCTTGCCCATATTAGGGAAGTTTTCAACTATAATCTCTTCAAATATTTTCTCAGTCCATTTCTTTTTCTTTTTTTCTTCTGGGACCCCTGTAATTCGAATGTCGGTGTGTTTAATATTGTCCCAGTGGTCTCTGAGTCCGTCCTCAATTCTTTTCATTCTTTTTTCTTTATTCTGCTCTGCCGTAGTTATTTCCACTATTTTATCTTCCAGGTCACTTATCCGTTCTTCTGCCTCAGTTATTCTGCTATTGATCCCTTCTGGAGAATTTTTTATTTCATTTATTGTATTGTTTATCAGTTTTTGTTTGCTCTTTTGTTCTTCTAGGTCCTTGTTAAACGTTTCTTGTATTTTCTCCATTCTATTTCCAAGATTTTGGATCATCCTTACTATCATTACTCTGAATTGTTTTTCAGGTAGACTGCCTGTTTCCTCTTCATTTGTTAGGTCTAATGGGTTTTTACCTTGCTCCTTCATCTGCTGTGTGTTTCTCTGTCTTCTCATTTTGTTTAACTTTCTGTGTTTGTTGTCTCCTTTTCACAGGCTGCAGGTTCGTAGTTCCCATTGTTTTTGGTGTCTCCCCCCAGTGGCTATGGTTTGTTCAATGGGTTGTGTAGGCTTCCTGGTGGAGGGGACTAGTGCCTGTGTTCTGGTGGATGAGGCTAGATCTTGTCTTTCTGGTGGGCAGGTCCATGTTTAGTGGTGTGTTTTGGGGTGTCTGTTGCCTTATTATGATTTTAGGCAACCTCTCTGCTAATGAATGGGGTTGTGTTTATGTCTTGCTAGTTGTTTGGCATAGGCTGTGCAGCCTAGTAGCTTGCTGGTCATTGAGTGGAGCTGGGTCTTGGCTTTGAGATGGAGATCTCTGGGAGATTTTTGTCGTTTGATATTACGTGGAGCTGGGAGGTGTCTTGTGGACCAGTGTCCTGAACTTGGCTCTCCCACCTCAGAGGCACAGCCCTGACACCTGGGTGGAGCACCAAGAGCCTGTCATACACTTGGCTCAGAATAAAAGGGAGAAAAAAAGGAAAGCAAGAATAAGATAAAATAAAATAAAAAGTTATTAAAATAAAAAATATTATTAAAAAAAATTTTTAAGTATTAAAAAAAAGAAAGAAAGAAAGAAGAGAGCAACCAAACCAAAAATCAAATCCACTAATGATAACAAGCGCTAAAAACTATACTAAAAACAACAACAACAGCAACAAAAATGGACAGACAGAACCCTAGGAAAAATGGTAAAAGCAAAGCTATACAGACAAAATCACACACAGAAACCTACACATACACATTCACAAAAAGAGAAAAAGGGGAAAAAAAAGATATCATTCCTCCCAAAGTCCACCTCCTCAATTTGGGATGATTCATTGTGTATTCAGTTATTCCACAGATGGAGGGCACATGAAGTTGATTGTGGAGATATAATCCGCTGCTCCTGAGGCTGCTGGGAGAGATTTCCCTTTCTCTTCTTTGTTCACACAGCCCCTGGGGTTCAACTTTGGATTTTGTCCCGCCTCTGCGTGTAGGGTCACCTTAGGGTGTCTTTTCCCCTCCCAGACAGGATGGGGTTAAAGGAGCAGCTGTTTTGGGGTCTCTGGCTCACTCAGGCCCGGGGGAGGGAGGGGTACGGAATGCGGGGCGAGCCTGCGGTGGCAGAGGCTGGCGTGACTTTGCACCAGCCTGAGGCGCGCTGTGTGTTCTCCCGGGTAAGTTGTCCCTGGATCACGGTACCCTGGTAGTGGTGCGCTGCACAGGCTCCCTTGCGGGGAGGTGTGGATGGTGACCTGTGCTTGCACACAGGCTTCTTGGTGGCTGCAGCAGCAGCCTTAGCGTCTCATGCCCATTTCTGGGGTCCTCACTGATAGCCACGGCTCGCGCCCATCTCTGGAGCTCTTTTAAGCAGTGCTCTTAATCCCCTCTCCTCATGCACCAGGAAACAGAGGCAAGACAAAGTCTTGTCTCTTTGGCAGCTCCAGACTTTTTCACGGACTCCCTCCCGGCTAGCTGGGGCGCACTAGCCCCCTTCCGACTGTGTTCTCCCTGGGATCAGACCTCCGAAGCTCAAGCGTCAGCTCCCAGCCCCCACCCGCCCTGGTGGGTGAGCAGACAAGCCTCTCTGGCTGGTGAGTGCTGGTCGGCACCAATCCTCTGTGCGGGAATCTCTCCGCTTTGCCCTCTGCACCCCTGTTGCTGCACTCTCCTCCGTGGCTCTGAAGCTTCCCCCCTCCACCACACGCAGTCTCTGCCTGCCAAAGGGCTTCCTAGTGTGTGGAGACCTTTCCTCCTTCACAGCTCCCTCCCACTGGTGCAGGTCCCGTCCCTATTCTTTGTCTCTGTTTTTTCTTTTTTCTTTTGCCCTACCTAGGTACATGGGGAGTTTCTTGCCTTTTGGGAGGTCTGAGGTCTTCTGCCAGCGTTCAGTAGGTGTTCTATAGGAGCTGTTCCACATGTAGATATATTTCTGATGTATTTGTGGGGAGGAAGGTGCTCTCCACGTCTTACTCTTCCGCCATCTTGAAGCTCCTCTTTTTGTAATAAAGGGACTTCCCTGGCAGTCCAGTGGTTGGGAATTTTCGATTCCACTGCACGGGGTGTGGGTTCAATCCCTGGTCAGGGAACTAGGGTTCCCCATGCTGTGCGCTGTGGCCTGCACTGTTGCTAAGAATATAAATCAGTGCAGCCACTATTGAAAACATTACAGAGGGTTCCAGCCCGCTGTCCCCAGGATGTCATGGCTTCGGCTGGTGCGGCCCCTCCAGAGCTGGCAGCCTCAGTGAGGCCGTCCTCCTCTTGGGCTCCTGGGCAGTTCAGTGACGGCAGAGGGAAGAGACCCCGAGCCAGGAGTTCCAGCTCTGCAGAAACGCGGGCTCCATTCTGGGTGCAGGGGCTGGGACCGCTCTCCAAAACTTTCTCTTTATCTTCAGTGTTTAAAGTTTAGATATTCTATGTCTAAAACTGAAAGAATCTTATTCTCATAGTTTCAATTTCTCATTTATGCTTTTCATCATACACATTGTACATCTTCTCCAGTAGTGTCTTTATGTTAATTATAATTATTTTAAACTCTTTATCTGGTAGTTCTAATAGTTGTGCCCATATCTAAGTCTGAATCTGTTAAGTGCTTTGCGTCTTCATAGTAGGTCACTTTTTTTTTTGCTTTTTAGTGTGTCTTGTAATAGTTGATTGAAAGTTAGACATCATATGTTGAAAAATAGAGACTGACGTAATTTGTATTTAAGCCTGAGTATAGGCATGGCTCATTGTGTCTTATGACTTTACACTGGGGGAATTGAATTGATGTGGTCAGAGGTTGACCTAAATTTGAGTGTTGCTGTTATTATGGTTACTTGGGTGTACGGCTGGCTTTATAATTTATTTGGTGTTAACTAGTATACAAGGAGAGGTCTGGATTGCTGAAGGGTTTTTCTTGTTCAGTTTCATACTCATTTTAAGCTTTTTCTCACGATTCTTTCAGAGAGGGCCTGTCTCATGCTTTTGTTCTTCCCCCAGCAGAAGACTGTTACCTTGTTTGCTAGGCTGTACTGGAGTGGAGGTATGCTCTGTTGTCCTGGTCCAGACTCAGACACAGGCAGGCCCTGAGTCCCTAGATCTCTGTAATGGACTTCTCAGTTTCCCTTAATGGTAGGAGTTATCTTGTAGTCTGGACAAGGGTAGTTTTATGCCACTTTCTCATTGGTAGAATTATGTTGCTTCCCACTCCCCAGCTGCAGTGGGCCTTGACATTTGCCTTGGTATGACAGATTTGTTTCCCTTTCCATGGCAGCTTAAAGCTTTTATCCTTGAGTGATCATCCAGAAGGGGCTTTCTGCAGGGCTTTATGCCTTTCCTGCAGTAGTGTCCACTCCCCTTCCCCAATCAGGCACCACTGATGGAGGTCTTATCCAATACCCACCCTGCCCACATTCTTTCTCCTGAACATTCAGTGATGTTCTGTGGAGAAGAGTCTAGGATTGGGTTAAAAACTGCCATTTTGTCTACAAATCTAAGGGATTTCTATAGTATCACCCTGATTCATACTCAACTTTTAACAATTTGTATTTATATACATATATATATGAATTCTTAACTGCTGGCATGGCAGCCTGGTCTTCCTCCAGTGCTTTGCTTAACATGAGTCTGACCATGTGCTATGTTTCCTTGGAGGTGCCTGTATTTCCTTAAATTTTAAGCAAGTTGGCTGTCCTCCCATCTCAGTTCTCAGACATTTTCAAGAAAAGTTATGATTTTGTAGATTAGCCACCTTTTTCTTGTTGTTACATGGGAGCAATGATATTTCCTACTCTCTTCATTTTAAGTGGAAGTCAGTAGTCTATGCCTAGATTTTGATATTTTGCCTCTATCTTTCAAACTCCACTGCAACCCTGGTATCAGTTCAATGTCACATCAGTATCTACCTCAAATACTCAGGAATCCAGTAAAACTTCAGTGGGTGAGGATCCCACTTAATCCAAATGAGAAGTAAGAAGGAGTATCATCTGACAATTTTAATTTCCGTAAGACTCTAAACTGATTCCCAACTTCATAGCATATTCTTTCTTTGGTATCTGATTTTGATCGTTCCATCATCACAATCTAAATCTACTTAACAGCAAATTATAGAAATGTATAGTATTTAAAAACCCATCTTCAATGTATTCATTTTTTCCCCCTATAACCACACCTGAATTGAAGTGTTGTGTTCAAGGTTCTGAAAACCGTTTAGGGGAAAAAACCCATCCCAGTGACCCTCAATGGATTAGGTCAACCAAATGCTTATCTGTTCTCTTGTTCAAGGAAACAAATTAATCATTTCTCATGACACTAAGTAGTTTGACTGGTTCTGTTTTTTTTGCATGAGCTGTCCCACTCTATGTAAGGTTTATGCCATTAAAAGGGAGCCTGAAGTTAGTGTTAACATTCAGGTCTTTTGAACAATGTCTGGAGGGTAGAAGAGTGGATGCAAAAGTAATTTAGAATTCACCACCACCTTTAATTAGACTAGTTTAACCTTGAAGGCTCAACAGATGAGCTTAGCTAGATCAAGTGAGTTTTTGTTAGTGTTTCTAACATCATCCTAGATATTAATTGCAGGTTTGTACACAGGCTGAGAATTGATGAGGCATGCAATGTGGGTGTACTTCTGGCTCCAGAGAAACTATGACCTCTTTAACAATGAGAAAATGCACAAAGGTTATAGGGAAATTCTTTTCTAGATTCCTGGAGGAATTTATTATAGCTTTTCTTGGACTTTTCCTTGGCTTAATAGTCAGTTATAGCTTTAAGAACTTAATTATCTGACAAAAACAGAAGTTAAATTGTCATTAGAACAAACATTCACTGTGAGCCTCTGCTGCTTTGCATTTGGTTTTCATGCTTATTTTCTCTGATTAAAAATGATTCCTATGCTGAAGTTGAATGGAAAGGAAATTTTATAGCAAGGGCATAATATTAGGCAAATGTTAAAACTTTTGTAGATAGATATTACTCTTCCTCAGCATTATCTAGAAACATGCTGATTTATTGCTGTTCAGAAAAAAAATCAAAATGTTTAAAACACGCTAACTTAATCATATAATGTTAAGTGTCTCTGCATTGGTGCTTACAAAAATACTGCAAAGTCACATTAAGAAGAGATATTAAGGCATATTCAGTATTCTTCCATTACTGATGATGAAACTTTGAGCCCTTGCAAAAATTATAATTTAGAGTAAATCTCATTAATTCAGACATTAGTGTTTCAAAATTTGCAGAAATTTAGATAAGGATTAGAATGGTACTTAAAAGTGTTTGCTACACAAATGCATGTTATGATAATGATTAAACTACTTAAGAATAAACACTGTAAACGTCCTCAATTTCTTCAGAAAAGCAAATTTAGCTAAAAATAACCTTTAGATTTACAGATTATTTTTATCCATTTATTATAGCAGATTCTTAAAGATTTATGTCGGTCATGCTTTTTAAACCCAATTTTATAGACAACTGGTAATTAGTGTGGTCAAGTTACATTTTTTTCTTTAGAAGGTACTATACTTTAGCCTTCTTACAATGTATATATTTCTTCCAAATTGGTCACAGGAACTGAGGTTTCATTTAATTAATTTTTATGTTAAATATGGAATGTTTTGTAGGAATACATGATTACCCATTCCCCCATGTCTAAGTCCAATGACTAATTACATGCAAAGTAATTAGAATTATTTAGTGTTGTACAATTCTTTACATTTTTTGTGGTGTCCCTTGCAATTGCTTTGCAGTCTTTTTACATACACTTTTATAAGTGAGAGTTCTACTGCCTTCATCATAATGGATTCAAGGAGTAAGAAAGCAGAGGTTATGGTAGACAATGATTTACCATGCCTTATGTTTCTAGAGTAGCATTCAGCGACATTGACATTTCTGACCTCTCTTCCCATTCAGTTAATTATGTAATTGGTGAGTATTACTAAGATCTTCTATTCACTCTCTCATTATCAGTAATAGAACATAAAATTTACCTCAAACATCAGTGTCTGACTGAAAGACTAAATTTACCACTTTGTATTGCAATAATTGTGGCCATGTGCCTGTTTTCATTGATGAGATGAGAAGAGTTGAGTGGTATTTTAGGAAGTCACCTTAATACAGACGGTGGGCTCTTTTCCTTTCATTTCTCTTGCTGCTGGCTGAGTGCAGATGAGATGGTGGTCTTGCTGTCATTGTGACTCATATTTAGGATGGTCATGTCTCATTCAGAATGGTGGAACAGCAAGTCAAACAGAGCTGTAGCATTCATGGAACACTTACATCCAAGTGGCTATAATGTGGGATCTGTCTTGTTTATCAATTGTTAGTTTGTATTTTTCTGTGACAAGCAGCCAAACATAAACTAATTGATACTCTGATTTTGAGAGAAGTTGCAGAGCATGCTTGGCTCAGCCTTTCCTTTCTCTTTCCCTGATCTGTAGATTTGTCTGCCTACAGGGTAGCTGCATTCAGGACTGACTGCTTAAGGGTAGTTTGCAGATGTTAAGCTGGGTTGGGAACAGGAGTAAATCTATCGAGTTTTGCATCATAGGCTTAGAAAACTCATTTGACTGCAGATCTAAAAGCAGCTTCTTAAAACAGTTATCAACTGAGGGATCAATGAAAAAACCACATAACTATGTATAACAGTATACTGGTAAGTGTTCAACAACTTACTCTCCAGAAAAATTAGTCTTGATTTTTTTTTTTTTAATTTAGGGAAAGCTCTTTTATTTATTTATTTATTTTTATATTTATTTTTGGCTGTGTTGGGTCTTCGTTTCTGTGCGAGGGCTTCCTCCAGTTGCAGCAAGCGGGGGCCACTCCTCATCGTGGTGCGCGGGCCTCTTCACTATCGCGGCCTCTCTTGTTGCGGAACACAGGCTCCAGACGCGCAGGCTCAGTAGTTGTGGCTCACGGGCCTAGTCGCTCCACGGCATGTGGGATCTTCCCAGACCAGGGCTCGAACCCGTGTCCCCTACATTAGCAGGCAGACTCTCAACCACTGCGCCACCAGGGAAGCCCAGTCTTGATTTTTTTTAAAAATATTTATTTATTTTATTTATTTATTTTCCTTATTTTTTTGGCTGCATCGGATCTTCTTTGAGGCATGTGGGATCTTTCGTTACAGCGCACGGGCTCTTCGTTGCAGAGCTTGGGCTTCTCTCTAGTTGTGGCGTGTGGGTTTTCTTTCTCTAGTTGTGATGCGCGGGCTCCAGAGTACGTGGGCTCTGTAGTTTGTGGCAGGTGGGCTGTCTCATTGAGGTGCACAGGCTTAGTTATCCTGCGGCATGTGGAATCTTAGTTCCTGGACCAGGGATTGAACCCACCTCCCTGCACTGGAAGGCGGATTCTTTTCTACTGGACCACCAGGGAAGTCCCTAGCCTTGATTCTTAGTGTTTGCTTATTTTGATGGTTGAAATACTCTCATAGCCAATTTCAAGCTATAAATGTGACATCACTGCGTGAAGTTGGACAGCAAGTACAGTAGCACATAATTATGTGGTATTTCTGCCACACAGAGACAAGTGATGTAAATAATCTCAAGAACTTATATAATAGTAACATGATAGAATAATCAGGAAATGATGTTTTTAATATGAACTACCTTCATATTTACTATAATTCATTTAATTATAAGTTTATATAATTTAGTTTTTAATAATAGTTGTCTGTAACAAGAAACTTTCAAAATTTCTGAAGATTAAACATTAGCCGTCATGAGTCAGTATGTATTGGCTGTCACATTTACACACTGAATATATATATATAATACATATGTGTGTATACATATTAGAATTATCATTGTTTATGAAAATTCTGTATCTAAATACTACATTTGAATGTTATGCTTATAATAAAATGCTATTTTAATACTTAATAATGCTTTGTTTCCACACTGCAACTTATTTAATTCTATTAAAAGCTAGTTAATTAATCCCATGCAGAGGCAAGATGTATAGGAGTTTGTATTTCCCTTCTACATGAGCAAACTGGAATGATTTTCTCTACTTCTCTCTTGAGGTGTCAGGTTCCTATTACTCACTGATTATTCTTAATAACTTCCTAGGGTAATTTCACATATTATCTCCATGAATATGGGATTTCAGTTATAAAAATGAATACAATTGGAAGTATTAGTTTGGGTCTATTAAAATGCTTTGTTCATTAAGTTATATTGACTTACATTTCAATTTTTAGTAAGCAAGTACTTTTTTTTCAGTTATTTTTTTGTATCCAATCTTCATATTTTGTTCAAAGTTCCCAGGAGTTGATCACTGAGAAGTGTTTTTGCTCCTTTGATGAACAAAGTGTTTTTATACTCTACCATTTAATACTATTTAATTATAGTGAGGCTCACTTTCCTTATATGTAAAACATGTGAACAGTGATAGACTGAAGTGGCCTTGTGAGGATTAAGGAGATGACTAATGTAAAGCAGCTAGGGTATAATTGGTACATACCAAGATTTCTCTATTTGATTTTCTTACTCTTCCTTGACTCTTAAAATGCCAAACTTGTAAACCAGATGCTAGAGTTGGGTTAGATTTCAGGAAGAAAGCTTGTTTAAAAGAGGAGTTAAGAAGTTATACATATGGGACTTCCTGTGGCACAGTGGTTAAGAATCTGCTTGCCAATGCAGGGGGCGTGGGTTCGAGCCCTGGTCTGTAAAGAGCCCACATGCCGCGGAGCAACTAAGCCGGTGCACCACAACTACTGAGCCTGCGCTCAAGAGCCCGTGAGCCACAACTACTGAGCCTGCGTGCCACAACTACTGAAGCCTGCATGCCTAGAGCCCGTGCTCCACAACAAAGAGAAGCCACCACAATGAGAAGCCTCTCACCGCAATGAAGAGTAGCCCCCACTTGCTGCAACTAAAGAAAGCCCGTGTGCAGCAACGGAGACCCAACACAGCCAAAAATTAATTAATTAATTAATTTAAAAAAAAGTTATACATATGTAGTGACACTTTGTATCCAAGGAGAGCCAAATGTCAGAAGGATGAGGAATCTGAACATCAGGTCATAACAGAAGAAGGTAAATGGCAAAACAGTAAACAGAGCCATTGATTTTTAGACTCAAAGTCTAGAAATGCATGAAAGGATCAAGAGGTCAATTTTGTCTGATGCGTAAGGGGTACACGAGGACACTGGAGTTCTGAAGTGTTACATTAGCGTTGTTAGCTCTGCCACTTCCAGTCATTAAAGAAACAGAAACAATTTATATCTGACTCTTAGGGCAGACATTGACATTTATATCCATCAGAGAACATTTTTGAACAATGGACATGAATATAAAACAGAAGAAATCTAACTTATTGTGACTGAGGTTATAGAAAAGCAGTTTCCATCAAAATTTGGAAGTTGATGTTTCAAACTGTACTCTTGATTCCTTGACTAACTTTTCAGCTAGTATTTAAGGCTTTGTTATCATAGATATCTGAGTTTATTCGTTATGTGTTCCTCTCAAGATCCTAGATCAAGGAATGTGAATAATACATAAATACTTAAGCTATTTTTGATATAAGTTTTATAATGTCTGATTGTGTTGTCAGAGTGAGCAGTGTCTGTACCCTGAGGAAGATGCATTTCATATTTATTACTTTTAGTTTAGGTGAATTATTACCCTATAAATAATTAATTTTATGAAATGGAAAATATTATCAAAGGATTAAGGAGATGCTCATAGGATGTACTCATTCTCCTGGCAGCTGGCTGCCATTGCCAGTGTGTCATTCAAAGCTACCAGCTTGCCTCTCAGTGATGACAGTTGTTTATGTTGCTAAGAGCCTGCTTTTTAATGATGCAGCTTTAGTCCAATCTAAAACCTCTGAAACTAAAAAAGTGTTGAGAGTCTTATTGCAGAAGAATATAAGGGAACTCTCCTAATTGGAGGGCCCTGACTGGTATGTCTGTATGTAGAAAATGGTGGTTGTGCCTTATAGAAGAAACTAAGCATAGAAAGCATCACACACACACACACACACACACACACACACACACACACCCTGATTCTTAGGATTCAAGAATCCTAAGATTCACTGATCCCTCCAGTGGCCTTTGTTTAATAAGGAACAAATGACCCTCCATGGTACTGCTAGTCTTCCTCTCCCTACATAATTATTGAATTCAGTAGCTGGTACAGAAATATAATATCTTTTGCTCATTAAAGCCTAGTCTTGAGTTTAGGTATCAGATGTTATTCCCTTTCTTCCATTTGTGTATCCAGGTGTAATATTTTTTCCATAGATAATTTACATATGTTTCATATAAATGCTGATAAGAACAGAATGATTAGTGATTAGCCTTTAGGTAAGGGAAAAAAATAGATAATGTTGTAGCAAAATTTAAGATTTTGATTACCTTAACATAGGTAAATATGCCAAGTAAAATCCAGTACTTAGTTCAAATATCAACACTCAGTACACCTTGGGCCAGTCACCTAAACTAAGTCCTCTGGTTTTTCTTTGGAAAAACAAAAACAAAAAAGCAAGACCAAACAAACAATGAAAAACCGAAAATAAGAACAAGGTACCCTGGTTTTCTGGACTTTTTCCATTATGCCTCCCTCCTCCCCTTAAAGAAAGAGATAGATTATTATAAATCAAAAATATCATCATGATTAATAAAGCTATTTCTATGCCCTGTCATGTTCTTTATCCAGAGAACTATTGGTAGTACCTTTGCCCTGACACAAGGAATAGAAAATCTGACTAGGGGCCAGGACCTCAGGCGTGATTTTGGACCTCCTTGCCTCATTCACCAGAGCTCTTGCAGAATTTCACTCTTAAAGATGTTGACATCTGTTGAAATTGCAGTGTGTCAAAAAGATGTAGCCTGCCTTCAGATGAGGATGCTTATGTATGTTCTGGCTATCTATTGCTGTGTAAAAACTTACTCCAATATTTAGGGCTTAAAACAACTACCATGTTTTCATACCTTATAACTGTATGGGTCAGGAATTTGGGGCCCAGCTCAGCTCGATGAGGCTTTTGCTCTATATGATACAGAGAAGACTTGGTAAGATTCAGCCAGCAGACGGAATGGTCTGGAGTATTCAAGGTGATTTTACACACATATCTGTCTTCTTGTCTGGGAATGGTTGGAAGGTTGGACACACCTGTGATTGGTAAACCAAGCTCCTGGATGTCATAGCCTCTCATACATGGCTATCTCAACATAGCCAGACACTTTTGAGCCACAGGGCTACCAAAGGGATTGTCTCATGAGACACGAGGTGAAAGTGTCCTGTCTTTTGGGTTCTGGACCTAGAGTGTCACACCCACTGTTTTCATTACTATGACTTATAAGTATTCTAAGATATCTTGAATAACGATCAAAAAGAGTGAAAATAAGTTAATGAAAACAAGACATTTTTAAAACAGTTCTAAAATATATCTTCTGAGGATTCCCGTCAATTCTACAGGAATTGCTTGTAGAACATTCATTTTACACTTGGAGGACATTTTTACTTTGTTGTTTACTATTTTTGTGTCTAAATATTCAACATATTTGCTTACTCAAGTTGATCTTCCTTATATTTTAACTTAGTGAAAAGGTCAATATGGATATCCTTACACCAGTACCATACTATCTTTGATTATTGTAGCTTTTTATAATTTTTTGAAATTGGGAAATATGAGTCATCCAACTTTTTCCTTCTTCATTAAGATTACTTGGCTATTACTGTAGCTTGAATTTCCATAATTTGGAAGTTTAACTCCAGGTTGTCAATATCTGCAAAGAAAAGAGTTGGGAATTTGACAATGGTTATGTTAAATCTGGAGATTACTTTGAGGAGTATTGCCATCTTAACTATATTGTTTTCCAATCCATGGACACATATGTCTTTCTATTTATTATGGTCTTCAATTTCAGTAATGTTTTGTAGTTTTCAGAGTAAAAGTTTTACACTTGTTTTGTTGAAGTGTTTAAGTATGTTTTTGATGCTATTGCTAAGTAGAATTATTTTCTTAATTTCATTCTCAGCTCGTTCATTTACAGTGTAGAAATGGATTTGATTTTTGTATATTAATCTTATATCATTTAACCTTGCTGAACTCTTTTATTAGTTCCAGTAGATTTTTAGTGGATCTTCAGGATTTTCTGTATACACTGTGCTACCTGAAAATAGGGCTATTTTTACTGTTTCAATCTGGATGCCTTTTATTTTATTTTCTTGCCTAACTTCCCTGGCTAGACTCTCCAGTACAATGTTGAATAGAAGTGATGGGAACAGATACGCTTGTCTTGTTCTTGATCTTAGGCAAAAACATATTGCCTTTCTCTGTTAAGTATGATGTTGGTTCTAGGTTTTCCCAGCTGCTTTAAATCAAGATGGGGAATCTCCCTTCTATTGTGAATTTGTTAAACCTTTTCATCACAAAGCGTTGTTGGATTTTGTCAAATACTTTTCCTTTCTCTGTTGAAATGATCATGCGGTTTTGCCTTTATTTTATTGGTATGATGCTTTATAGTAATTGTTTTTCTGATGTTAAACCTAACTTGCATTCCTGGGATAGATACTTGGCCATACTGTATAATCTTTTTCCATATGTTGTTGTATTTGGTTCACTACTATTTTTTAGAATGTTTGCATTTATATTCATAAGATATGTGATGTGAAGTTTTCTTGTGATGTCTGTCTGGTTCTGGTATTAGGATAATACTGTCATCATAGCATGAGTTGGAGAGTGGTTACTGATCCTTTACTTTTTAGAAGAATTTATGAAGAACTGGTATTAATTCTTCCTTAAATGTTGCTAGGATTTACCTACTGGGTCTTGACTTTTCATTGTGGAAATATTCTGATTACTAGTTCTATCTCTTTATTTGTTATAAACATATATAGATTTTCTGTTTCTTTTTGAGTCCATTTTGGTAGTTTGTGTCTTGTAAGAATTTGTTCATTTCATCTAAATTATCTAATTTATTGGCATATATTCTCTTACAATGATTTTTTTCTGTAAAATTGGCAGTGATGTCTTCTCTTTCATTCCTGATTTTAGTAATTTTACTACCCTCTCTCTTTCTCTCACTATTAATCTAGCTAAAGGTTTGTTAATGTTGCTGATTATTTTAAAAAATCAACTTTTAATTTTGTTGAATTCCTCTATTATTTTTCCTATTCTCTATTTCACTTATTTCTAACCTAGGCTTTATTATATTTTTCCTCCTTATTATTTTAAATAGGTTTATTTTGCTGTTTTTCTCCAGTGCTTTATAGTAGAAGGTTATGTTATTGATTAGAATTTTTCTTCTTTTAAAATAAAAGTGTTTACAGATATACATTTCCCTATGAGCACTCTTTTTATTGTATCCCATAAGTTTTAGTATGTTGTGTTTTTGTTTTCATTTATCTCTAATTTCTTTGTGCTTTTTTCTTTGACCCATGCTGTTATCCATAGTGACTGTACCAATTTACATTCCCACCAGCAGTGCAAGAGGGTTCTCTTTTCTCCACACCCTCTCCAGCATTAATTGTTTGTAGATTTTTCGATGATAGCCATTCTGACTGGTGTGAGGTGATATCTCATTGTAGTTTTGATTTGCATTTCTCTAATAATTAGTGATGTTGAGCAGCTTTTCATGTGCCTCTTGGCCCTCTGTAAGTCTTCTTTGGAGAAATGTCTATTTAGGTCTTCCACCCATTTTTTGAACCCTTTTTAAATTTTAAACTGCTCCTCTCTGAAATGCCTTTTTAGTGTGTTATGTCACATCTGGCTTTGTAATGAATAATCACCATTTTCCTATAAAATTGCTGATTTTTCAAATTCTAATCTTAGTCCTTTAAGTCAGTGCTAGGTAAAGGCTTCTAGCTGTAAGTAGAAAATCCATTTGTAACATATGTTAATTTTAAAAATGCCCTGTCCTATTTAAATAGGATTCATGAACAAACATAAGTATCCTTTTTGCAAAGTGATAAATGAATAAGTAGAAGTTTCTATGGGACCGAATGACACAGATGAGTGTATAGTTAATTCTGCATCAAGGAGAGATTTGTTTTAAGGATTGCTTATGAAAAAAGATGATACTTGATCTGGACCTTAAAGAGTAAGAATAAATAATTCCTCCATGGGATGGAGTAAGTAGGGGGTTGTAGAAGAGAACAGTGTGTGCAGTGGCATGGAAGTGAAAATTTACAAGGCATGATTAGGCATCAGAAAGGAGAATTACTTTACTGAAGTAAAGTGTTGATGTGGGGAAGCAGTGAGACATAAGGAAGGACAGGATGGAGACTCTTTTTAGAGAAGTTATTTATTTCCACAAACGTTTATTGCCTCTATATTCCCAGTATTGTGAATCTGGCAGGAGAGGAATCTATTGCTGAGACTGAGTGGAGAGGTATTGGGACTGCAGATTTGAAAGGTGACATGTTTCCTTTTTTTAATTGATTATCCTTTTGTATTAAAAATGTTTTTATAATTTATGAATGTATCAGGGAACAAATAATAAAACAAACCAACATATCTTTGAAATGGAGTCACTTCAAGAGGCAAGCCAATAACATCTAATAACTTCTTTCTATAGACAGTTCATTAGAGAGTTAAGATAAATTAGACTTTTATGTCCCTAGTTGATGAAATCAAGAGAATAGTAAAAAGTTGAAAGTTCCAGGTGAGGGGCTGGATGTGAGAAAAGGTGATACTAACACTGCCTGTTAGGATTTTTTCCCCCCATTTCTTATATTTTGTCAGTTACCACTTTCAGCTTAATAGAATGTTTTTACCTGTTATTTAAGGAAAAAAATGAAATGAAAAATAATGAAAAGGGATGAGAAGATGGGAGAATGATGGATTGTATGTAGAGATTAAAGGAGGGAAAATGACAAGATGAGTACATGGCAGCATGATGTTAAATCACGGGAGAGAAATTGATGGTGAAGAGCAAAAGCGTAAAAAAGAGTGAAGATGACAGAATACATCAAAGAGACCAGTGGTGTTTTATTCCATTTATTCCCAAACTATCTGATGCTGGCATTCTGCTTAAACCTCTTACCCTTCCTTCGGTGTTGGTTTCATAGGTCATTGACTGCCCTTAAGAGTCTGAGGGTGTTTTATTTTGTGAGAAAATCTGTTTCTGTGTTAGCAGATATAAACCATTTTAAACTACATATGTTAAAAATACTCATATATGTATTGATAATTAAATGCATTTACTTTAAATTTTAATATATAGGAAGGTGAATTGTTTTAAAAATATACAAAGGACTACATAGAATCATATGAAAATATCTTTCTTATTTCAAAAATTTTATATCCTTTGCACTTCAGGATTAAAACACAGATATTTTGATTATTTTGTTAAAGTTGAAATAATTATATATCCATGTTAACACAGAGACCATTTATTGAGTTCTTCTATGTGGGGTACTAAATTCTAACTTTTTAAATAATTAATTATTTTACAAGTATTCTACAAGTTCTCACTCTGTGCCATACACAGTTTAGATATTTGGGATTCAGCAGTGGATAAGACAGACAAAACCTCTGCTTTTATGGAGCTTAACTTTTATTAGAGAAGACAGTCCAGAGTAAATAATGCATGAACAGGGAAATATCAAACAGTAAGTGGAATAAAGATAACAAACAGGGAGTATCTGGAGTGTCTTTTAGTGAGGTTGGCAAAAGAATGTATCACTGGAGAGATGCAATTTGAACACAACCTGAGAGATCTGAAGGAACCAGCAATGTGAAGACTTGGGGTAGAAACTTCCTGGGAGAAAGAACTGCAAGAATAAAGCAGTTTTAAGGGAATTGAAAAGAGAGCAGTATAGCTAGAGTAGAAGTGATCAGAGGGAAGAGTGGGAGGAAATGGAACAGATACTTGGGCAGGGTTTGTGCCAGGGGCTCTCAGGCTCTATTTAAGAATTTTCTTGAAGATTTCCTATAATATATTTTCATTTAATAGATGAATATTGTTATGGACTGAATGCTTGGGTTCCCCCCACAATTTGTATGTTGAAGCCTTAACCATTAATGTGATGGTATTTGGAGGTGGGGCCTTTGGAAGGTAATTAGGTTTAGATGAAATCTTGAGAATAGGAGCCCCATGATTGGATTAGTATCCTTATTAAAAGAGGAAGAGACCCTAGAAATTTCTCTTTCTCAGCCATGTGGAGAGAGAAGAGAGAAGGCATCCATCAGCAAGCCAGAAGAGGGATTTCATTAGGAACCAAATCTTCTGGAACTTTGATCTTAGGCTTCCTAGCCTCCAGAACTATGAAAAATAAATGTCTTTTATTTACGCTATCCACTCTATGGTATTTTTTTTATAGCAGCCTGAGCTGACTAAGACAAGTATACTTTAGAGAAATTTAGTGATTTGCCATGGTCAGACAGCAAATGAGTAAGGGGTCCATGACTTTTTGACTCTAATCTTTTTTCCTTAGCCAATGGCCAACATTGCCTACTTAAGCACACTCAAAATGTTAAAAATGTATTTCTAAATCTTAAATGTTCAGATTAAAAACAATGGTAACAGAACACTTCTCTTAACATCAATTACATTCCAGGAATAATATCTATTATTATTATTATGGAAATTTTAAATTGTGTTTAGGATTAACCTTATACATAGATGATTCACTGAATATGAGGATATAGGGAAAGGATTTCTGACCTTTTATTTCTTTTTTTTTTTAACCCAGAGTTTTAGGCTAAAGTCCACCGTTAAAGATTCATTATCATCAGTTAAGCAATGTACAAAGAAAATGAGTTCACAGTGAGTCAGTCACATGTGTTTAATAGAACAAATGCACTGAACATTTTGTGACTATAAAGATAAGCAAATCTATCTCTGCTTTCTACTACAATCAATGTAATTGGAAGATGTAAGAAATGTACATGAAAAGATAATGGGACAAAAATATATGAAATGTGTCAATGAGTTGTAGAGGTAAAATTGTTAGAGAAATGCAGGAGAGAATGCACTGGGGGTTGGAAGGTCAGTGAAAACTTTACAAACCAGTTGGACATGGGCTATCTCTTAATGACTAGCTACAGTTAGAGAAGAAAGGTAGGGTTTTGTGATAAGTACAGATGAAGAAATGTAGGAGTGTTCAGTGCAGATTTATGTCTCTCAAGAGGTAGGCAGAGGTGAGTTTAGAGATGAAATATATAGAAAGAAGAAATGAGACACGAGGTTGGCAAGATAAGAGGGAACCATTTTATGGTTGAATGCACTGTTATGACAAGATAGTATGGATGATGCTTTAAATATTGATATGTTAAATATGAAATGATATATTTACTCTAGATTAAAGTAAGAGTTGACAAGAATTTAATCCAGTGTTGGAGCTGAGGATGGTAAATTCTTAAAAATTTAATGTGAATGAAGGATGACAGGGTATGATAATCACTAGACATCTAGATATATATTTTAAGAAAACAAAACAGAAAATAATCACATTTGTCAAATCTTAGTATTTTGCATGATGGAAGTTTATGTTGCAATTTGGAACTGATTTATTATTTAATCATTTAAGGTGCTTCCATTAGAGAGTTCTAACACTTACATAGCCCTGTGTATTGGTATGTGTGTGTATACTGTATATATGTGCATGGGTGTGTGTGCATGTATGCATGTTTTTATTGGAGGGAGCAGGAACAGGAGTATTTTCCAAAATTGTGGTAAAGGGACATTTGAGGGCCCTGCTTGTAGAAACCATTGAACTTTACAATTCTGAAAACGATTTCAAAGTTTCTAGAACATCTTTGTTAAAGTCTTCTAATAGATGATTATTTTGTCATTACTGAGTTGCACAGAGAGACAATTTAGTATCAGTATGGATTTCTATACACATTAACTAAAAGACCACATAATTTCCCTGAAATGGAAGCAATTGCCATGGTGATCTCTATTAATTCGAGTTAGTTCTTATTGTATATATTGTTACAAATAGGCTTCTTGGGACATTTCAGCATTTATTATAAAAATCTTAGGAGAACCAATGATAATGATGCAATTACAGCATGTCAGCTGCTTGGTTATTATATATCACTACAGTCACTTTTTAATTAAAAAGCTCTCTGAATATTCTGGCATTCATCTGCAGAGTGTGAATGAACAGGAGATCTAGTTGTGATAAAATATTTCAGATTGGGCTTTAGAAAGTACGTTTTAAACTAGATCTCTATCTGCATGCTTTTGAAAAATATGTCTTAGAAAACTAAGGTTGGTGCTATACTTTCCAGATTAGTGAGAGAAAGAAATATCTCTGCACATACTCCATTTCTCTGGTTGTAAATTTGGTTAAAAGGAAAACAAAACATGAGAGCCTGATGTTTGCAAAATTCCATTAATTGGAAGTGCATATGTTATACACATTCTTCCTGAAAAGCAGTGTGAGCCCCAAGTATGAAATGATTGTGTTGTAACCAGGAACTAAGCTTCCAGATCTAGCCAGATTGCACCATGTAGATGGTATTTCTGGGAGCTCCACAGTCCCTTGTGGAAAACTCTGCAAGCTGAGAGAAGCTGTTTGGAGAAGTGCTGCATCTGGTATTTTCAGCTAGAAGAATGTGGCGTAAAGTTAACCTATGTTTTATTTTTTTTTTTCAAAAATTATATAAAATATGAAAGGCAAAAGAAACAACATATAAACCATTTCTGGGAAAGCTAAGAGATCACAGATTACCTAAATCAACATGTAATAAGTGGAAGGGATGCTGGTAGCTATGATAGGAAGCAGGGAGAAGATGCCACAGTGGCCTCTCTGAAGGAGCCAACAGAGTACCCTTCAGGAAGGGGATTGGCAAAAACTGAGGTGTGAAGCCTAAATCTCATGTTTACAAAAGTAGAGAAAGTGTACAAGGGTTGCTGTCAGAATCATCTCTAGACTTTATTTACTTTTGAGGAATAGAGGAAGCGGATATAAATATGGAATTATACAAATAAGCCATACTTTCAAGTAGCAGACTATTTCCATGGGGAAAGGGGAGAAGAAAATATTTCCTGACTGAAAAGCCCACAGTTTACCTACCTTTATTTACCAGGTAAGAATTAAATAGTAAATAAAACAGGCATAAGACACTCGGGTATAGGCCTGGAATCTAGACTTGTATTTTTCCCATGAGAACATCTTTAAAAAATTGTCTCAAGTTTAAAAAATCCTTTAAAAATAAGTAATCAAAAAGGACATAATATACATATTTTTAAAAAATAAAACAAACAAACAAAAAGACTGTAGTTGACAAACACTTCAGGGAAATACTTTCATAGAACAGATGAAAATTGTGAACACAGTTTTCATTGTGAATTTAAGAAAATAATGGATTAAGTCTCAAAAGAAAATATACAGTCTTCAGTATACATAAAATAAAGAAAAAATCCACTCTTGAAAAGACAAAATTATAGTCACTGAGACCTGACCATTTGTTGCTAAGGGTTTATGGATAGGGGAGGGTACGGTTGAAATGATAGCTTGAGGGAGTTTGCCTGGGAAAGGAGAAGTTATGAAACTGTTCCTAATTGTATTGCTGGTTACATTACTCTATGTAGATGTTAAAAATCATAAAACTGTACACCAAAAAAGTGAATTTTAGTTCGTAATTCTTAAAAATATAAAGAGGGAAAAAAAGTTTCAGATGTTTGAATACATGTATCAGTTATTTATTCAACTTTTCAAAATAGTCATTTAAATTTTATTTTCATATTAAATTCATATTAATTCATATTCAATTTCTTTAGCTGTCTTTAAGCAGGATATTTTTTTGATCCTGTGTTGGCAAATTGAATTACAGTTAAATTTAAAATAGGGATGGAGTCAAGATGTTGTACTAGGAGGATGCGGAATTCGCGTCTCCTCACAACTAGGGCACCTACCAGGCGCTGGTGGGGAACCACAAACACATAAGGGGACAGCAGGAACCCCCAACGACTGTTGGTTTCAATTATAGTTTTATTTTTCATAATATAATTTTTATATTTCGAATTTTATTTTGTTTTTTATTCTCTGATATTGTACTGCTCCGTTTTTTCTTTCTTTCTTCCTTTTTTTTTTTTTCCTGCATCACAAAGCTTGCAGGATGTTGGATCCCAGGCTGGAGGTCAGGCCCAAGCTCCTGTGCTGGGGGCTCTGAGTCCAAACCGCTGGACTAACAGAGAAACTCAGACCCCGGGAATATTAATCAGAGTGAGGCCTCCCAGAGGTCCTCATCTCAGCACCAAGACCCAGCTGTATCCAACTGCCTGCAAACTCCAGTGCTGGGCATCTCAGGCCAAACAACCGGTAAGACAGGAATACAGCACCACCCATCAAAAAAAAAAAAAAAAAGAAACAACAAAAAAATATGTTACAGACAAAGGAGCAAGGTAAAAACCTACAAGACCAAATAAATGAAGGTGAAATAGGCAACCTACCTGAAAAAGAATTCAGAGTAATGATAGTAAAGATGACCCAAAATCTTGGAAATAAAATGGAGAAAATACAAGAAATGTTTAACAAGGACCTAGAAGAACTAAAGAGCAAACAAACAATGATGAACAACGCAATAAATGAAGTTAAAAAATCTCTGAAAGGAATCAGTAACTGAGACAGAAGAACGGATAAGTGACCTGGAAGATAAAATGGTGGAAATAACTGCCAGGGAGCAGAATAAAGAAAAAAGAATGAAAAGAATTGAGGACAGTCTCAGAGACCACTGGGACAACATTAAACGTACCAACATTCGAATTATAGGGGTCCCAGAAGAGGAAGAGAAAAAGAAACGGACTGAGAAAATATTTGAAGAGATTATAGTCGAAAACTTCCCTAACATTGGAAAGGAAATAGTCAACCAAGTCCAGGAAGCACAGAGAGTACCATACAGGATAAACCCAAAGAGAAACATGCTGTGACACACATTAATCAAACTATCAAAAATTAAATGCAAAGAAAACATATTAAAAGCAGCAAGGGAAAAGCAACAAATAACAAACAAGGGAATCCCCATAAGGTTAAAAGCTGATCTTTCAGCAGAAACTCTGCAAGTCAGGAGGGAGTGGCAAGACATATGTAAAGTGATGAAAGGGAGAAACCTACAATCAAGATTACTCTACCCAGCAAGGATCTCATTCAGATACAACGGAGAAACTACAACCTTTACAGATAAGCAAAAGTTAAGAGAATTCAGAACCACCAAACCAGCTTTACAACAAATGCTAAAGGAACTTCTCTAGGCAGGAAAGACAAGAGAAGGAAAAGACCTACAAAAACAAACCCAAAACATTTAAGAAAATGGTAATAGAAACATACATATTGATAATTAGCTTAAATGTAAATGGATTAAATGCTCCAACCAAAAGACATAGACTGGCTGAATGGATACAAAAACAAGACCCATATATATATATACTGTCTACAAGAGACCCACTTCAGACCTAGGGACACATACAGACTGAAAGTGAGGGGATGCAAAAAGATATTCCATGCAAATGGAAATCAAAAGAAAGCTGGAGTAGCAATTCTTATATCAGACAAACTAGAGTTTAACATAAAGTCTATTACAAGAGACAAAGAAGGACACTACATAATGATCAAGGGATCAATGCAAGAAGAAGATATAACAATTTAAATATTTATACACCCCACATAGGAGCACCTCAATACATAAGGCAAATGCTAACAGCCATAAAAGGAGAAATTGACAGTAACACAATCAAAGTAGGGGACTTCAACACCCCACTTTCACCGATGGACAGATCATCCAAAATGAAAATAAATAAGGAAACACAAACTTTAAATGACACATTAAACAAGATGGACTGAATTGATATTTATATGACATTCCATTCGAAAACAACAGAATACACTTTCTTCTCAAGTGCTCATGGAACAGTCTGCAGGATAGACCATATCTTTGGTCACAAATCAAGCCTTGGTAAATTTAAGAAAACTGACATCGTATCAAGTATGTTTTCCGACCACAATGCTATAAGACTAGATATCAATTACAGGAAAAACACTGTAAAAAATACAAACACGTTGAGGCTAAACAATATGCTACTAAATAACCAAGAGATCACTGAAGAAATCAAAGAGGAAATTATAAAATACCTAGAAACAAATGACAGTGAAAACACGACCCAAAACCGATGGGAAGCAGGAAAAGCAGTTCTAAGAGGGAAGTTTACGGCAATACAATCCTACCTCAAGTAACAAGAAACATCTCAAATGAACAACCTAACCTTACACCTAAAGCAATTAGAGAAAGAAGAACAAAAAACCCCCAAAGTTAGCAGAAGGAAAGAAATCATAAAGATCAGATCAGAAATAAACAAAACAGAAATGAAGGAAACAATAGCAAAGATCAATAAAACTGAACACTGGTTCATTGAGAAGATAAACAAAATTGATAATCCATTAGCCAGACTCATCAAGAAAAAAAGGGAGAAGACTCAAATCAACAGCAGAGGGTGGAACACTCCCAAACTCATTCTACGAGGCCACCATCACCCTGATACCAAAACCAGACAAAGATGTCACAAAGAAAGAAAACTACAGGCCAATATCACTGATGAACATAGATTCAAAAATCCTCAACGAAATACTAACAAACAGAATCCAACAGCACATTAAAAGGATCATACACCATGATCAAGTGGGGTTTATCCCAGGAATGCAAGGATTCTTCAATATAAGCAAATGAAACAATGTGATACACCGTATTAACAAATTGAAGGATGAAAACCATATAATAATCTCAATAGATGAAGAAAAAGCTTTTGACAAAATTCAACACCCATTTATGATAAAAACACTCCACAAAGTAGGCATAGAGGGAACCTACCTCAACATAGTAAAGGCCATATATGACAGACCCACAGCCAACTTTGTTCTCAATGGTGAAATCCTGAAACCATCTCCTCCAAGATTGGGAACAAGACAAGGTTGTCCACTCTCACCACTATTATTCAACATAGTTTTGGAAGTTTTAGCCACGGCAGTCAGAGAAGAAAAAGAAATAAAAGGAATACAAATTGGAAAAGAAGAAGTAAAACTGTCACTGTTTGCAGATGACATGATACTATACATAGAGAATCCTAAAGATGCTACCAGAAAACTACTAGAGCTAATCAATGAATTTGGTAGAGTAGCATGATACAGAATTAATGCACAGAAATCTCTTGCATTCTATACAAGAGAAAGAAATTAAAGATGAAACAAACAGAGGGAGATATATACCATGTTCCTAGATTGGAAGAATCAACATTGTGAAAATGACTATACTACCCAAAGCAATCTACAGATTCAATGCAATCCCTATCAAACTACCAATGGCGTTTTTCACAGAACTAGAACAAAAAATTTCACAATTTGTATGGAAACACAAAAGACCCCGAATAGACAAAGCAATCTTTAGAAAGAAAAACGGGGCTGGGGGAATCAGGCTCTTGGACTTCAGACTATATTATAAAGCTACAGTAATGAAGACAGTATGGTTCTGGCACAAAAACAGAAATATAGATCAATGGAACAGGATAGAAAGCCCAGAGATAAACCCATGCACATATGGTCACCTTATCTTTGGTAAAGGTGGCAAGAGTATACAATGGAGAAAAGAGAGCCTCTTCAATAAGTGGTGCTTATAAAACTGGACAGCTACATGTAAAAGAATGAAATTAGAATTCTCCCTAACACCATACACAAAAATAAACTCAAAATGGATTAAAGACCTAAATGTAAGACCAGATACTATAAAACTCCTAGAGGAAAACATAGGCAGGACACCCTCTGACATAAATCACAGCAATATCTTTTTAGATCTGTCTGCTAGAGTAATGGAAATAAAAACAAAAATAAACAAATGGGACCTAATTAAACTTAAAAGCTTTTACACAGCAAAGGAAACCATAAACAAAATGAAAATACAACCCTCAGAATAGGAGAAGATATTTGCAACCGACAAGGGATTAATCTCCAAAATAAACAGCTCATATAGCTCAATATCAAAAAATCAAACAACCCAATCAAAAAATGGGCAGAAGATCTACAATACATAGGCATTTCTCTAAACACGACATACAGATGTCCAAAAGGCTCATGAAAAGATGCTCGACATCACTAATTATCAGAGAAAGGCAAATCAAAACTACAATAAGGTTTTACCTCACAGCAGTCAAAATGGCCATCATCAAAAATCTACAAACAATAAATGCTGGAGAAAGTGTGGAGAAAAGGGAATGCTCGCTCTTGCACTGTTGGTGGAAATGTAAATTGATACAGCCACTATGGAGAATAGTATGGAGGTTCTTTAAAAAACTGAAAATAGAACTACCATATGACCCAGCAATCCCAGTACTGTGCATATACCCTGAGAAAACCATAATTCAAAAAGAGACATGTACCGCAATGTTCTTTGCAGCACTATTTACAATAGCCAGGACATGGAAGCAACCTAAGTGTCCATTGACAGATGAATGGATAAAGAAGACGTGGCACATATGTACAATGGAATATTACTCAGCTATAAAAAGAAATGAAATTGAATTTTTTGTAGTGAGGTGGATGGACCTAGAGTCTGTCATACAGAGTGAAGTAAGTCAGAAAGAGAAAAACAAATACCGTATGCTAACACATATATATGGAAACTAAAAAAGGAAATGGTTCTGATTCTGATGAACCTAGGGGCAGGACAGGAATAAAGATGTAGACATAGAGAATGGACTTGAGGACACGGGGAGGGCGAAGGGTAAGCTGGGACGAAGTGAGAGAGTGGCATGGACATATATACACTACCAAATGTAAAATAGATAGCTAGTGGGAAGCAGCTGCATAGCACAGCGAGATCAGCTCGGTGCTTTGCGACCACCTAGAGGGGTGGGATAAGGAGGGTGGGAGGGAGACACAAGAGGGAGGGGATATGGGGATATACGTATGCATATAGCTGATTCACTTTGTTATACAGCAGAAACTAACACAACACTGTAGAGCAATAATACTCCAATAAAGATGTTAAAAATGATTTAAAATATCTGTGACATATTCTAGGGTACTGAATTATGATATATTTGAGTGATTTTTAGCTAAAAGTGTTTTTAAGTTAGAAAAACAATTTATTTCATCTGAAATATTCAAACCATCACTTTGCTTCTAAGTGTAGCTTAGGCATGTCTATGTGGAAAAGTAAATTTTGAATATTTTTGCCAGTAGCATTACAAACAATTCTGTAATACCTGCTATTGAATACCTTAATTTAATAAAGCTTTAAATATTTATGCGACTATCCTTATCTGTTTTGAAATATTCTAGAATCTTTTCAAACACTAATGCTTATTCACTTAACAATGATTACTCGTACAAAATTCAGCTAAAGCTGAATTTATAATATTCACCAATCCTGCATTTTTTTCTCATTGCTTTCTGACCATCACTACATGTTTACCAAACCTTTTGATGGTGCATTAAAAATTGTTCCAAACCCTTATTTTAATGTTTTGTGGTATCAAGTGTTCCTATTATTTGCCTGAAAGAATATTCCATTTGCTTATATTTTCATGGCAAGCTTTAAAAGATCACATTTATATCCAGCTGAATTTTAAATATTGCATTTTATAAGTCAAATACTTGATATTTAAGTATTTAATACTAAAATTTTAGATATTTTAAATTTATATATTTCAAATCCACATTTTTGAACTAATTCACATATAATTTTGAATTCTTCTCTGAGCCATACTACTTATAAAATAATCGTCTTTTATTTTAGTTTCATAACAGCTTTATCATCTAATATACTTGTTGCTGTGTCTATAGTAGAGAATTTATAAAAAAGCTTTTCTCTAGTCATAACCACCTTTATCACAAATTCTTTATAGTGTTCTATATTTTTCCATTTTAGATTATTATCTAGGTATTATTATATTATTATAAGGAATTGGCTCACATGATTATGGAGACTCAGAAGTTCCATGATCTGCCATCTGCAAGCTGGAGAAGCAAGAAAGCCAGTGGTGTAATTCAGCCCCAGTCCAAAGGCCTGAGAACCGGGGAGCTGATGATGTAGTTTCCAGTCTAGGTTTAAATGCCAGTGTACCAGTAGCGCCAGAGCAGGAAAATTTTCATGTCCCAGCTCAAGCAATCAGGCAGCTAGGACCAAATTCTTCCTTCCTCTGCCTTTTTGTTCTATTCAGGCCCTCAGTGAATTGGGGAGGGCAAAACACTGGACTGAGTCCACAAAATCAAATAATAATTTTTTCCAGACATACTCTCACACCGAGAAATAATATTTAGCCAAATATTTGGGCATCTTCTGATCCAGTCAAGTTGCCACATAAAATTAGTCATTACAAAAGGACTTTGGCTTTTACTCCGAGTGAGATGGGAAGTGAATAGAGGGTTTTAAGCAGAGGAGTGACATCTTAGTCCTGCAATAAAGAACACTGCTAGATAAAGAAAAGACTATGCAGCGGAGGTGAGGATGGGAACAAGGACACCAGCTAGGAGGATACTGCACTTATGCAGACAAGAGATGATGGTTATACCCTGCTTGATCACGATCTGTAATTTTTGATGCATTGTTGCATAGAATTAGCTAAGGTTCTATTTACAATTTCTCATGTATATTTACCTATTAATTAGGCCTAGAGATGTTTTTCTAATTTTTTTTTTTTTAGTTTAGTTATAATGGCCTCATATTCTGAAGTAGACAGATCTCCCTCACTTTTCCTTCCCCCCCCCTTTTTTTTTTTTACTATTTATAGCATCTCATATAAATGGGATCAAATATTTTAATATATCTTGAAAGTCTGCTGGAAATTACGTGAAATAACATCTGGGCATGGTATTTGTTTATGCAAGGTAGGTTATGACTACCATTTCCATTTCTTCAATATCTAATTTTCCCATAATTTTCAATTCATTCTTATGCACTTTTGGCATTTTGTATTTTTTAAGAAATTTAGTAATTCTATTTTTAAGGTAACTGTGTTTAACTATTCAACTATTGTTTTATTCTGTTCTTTATTTGCAGCTTGTCTCTCTTTTTTCCTTTGTGAAACTTGCTAGAGATTTAAATTTAAATTATCCATTCTTTCAAAGTATCATCTTTTATTTCACTGATTAGTTTTATTCTTTAATTTATATACTATGGTGTCATTTTAATCTTTCATATTTCTTTGATGCTTTTTTATTTCATTATTTTGGTTTTGGGATTGAATGTGCAACTTATTTCCTTCCTATTTATTTTTTGATAAATAATGTATTTAAATTCTATTTCTGTTTTTTTTTTAATAAATAATATATTCAAAGCTCTGTTTCTCCTCTAAGCACTGTATGAACTATTTGCATATATTTCACCATGTAATTTATTGTGTGTATAAGTATTTCATACATTTTCTCTTGTTTATGTTTATCCTTGGATTATTAATAGTTTGTTTTGTTAATTTTTAGACCTATGTCATTCTTAAGCTATTATCTGGCTATGGATTTCTAATGATATTGTGTTATTTTTCTCACTTCTGGAGTTCCTATAGTTCCTTGCATCTTTATATCTCAAGTTGTATTTTATATTTTCCACTCTTTATTTTTTCCTGGTATTGTTCAGGGTGTTTATTGCTTTCCTACTTTTCTAATTTGTTGTAAGGCCATATCTACTGTGCTGTTTAACCTCTCTACTGAATAATTTATTTCAGTTTTCATATTTTTTATATTTAATGACTCCATTTGGTTGCTTTTATGACTGACTGTCTTTACTTCATTCATCCCGTATCTTTCCTTATCCCATTAAATTTATTTTATGCTTATTGAAATTCTAATTCTGTCTGGTCCATCAATCCTGCTTACTTTGTCATAGGTGTGTCAAAGCAAAAATTGCACTAGACAATGTTAAGCAGGCAAGGAAGACTTTATTCAATACTGTGACAGTAGAAGGGAGAGACCAAACTTGTCTGAACTCAACTCCACTGAAATGAAAGGTGGTAGAGATTTCAAAAGCTGGAATGAAGGGGAGATCTTAGGCTTTTGTGTTTGTTAACTGGCTTTACCACAGGGAAAAGTACACTTTTTGATATCTTTATGACAGAAGATAGTTCTGGAACTTGAAACAATGTACCCTCTGAAGTTAAGCTCCTGCCCTCCCACAGACAGACATTGGGAAGTAGGGGCACTATTATCCTCCTCAATGATTATATTTTAAAGAGATGGTTCCTGAAGGCCTTAAAACATTCTTGGGTTGTAAAACAGGCAAGAAGCTTTTTTAAAGATTTACATCTCACAGGTGAAGAGAAATTATTTACAATTTAAACTTTTTGAAAATAATTTCTCCAAGACAAGGGAGGTCAGGGCCTAGAATCAGGAAGAAGCTCTTCTAAAATTAGTACCAACTGAGAGGAGGTTTAAGGTGTGTTGATTTGTTGTTCAATAGTTGTCTATTTCATGGTAGTCATCATCCTAAAATATTGTGGTATTTATCCCTGGAATGCACGCTTACTTGGAAATAGTAACTGCTTTGTATGGTGATACGAATTTGGAGGAGGGGGTGAAATCTCAGGGTCTAGCTTGTGAATACTCTACAAACTATGGATGGAGATCTAGGGTGAAAAGGAAGGAAAACTACTGTAGATGAGGTAATGGGATACTTTGCCCTCTTGATCCTCAGAGACTTTCCCTCTTACCTCCATTTGTAGGAATTGTTCTTTTTCTAAGTACTATCGACCACAGTTGAAATAATCTAATGTAATGGGCTTGGGAGGTGGGAGGGGGTGAAGAGACAAGAGAGAAGGGTCACAGAAAATTCATGCTCCTGTTCTCATGTTTATTACCCTCTCTCCCACAGACTCAGCTCTGATACTGCCTTGATGGTACTACATAGCTAAGAGTTAACAGGGGCAGGAACTACTATTTTTCTTCCCCACATCAAATAGTTCAGGCAGTGGTCCATCCAGGGCAATGTAGTGGAGACTCAAAAGAACATGTAAAAAGGTTGATCCTACACTGCCCTCTATCCAGGAATCCAGATGCTTCCCTCTGTGAGGCTGTTTTCTCCCCACAAAATGGGTCCAAATTTTTCTGTTTTCACAGATAGTTCTCCCAGCATGTATGTTCTGGTCCAACTACTTATGTGCTCCTGCTACATCTCTAAAGTTGGCCTCAATGTTATATCTTAATGATATGACCTCAAAAGTATAATTCCTAAAGAAAATCTCTGGAGAGGTATGAATTTGGGGATTTAAGGATTTATTGCAAGGAGTGAGAAGAAAGGATCATATTGAGACTGTTACATAGTTGATACATACTTGATATTTATATCTATGCAGAGGCTAGTGTTTGACTAAAGCAGTTATACTTATTTCAAATAATAAATATCATCAACCTAGATTACTGTTTGTTAAAATTGTTACTTACAGCCTACATTACTTAGAGACAAATAATAAAGTTTCAGGTTATATTTATAATTGAAAGTGAAGCTATTGCCGATGTGTTAATAATTCATTTCAGTATTAAAGACTTATTTCTGATCTTGTCATGTGCATAGAATTCTTACAGCAGCTTGTTATTTTTATTTTCCCAGTTTTGTGAAGTCTGTCTGACCTCTTTCCTTATCTCAATGTTTAAATCTGTGTAAAGTATAAACACAGAAGGGAGATCGTTTTCAAGTGGTAAACTCTATTACACTTAATATCTCTTTAAAGGTGCATTTTGGAGTTCTAGTTGTCTGGAGGGAGGAATATTCAAAGATATTCCTTGAGTTTACATTCACTCTGTATATTAAATTTCTGTTTTCATTAATCATGGAATGTGTAAAGTTTAAAACAAGAGCAGAAAATGCAGATATTCTTGTTCATTGTAAATGCAAGAATTTTTGTGAAAATCTTGTATATCATGATAAAAAATTATGTGGTTTTATTCTGTCATATACCAAAATGATTATTTCTGTGGTCACTGGAAGTTAGTTTTAGTGGAAGGAGAAAACTGATTTGTTAACTTAAATGAAGGGGATAAGGTGTGGGACTCAGTGTAAGGATTATTGTGAAATACAGTTGTATTTAGGTCTTTAGTGTTTTGAGACTGATTTCCAAATTAGGGGAATGAAAAATCTATTGAACATTCTATTTTTATATTATCGTTTTCCCTTCCTTTAGAAAGGTTCTTAATATAAGAAGCAGTGTTTGTTGTAATAGGTTAAAAATGTTGTGTTGAAAGAAATTGATATTGTAGAATAAGAATATCAAATAAAATTCTCTAAAGGGTTTATGATAGAGTGCTAATGTGCATGTCCTGATAAATTGCCATATTTCTCTGTAGGGCAGCTGCTTTTCAAGAGACTGAAATAGTGTCCTCTGTTCTTCCTTTAGTTTTTTGTCCTTTATATTTTGGGGGATATTTTTGATCATGATATGCAAAATTATTAAATCATTACAATAAAGTGAAAGACCTTTGCAAGAGTCAGTTCACCTGAGAAGAATTAATTTCACTGAATTCATTTTTGGCATATGTAATTTTCAAATCATTAGTTTCACAGTTGTTACATTTGTGGAATTGAATGGCGAACAGTTTTACAAACTTTTAGAATAAAAATGTATGTCTATACTGAACTTCATCATAGGTAATTTATGAACTTTACGTTCAAATTTGGGACACATTAAAAATGGTTTGTGAACTTTGCTCCAATGGAAAATATATAGTTTCATAAATCCTGCATCATAGCCAGCTGTTATTTCCTTGGATATCAGTCTGGAACCAATGCTAAGGCATGCAGATAGTGTGAAGTGAAAACACATGCACAGACACACAACACATGCAAGGTTCATGTAGTTTTATAGCTCCTTAAAGCCCCCAGTTATGGATAGACAATTGAATTCTTGCCTCTGAGCATACCTGTATTGCTCTTTAATACATGCAAAAACCAATACTGAACTTGAGGTAGAAATATAGCATGAAATAATGTATTTTGCATTATTACTCAATACCTACCATGAGGTAGGGGAATTGTAAATATTATACAACATTCACCAGACCCACTTCTTTGCTGTCTTTATTCTATTCCTTTTTTAAATCCATCCTAGATTCTTTAATTGATTATTATTATAGCTCCTTTACAAATACTCTCAACTCTGTTGCACCTACTTGACAAAAACCTAAACCTAATATAACCAGCTGCCTAGCAGCTAATCATTGCTACAGAAAACTCACACAACCAGGAAGGTGGATGGTGATGACTTTATACTGATACTGCAAATAGGTCCTTAATACATCCCTCAGATCCAATTATTTTTCTATAGTAAATGAACTCTGCCTCTCATCACAAGACTTTTTCATACCTTGTCTTTACTTTCCAAAACTCCCGCCTCTTTTCCCATGTTACTTTCAGTTGACAACCTTATATCATACTTCACTGAGCAAACAAAAGACATTAGATGAGTGCTTAACTCTTCATAGTCAAATCTATAAACCAGCAAATACTGGTGCCATTTTCACCTCTTGTCCTCCTTTTACAATGGGAAGAAAACCATTGTAAAATGGAGAAAACAGAATTTCCTCAATTTTGCCCTTGGGTTCTGAAGCACATTCATATACATCTCAGGGATTTAACTTCTTTTTTAAAAATCTCCTGAAACTCTCTTGGGTCACCAGCCTTTCACTGTGTCATTCTCATCAGTGTACAAATGAGTGCTGCTTACTATTAAGACGCACATCACAGTCCCTGGCACTAGGGTTTAATGTAATTTGAAATGAATGGATGAATGGATGGACTAACACAGAATGTGAAATGATCCTTTAGGAATTTGCCAGTTTATAAAAAAAAAGTACTTTGATAAAAAGATCTGAAGGTTTAGATATAGTTATTTATTATTTTAAATTATTTTTTAATTTTTAAAATATTTATTTATTTATTTATTTAGGCTGCTTTGGGTCTTTGTTGCTGTGCACAGGCTTTCTCTGGTTGTGGCGGGCAGGGCTACTCTTCATTGTGGTGTGTGGGCTTCTCACTGCGGTGGCTTCTCATTGTGGAGCACGGGCTCTAGGCATGCGGGCTTCAGTAGTTGCAGCATGCGGGCTCAGTAGTGGTGGCATGTGGGCCCTAGAGTGTGCGGGCTTCAGTAGTGCAGCCCGCAGGCTCTAGCACGCATGGGCTTCAGTAGTTGTGGCACGCAGGCTCAGTAATTGTGGCTTCTTGGCTCTAGAGCTCAGACTCAGTAGTTGTGGTGCACGGGCTTAGTTGTTCCATGGCATGTGGGATCTTCCTGGACCAGGGACTGAACCCGTGTCCCCTGCATTGGCAGTCAGATTCTTAACCACTGTGCCACCAGGGAAGTCCCATTGATATAGTTACTTATTAAATAAAATCTACATGTGACTTTGTACAGTGTAGTACATATCTGATTAGATATTATTTAATTGTATTAGGCAAAGAGAATAAATGGTGAAATTCTGTCTTGGAATATCTCTAAGTAAGATATCACACAAGATATTTACCTTGGGGAAAAACACAGGACTTTTTCAAGAAGTGTACATTATGAGGGAAGCAAAAAATGTTTCATTTTTTCTTTTAATATAGATTCTTGATGCAAAAGCCATTAGGCATTTTTCTATAGGCAGCATTATTTTAATGTAACAGCTCTAAAGGTTGGTCTACAGTTAGCGTACAGCACTCCACATCTCTGAGAACAAAGACTAGTAGGGGAAATTAGCAGCCTTGTTTCTCATCAATGATACTTTACAGAGTAATGCCAACTTTCTGTAATCATAGCATAAGGATAAACATAGTCTACTGTAGAAAGCATATGTTTGACTTTAATATGGTTGTTTTTTGGAAGAAGACAAAAAATACATTGAAAGTAAGGAAAAACCAAAAACAAAGTCAATTATATTTAAAGACCTACTAAGGATTATAGTTCATTGTTTATTATCCAGGTACTTGAGCTTCTTGAAGAAAAAGTGTAAAGCCAAGAAAATATTATAAACGGTTTATGCTTGAGATCATTCTTATTGCTCTATTAATGTTACATTGGATGGTGATGGCTTTCAAGGGATTTCATTGGAATGAAGTGTCTGCTGGTTGATACCTTATCTCATAGGCACACTACTAGTGTGTTCTTCAATTGCCTAATCTTAATTGCAAACTGTTCTTCTATGAAGCAAGGTTTGAGATCTCTTCATTTCACTCTCATTTCTTTCTTTTTTTTAAGGTTTGTATTTTGAAGGAGAATTAGTTAATAAATGTGGATGATGATGCTGAGAATGACCTTGTCATTAATAAATTATGTTTGTAATTTCACACATTGCCAGTTTGAATAAGAAGATAACAGGATTTTTTGTTCTGAGTCTTCCCTCTCCCCATATTATTTGAAAATTCATTTAACATGCCCTCTCCTATCCTCTAGCAAAAGAAATGTAATAGCAAAAATGAAGCTAAAGAAAACCAAAATCAAAATCAAAACCAAATATACCAGTCTTTGCAATGCAAATTCTGCTTCTGCAGAGATGATTTATCTCACCTTATATCGACTGTATTTTTTTCAAAATAAAATTGGCAGTGCCCTTTGAGTAAGGGCACTGTGCCATACAAACAGATGGGCAGGAAAGTAGGTAGCTTAGAGACCACACTTATTTGTCAGATTTGTTTATGGAGGATGACGTTCATGCCAGAATGGTGAATGTTGATTTCTCAAAGTTCCTCTGCCTTTGGGAAGACTATTTCTCTTTTAGAGCTGAAACTCATTTGAAAAAAAAAAAATTATCTCTGGTTCATGGTCAGATTCAAGAAAACACAGACTAAGTGGATCACTTTTTCTGATGGAATAGTATTCTAATGAGTTATGGTGACTATAGGGAACTGTCACTAAATCTAAAAAAAAAAAAAAAAGGAGAAAAATATTTGAAAAAGGCAAGAACATGCTTTCAATAAATTAAGAAGGCTAAATGAGTTGGAAACATATGTTATAATTTCTCCCTCCCTTATACAAGCACAGCATGACATACATGCTAATAGTGCGTTTTCAATTCTCTGGAATTCTTTCTTGGTTATCTATGAAAAGGAAAACTTTCACATAAGGATCTAGTTTCATCCTTTTGCATGTTGCTATCCAGTTTTCCCACCATCAGTTGAGGAGACTATTCTTTTCCCATTGCATATGCTTGCCTTCTTTGTTGTGGATTAATTGACCATATATGCATGGGTTTATTTCTGCACTTTCTGTTCTGTTCCATTGAGCTGTTTGTCTGTTTTATGCCAATACCATGCTGTTTTGATTACTATAGCTTTATAATATAGTTTGAAATGAGGAAGTATGATGCCTCCAGCCTTGTTCTTCTTTCTAAATATTGCTTTGGTTATTCAGGAGCTTTTGTGCTTTCATTAAAAAATTTAGTTTTTTAAATTTCTGTGAAAAATGTCATTGGAATTTTGATAGAAATTTCATTTAGTCTGTAGAATGCTTTGGGTAGTATGAATATTATTTTATATTTTTACAATATTAATTCTTACAATCTGTGAATATGGAACACCTTTCTATTTATTTGTGTCCTCTTCAGTTTCTTTATCAATGTCTGACAGTTTTTCAGTACAGATATTACACCTCCTTGGTTAAATTTATCTCTAAATATTTTATTCTTTTGATGCTGTTGTAAAGGGGATGGTTTTCTTAATTTCTCTTTCAGATAGCTTGTTCATGTAAAGAAACACAACTGTCTTTTTTTACTGAATTTTGTGTCCTGCAAATTTGCCAAATTCATTTATTAGTTCTAACAGTGTTCTGGTGGAGTCTTTAGGGTTTTCTACATATAATATTGTGTCATTTTCAAACAGAGACAATTTTACTTTTGCCTTTCTGATTTGGATGCCTTTATTTCCATTTCTTTCCTAATTACTTGCTAGGATTTCCAGTATTACTTTGAATAAAAGTGGTGAAAGTGGGCATCCTTGTATGTTCCTGATCTTAAAGGAAAGCTTTCAACATTTCTCTATTGAGTATGATATTAACTGTGGGTTTGTCATATATGACCTTTTTTACATTGAGGTAAGTTTCCTCTATACCCAGTTTGTTGAAAGTTTTTATTATGAAAGGCTATTGAATTTTGTCAAATGCTTTTTCTGTATCTACTGAGATATTCCTATGATACCTATCCTTCATTTTGGTTAATTCATTTATAGATACTGACCATCCTTACATCTCAGTTTAAAAAATCCCACTTGATCAAGAGCCTTTTAATGTATTGTTTAATTTGGTTCATACTATTTTGTTGAGGATATTTGCATCTATGTTCATCAAGGTTCTTGGCCTGTAATTTTTTTTTTTCTTGTAGTGTCCTTGTCTGGCTTTGGTATCAGGGTAAAGCTGCCCTCATAAAATGAGTTTGGAAGTGTTCCCTCCTATTTTTGGAAGAGTTTGAGAAGGATTGGTATTAGTTCTTTAAATGTTTGGGAGAATTTACTAGTAAAGCCATCTGATCTTGAGCTTTTCTTTGTTGTGAGGTTTTTGATTACTGATTCATCTCCATACTAGTAGTAGGTCTGTTCAGATTTTTCTATTTCTTCATGATGGCAATTTGTATGTTTCTAAGAATATATCCATTTCTTCTAGGTTGCCCAATTTGTTGAAGTATAATTTTTCATTGTAGTCTTTTATGATTCTATGTATTTCTATGTTATCAATTGTAATATCTTCTTTTCATTTATAATTTTATTTATTTGTGTCCTCTCTCTTTTTGTCTTGCTAAGTCTAACTAAACATTTATATATTTTGTTTATCTTTACAAAAACATAGCCCTTAGTTTCATTGATCTTTTCTATTGTCTTTTTGTCTGTATTTTATTTATTTTTGTTCGTGTATATGTTATTTATTTTTTTTCTTCTAACTTTGGGCTTAGTTTTTCTTTTTTTTCTTTTTCTAGTTTCTTGAGATGTAAAGTTAGGTTGTTAGAGATCTTTCTTTTTCCTTAATGTAGGTGTTAAAATGAACTTCCCTTTTAGAACTGCTTGTGCTGCATCCCAAAGATTTAGATAAGTTGTGTTTCCATTTTCATCGCCTCAATATATCTTTTGATTTCTTCTTTGACTCATTGGTTGTTCAAGAGCACGTTGCTTAATCTCCACATATTTGTGATTTTTCTATTTTTCTTCTTATAATTGACTTCTGTCACCTACCATTGTGGCCTGAAAAGATGCTTGATATGATTTCAGTCTTCTTAAATTTATTATGACTTGTTTTATGGACTAACATATAATTCATCCTGGGAAATGTTCCATGTGCTTTTGAGAAGGTGTATTCTGCTACTGTTGGATGGAATGTTCTGAATATATCTGTTAGGGCCATATGATTTAATATGAGCTTAAGTCCAATGCTTCCTTATTGATATTCTTTCTGGATGATCTATCTATTGTTGAAAGTGGCATATTGAAGCCCCCTGTTATTATTTTATTGCTGTCTATTTCCTCCTTCAGATACGTTAATTTTGCTTTATATATTTGAGTGCTCTTATTTGGGGTACATAAATAGTTATAATAGTTATACCCTTTTGATTAATTGATCCCTTTATCATTATATAGTGACCTTCTCTGTCTTAAAATTGTGGTGCTAGATGTTCCTTAAGTCCTCAGGAAGAAGCTTGGAGATGGGGATCCCCTCCTCATTATATGGTGCTGTATTGGGGTTGAGGCTTATGGTGTGAGTGTGTCTCAGTCTTTTTCACCCATTTTTATTTGGATATTCTCTCATTTATCTGATGTGTAGGAATTTCTCAGTTAGTTTCTGGGGTCTCTTTCAGAAGGAATGTAGCAGTACATTTGGTGCATCCATGAGAGGAAGAGAGCTAAGGAACCTCCTATGTCTCCATCTTGGTTAACTCTAAATTGATATAAATTTAGAAGCAAATGAAAACCTTTCGAAGAAGCTCTTTTGAAAAGCAATATACCTTATGCTTGTTTTATTGATTAACCAAGTATATGCCACCAAAATATTAACAGCCATGGGCATTGCTTAAGGCAAAAAAAATCATTTGCTTTCTTCAGGAGAGATCATTTGTGTTTATTTGTGGAGGGAAAAAGTAAATCATACAAGCTGGAATTTTTGTCTGAATAATATTTGAATTATCCCTGTTTTTCTAAATATCACAATGCCTTATTCTAGGATGCACAGCTGCTAAATCATTATTCACTACGTGAGCAATAGGTGCAGATGCTTTTACTGATTAATGGAGTATGGCTATATTACTTGTGGTTTCCATGTGGCAACTACACAGCTATTGATGTTGTCATGACAAGGGCACTGTGTTGTGATAAAGAGATACGGAGCTCCTGGGGATGGTGCTGCTTGGCTGTCCTTTCTACCTTATCTGTGTGCAGATCTTTTCTTACACTGCTCTTCTTCCTATCTCCTCCACTACTTGCCATAATACTCCCCTTAATGCATGGACTAGAGATATTAGGAAATGAATATTTTCTCTTTTTCTCCTTTATCATGTAGCATTTCAGATTATGTTTTGCTCTTTCTGATTGTCAGATGCAATAACACCAGTAAAGATATCTCTCTTTCATATGTACCTAGGGACGAATTTTTATTCCTCTAGTTTGGTGACTCTTGCTAATTTATCTGGGGAATATTTGGGGGTTTTGGATTCATTATTTCAGAAATTAATTTGAGGAGACTAAAGAGGTCTTGAGCCAAGGAGCCAGTAAGGTATGCTTGGCCACGTTGTTTTGTTTTGTTTTGCTTTCAGTATACTTTGATTTGAATCCATTTTGATTCTTACCAACTAGGAAATTTGGACTGGTTGATAAACTTTATATGCTCAAGTTTTTGATCTGTGAATGAAGTAGGGCCTGTAAAGTATTCAACATAGTATCTTGTGCATATTAAGTATGTAATATTTACTAGTTCTGTTTAAGTTGTTTGTGCATATTTCAATGTAGTCTACACTCCTCAAAGAGAGGGAGCAGGACCTGCTCTTTGTTGAATCTTTCATCATTGTACAAACGTGTGTCACAGGCCTTTATTGTGTGTACACCTAGTAGGTGTTCTTAGGTAAATGCTTGCTGAATGAATGAACATAAAGACATTCTATTCATGGCGTTTGGTTTTTACAGACATCTAACGATCAGGAAATTGATGATATTTTTCATTTTCAATTTAAAAAAAAAGAAAAGGAAAATGGTCTCTGTTTCTCTGACACTAATATCATGGTTTCCTCTAATCAAAGTCACTTAAGTGACTTGAACGTAAATCTTATGTTTATTATATCTTAAGGAATTTTCTAGCTATATTATAGTATTGAATTGAATGAATTTTCTAGCTATATTATAGGAATGAATTTTCTAGCTATATTATAGTATTTTAAGAATGCTAATTCAGACAGTCTACAGAAGATCATTGATCACATTTTATATATACCATACTGCATTAAGGGAGACACTTTAACTACCCAAAGCAGTCAGGGGTAGAGGAAGCAAGAACTAGTCTACTGTTGCAAACGCTAGACTTGGGACCACAAAATTGCTTCTGTGTTATTAACTGCATGTCCTTGAGGAACTAACTGTTAGTATTTTGAATCTCACTTCCTCATATGTACAGTGAGAATAATAACCACTCTAATTTACAGCAGATTTAAAATTAAAGCAGAACTGAGATAATAATGTGATGCCACTTTGAAAACTTTTAAGTACTATACAAGCATATACTTTTATATAGGCCAGAAACACAGTCTTAGTTAGAGAAGGGGAAGAATAGCAGGAGATGGACTATTCAGAGCAGAAAAATTTGGGAAAGTAAAGGGAAGATGAGGTCCAATGTCCCATGCTCTTACATGAGGTCACAGAATTAGAAAGCCAGGATGAAAAGTGCTTGTCTCCAATGCCAGGAGGAGGGCACAGGTATCTGGAAAATATCCCAGAGTGCAGCCTGCCCAGCTATGTTAAGAAGGTAGCCTGAAATGAACAGAACTTAATTTCTCTCCATATGGGTGAGAGATTTAGGGTTTTGAGACCACTGTATTGAAAAATTCTAAAGCATATTTATGATGGCATTTTAGGAAGGGAGGAAACAGTCTAGACTATGTTTTGATGGAACACTGTATAAAAATATAAGTTTTCAATGTTATTTAGAAGCTGAGGAAATTGAAGTGAATTCAGCTTTTGGGTTGTTGGCATCAAGTTTTACAGCAGAAGCAGCAGCTGCTCCAGTCTGTGGGGATTCCTCTAGGTCACTGGGATTCTAGCTGGTATCCCAGTGAGCTCTTCAAACCCTGTGGGTTAATCATTTAATTCTAACCTGATCTCTGGAGTCTAACCCGTTGCCTTTGATCAAGCAACCATGGCTTGGCAGCCATCATTTGACTTTGTTGCCTGTTGGGCTTTTTCCTATGTTACTTACTTTCTATGTCATGGGCTTGTCTTGCTGGCATACTCATAACTTGACATACTCTCTAGATTTGATGTTCTTGTCTCAAATGACGATATCTATAAATTTGGCTGACAGCATTTTCAGTTTCAAGATTAAGAATCTATAAAAGAGGAGGAGACAGGTAATTGTCATCACTGGGTAGCAAATGAACACTTTTAGACAAGGCTGACAGTTCCTTTGGCACCATATAAAGGTACTGAGAAAAGCTGGCCAAATAATAATGCAAGTCACTGCACTGTGGCTAATTCTTACTTATAAACTTATGAAGTTTCTTTTATTTTCCCCTCCCTCTTTCTCTCCTTCCTTCTTTCCTTCCTACCTTTCTTTTATGTGTGTGTGTGTGTGTGTGTGTGTGTGTGTGTGTGTGTGTGAAAGAAAAGTAGGCAGTCTTAAGTGATGTCTGTGGAGATGTGCTTATAGCTTATATCTAAATATTCATGAAGAAAAATCTATGCATGAGAAGAAAACACTTTTTAAAATTTTATTGTGATAAAAAGACGTCATATGAGATCTCCCTCATAACAGGTTTTTTAGTGTATGATATAATATTGTAACCTATAGGCACAATGTTGTACAGCAAATCTCTAAACTTACTCATCTTGTGTAACTAAAATTTTATACTCATTGATAGGCAACTCCCACTGTCCCCCTACCCCCAACCCCTGGCAACTAAAATTGCATTCTTTGCTACGAGCTTAACTTTTAGATACCTGATATAAGTGGAATCATGTAGTATTTGTCCTTCTGTGACTGGCTTATTTCACCTAGCATAATGTCCTCAAGTTTCATCCCTGTTGTTCCATATTGCAGGATTTCCTACTTTTTTAAGGTGGAATAATATTCCATTGTATGTATATATCACTCTTTTCATTCATTCATTCTTCTATAGACATTTAAGTTGCTTCTGTATCTTTGTTACAGAATGCAAGTTTGTGTGCCCACTGCACAGGGAGGCCAAACAATACCAAAACTTTGGAGTCTGTAGCAGAGAAAGGTTTATTGCAGGGCCATGCAAGGAGATAGTTGGCTGTGCCCCCAAAATCCCGAACTCCCCAAATGGTCTCAGGGAGGCATTTTTAAAGGCAAGGTGAGGGAAGGGTGTGGTTAGTTGTTGCAAACTTCTTGGTGTCAGGATCCTTTGTTCTTGCAGCCGTCCATGTAGGTCAGGTCATGATGTTTCTATAAACCTCCAACAAAACAACTGTTATTCTCTGTTCTGCAACTTTTGATCTTTGTATGAATGGACTCTTAAAGGTCAGAGTGCTAAGAATAGGCTATCCTGTTTATTTCAGGCTAAAGACAACATTCTTTTACAAAAGGTGCAGAGCCAGCATGACTAAGCACAGGCAACAAAGCACAAAGTTTAAAGTAAAAGGAACAGATCTAATATGGAGTCAGATTTATTCTTCCCTATTATGTCTTGGCTATTGTGAATAGTGCCACAATGAACATAGGAAGGCTAATTAATCTCTCTTCAAGATCCTGATTTCAATTTGTTTGTATAAATACTAAAAAGTTGGGTTGGTAGATCATATGGTAGTTCTATTTTTGAATTTTAAAGCTGTATGGAACTTCCATACTGTTTTCTACAGCCACTGCACTAGCATTCCCATCAACAGTGTAAGAGGGTTTCAATTTCTCCACACCCTTGTTAACACTTGTCTTCTGTGTTTTTGATACAGCCACCCCAACAGGTGTGAGGTGGTTTTGACTTGCATTTCTCATTGTGGTTTTGACTTGCATTTCCGTGATGATTGATGATGTTGAGCATCTTTCATGTATTTATGCCTTCTTTGAAGAAATGTCTGTTCAAGTCCTAGGCCAACTTTTTAATAGAATTATTAGTTTTTTGCTCTTGAGCTATAGGATGTCCTTATATATTGTGAAAATTAACATCCCATTACATACATGGTTTGCAAATCTTTTGTGTGCAGAAGCTTTTTAGTTTGATGCAGTCTTGCCTATTTTTGCCTTTGTTGTCTGTGCTTTTCATGTTATATCCATGAAATCCTTGCCTAGGCCAATGTAAAGAAATTCTCCTTCTATGTTTTCTTCTAGGAGTTTTATAGTTTAAGATCTTGAATTAAAATCTTTCATCTATTTTGAGTTGATTTTTGTGTATTGTGTAAGATAAGGATTTAATTTCATTATTTTTCATTTGGATATCCAGTTTTCCCAACACCCATTTTTTGAAGAAAATTTAGACACCAAAATTTTATTTATTTTTTTATTCAGTCTTTCTGTATTCACTTTTCATATTAACAAGAACTGAGAGAACAAAATTCCATGTTTTCTTTCATACAAATCATATTTTCCTTTCATAGGCAAATAATAAGGTTTAAAAATAAAAGTACCTTAAAAGAAAAGAAGATCTTTTCATGCTAAGTAGATTTTATTCCTTCACATTAGGCTTTAGAAACTAAAACAAACACATCACTGATTTTATGTTATTTTCCATCCTCTCATATAGATAAAAATAAAAGAAAAAGAAAAAAATGTTTTCCTCTTGATGAGATCTCTTAGGATTACTCTCCTAACAATTTTCATATAACATACAGCAGTGTTAATTATATTAATCATGTTGTACATTACATTCCTAGTACTTATTTATCTTATAACTAGAAGTTTGTACCTTTTGACCACCTTCATCCAGTTCCCCTCCCCAAACCCCACTTGTGGTAACCACAAATCTGATTTCTTTTTCTATGAATTTGCTTGTTTGTTTGTTTGTTTTTGAAGTGTAATTGACCTACAACACTAGACTTGCTTTAAATATACTTAAATTTATTCATTGCTTTCCAGCTTTATTGAGATATAATTGACATATAACATTGTGTAAGTTTAAGGTGTACAAGGTGATGGAGGTAGTAAATTTATCCATTTTTATTACATTAAATTGCCTTTTTAAATTAAATGATTAAATGTAAAGCCTAGTGGTAAAATCTTGACTATTTCTACCTGCAGAAGGATTTCTGCTAGTCATATAAGAGGTCTGATCCCTTAATTAACACACAGAATTCAAAAAATTATAATTTAACTCATGTTAAATGCCATGAAGTCCTTATAAACGTTTGTAAATCAATCATGGTGGCCGAGTTAATACTCATGTGGGAAATTGCCTTCTCCAGCGTTGGCTGACTTACTTGTTGCTGTGAAGTTGAATTGTCTTGGAGGGCTGCTAATCCTTTAGTGCTCAGATAAAAGTACTAACCACGAAAAGAGATATGATTTTTCTGTGCAATCTATCCTGTGGGTTTATTTTTTAAAAAAATTATGCAACTCTTTATGGGGAGGCACTTTGCTTTGGTGGCTTTTCTGGGTCATTTCCCATAGAAAACTAACTTATATCTAGGTACTTTTGCCCTTCATCTCGTCTTAAAAAGCCATATTTTCAATGCAGAAGTAGAGTTGTTAAAAAAACATCAAATGAAGCAGTTATAAATCACTGTCTAAGTGAACGTACAACAGAGAATGAACAAAGAGTAAGGAAAGATTGGGAAATTTGGGGTGAAAATGTCATTTGTGCTGTCCTGCCCATATCTTTTTCTCTAGACTCTGTGTCTTAAGTGATAAGTTTAATAGACATATCTACTTAGAATTTCTAACTTCAGTATCATAATTGAGCAAAAGTTCTGAGGGAACTTCCTTCTCTATAAAACATTAAGCTCTGGATTAGACAGTTTTTGAAGATTTACTGTGATGGTTAATTTTATGTGTCAACTTGGTTAGGCTGTGGTGACTAGTTGTTTGCCAGTTGTCTGATCAAACACTAATATATATGTTGTTGTGAAGGTTTTTGTTTTTTTTTTTAAGATGTGATTAACATTTAGAATCAGTTGACTTTAAGTAAAACACATTGTCCTCTATAATGTGAGTTGGCCTCAATCAGCTGAAGGCCTTAAGAGCAAAGACATGCTTCCTGAAGAAGAAGGAATTCTGCTTTAAGACTGGAAGCTAGAAACTCTTCCACGAGTTTCCAGCCTGCTGGTCTGCCCTACAGCTTTTGCACTTTCCAGCCCCACAAAACTATGTGAGCCAATTCCTTGAACTCTTTCTCTCTCTCTCTCCCTCTTTCCTTCTCTCTATCTCTCTCTGTTTCTATCTCTCTGTCTCTCTCTCTCGTATATATATATATATATATATATATATATATATGAATATCAGTAGTACTTGGTCATCAAAACATGCTGTAGAACCTTTTAAAATGTTAAGCAATGAATCATTATCGTTTCTTCTTTTCAGTTTTCTCAGAACCTCCTAAATAAGGCAACTATGATGATATTTTGTTCTGCCAGTAAAGTAATTCGATTTTAAGTGACTTGGGACCAGGGACAGTGTTTATATTCCTTCTTTTCACTCTTAGTTACAGGCACTGTGTCTATAATTGCTGCTCAGTAACTATACTCTTAAATATTTTTAGTATATACTGGCCTCTGATTTCATGTATACTATCTACAATGCTAAAGGCTGATAGTAGCCTTAAGTATACAATGGCACACTCGAAAGTTGCTCTATTATATAACACAATCCATTCAATGGAGTTCCTTTTAAGTAGCTCACTGCAATTTTCAATTCAATTACAAATAGATAAAAGCATGTCTGCAAAATGAATTTGTGTAGTTTCTTATATGCATCAAAAGGATTAAAAGCAGCATTCTACTTTTTTTTTTTTTAAACATCACAGTGCTTTTCCACTGACTGCACTCTATTTTCCTGGGCAAAGGATCAGAAAATCAAGCATTTTAACAAATAGCCTTCCAGTGAGAGAGGTAAGGTGACCAAAGTAGCCTTACCTATTGCCCTTAAATTTGGAAGACGTTATATTTTTTAAAATGATGAGATGTCCCTTTTGGTTTATCTTTGAATTTGATCTTCAAGCTTTCTTATTTGTCTTTTAAATTGAATGTTTGGAGTCAGTTCTGTGTGAAGCTATGAAAACTGCATGCCTGCAGAGCTGGAAAAAGAACATTGCCTGCCTCTATTCAAAAACACACTGATGGCTATCATTCGGGAATTAAAAAAAAAAAAAAAACTTGGCTTGCTGCCTACATTTCCCTCATTCTGTGTTGCTCTTTCTATACCTTTTCATTCCTCTAATTTTCTATTGTGTTTGCTCTGACTTCCTTCGTTTTGACTATGTCATACTTTTTATCTGGTATTTTTCTTATATATACTGCTTATCTATTCCTTGTTATATTCCTTTCTCTGCTCCTCTTCTCCTCCCTACCCTAAGGCTTCTTCGAGATCAGGATTGCTATTGTAAATCTGAAAATTACATTTTCTTTATTTTGGAGAACTTCAGCTCACAGACAAACTCCCTGTTGATCCCGCAGCTGATCCACAGATGTTCTTCAGCTGACAGATGGCAGACAATACTTGTGAAGAGCAAATGGGTCCACAAGGTCTCTGAATTTATAAACTTCCCACAAACCACTTAGCTTTGAGGGGTGAGTGGCACACAGGTTTTCGGGAAAGATATTGCTGTCCTTCACATTTAACCCTGGGAAAGAAATGCAAATGCAGGTGTCTTTCTGAGTAGGACTTGGAAGAAGAAATGAGAAAGGAAGGTGTCATCGTCAATCACCTATCCTTGACATTGTTGATTATAGGAAGAAATTGTTGCAAATGAATATAAGTTTGTATTTAAACATTTAAATTTTTCTCCAGTTGATATGGTGTATTTTTATATTTCATATCAGAAAAGACTGCTCATTCACAAAATCTTTGATTCTAGAATTTCTCTGTGAGCTGAATTCTTCTCTTTATTTTGTCGTCCTCTTTTTTTCATCCCTTTACACTTTCTTACACCCTTACTTCACTGTTGAATAATTTAAGCAAAGGTTTGTGTTTTTTGTCTTTTTTTAACCTCTGAGAAATGTGAAATAACTTATTCTAGTATAGTGAACACTGAATCTGGGAATGGAAATGAAAATTTTAATGCTTTCAGTTTTGTTCGTGAAAAATCCTAGCAATGTTTCATTTTACTGTGTGTTCAGATGTGCAAGTAAAGTGTGTTATATGCAATACTCCTTAAAAAACAAAAATCTTTCCATGAGTTTTTTGTTTTCTTGGAAAAAAATTTACTCATCTAGCACATTGCAAGAAACAGGTTGTGTTCAACGTAAGTATGAATTGAACAGATGACATTTAATTGAAGAGTTGAACAAATAGGTGTACTAGGTATACTCACGGCTGTATTCTGAGCAGAAAGGTCGACATATATTTCCTTATATTTTCAAAATAGCATTTTTTAAGAAAATGTATCATTTTTATTCCAATCTCTTCATTCCTCTTTCCTTCTTTATTTCTTTGTTTTTAATGCATGGTTTAATTTTTTTCTTTTTTCTTTCAGTTACTATTTAATGAGAGTCTCTTCGGACAGGCATTGTGCTAAATACTCAGGATACAAAAGTGCATGATATATCTTTCCTCCGGTACCTAACAGTTTAATAGGGTAGACAACTATAGAAAACCCATTCTGGGCTTTCAGCATATTCCAAGAAAGACTGTGGATAAGTCAGGGCAATTATAAATCCCTTGCTGACAAACTGTCCTAAAATTTGTGTGTGTGAGCGTGTGTGTGTGTGTATGATTGTGAGCATAAATAAATAATTCAAAATCTTTATTTTCCTTATTTCTTTTGTTTCTAATTAACGTGCTTTTAGAGTCTAGGTGAGGAGACACGTAATAAAATGAATACTTCACCAGATAAGTGCTAATAATAACATGAATTTTTATGTTAAAATTTTTGTGATAATTTTCATTATAAAATGAGAAATATATTCTTTAAATATGGGGGTGGGGGGCTGGCAGTTATCCCAAATTGTACCTAAGAACTCAAATAACAATTAAAAAATTCCCATACATAAATGAAAATAGTATTTCAGGTCAAAAGCTAATAAGGCTCTCAAAACATAATAAAATTATAGTTCTTCTTACATGTTAGGGAAATTTTTCTACATTACAGCATTGGATAAGTTTTAAATGTCTTTTGTTGGATTTTCACCCCCAGACCCAACAGATACCCTTTTGGTTCATCTCTACTTGTGTTCCATTAAGTTCTTCTCTACCATTCTTTTTTTTTTTTTCCTTCTTATTTACTGCAGTTAATTAAATACTTTCCTTTCTGTCAGCAAGGCAACTTCTAGCAGTGTCTATTATGTTTATGTCTATTATTTGATTTAATTTTTTGACTTAGTTGTTTATTGGTATGATTTTGGTTCTCAGTTTGCTATTTTCTTTGACCCTCACAAGAGGTAGATTTTATGGTCATTTTATAACCAAGGAAACAGGGTCCAGGTGAGGAATTAACATTGCTAAAGCCCAAAGATTTTTTTTTTTTTTAAAGAAATTCACGTTCTTTTATTTATTTATTTATTTATTTATGACTGTGTTGAGTCTTCATTTCTGTGCGAGGGCTTTCTCTAGTTGCAGCAAGTGGGGACCACTCTTCATCGCGGTGCGCGGGCCTCTCACCATCTCAGCCTCTCTTGTTGCGGAGCACAGGCTCCAGACGTGCAGGCTCAGTAATTGTGGCTCACGGGCCCAGTTGCTCCGTGGCATGTGGGATCTTCCCAGACCAGGGCTCGAACCCGTGTCCCCTGCATTGGCAGGCAGATTCTCAACCACTGCGCCACCAGGGAAGCCCCAAGCCCAAAGATTTTAATAATAGAGTTGGTTTTCAGACTCAAATTTGCCTGACACTTGTTTATCTTCTATACCTTATCCAATTGTTTTTCCCAGGCAGGTGACTGGTAATAATTGTTTCTTGTTTTTGGACCAAATTAATAGAGGTTATAGTTTTACTCACTTATTATTTTTTATACCAATGTTTTTAGTTCCATACTATATTTAAAAAAATAATTATTTTGAACATTAGTGCATAAGAAAATAGGATGTTCATTTAGTCTTTTTACTTAAGTGTGCATCACTGAAAGAAAATATTATTTTGGGTGGCTCAATTCAGTGATACTTGATAGTGAGTAGAGGTTTCAAGAATTGAAATGGGTTTTAAATTGCAATAATCTGTTAGAAGGCAACATACACTAGTTCTAGTTATGTGAAATCTTGCTTAAAAAGAGGATTATGCCAAGCAGTCCATTGAATTTCTATAAATAAGAATTTGGCCAATGGAGATTTGTGGTTCACAGTCATAGACACTTAGATTCCTCCACCTATCTCTCTCTCTCTCAAAAAAAAAATACAGCCGAAAGAATTAAAACAAAATAAAATGAGAGTGTTTTCAAGGTTATTGTTCCCATGCCCACTGGGAGAGACTGAGCTTCCAAAAGAGAGCTGGAGTTGAGGTAGGAGGTAGACGGGCCCCTGAGATGAGCAGCTGGAGTTTGTCAAGCTGAGTAAATTGGAGCTTGTCTCCCCCTGACATTTCAAGGAAAAAGTTAATGATGGGAGCAGAGAGGAGTTGAGCTCTGCTAGAGTTAAAAGATAAGATGACCATATTTATCATTTTTGAGGTCAGGGAGACCTCCCCCACTGCACATGTGCAGAAAGGCTCCTTGGGGGTCAAAAAAGGGATGGGGCACTATTTCATAATATGTGCTGTCAATCTCCCAGAGACCCTCATGCTGGAATCCATCTTAGCTAAAAGATGTGCGTGCATATTGGGGAGGGCCCTGGGTCAGATATGATATGGTAAAGAAAGCAAGATGATTGGCCAGAGGAAAACAAAGACCCAGAAAAAACGCCCTCATTTAAGTGATTTAAACCACCCCTTTGGCACGCTCCTTATTAGTGAGGATGCTCACACCCTTCTCTGGGTGTGTAGCTCTGTGCTGCTTCTGTCTTAAATAAACTGCTTCTGTCTTAAATAAACAGCTCTCCCACATGTGCTGTGCTTCTAATAAACTCTGTGCCTGTTTTACAGTCTCAGTCTCTTTGTAAATTTTTTTTTTCAAAGAAGATAAGAGCCAGGGCCCTGCTTCTAGCCACTAGCCCCTGGTGGGCTAATGGTTAGGATTCCTGGTTTTTACCCAGACGTCCCAGATTTGATTCCTGGACAGGGAACTAAGATCTTGCTTCTAGCCACTGCTCACTGCTGACTGCCTGAGAGCAGAGTTTCCACCTGAAAATTAGGGGCCTAAATCTAGAGACCAATGGAAAGGATTGAAAAATGAGGGATTCTAGAAAGGATTAATAGGACATTCATTTGCCAAACATACATTCCCTTTTTATTGGGGGAGATTAAACAGTCTTAGGAAATTTGACTTGAGCAAAATCAGTCAGGTTGATTGGGGCAAGTCTTGCCAATTCTCTTTATATTTTAATATAATGATCAGAAGAAAGAAGTGCTTGACTTGATAAGATAGACATAAATTCATAGTCTACAGCTTAAGGAAATTAGCAACATAACTAATTTTACATAGTATTTTTGCCTAACACATTTGATAACCATAGTAAATGTCTGTAAAAAATGTAGTAGAACAAGGTCCTTAGGTACAGACTCCAAACAGATTCTGAAGCATCAGTATGTGTTTGTGTGCACATGTATATGTGTGTGTGCATGCATGTGTGTGTATAAATAAGGAGTAAAAGGACATTTGAGACCTTGGTAGTGGACCAGATTTTCATTGGCCAACACTCTGAAACACTTCACATTGTAGGACTCAAACACTTAAATAGGTAGACCCTTTATTGCCCTCTTCTCACTCTCCCAAAACCTACTTTTATGCAAATGTAAATAAAGCCCCAAGGAGAATAGATTCTTTAAAAAATCGTGTTTTTGTTTGTTCTCAGTTGTGTTTTGTAATTAAAATTTTAGTAGTGCCCTTTATTTTGAAAGAGACAAGAAGGTCCCAAATTGTGATTATAGCTTCATCATTCATGAAGCTTCTAGGAGATATTTGTTTAACACATTAGGGGACTTTTGAAATGCTTTAACATCTTTTTCATCCAAAGTTTATCTAGTACCCTCAACTTCTCAAAATAAAGAGAATAATGTAGAAATAAGTGGAGATATTTTTGAGGCCTTTAAGAAGCCAAGTTACAACCCTCAAAGTCTGAACCATCTAGAAAATGGATGGCATTTTCTTTCCTTCTGGACTGCAAAATTCTAGTTAGCTTTTGTTTTATAAATATTTTAGCTTAATACTGTAAACTAACATTTGACTGAACCAAATGCTCTTCTGATTTAAACTTTGTCGATTGGCAGATATCCTACATCTCTCCAGAAGTCTACATCTTACACTCCAGTGGCTTCTGTTGAATGTTTACTACCCAGTAATCATTTTAGTTCATTTACAGCTGCTAACAAATAGGCCCTATTCTCTCTGTGACCAGTAAGTGTCCTCTTTCTTTTCCTTCAGTACCACAAAGAACTGTTTAAGACCTCACACTATTTATCTCAGTTTCTTTTGGGAAGACCTAAGCTGGTTTAATAGTTTTTCTTTGTGTTAAATAGAATTGCCAAGCTTTTGAGTACAACTCATTTTTCCTAAAGAACCAATTTTATTTTTCAGTAACGAATGGATATAGTATTCCCCCCAAATTGCAAGAGTTCTTTTTTTGTGCCAAAATGAGGATCAGGGGAATTCTTCTTTGGTTTGTATTCTGTCCTTTTTTCTTTTTTTCCCCCCTGTCTCTCAGTAAAGAGAGAAATTTAAAAATGTGGAGATAGCAGTGACTTTTTGAAGAAGTGTGTTGTATTGTAATTACATTTTTTAGCTGAAGTATAAGTGTTTTGATAGTATTTATTCATCTGGAGCTCTGGGTAAAGTTATTCTGCATAAAAATAAACAGGTTGATGAGAGGGGCTAGTGCCTTAATCTTTGGTTTTAATATTTATATTGAAGTTCTATAATTGTACACTACTTGGCTTTTTGATGAAAACATTTCTCATGCAAAATAGCAAAGGACAGACCACAAATAAATTCAATATTTTCATTATTTCTAGAATTTAAAAAAAATATATTTTATTGACTGGAGACAGAGAAAACAATCCAAAATATCTTCAAATTATTACCAAACCTAATTTTAACTTACGGTTCCAGACTCTATATTAAAATAGAATAAAAATGATTTTCATGTACCTTTTTCTTTACAGCTAATGGACAATGAAATGCATTAAAAGTACACAAGTAATGTCTTTGATAGCCCTTGGGCTGCATGTATAGGAGCCAGAAAAAATGAGCACGTTATTTGCAGATACCTGGGCATGTATTAGTTTGGGAGTATCCTTGGTGATAATTTGAACTGGAAATATCTGAAAATGCTTCAGATATTAAGAGTAAAGCTTTAGATATCAAGAAGCTTTAGATATTAAGATTCTCTTTGAAATCTGGGAAACTATTGCAAAAAACTGGATTTTCAAGCCAGACAAACTTTAAATTAATTCCCAACTTTGCCACTTAATATCTGGGTGAACATGGACAAGTTACTTTAATCCCCTGACAAGTTAAAAGTTTACCATTATGTTTATATTTCAGAGAGAGTGTTAATATAAAGTATTTAATATGTGTTGTCACATATAGCCCTGTCTTTGAATATTATGTTAATGTTTATATGTGTATTAGGTATGTTCATAACTGTACTTTTCTTGTAGATCCTCCTTCTGCCTTCCCAATCATTTTTCTATTAAAGCACAGGGAGTTTTTTTTTTTTTTTATAAAATTAATATACCTACTTTATTTTTTAAGAGAAGTTTTAGGTGTATGGAAACATTGAGTAGAAAGAAGTACCAGCTCTCTATTGATGTAGTGGTACAATTTGAGGGAAGGGAAGCATTTTATAATCCTATGATTAGCTCCCAGTCTTTTAGTTATCCTGTATCTCAAGCCCAGGGGAGTTGTGATATTTCTTGGTAAATAAAATGTTGGTGCTTCTCAAACTCTAGTGAAATATATACAAATTCTTTTTTTCAGCTACCCTTTTAAGGGAACCGAAGGAAAACTGACATGCTATAAATGATGGAATTTTGATTTTTTAATGCTAGTTTGTGTATACTTCTAATTTAATGTCTGTTTATGTTAGAGATTTACTGTGAAGTTTTAGAATATAGTAAATTATACAATTTGGGAAGCGCTTGAACTCAGACTTTGTAGATTAGTAATGATTTATTGGTATTCCAAGCTTGATTATCCCTTGATTATTCCTGAAATCTCTAGGAGGTATTTATGTAATCCATTTGGGGGCTTTAAGAATGCTTTAACGTCTTATTTATCCAAAAGACTTTCAGTACAATCAACTTCTCATAACAAAGAGAAGAATTTAGAAATTCGTGGAGATATTTTGGGTAGCCTTTAAGAAGCTAAAACAGAATGCTTAAATTTCATATAAAAAGTCCAGGTACTTTGTTTACGAATCAATCATCAAAGCCTATAGCCAGATACACATTTTACAGATTCCTATAAAATTGGTTATCTATCTTATTCCTAACATATAACAGTTAATCAGCATTAGTAATAATAGCTTAATAGAAGAAGAGGTAGGAAGGTTTTAAAACCATGAAAACATTTTAAAACATAACAGCATACTGGCTTAGTTTAGCACACTGCTTCATTGTCCATAATTGGCATCATATTATAGAAAAGAAAAAATGATTATGAAGATTACCCAAGTCTTAGGGAAAATACATGCACATATACGTATTCATGGATGTTATTTTGTGTGCAAAACAATTTAGAAATATGTTGTTGTTTAAACTGTGTTGGAACTCTTTGGTGAATTTAATTTTGAGACCTCTGGGTTCCTGGATAATACTGGATAGTGATTAGTTGTTGTGTATAACAGATGACTTGGCCTGCACAGATTTTGACTTTCAGAAAAACTAGATTTTCAACAGGAGAATTATAAACAGAATGAGAGTCATAGAAAAGGAGAGACAACTGCCTAAAATAATAGTGATATTTTCTTTCAAATGAAAAGCTTACCATAAGTGGGAATTCTTATTTTTGTTTTCTTTCGATTTGGTCTTGTTTTGTTTTTAACCTTCAAACTTCTTTTAAAAGCAATTGTTCAGTGTCAGTCATACCAATAAATTGGACAACTTTGATGAAATAGCTAAATTCCTGGAAAGAAACAATTTATCAAAGGTAACTCAAGAAAAAATAGATAACCTAAATAGTCCTTTTTCTCTTAAAGAAGTTGTACATATAACTAAGAACCTTTCCACAATGCCTTCACTGGTGAACACTACTAAACTTTTAAGGAAAAAAATCCCATTTCTACACAAACTATTCCTCAAAATTGAAAAGTATAGGACATTCTCCAACTTATTCTATGAGGTCAGGCTGATCCTGAAATCAGACTGATATTTCAAGGAGAAAAAATACTATAGACCAGTATCTCTCATGAACATAGATGCAGAAATTCTAAACAAAATTTCAGTAAATTAAATCCAAATTGCATTATATAATAGTATAATAACTCAACATCAGATGAGATTTAGCTCTTAAAAGCAAGGTTAGTATAACATTCGAAAATCAATGCAATTCATCATATTAACGAATAGCATGAACAAACTTTTGGATGATGGAGATGTTCTGTATCATGGGTACATGACTGTATAACTTTGTCAAAACTCATAGAATTATATCCCTGAAAAAGATGATTTTTTACTCTAAGTGTATTATACCTCAATTAATGTGACTAAAAATAGTCAAGTTGAAATTTATAATGTATTAACAAAAGATTTCGCTAATTCATATATAGCTATATATCTTGAAGAGAGTGTTTTGATATTTTACTGAAATGGTCTATTTCTTCATGACCCCCTAACCACAAAAATAATGACAGATGACAATTAATCAAACATTTTTTATGTTAAAGTACAAAGCTGAACATAGTGTCCCCTGCCTTAGATCTTCTTGCCCATGTGGTGAAGGTACAATATTGGCACTGAAACTTAGTGTCCATCTGGACAGAGAAACATTTATTGAATGAGGTAAAACTTTCAAAATCAACCATCTGTTTGTATGCTGTTTTTGTAAAAAAACAAAAACATGTAAATAAAATAAAACAATATGTACATAAAAAGGAGTGTTCACAGAAATAATTCGACATTTAGTTTGCGTAGTTAAAAGTCTTTCAAAAACATATATTGTTGTCAAGTGTAATATTTTGCTGTCTTAAAAATATAAATACTCCATTATTATTTGTGCAATAATAGCTAATGTTTGTGTCGATCATCAGATCCAAAAGTTTCTTATCTATTTTCATATATGTTCCCTTCACCTGATAATTCATGGTTGAGGCCAAACTAGGTTTTTACAGTTTTATTTAAAAATGTTCATCACTTTTGATGTTTGTGGATTATTGAATGCCAGTGAGTAGAGAAGTAGATTACTAAATAAAGTGTAATACTTATAGGGGATTGGTAGTTAGTCCTTAATTGCACGTTACTTCCTCAAGCAGAATTGTGAGATTATTAAAAGCACAGACCTTGGATAACAAGGTTCAAATCCTGTTTTTTTTCTTTTGTTAACTGGTGTGACCTTAGGCAGATCACTAAATTTGTGCCTCAACTTCCTCATCTGTGAAGAAGCAATAATAATATCAGCTTGTTGGTTGCTTTGAGGATTATATGAGATCAGAGACAGTATAGCAGAATTATCACTTATTGACATGAATAAAATTTGTATTATGATGGTCATTATATTAAAAATATTTGTTTCTCACATGAGTATGAGTAGTGAGGGATGATGAATAGAATCCTCTGGGAGATGTGGAAGTAGGCATTGAAAACAATATTTTTCATTTTGTCTGTTATGAGGTAGCTATAATGTGCTGCCCACATAGCTATTCCCTATGTCTTGTCTCTGAACTGTCTTGCAGGTTAGAATGAGATCATGTGGACTTGAGAAAATAGAATACCTTCAAGATTTGTTATAGAACCATTTTCTGTCTTTGTTGGCATTTCGTGTGTTGCTTACTTTTAGACAAGAAGAATAAAAGTGTTAGATTTTCTAATAACACCTTCTGTTAAAGTGCTCTTTTTATGGATAAAATATTTCAATATGAATTTTATTTCAGTTGAAATAAAAACTTTCTTTGAACAATGTCTGTATGTTCAATTATTAGAATCCAAAGTTCCAGATGATAGTCTCAGACGATTTATTTGAGCATACTTCCTACTTGAAGCAGTTCTTCCCTGAAATTAGATCAACAAACTGAAAAAAAAAAAAATTAGCTCTTTCCTTTTAGTACTAATATAGTATTAGAGCATTTGAGTCTGAATCTTTTAAGAATTTGGCCTCATGAAATATTTCTGCTGTTTGATTTTTGATTTCTAAAAATTTTATTTTTAAATAACATTTGTATATATTTAGGTGTGCAACATGATAATTTGATATATGTATACACATTGAAATGATTACTACAGTGAAACTAATTAACATACTATCTAACATGTTTATCATTTTTGTGTACATGTAATAAGAACATCTGAAATCTACTCTCTTAGCAAATTTCTAGTAGTCAGTACAGTATTAACTATAGTCAGCATGCTGTATATTAGATCTATAGAATCATTCATCCTACATAACTACAACTTTGTATCCTTTGACCAGTATTTTTAGGTTCTACATATAAGTGAGATTATGTAGTTTTTTTCTTTCTGTATCTGGCTTATCTTACTTAGCATATGTCCTCCAGGTTCATCCATGTTATTGTATATGGTAGGATCTCTCTTTTTTAAGGCTGACATTAGTGATATGTATATCAATTTCTTTATGCATTTATTCATCAGTGGACACTTAGGTTGTTTCCATATCTTGACTATTGTGAATAATGTCATGAACATTGGAGTGCAGTTGTCTCTTCATGGTCTAAGTGACTTTAAGTTGTGAATAGGCAACTATCCTTGAAATGAAATTGTTCTATAGGAATAGTATGCGATGACACTGAACAAATACTTATGTAAAAATTTTACCTTTTTAAATGATATTAAACAGTTATGTTACTATAATGTGCATTTGAGTGTAAGAATTATTGTGCACCACTGTAAGTAAACAAAGAGTAAGCATTTCACTCACATTGGTATAACCACTACTGAGGTGAGGCTGCCTCCTACCCCTCAACATAAAAGAATCTCATATTTATATATCTGTGTGTGTATATATATATATATATATATATATATATATATATATATATGCAACATAATCTATTTCTAGACCTATAGACTTAATTATCCTAACCCTTGACATAGTTTAGATTTCCAATTGCCGAGAGGAAATTTTATTCTCTCTATATTAATGAATACGCATTAGGGAAAAACCTAGAAAATTCTAATATTAAGGTTATTTTAGTACCTCAATTATCGGATTAAACAGTTATTTTTTCTCTTATAACGCATGTTTTGCAGTTACCTAGTCTACAAAATGCACTGTCAAAAGTGAATATAAAACACCATAAATTTGTAAGTAATAATTTAAATAATCTATTACTTCTGTATTAATTTCTTGTGGCTACCCTAACAAACTGCCCTAAATTTGGGGATTAAAACATCAGATATTTATTCTTTCAAATTTCTGGAGGTCATCAATCCAAAATTAAGGTGTTAGAAGGGTCATGGGTGAAATTCTTCCTTGCCTCTTTCTTTTCAGGAGGCTCCAGTGATTCCTTGGCCTGTGGTCACATAACTCTATAATCTCTGCTTCCTCCTTCACCTGGTCTTTTCCTCTATGTTTATCTCTCCTCTTCTCTTGGAAGGATGTTTATCAGTCCCTCTTGGGCCCGCCTTAATCCAGAATGATCTCATATTGAGGTCATTAATTTAATTACATCAGCAAAGTTTCTTTTTCCAAATAAGATCATGTGCACATTTTCCAGGGGACACTTTTTTTTTTTTTTGGAGAGGCAGTGTGGTCATCACTCAACCTACCACACTTATTTAGCTGTTCTTCTTCTACCATACCCTCCTTCGAAAAAGAATCACCTTAGTTTTGCTCATCTTACTTATTTTTGCACCCAGACTCATAAAATAGTTTTATTCAAAGTGTTCTAATCTTTTATGTAAATCTTGATATGAAACTTTGTGCCAATGAATCTGAAGTTCCCAATGTAGCATTTGTGCATCTACTGATTCTCATAAGAGGTAAGGACATGACTGAGTGTCGAGTGTTTTTGTGGAACATGCAAGTACAAAAAAATGCATTAGATTTAGTGGTTTGAACTTTATCTATAATTGTCAAAGTTGGAGGAATCAACTCTACAAATGTTGTGAACTCAGTTCTAAAATCATAACAATTTTAATGTAAAAAATAGCCCAAGAACGCTAAGAAGACAACTGAACATTAATCATAGAAGAGTGGGATTTCAGTTCCTTGATGAAACAAATCACATCTGTTCTCCTAGCTAGTCTATACATGAGTCACTCAGTTTTTCAATTTCTGAAATAAAGAAACCCATTTATGTTTTGTAATCAGATTTTAAAAAATGCTAGAGACCCTAAAAATCCTTCAAATACTTCCTCTGGCAAACTTCTGATATTTTCAGATTATATATTGGTGAGCTATGGGAATACTTACTAAACTTCTGCCACGGTAAAGGAAAAGAAATCCCACAATAAAAATATCAAATATATGTGTGTCTGGAAAATGATGAAGTATTTTGTGAGCAGTACATTTTGGGGACAAGATTTTAATGAAAATCTAGACTGTCAGAGAAGAAAAAATTCTTCCTAGCTTTCACTAGTTTTAAAGGTAATATTCCAGATTCAGTAAGTTTAAGAAGTGTGTTGTTGTTAAGATTAATATGGCATTGGAGATTATCAATTTATAGTAAGTATATTAAAATAATATCATTTTGATAATAGTAATAACTACGTATAGTTTGTTAACTAGTATAATGAAAAGAATATTCTTGGGATAGATGACCTGGATTTGAATCTTGCTTCTTTCTAATATCGTGATTTTGGACAAGTTTCATATCAAATCCAAATTTCAGATAATAATCTAAAAATAAGAATAATAATGCTTACCTAAGTTTCCTTGGAAAGATTAAGTTAATATATTAATAGGTAAAACCAACTGTAGAACATTAACAATAAACTTCATTAAATTAGAATTTCAGTATATGCATATTGAAATTTCTACTAGTTTTGGTTTGTCAGACTCAGATTTTATCAAAATTTAATAATTACTAACATAAATTAGTGATTAAATTGCACATTTATTCACATTCTTTTTGGTGTCAACATTTAAAACATTTTAAGAGTGAGTTTAGAGTGTTTCATTAAACACCTGAAATCAGACCACAGCAAGAGCAAAATTCTTTTATTTTCTATGTCAAGGAAGAGTCTGAATTAAGATGCTCCTGTCACAGACAGTGCTGTAGCATACTGCTGTTCATAAAAAGGGAAACAGCATTTATGCCACTGCTAGTTTGAAAAACTTGAGCTTGCCATGAAGGGCAAATATGTAAAAACTTTTCCACCTTTTTTTTTTTTTTTAAACGTCTTTATTGGAGTAAAATTGCTTTACAATGGTGTGTTAGTTTCTGCTTTATAACAAAGTGAATCAGTTATACATATACATATGTCCCCATATCTCTTCCCTCTTGCATCTCCCTCCCTCCCACCCTCCCTATCCCACCCCTCTAGGTGGTCACAAAGCACCAAGCTGATCTCCCTGTGCTATGTGGCTACTTCCCACTAGCTATCTATTTTACGTTTGGTAGTGTATATATGTCCATGTCACTCTCTCACTTTATCCCAGCTTACCCTTCCCCCTCCCCATATCCTCGAGTCCATTCTCTAGTAGGTCTGCATCTTTATTCCCATCTTGACCCTAGGTTCATCATGACCATTTTTTTTTTTTTTTTTTAGATTCCATATATATGTGTTAGCATACAGTATTTGTTTTTCTCTTTCTGACTTACTTCACTCTGTATGACAGTCTATAGGTCCATCCACCTCACTACAAATACCTCAGTTTCGATCCTTTTTATGGCTGAGTAACATTCCATTGTATATATGTGCCACATCTTCTTCATCCATTCATCTTTTGATGGACACTTAGGTTGCTTCCATGTCCTGGCTATTGTAAATAGAGCTGCAATGAACATTTTGGTACATGACTCTTTTTGAATTATGGTTTTCTCAGGGTATATGCCCAGTAGTGGGATTGCTGGGTCGTATGGTAGTTCTATTTGTAGTTTTTTAAGGAACGTCTATACTGTTCTCCATAGTGGCTATATCAATTTACATTCCCACCAACATTGCAAGAGGGTTCCCTTTTCTCCACACCCTCTCCAGCATTTATTGTTTGTAGATTTTTTGACGATGGCCATTCTGACTGGTGTGAGATGATATCTCATTGTAGTTTTGATTTGCATTTCTCTGATGATTAATAATGTGGAGCATTCTTTCATATGTCTGTTGGCCATCTGTATATCTTCTTTGGAGAAGTGTCTATTTAGATCTTCTTCCCAATTTTGGATTGGGTTGTTTTTTTTTTAATATTCAGCTGCATGAGCTGCTTGTAAATTTTGGAGATTAATCCTTTGTCAGTTGCTTCATTTGCAAATATTTCTCCCATTCTGAGGGTTGTCTTTTCGTCTTGTTTATGGTTTCCTTTGCTGTGCAAAAGCTTTTAAGTTTCATTAGGTCCCATTTGTTTATTTTTGTTTTTATTTCCATTTCTCTAGGAGGTGGGTCAAAAAGGATCTTGCTATGATTGATGTCATAGAGTGTTCTGCCTATGTTTTCCTCTAAGAGTTTGATGGTGTCTGGCATTGCATTTAGGTCTTTAATCCATTTTGAGTTTATTTTTGTGTATGGTGTTAGGGAGTGTTCTAGTTTCATTCTTTTACATGTAGCTGTCCAGTTTTCCCAACACCACTTATTGAAGAGGCTGTCTTTTCTCCACTGTATATTCTTGCCTCCTTTATCAAAGATAAGGTGACCGTATGTGCGTGGGTTTATCTCTGGACTTTCTATCTTGTTCCATTGATCTATATTTCTGTTTCTATGCCAGTACCATACTGTCTTTTTTTTTTCTCTCTTTTTCACACACACACACTGTATTTTATTTTTACAAGAGATAAATAGGCTGACACCAAGCATTGTACATGGATGACCACAACAAAAGCAACAATGATTGCAATTACCAAACCTGAAACACACTCATACTATGTTATAATATTGACATTCAGTCCAGTAATCCTCCACTGTAACAGCTCCTTTACTTTGCAGTGAAAATTGATTTGTATATTCTTTGCCTCTGAGTCCTTGTGGGATTTTTTTTTTTTTTAATTCAGACAGAAAGTCACAAAAATTATACTCATCCTCATCAGTTCACTCAGTCCCATGTAATTAAAATTATTTTTTCATCTTGATCTTTTGTTAGCACTTTTTTGAGTTCATCAGTTTTTCATTAGAATTCTGAAAATGCTTATTCATTCAGTTCAGCAGTACAGTCAGTTACCAGAAACCTGTACTTGTCAGAGTCTTTTCCATGAATTCCTTGAAGATGAAACCCTTTTATAGGAACATATTTGCAGAAGCATCAGAGTACACCCAGGACTGTCTTTAAATGACAAAAGACTTAAAAATGACCACAGTTAAAGGTTTGATGAAAGTTCATAATAATGCAGTTGACAAGAAAATTAGTTATTTCTGAGATATACATTTTAAAGTAATAACTAGGATTATGACTTATAACATTATACCAGAACATATAAGATTTTTAGAAATTTCATGTAATGTCTGAAACATTTATATTAACATATTTCCATACAAATACAAATATAAGATTTTTAGAAATTTCATGTAATGTCTGAAACATTTATATTAACATATTTCCATACAAATAACCCAATGAAAGTTTAGTATTAGTTGTTTTGTTTGTTTGTTTTTTTATACTGCAGGTTCTTATTAGGCATCAATTTTATACACATCAGTGTATACATGTCAATCCCAATCACCCAATTCAGCACACCACCATCCCCACCCCACCGCAGGTTTCCCCCCTTGGTGTCCCTATGTCCATTCTCTACATCTGTGTCTCAACTTCTGCCCTGCAAACTGGCTCATCTGTACCATTTTTCTAGGTTCCACATACATGCATTAATATACGATATTTGTTTTTCTCTTTCTGACTTACTTCACTCTGTATGACAGTCTCTAGATCCATCCACTTCTCAACAAATGACTCAATTTCGTTCCTTTTTATGGCTGAGTAATATTCCATTGTATATATGTACCACATCTTCTTTATCCATTCGTCTGTTGATGGGCATTTAGGTTGCTTCCATGACCTGGCTATTGTAAATAGTGCTGCAATGAACATTCGGGTGCATGTGTCTTTTTGAATTATGGTTTTCTCTGGGTATATGCCCAGTAGTGGGATTGCTGGGTCATATGGAAATTCTATTTTTAGTTTTCTAAGGAACCTCCATATTGTTCTCCATAGTGGCTGTATCAATTTACATTCCCACCAACAGTGCAAGAGGGTTCCCTTTTCTCCACACCCTCTCCAGCATTTGTTGTTTGTAGATTTTCTGAGAATGCCCATTCTAACAGGAGTGAGGTGATACCTCATTGTAGTTTTGATTTGCATTTCTCTAATAATTAGTGATGTTGAGCATGTTTTCATGTGCTTCCTGGCCGTCCGTATGTCTTTTTTGGAGAAATGTCTATTTAGGTCTTCTGCCCATTTTTGGATTGGGGTGTTTGTTTCTTTAATATTGAGCTGAATGAGCTGTTTATATATTTTGGAGATTAATCCTTTGTCCGTTGATTCATTTGCAAATATTTTCTCCCATTCTGAGGGTTGTCTTTTCGTCTTGTTTATGGTTTCCTTTGCTGTGCAAAAGCTTTGAAGTTTCATTAGGTCCCATTTGTTTATTTTTGTTTTTATTTCCATTACTCTAGGAGGTGGATCAAAAAAGATCTTGCTGTGATTTATGTCAAAGAGTGTTCTTCCTATGTTTTCCTCTAAGAGTTTTATAGTGTCCAGTCTTATATTTAGGTCTCTAATCCATTTTGACTTTATTTTTGTGTATGGTGTTAGGGAGTATTCTAATTTCATTCTTTTACGTGTAGCTGTCCAGTTTTCCCAGCACCACTTATTGAAGAGACTGTCTTTTCTCCATTGTATATCTTTACCTCCTTTGTCATAGATTAGTTGACCATAGGTGCGTGGGTTAATCTCTGGGCTTTCTATCTTGTTCCATTAATCTATGTTTCTGTTTTTGTGCCAGTACCATATTGTCTTGAATACTGTAGCTTTGTAGTATAGTCTGAAGTCAGGGAGTCTGATTCCTCCAGCTCCATTTTTTTGCCTCAAGACTGCTTTGGCTATTCGGGGTCTTTTGTGTCTCCATACAAATTTTAAGATGATTTGTTGTAGCTCCGTAAAAAATGCCATTGGTAATTTGATAGGGATTGCATTGAATCTGTATGTTGCTTTGGGTAGTATACTCATTTTCACAATGTTGATTCTTCCAATCCAAGAACATGGTATATCTCTCCATCTATTGGTATCATCTTTAATTTCTTTCATCAGTGTCTTTTAGTTTTCTGCATATAGGTCTTTTGTCTCCCTAGGTAGGTTTATTCCTAGGTATTTTATTCTTTTTGTTGCAATGGTAAATGGGAGTGTTTCCATAATTTCTCTTTCAGATTTTTCATCATTAGTGTATAGGAATGCAAGAGATTTCTGTGCATTAATTTTGTATTCTGCAACTTTACCATATTCATTAATTAGCTCTAGCAGTTTTCTGGTGGCAGTTTTAGGATTCTCTATGTATAGTATCATGTCATCCGCAAACAGTGACAGTTTTACTTCTTCTTTTCCAATTTGCATTCCTTTTATTTCTTTTTCTTCTCTGATTGCCGTGGCTAGGACTTCCAGAACTATGTTGAATAATAGTGGTGTGAGTGGACATCCTTGTCTCGTTCCTGATCTTAGAGGAATGGCTATCAGTTTTTCACCATTGAGAATGATGTTTGCTGTGGGTTTGTCATATATGGCCTTTGTTATGTTGAGGTAGGTTCCCTCTATGCCCACTTTCTGGAGAGTTTTTATCATAAATGGGTGTTGAATTTTGTCAAAAGCTTTTTCTGCATCTATTGAGATGATCATATGGTTTTTATTCTTCAATTTGTTAATATGGTGTATCACAGTGATTGATTTGCGTATATTGAAGAATCCTTGCATCCCTGGGATAAATCCCACTTGATCGTGGTGTATGATCCTTTTAATGTGTTGTTGCATTCTGTTTGCTAGTATTTTGTTGAGGATTTTTGCATCTATATTCATCAGTGATATTAGTCTGTAATTTTCTTTTTTTGTAGTGTCTTTGTCTGGTTTTGGTATCAGGGTGATGGTGGCCTCATAGAATGAGTTTGGGAGTGTTCCTTCCTCTACAATTTTTTGGAAGAGTTTGAGAAGGATAGGTGTTAGCTCTTCTCTAAATGTTTGATAGAATTCACCTGTGAAGCCATCTGGTCCTGGACTTTTGTTTGTTGGAAGATTTTTAATCACAGTTTCAATTTCATTACTTGTGATTGGTCTGTTCATATTTTCTGTTTCTTCCTGGTTCAGTCTTGGAAGGTTATACCTTTCTAAAAATTTGTCCATTTCTTCCAGGTTGTCCATTTTATTGGCGTAAAGTTGCTTGTAGTAGTCTCTTAGGATGCTTTGTATTTCTGCGGTGTCTGTTGTAACTTCTCCTTTTCCATTTCTGATTTTATTGATTTGAGTCCTCTCCCTCTTTTTCTTGATGAGTCTGGCTAATGGCTTATCAATTTTGTTTATCTTCTCAAAGAACCAACTTTTAGTTTTATTGATCTTTGCTATTGTTTTCTTTGTTTCTGTTTCATTTATTTCTGCTCTGATCTTTATGATTTCTTTCCTTCTGCTAACTTTGGGTTTTGTTTGTTCTTCTTTCTCTAGTTTCTTTAGGTGTAAGGTTAGATTGTTTACTTGAGATTTTTCTTGTTTCTTTAGGTAGGCTTGTATAGCTATAAACTTCCCTCTTAGAACTGCTTTTGCTGCATCCCATAGGTTTTGGGTCGTCGTGTTTTCATTGTCATTTGTCTCTAGGTATTTTTTGATTTCCTCTTTGATTTCTTCAGTGATCTCTTGGTTATTTAGTAACGTGTTGTTTAGCCTCCATGTGTTTGTCTTTTTTACGTTTTTTTCCCTGTAATTAATTTCTAATCTCATAGCGTTGTGGTCAGAAAAGATGCATGATATGATTTCAATTTTCTTAAATTTACTGAGGCTTGATTTGTGACCCAAGATGTGATCTATCCTGGAGAATGTTCCGTGCGCACTTGAGAAGAACGTGTAATCTGCTGTTTTTGGATGGAATGTCCTATATATATCAATTAAATCTAACTGGTCTATTGTGTCATTTAAAGCTTCTGTTTCCTTATTTATTTTCATTTTGGATGATCTGTCCATTGGTGTAAGTGAGGTGTTAAAGCCCCCCACTATGATTGTGTTACTGTTGATTTCCTCTTTTATAGCTGTTAGCAGTTGCCTTATGTATTGAGGTGTTCCTATGTTGGGTGCATATATATTTATAATTGTTATATCTTCTTCTTGGATTGATCCCTTGATCATTATGTAGTGTCCTTCCTTGTCTCTTGTAACATTCTTTATTTTAAAGTCTATTTTATCTGATATGAGTATAGCTACTCCAGCTTTCTTTTGATTTCCATTTGCATGGAATATCTTTTTCCATCCCCTCACTTTCAGTCTGTATGTGTCCCTAGGTCTGAAGTGGGTCTCTTGTAGACAGCATATATATGGGTCTTGTTTTTGTATCCATTCAGCCAGTCTATGTCTTTTGGTTGGGGCATTTAATCCATTCACGTTTAAGGTAATTATCGATATGTATGTTCCTATGACCATTTTCTTAATTGTTTTGGGTTTGTTTTTGTAGGTCCTTTTCTTCTCTTGTGTTTCCCACTTAGAGAAGTTCCTTTAGCATTTGTTGTAGAGCTGGTTTGGTGGTGCTGAATTCTCATAGCTTTTGCTTGTCTGTAAAACTTTTGATTTCTCCATCAAATCTAAATGAGATCCTTGCCGGGTAGAGTAATCTTGGTTGTAGGTTCTTCCCTTTCATCACTTTAAGTATATCATGCCACTCCCTTCTGGCTTGTAGAGTTTCTGCTGAGAAATCAGCTGTTAACCTTATGGGAGTTCCCTTGTATGTTATTTGTCATTTTTCCCTTGCTGCTTTCAATAATTTTTCTTTGTCTTTAATTTTTGCCACTTTGATTACTATGTGTCTCGGCGTGTTTCTCCTTGGGTTTATCCTGTATGGGACTCTCTGCGCTTCCTGGACTTGGGTGGCAATTTCCTTTCCCATGTTAGGGAAGTTTTCGACTATAATCTCTTCAAATATTTTCTGTGGTCCTTTCTCTCTCTCTTCTCCTTCTGGGACCCCTATAATGCGAATGTTGTTGCATTTAATGTTGTCCCAGAGGTCTCTTAGGCTGTCTTCATTTCTTTTCATTCTTTTTTCTTTATTCTGTTCTGCAGCAGTGAATTCCACCATTCTGTCTTCCAGGTCACTTATCCGTTCTTCTGCCTCAGTTATTCTGCTATTGATTCCTTCTAGTGTAGTTTTCATTTCAGTTATTGTATTGGTCATCTCTGTTTGTTTGTTCTTTAATTCTTCTAGGTCTTTGTTAATCATTTCTTGCATCTTCTCTATCTTTACCTCCATTCTTATTCCGAGCTCCTGGATCATCTTCACTATCATTATTCTGAATTCTTTTTCTGGAAGGTTGCCTATCTCCCCTTCATTTAGTTGTTTTTCTGGTTTTTTTTCTTGTTCCTTCATCTGGTACATAGCCCTCTGCCTTTTCATCTTGTCTATCTTTCTGTAACTGTGGTTTTTGGTCCACAGGCTGCAGGATTGCAGTTTTTCTTGCTTCTGCTGTCTGCCCTCTGGTGGTTGAGGCTATCTAAGAGGCTTGATGGGAGGCTCTGGTGGTGGGTAGAGCTGACTGTTGCTGTGGCGGTCAGAGCTCAGTAAAACTTTAATCCACTTAGCTGTTGATGGGTGGGGCTGGGTTCCCTCCCTGTTGGTTGTTTTGCCTGAGGCAACCCAACACTGGAGCCTACATGGGCTCTTTGGTGGGGTTAATGGCAGACTCTGGGAGGGCTCACGCCAAGGAGCACTTCCCAGAACCTCCGCTGCCAGTGTCCTTGTCCCCACGGTGAAACAGAGCCACCCCCCGCCTCTGCAGGAGACCCCCCAACACCAGCAGGTAGGTCTGGTTCAGTCTCCCCCAGGGTCACTGCTCCTTCCCCTGGGTCCCGATGTGCACACTACTTTGTGTGTTCCCTCCAAGAGTGGGGTCTCTGTTTCCCCCAGTCCTGTCGAAGTCCTGCAATCAATTCCCACTAGGCTTCAAAGTCTGATTCTCTAGGAATTCCTCCTCCCATTGCCGGACCCCCAGGTTGGGAAGCCTGACGTGGGGCTCAGAACCTTCACTCCAGTGGGTGGACTTCTGTGGTATAAGTGTTCGCCAGTCTGTGAGTCACCCACCCAGCAGTTATGGGATTTGATTTTACTCTGATTGTGCCCCTCCTACCGTCTAACTGTGGCTTCTCCTCTGTCCTTGGACGTGGAGTATCCTCCTTGGTGAAGTCCAGTGTCTTCCTGTCAATGATTGTCCGGCAGCCAGTTGTGATTCTGGTGCTCTCGCAAGAGGGAGTGAGAGCACGTCCTTCTACTCCGCCATCTTGGTTAATCCTCTCATATTGTCTTGATTACTGTATCTTTGTAGTACAGTCTGAAGTCAGGGAGCTTGATTCCTCCAGCTCCATTTTTCTTTCTCAAGATTGCTTTGGCTATTCGGGGTCTTTTGTGTTTCCATACAAATTGTGAAATTTTTTGTTCTAGTTCTGTGAAAAATGCCAGTGGTAGTTTGATAGGGATTGCATTGAATCTGTAGATTGCTTTGGGTAGTAGAGTCATTTTCACAATGTTGATTCTTCCAATCCAAGAACATGATATATCTCTCCATCTATTTGTATCATCTTTAATTTCTTTCACCAGTGTCTTATAATTTTCTGCATACAGGTCTTTTGTCTCCCTAGGTAGGTTTATTCCTAGATATTTTATTCTTTTTGTTGCAGTGGTAAATGGGAGTGTTTTCTTAATTTCACATTCAGATTTTTCATCATTAGTGTATAGGAATGCAAGAGATTTCTGTGCATTAATTTTGTATCTTGCTACTTTACCAAATTCATTGATTAGCTCTAGTAGTTTTCTGGTAGCATCTTTAGGATTCTCTATGTATAGTATCATGTCATCTGCAAACAGTGACAGCTTTACTTCTTCTTTTCCAATCTGGATTCCATTTATTTCTTTTTCTTCTCTGATTGCTGTGGCTAAAACTTCCAAAACGATGTTGAATAATAGTGGTGAGAGTGGGCAACCTTGTCTTGTTCCTGATCTTAGTGGAAATGGTTTCAGTTTTTCACCATTGAGGACAATGTTGGCTGTGGGTTTGTCATATATGGCCTTTATTATGTTGAAGAAAGTTCCCTCTATGCCTTCTTTATGGAGGGTTTTTTCATAAATGGGTGTTGAATTTTGTCAAAAGCTTTCTCTGCATCTATTGAGATGATCATATGGTTTTTTTCCTTCAATCTGTTAATATGGTGTATCACGTTGATTGATTTGCATATATTGAAGAATCCTTGCATTCCTGGGATAAACCCCACTTGATCATAGTGTATGATACTTTTAATATGCTGTTGGATTCTGTTTGCTAGTATTTTGTGGAGGATTTTTGCGTCTGTGTTCATCAGTGATATTGGCCTGTAGTTTTCTTTCTTTGTGACATCTTTGTCTGGTTTTGGTATCAGAGTGATGGTGGCCTCATAGAATGAGTTTGGGAGTGTTCCTCCCTCTGCTATATTTTGGAAGAGTTTGAGAAGGATAGGTGTTAGCTCTTCTCTAAATGTTTGATAGAATTCGCCTGTGAAGCCATCTGGTCCTGGGCTTTTGTTTGTTGGAAGATTTTTAATCAC